>NW_026636333.1:1200000-1800000 GCF_028554395.1 Pezoporus wallicus | reverse complement strand
GGAGCGATGGAGCTCACACACACACGGGCGGTGCCGGGGTTGTCCCAGAGCCGCTTGCTGCCCCGTCGGCTCCTCGGCACCCTGACGGATGGAAAAGCCGTCGCAGGACGCTCAGCCGCCGGCAGCACCGGAGCCGGCCCCGCCGCACCTCTGCCCTGAGGCAAAGCGTTCGCGCTCCCTCAGCCCTGAGGCAAAGCGCTCGTGCTCCCTCAGCCCTGAGGCAGAGCACTCGCCGTTCCTGAGCCGTGTGGCAGAGCGTTTGTGGTTCCCCATCCCTGGGGCAAATTGCTCGTGGTTCCTCAGCCCTGTGGCAGAGCGTTTGCTCGGGCTTCCTGAGGTGCTGCAGGTGCTGTAGGTAACGCAGCAGCGCTATAAATGCAGGCGCCTTAGCTACAATGGCGGCTGTTTCAGTTGCTTTTTTCTTTCCCGGAAGATGGCGTATCTGGAAATATGTGCCTTGTGGTTTGAGTTGTAGGTCAAAATAACTCATGCATGTGTTACAGCGTCGACATTTTTCTATGGAAAAGCCTCTTGCAGATTGGTGGGGAGAGCTAGGGAGAATGATTACATGCCACTGTCCAGTATTGCTAGTCCAGTGCGGGCCCTGCAATCCAGGTACGCTTGCATTAAAAAGGAGCAAACTGTTGTATCCCCTGTTTTTAAGGATGTTCTTGGGGCAGGTCCAGTGTGACGTTACAGATCTTTGTTATCAAATGTGTGAAACCATGAGGCAGTGGCCAAAACTCCCACCATGCTGTGCTGGGTCCAGCAGCAGCGCCCACGTTGGGAGACTTGCCTGTGGTGCCATGCCCATAGAGCCATGGAAAGAGCAGCTGCTGGGATGGAGTTGTGCTTCCCCTGTTACGCTGACAGCAGTCTTCCTCCAGCATTTGGACGTTATGGCCAGGATTTTGACAGAATGTGGAAAATGCGTGGCTTAAATGTGTTCTTATGTTGCTCCAACAGCAGCTGACTTGAGCAGTTTTGTATGCAGGAACCCTGTGGGCAGGGCAATGCCAGGGATCAGTGGCTGTCACTTTCACTAGCAGTGTTGTTTTTCCATGCCGACTCCTGATAGTGCAGCGGACCCCACTGGCAGGTGAATCAGGCCCAGCAACCAGTAGCACACCGAATAGATCCTCATCTGCAAAGAATCCATTGCCCTCGTCCCCTGACAACACAAGATGATTTGCAGCAGGTGAAGGGCTGCAGCATACTGGAGACTCCTTCAGCCAGGGCTTGTTGCAGTCCTGTTCGCGCAGCCTCTGCCTGGAGGATGCTTGCCCACAGCAGCAGTGCTGGTACCTAGGAATGCTGCTGTGCTCAGGGAGGCGGAGCACGTACAAAAGCTGTATTCGAAACACTGATCAGGAGACCCTGGAGATACTGGTGAGTGCAGCAGCTGTTCTTCATGGTGTACAAGTGAGAGCCCAGCCTTAGAGACTGGTTAATGGGGAAAGACGTTGTCCACAGCAAGGGGCAGGGAAACATGCTGTGAATAATTCTGCATTTTCAGGAACAGCCAAGGTCAGAAATCTTTTGAGGCAAGCCATGTTTATGTTGGCTTTGAGTGTCTCTGCAGTAAAGAAAGCAGGGAATAAACCCCTGTAACAGCAAAGCAGAACAAAGGAGAATGTTTGGAATGACAATCTGCATCCGTAGAGATACACTAATCCAATAATCCCACTGCATATTTAGCATATCTAGTGCAGAATGCAAACCTTCTTTTAGTTATAACTCCTGGTGATTGTTTGTGTCCTGTTACTTCCTTTATTATGAAGACAAATAAACCCCAAGCAAGACCCAACCCAAACTTGAGTGGGAATTACGTTAATGAAGGACTTGCAAACTAGCTTTGAAACTCATGTCCTTACTAGTTACTGTCAAATTCTAGAGACCATTGTGGGTTGCCACCCTTTGAGAGGAAGGAAATCCTGCAGTAGTGGATGGGCAACAAGTGGATCATATGCAAATGTGTAGGACTGAGGTGTCAAAGTTCTGGAGTGTGAGCGCCTCAGTGCAGAGCAGTGTGAGGTCAAAGAGACCTGTGGGCTCCCTGTTATCTGATGGGAGCCCAGAGGACACCGGTATTCCTCTGGTGGCTCTGTGGAAGTGGGTAAGCATTGTCCACTGGCCTGCTTCAAGTGACTGCTAGCACGGGCAAGTTTCCCTGTGCAGTTTCCAAGAGATCTGTCCAATGAAGTAGCTAGCTTCAGGTGCTTTAGCTTTGCAGTGCTGATTCTGTTATGCTTTGCGTCTTTGCTTTGCAGGCCTGACTGACTGCAGGAGGATGAGGAACGGAGAGCAGAAGCAGCGGAGACCAGGAGCAGACAGTGAGGACAGTGATGGAAAGAAGAAGGAGCCGATGTCAATGCCAAAAGCCTATAAAGTAAGGACACATGGCACCAAGCCAAGTCATGTGTCAGAGATCTTCAGTTTATTTCCTGTAGGCAGAGCTCTTAAATTTTCTTACTCTGTGGTGCGGGCCCAGGGAAGCAGCTGAGCCAAGGAAAAGCTCAAGTGGACATTGAGCTTCAGGCTGTCTTTGCAGCGTGCCGAGTGTAGACTTCATGTCCTCAGTGGGTATAAATACAAGAGGTCTTTAAATCATTGCTGTGCTCTGTAGTGGCTCCTGCTGTGTTTTATGAGTGAGAAAACACCATCAACCTGTTGGAGCAACTAAATGTGTCTAATGGGGTCAATCATATTCTTGTCCAGTTAGCAAAATACACGTATCTGTGCACCATCTGTGTCACTGTGGTGACTGCTGCCGACACACCAGTATCTTGGAGGTTTTTCAAATCAGCTTTGTCAAGGTTAGATGGGAAAAGATGTTTGCTGGAGCAGGCAGTCCTGCAGACACAAGTCTAGATTGTCTCAGCTTTTGAGTTGTATGGCCATGTCCTTCTGCCCACTTGTTTCGAGTACGATTTCTAGACTTGCGTGAATTCTGCACAGCTTCAGCTTCTGCCGTGGGTGTGCCCAGGGGTGAGCAATGGGAACTGGTGATTCTGGCCATGGGGAATGGAGTCCACACCTCATCCCCTCGACTGCCTTTGCAGGAGGCACAGAAGGTGCAGTTGCTTTGGTTTTGCTGTGGTGGGCAGGAGAATGCAGACAAGTAACAGCCTGTGTACACAGGATAACCAGTAAAAGGCTAGAGTAGTTGATTTCAGCCTTGCAGAACCAGAGCCAAATATATTCCCGACATTAACTCTGTTGGCTTCACTGGAGTTTGAACAGGTCCTGATTTGGCTTTTTAGCTGTGCCAAGAAGAAAGGTATACTGAGGAAGGGTGTGCATCTGCCCTGGCTCGCTTCATCCCCCTTCCTAGCCATGGCATAGGGAGCCTGAAGTAGTTTCAGCAGGTGAAAACACATTACACGGACCAGCAGGTTAGGGAGATCTGCTGAACTTAATAAATGACAGTGAGCTTGAGATGATGAATTTTGTGGGAGCTGGATAGAACTGAGCATCAAGAGAGCACATAAGCATCTGGGCCAAAAGGCTGGGGGGGAGCTGTAGGAAGGGCAGACGCAGAAAAAATCATGGGATTGAGAAAAGCACACATTGGCAACGTGCAAAATGGCTGTGGGCACGTGGCTGGAGTTCAGTGCCGACTGGTAGGTCGCTTTAGGGACACTGAGAGGATAGTGATCTAAATCCATTCCCATACAATACAAAAGGCTGATGGAGGCAGCGGCGCTCAGAACATCCTTATGCCAAGCAGGTGGATGCCAGGTGGGAATGCAGCCACTGTCAAAGCGGTGAGTGAGGGGAGATAGCTGGCAGCGGTGTGGAACACAGTCTTTCCTTCACCACTTCCCTTCCTGTTGCCCATTGTAGGCCACGCTGCTCCATCGGTTTGACTTTTCCTGACAAGTCCTAGATAAGAGCATGGCTTAGCCACTTGTTGTGGCATCAGTGGGGAAGGCTGGATGCTGAGCACCGTGTTCTCCTATCTCCAGGCTTCCCAGCGATCCTGGTATTGCTGTGGTGGGAATGAGAAGATGTCACTGGGAATGCCTTTGATTCCCCCTATCCCAAAGTCAGCAAGACCATTGGATGAGGCTCCTCACAGCACTGCAGTGTCTCTCCCAAGCTCTCAGCACCTGGTTTTTCAGAAGACTCTGGAGATAAGGTAAGCCAAGGTGCTTGCTTCTCCAGTACGCCATTCACCTCACACTTGTTGTCTCTTGAGGTTGTTTTCCAGTCAGCTCTCCAACATATTTATGCAAACTTCTGTATGTTCACCATTTCACTTATCTATGATGATCCAGCAGAAAGTCCATACCAACAACATACGCTCTGAGAGCAGGGGGGGAGGAGGAGGCAGGGCTTAAGAGGATCTTAAAATCAGGTCCTCTGCTGGGCTCTAATACTGATTCATTCTGTAATCTTTGTGATGACATTTGGGAACTGTATTCCATGGTTCTGAATACAGCATCTGGGTTTGTGTGTCATCTTTGCCAATTTCTGTACCTGTAGGAATATTGTACCTGTAGGGCAAATATTGATTATTGTATAGCTGTCTGCAGAGTCAGATGCTGCTTCTGCAAATGTCTGTTGTAACTTCCGCTGTGTCTGGGCCTTCACTGTGAAATGAGAGCCCAGGTAAGTCTTGGCTTAGAAGTGTATAATCCTGTAGAGGTTTAATATTTAAATATGGTTTTAAGATCAAAGTGGACAAGGTGCTAGAGAACAGTTATAGGGCTGTAACTGGTGGAAAGATACTTGCTTGGATATGCCGCAGGAAATCTACCTGTCAACTTTATCCTTGTTATAACAATAAATAAGGAGTCATAGAAATATAGTTTCAATTTAAAAGCTTCAGCACAGCTTTTGAAGTGCAGTCTGAGTACACTTGCCTAGGAGTTGAGTCAGAAATCCCCTTTTCCTTCTTGAAAGAGCAGGGAGGTGTAATAGTATTCCCAGGAGACAGCAGTGGTATTACCATGTGTCACAAGATGCTTTCATCAGTTTAAGGCATGACCAGGCAAAGTTAGGCATCTGCAGCTGTATAGAGATTGCCCTGAATACAGACTTATGACTAGCTTAACATCTCTTGCTTGCTCAGAAAGGATGCGTGAACCAGGAAGAGGCACTGAGCTCCAAAAGGAGAGAGAGCAGAACTGGACAGTTAGGGCCCAAAGTGAAGAGTGACTCCTGTGTTTCAGCTGGAGCTTGATGAGCTCTGTGTGACTCCGGCAACAGAAAGTTTAATGACAGTTAGTCAGCTCTGTATGCTGTTGGCTTTACAGGCTGCATTTCCCCCTTCATCAGAATGCCAACACTAAGAAAGTTTGCCTCCTTTAATGCTACCTCCCGCCTTTCTTTCTGTCTCCTCATATATTCTATTATTCTCCATTTTCTTAAGGCCAAGATCAGGCAGCAGAGGTGAAGAGAAGACCCTTAAACCTCTAGGTAGGTAATGAGCACGACTGTCCTAAAATGACCATAGGAATCCTGACCCACGTGGGTGGCACTGTGGAAGTTCATTTGAAAACCATCCTTTAACTCTTTCCCATTCCTTGATGTGCTCAGACAGCTTCCCCAGAGCCCAGTCACTGGGAAATGTGCTCTGGTGATCCGGTGAAAATGGCTTCAGCATGGAGTTATGAATGGCAGGAGCTGGAGGGATACCTTGGGCCCTGGGAAAGCACAGCAGGAGAAGGAAACATTCCTCTACCTTGTGCTCGTACCTTTCATTTCCCTGCACACTAATGGCACAAAGATTAGAGAAAAATGAGGCATTTTGCATGAAATGAGAAATGTTCCCACTCCTTCCTCCTACACTCGAAGGAGAAAAAGCTTCCCTTGCAGCAGTTTCTGAACCAAACCCTTAGAGATCTGAAGTACATTAAGGTTTTGCATGGGGAGAAATAGTGAAACTGTGACAGGAAGTCCTTGTGACTATTCGGTTTGCAGAGGAAGACACTTAAAAAGGGTCCAGCCTATACAGGACCAGAACTATCTGTTCTCTGGCAGCACAAACCTAAATTGAATGCTGAGTAACGAATTGAGGGTTCCTTTGTGCAAGTCATTTACCTCAAACCACACGTGCTAGGTTTATTGATTACAAATCTCTTCCCCTACTCTGTCTGCGTATGTCAATATTGCAAACTGCACCTGCGGTAGGCCATGCCAACTGGCCTCTCCATGCTCCCTGCCTTGCATTGTCATTAGCAGTAAGAGTTCTGCAAGACAAAATGCAGTGTCTGGTGCAGCTGGTGTCAGCCAGTACTTTTAAGCTGAAAACCTCAGTGACACCATTGCTGTCCCTTTGCCATCTGTGGGTTTGTTATGATAGGAGAGATGAGAATTTAGCAAATAATTTTGCTGATGTGGGAAAGGGGATAATACCCCCTGGTCCCTTAGTTCAGTGTTAGTTCTGCCAGATAATAGGCATGCCCCATAATAAAGGAATGACTCCTTTATTGTTGATATGCAGCTAGAATATCTGAATGCAACTAGGGAGACCTCACTTGGAGTATTGTGTGCAGTTCTTGTGTCTTCAACATAAAAAGGACATGGAACTGTTAGAACAAGTGCAGAGGAGGGCCACAAGGATGATCAGGGGACTGGAGCACCTCCCGTATGAAGATAGGTGGAGAAAGTTGGGGCTGTTCATCCTGGAGAAGAGAAGGCTGCATGGAGACCTCATAGCAGCCTTCCAGTATCTGCAGGGGGCCTATAAGGATGCTGGGGAGAGACATGTAAGGAATGATTCTCTTGAATTTTAACAGCTGTTTTAGCATTTCAGAATGAGTTTCACTGTGCTCATTCCCATTATGAACACTTTAGTCAGGCTGCCCAAAAAGTGGCCAAAGGTGCTACAATTTAGAATGGAACTGCTTGGGGAAAATTAATTCTGTAGCTTCAGTAACACAATTCTGGTTTTGGTAACATTCCAGCAATCTGAAAATTTTCTATACGGGCCCTCTAAAATATTCCTGCAAAGAGGAGGAAATATTGATTCCTACCTTACAAAGGCATACAGCTATTAAAACCCAGGAGCTCTTTAATAACTGGAAAAGGAGGAAGATTACTGAAATCAAAATGGATAGGAACAGATAAAAATCTTTTTGGGAAGGGCAGTCTCCATCTCTCTGCTCTTCTCTGTCAAACACAGCTGCTCACCAGAAGCCAAGGGCTGAAGCCTTTATCACACAGTGGTTTTGAGTCTAGTGGACAACAGAGTACTGCTGTTTCTGCAGGCAGTGCAATATGACAGTACCTCCCATCTTTTTTGAAGAGTTTACATGCACCTTGGTTTTCTCATACACAATCTGTATGTGTGTCTTACCAGGCCTCCCTCGTGAACCCATCTTGCCTGTTCTCCAGCATCATGTTGGTGGTGGCAAGACATCTGAGAGAGGTTTTCATGAGCCAGTAGCTCCATTACGTCTCCTACCTATCCAGGCCAAGGAGATGGATCATGAGCAAAAAACCAATGCCATTTATGCTGCCAGTGCAGTATGGCAGTACCCCCCATCTCTTTGCAGAGGTTATTTGTACCTCGCTGTTCTCATGCATAATCTGTATGTGTGTCATATTAGGGCTCCACGGTTGTGAGCCCATCTTGTCTGTTCTCCAGCATCATGTTGGTGGTGGTATGAAGCCTGACAGAGAATTATGTGAACCTGTGGCCCCGTTACATCTCCCTCCTATCCAGACCAAGGAGATGGTTCATCTTATGAGCCCTCGCCTTCAGAGTGGTGACAACTCAAAGGACAGCAATGGAAGGGTATGGGCTAAGGGCAGGAATGAGCAGGCTTTCTTTTCAGTGACTGTTCAGTGCGTAGCACAAACTGTCACTGAAAATCATAATCTTTCCCTCTTGGGGTGTAGTTTCTCTTTGGACTACATTTGACAGCTGCAGAGCAATTGCTTGAGTGCTTTCCCTGGTACAGAAGTCACCTTTCAGGAGATAGTGCTCAGGTTGTGCAAGAAGCCTTCTTCATGTGGGAAGGCCAGTTTAGAGCTGATCTGCACAGCAGAGCAAGTTACACATCAGTGAACATGTGCAAAGTGCATGCTTGGCAGCACAGAAGCAAAGACTACAATGTGAGTGAAAGCAAGTCTGCAAAGTAAAATGGGAGAGCCTGCTTTGCCTTTGTTCCCTTTCTTGCTGCCTTCATTCTCAATTTTCAATTCATTATGACCAATGTCTGCCCCACTTGTTTTCACATGACTTCCTTTTTGGGACTTATTCTTGGAGAGCATCTGAGTCCTTCAGAAGCAAGAAATAAGAAGCAGCTGCAATCACTGGCCGTGTGCACGTTAAGAAACAGCAAATTACCTCTCATGGCTGTTTCTTGCAGCCATGTTTTTATTCCTCCATCCCGGCCTGTAGGAACTAAGCTCCTGTGCACTTGTCTTTGTACACCTGGAAGCACTTCTGTGACTCTGTTGGTTCAAGCAGGGCTTGAGCAAGTGAAAGGTTATGGCAATGAAGTGTTACACATCTCTGGGTGTAATTGCATGTCAAAGTGAGGGAAGGAGGAATTATTCTGAAGCTCTTGGGATGTCTATGTGGCTGCATTAAAGACTATGACACTCTACAACTGTGTTCGTGATGAGGTGTTCTGTATGGTTTGTGTATCTCTCTTATGCTCTGTGATGTATTTCCCTTGCAACTAGATCGATGTTACCTTGTCCACGTCAGTTCAGAAGATCGATTGGCAGCAAATGAGAGTGAAGGAGCTTCTGTATAGAGAGAGGAAGAAAGAAAGAGAAAAGTCGTTGCAGGTCCTGGAACAGAATATTGACCCTGGGGATGCAGCTGAAGAAAGTAAGTGCTTACTACAGCTGTGGGCCTTGTGGTTCACTTGCTTGTTATTTGCATAGTGTTGCACATGCCTGCAAAATGCACTGGAATGCTGTTGGCTTGCATCTGAGTAGATAGGAAATAGGATTTCTTTCCGGTTTCCAAATGAAAAGTGAGGCATGAAGTGCCTTGCCCATGGCCCACACTGAGTCACTGAATAGCACCTTCCCCCCTTTGCGTGTGAAGTCTTTCGGACTAGATAATTCTGTCTTGCAAACTACACTGTGGCTTCAGACTATCTAACTGAAAGTAGCCTCAAGGAAAGGGGAATGGATGAGTCCAAAAGAATGCTTTTCAACCAAGGTGCAACCTGGAAGAAACAAAATTCAACTACATCTGAATAAAACTGAAAGATCTGTCTCATGTTGTAGGACATTATCCTGCTTATACCACTCCCTGGTGAGGAGCTTGCATTGCAGAACCATGCTGCAGCCCTTGGCCAGGGCTTATGATTTTTTCTGGAAAGTTCATCTGAGTAAAGTAGTGCTGGAGCTTTAAGCCCAAGCTTTTGCCCATGCTGACAGTCTCAACTGTAACACTGGTGCCAGGAGACGGCAGTTACTCAAGGGCTGAGCTCTGGTGCAGTCTGGCATGCTGTGCTTATCACGCCCAGAAGTGTGCTCCCCCAATCAAATAGCCGCTTACTTACTGCCTCAGCCCTCTGCCTGTGCTGCTGTCTGGCTCTCCAGCCAGCTTCTCTCCTATTGATTGCAGCAAGGGTTGTGTCTGCATGGGAATTAGTGACTTGGTACAATCATGCTGTTGAATGTCAAAGTGCTTAACAGCTGCAAGCCTCTCATCCCAGGGCACACAGTGAAAATTGGGAACAAGCAGTGCCTCTTCTGTCACTCCACCCAAATGAGGTGTCTGTGCATAGCAGATGACATACAGGAGAAGGGCTGCCTGGTGTTTGCAGGCTGCTCACTACCTGCACTAAATGTACGCCAGATGATGAGTCCATAGTGATTCTCATCTCTCCTTTGCGTGGACTCTACCTCGTGTTACGATCCTGAGGAGAGGGAGTTAAGAAAAAAGAATCTTGGAATGATCCTCTGAAAGTTCTGGTGATGCTACTCTGATTTTCAGATCTGATCACAAGTAGCCTGACGTGGCTGTCCGTTCACATTGAGCATTGGATACTCTGTATTCCCTACAGAATATTCTACATGCTTGTAGAATGACATCATTGATGTTCATGACAGTGCCATCAGTGAAATCCAAATCAATCCCCATCTGAATAGTTTTGATTTTACAGTTTCCCCATACTTTGTAGAACAGGCACGGTAGCATAAAAATCCTATGGAGTCCATAGCAGTTCATCTAGATTCTGTGCAACACTTACACTCACCATTTTTAGACAGCTGTTTTCATCTACGCTTTAGAAAATGAGCTTTTGAGTGCAAGGCATGAAATTGTTGACCTGTGGTGCTTTTGATGTCCAGTGGGTTCCATTACAAATGCTTTTGTCATCTGAATTTTCTTCTGTGTTGTATATTTATCATCAAGAGAGTGTGTTTGCTAACAATTTGCCTTCCAGGAGAATCTGCTCCAAGATTTTGCCAGGCACAGAGGTGAGACTGACTGGTCTGTAGTTCCCTGGGTCGTCCATTTTCCCCTTCTTCAAAATGGGGGTTATATTCCCCTTTTTCCAGTCGTCGGGAACTTCACCTGACTGCCATGATTTTTCAAATATGATGGACAGTGACTTAGCAACTTCATTCGCTAGCTCCTTCAGGACCCATGGCTGGATTTCATCAGCTCCCATGGACTTGTGCACATTCAGGTTCTTATGATGGTCTTGAAGCAGATCCTCTCCTACAGTGGGCCTAAGGTCTTGATCCTCACAGTCCCTGCATCTGCCTTCCAAAACTTGGGCGATGTGGTTGGAGCATTTGCCAGTGAAGACCGAGGCAAAGAATTCATTGAGAACCTCAGCCTTCTCCAAATCCCGGGTAGCCAATTCTGAGAGCTTCCGGGGAGGGTCCACGTCCCTAGTCTGTCTTTTATTCGCAAAGTACCTATAGAATCCCTTCCTGTTATCTTTCACATCCCTGGCCAATTTTAATTCTAACTGGGCCTTAACTTTTCTAACCTGATCCCGAGCTTCCCAGACAGCATCCCTGTATTCTTCCTAGGCTGCCTGTCCATTCTTCCACCTTTTTTTCATCAAAAGGTTGCTAACTTCTTTTTTCATCAAGAGAATTGCTAACAATTTGCATCTATATTTACATATTCATATTCTCAGTTCACGTTTGGAAGGCTTTTTTGTCACAACCATATAGACCAAATACTGCATTTTTCCACAAGAGAAAGCTTAGGCATTGCACAGTTTGCAAACAAGTACATTTGATGATGGATAAATGTCATCTCAGCATCTTTGAAACACAGCCAGCAGGTACCTCTGAAATAGTCAATCTTCATAATGCTTAGAAAATAGCAATATCCATAAACTGCTGCTTTTCCACTAGTATGCTAAAATGTATGTGCAGTCAGCTGTCTGCTGTCTAGGGCATTTGAAGTAAATGGAAACACGGGCACTGTGGGGTTTAGAAGGTCAGGTATCACTGTTCCCTAGTAGTTGCGCCCTGGGGACTTGCCCAAGTGCAGCAAGACTCGGTGGTTGGGGCTTGGTGCTCACTGAGGGCAGATGGAGGTGTTTCCTCAGAAGGTCACTGGGTGTCTCTGTCCTCAGTGCTCCGGGAAACAGGGAGGTGCTACATGGAGGTGTGTGGACATCTTGGGAGCTTACTTCTGAGATAGCAAGCCCTGCTGGGCACTACTGCCTCCCAGTGACCATGAGCTCTGTGGCACTCTGAATCTGCAGGCTGGCTGTGGCACCTGTATGGACAGGGGAGCTGCCTCTGTGTGTGCCAGGTTTACACAAGGAGCGGGTGCCCAGCTGTGGGTGCCTGGAGGATGGCTGGGTACTGGGTCAAGCAACGAGCCAGAGAGCAGGGAAGTCTCTGGGCCAATGCCAGTCTGCAGCCCAGTGATTTTCTTGGCTGAGAGCTGGGGTTGGAGACTTCTTGGAGGTGGAGTGCCTTGGCCCGGGGTATGCAGCACTGGTGTCAGACCCTCTCTCTCTCTCTCTCTCTTACAGGAATCCCAGTGCCAGCCACTGCTCCGGACTCTGTAGAGTGTGGAGAGTTGTCAGAGCATGGAGATGACCAGGAAGCCAGACTCTTCCCTGATGCACAGCAGGTGCTGCTCGACACACTCACATGGCTCAGCAGTGATAACTGGTAAGAAAGCCCCATGTGCAGGCTTCCTTCTTATCAGTGTAAAGGAAAGCATCCTTTTCTTTGCCTTGGTCCACAGCAGTGCTACAGCCACAGCCCATCTATGCTGTTTCCTAGTGTTGCCTTCTGCTCCATGTAGGTTCAAGCATAATGTTCAGGGAAGACAGGAAGTTGTGGAGCAAGATGATTTGCTAGCGGAAGTCAGAAGCAGAATGGAAGTGGTCATGAGTTCATAGATGACATAGATTACATAGATGACAGCATTCTGTCACAAGTTCCATGATTTAATTAAGTGCTGTTTGAGAAGCACCTCCCTTTGTTTGACCTGATATGCTGGTAATTGCAGAGGGTGCAGCTTAGGTCTTTAGTGATGAGAAAAATCAATCTTTTTGGTGAAATTGCCTTTCAGGAAGGAAAAGACTCCTCAGTGTCAGATGCCTGGCTATCTGCCACTCAAAAGTCCATTTTAGGAGACTTCATGGTGTTTCCTCGGCAGTCACCAGAGAGGTAAGAACATTGTATCTAACTGTATCCCACATGCGTCATCCACGGGGGGTAGAGTACATATGAGCTTGTCCATTTGTGTGTGTGCTCAGTATCTGCCTTCACTCCGAGTTTTAGGCCTCATTTTTCTAACAGCTGTGTGACCTCTCCGTAAGACTTGTCTGTCCATACAGCTGTGTTCACTGGTAGGTAGAACATCTGTCTTTCTCCTCTTTGAGCTTGGTGTCCTTCTAAGGCAATACACGAAAGGAGAAACTGAGACATTAATCAAGTGATTTGCCAGGGCCCAAGTCTCTGCCCAAACTGTAATTAAACACTGCAGCTTTTGCTTCCCAGCTTCCTCCCACTTCATCCTTCTCCTCAGCTTCCTGGAGGATTGTCTGTAGGTGTTTTGTTTCCAGTGTTTCCTGATGATGTCTTCTCCTCTTTACCTTCTGTGTGCTTTTTGATAATTTGCCCTTTCCATTGAGCTGTTGCGCCTGTGCACCATTGGAAGTTTGCAGTGCAGGGTATTCAGTGTTTGTAAACCTCTTTGTTGTGGTTTAAGGCCAGGCAGTAACTCAGAACCATGCAGCCCCTCACTCTCTTCGCTTTCTTCTTCTCCCCATCCACTCCCGGAGGGTTGAGGAGAAGATTCGAAAGAATGTAACTCCCACAGGTTGAGATAAGAACAGTCCAGTAACTAAGGTATAATGCAATACTACTACCACTGCCATCTCTAATAATAATGATAAGGGAAATAAGAAGGGGAGAGATTATGAAACTGAAAGGGGAAAAGAAAACGGTAAACAGCAGTAATGAACAATACAAGTGCTCTCCACCCACAGACAGATAGCCAGCCAGACCCCAGCAGGGATCTGGCTTTCTGGGTAACTCCCCCCAGTCTATGTACTGGGTATGATGTGCTGTGGTATGGAATACTCCTTTGGGTAGTTTGGGTCAGGTGTCCTGTCTCTGCTTCCTCCTGGCTTCTTGTGCCCCTCCTCACTGGCTGAGCATGATAGCCTGAAAATTGCTTGATAGAGTAAGCATAACTTAGCAACAACAAAAAGCATTGGTGTGTTATCAGCGTTGTTGGTGTGTTATCAGCGTTGTTCTCAGACAAAAGCTGAACACACAGCACTGTACCAGCTACTAAGGAGAAAAATAACAATTGGAGCTGAACCCAGGACTCTTCTGCAAATTTAGTTGCCTGTGATAGTCACAACTCTTTCTTCCCAGTCATTGTAGAATGTCACTGTCTGTGGCTGAACTACCTCCAGATTTCCTCTTTGAGATAACTGTGGTTTCCAGCTGTAGCAAAACCAAATCAAAACGTCACCAAACCTGTACTTAGATCAGTACGTTAATTCCTAAGAACATCTGGCATTCAGCTTAAAATATCAAGTGATTTTCTTAGCACTTTTCCTTTGTTTATTCACAAGAAAGCACAGACAGTAATAGTCTGTATTCCATTCTCTCCTACCTGTGTTAGGTGTTACGGACAGAAGATGCTGAGTATGCTGATGAGTCATCAAAAATTTGAGAAGCGTTTGGAACAGTCTGTTCCCTCATATGACTTGAGAGATGTTATGGCAAAAATAAGTCAGAAAGTAAGTGTTTGGCAGAAAAGAGAAAAGTCTTCTTTATGCAGGTACTGAGATTGTTCTTGTGAGATTAAACCTGCCTAATCTTTCTTTATCTCCTTCTTCTGCTGCTGAATCATTTCACTTCTGGGAATGAACTGTTGATCCGCAGCCTGTTTATGTGCAGGCAGTGAAGGAACTGGTGCTGTTAGAAATAGAGAGGGTGCATTTTGGATGCAAGATGCAAACAGGGAAGGGAGGTAGGAGAAAATGGTTTTACCTTCTAGCATAAACACTCTTCTCCTAGTAAAGCAAGGAAGTGAGAATAGTAGTATTTGCAACTGAAGAAGGCAGGAGTAGTGCCAAGAACATTGCCAAACATACAAAAGATGCACAAGGCAATCATAATTAGTACATGTATTGTCTGTATTCTGGGAATACTGCCCTGCTGTCAAGTACTGTGGAGTTGGAAGAAGCTTTGTGAATTCAGCATCCAGAGGAAAGTCATTCCCTTCTGTTTGCTTTCATTCCTCTCCATTTACGTTTTAAGAATGTGCCCTTGTGCAGGAACCGGGAGAGTGAGTGTGAACCAGAACAACTCCCAGCACAGTAGGCCAACTTCCAGAGAGTCCAGACTTAGTGTTCCTTTATATTCATGTGTAGGGCATAGAAAAACTTAAACGCAAAGCTGCACCTGCCAAGGAATCCAAGGTGTCTATGAAGAGCGGCCAGAAGATCCCCAGAACAACTTGCCTTCTGATGGAGGGTACTGAGCACATCTGTTATATCTGACAAAGCACATCACAAGCTTTACATGCCTCTGCCTTGGTAACATCTTTTGGGTGGAGACCAGTGGTGCAGGAGACTGTTTCCTTGTCCCACAAATCTGGTGTGATAAAAAATGTCTACTACTGCATTAGGCTGAAGAAACTTTTCTGGAGGGTTTTCCACAAAAATGGAGAGAGAAGAAGAGACGCTCATGTGGGACAAGTAATTTCAATCAGGGCATTCTTATCTGAGTGGAATCTTTTCTAAATGAGTAGTTTGATGAGAGGTCCCAGGCTAGAGCCAAACTGCCATTCCCCAGAGTAGCACTTTCCATGGATGTGTTTTGGTCTGGCTGAATCATGGCTTTCTGATCCTTTGACTGTAGCAGCGGGACAATTCCTGATCAGTTCTGGCCAACAGATGTCTCAGCATGGGCCCTTTCTGCAGCTTTTCATGTCATTCAGACCCTTTCCACGTTGAAAGATGGACAGCATGTTTGTTTTCCTGTTTTTTTCACTGTGCTGCAATCAGCATTCAAGACAGGAATTTGGTGCTTGCTGTCTCCTCATGCCAGCAGGATCCTCTGGATCCTTTCTGATATGCCTCAGTCTCTGCATAGGATTCATCTTTTCAGAAGGATCTGAGCTATTTATCCCAATTCCCACACCAGCTGTAGGAATCAACTTCTCCAGGGTAATAATTTCCGTATAATATGACACCTCCAATAAGATGAGGCATTCAAACTTGGAAGTAGTGCCTATTTTTCCCCACAAAGGGATGCTAGATGAATACCTCGAAGACATCTGAAGATAATGAGAAGAATCCCATCCTCTGTACCTCAGTTTCCCTGAATAAGCACTTGCAGATTATTTCCTGTAATGATAGCCGTGAGAGCCAATTTGCTTTTCAGATTCAGATCAGGATGTAGCCGAAATCACATCATTAGGAAGTGTCCTTGAGATGTTTTCCTCGCAATTAACTGCAGATATTAACACGAAAAGGTCTTATCTTGTTTCTGTTTTGCAGTTTGAGGTCTGGCTCTGGTGTGCCCAACTTACCGTGTGAGAGAGTGCATCACCTGTCGGTTCAGGCTGTGGAGGAAACTGAAAGAGTTCATGAAGCTTTACAGGCTCCTGACAGCTGAGGACTTTCAGTCATGACTGGAGGGAGTGCAGCTCCTCTGAGATCACTGCAAAACCCCTGGTTCATCACCGCTGTCAGTGTCCAGGTATGTGGGGCACCTTGATTGCTCCTTTCCTGTTAGCTCCCTTCCCCAGCCTGCACCATTAAAGTTAACTCACTGCGTGCTGGTTGTTTGGGACAGAATAATTTAATTCAACCCCAGGCTTCAGGGCAAATCATTTCCATCCAGATGTAGTTCTCTGGCAGATGCCTCTTGGGGCTGTTCATGGGATGATGAGAGAATTTACTGTTGCTTCGTCTGTGTCCTCCTGTCATTCGGGTTGAAATAAAGAAAATGCAGCCCCTGAAAGCTTGGCACTTACTCTGTAGAAGGAAAATTGTTTGGGCTGGGGAAAGAAAGACAGGGCTAGGTTGCTCCTGTCAACTTTATCTTGTCTTGTGCAGACACAACTCTGCCCTCTTTGTTTCCACCCTTATCCCTTTCCTCTTCTCACCCTTTTTTGGGGTTCCTCTATTTGGAAAGAGGAGGAAGACAGGGACAGATCTTCTCTTCCTTCTCCTGCCAGGAGACTGTTTCCTTGCCCCACAAGTCTGGTGTGATAAAAAATGCCCACTTCTGCATTAGGCTGAAGAAACTTCTCTGGAGGGTTTTCCACACAAATGGAGAGAGAGGAAGAGACACTCACTTGGAACAAGTCATTTCAATTGTGTGCCATGGACTTCAGAAAGGCTGTCTTGTTTCATGGCCACAACGAACCCATCCACTCTGCAACCATCTCTTTGCCTTTTGGATTTATGTCCACTTTTGTCCGCCACAGTATCTTGTCACACTGAGTTCCATGATTTAATTAAGTTCTGTTTGAGAAGCACCTCCCTTTGTTTGACCTGACCACGCTAATCAAGTCAGAGAAGAGACATGCAGTGACTGGAGAATGAACTGAAATCCATCTGCGGGTCCTGAGGAGCTGGCAGATGGAGTTACCAAGCCATTAACCATCGTATTTGAAAAATCATGGCAATCATGTCAAGTTCCTGATGACTGGAAAAAGGCAAATATAAACCCCATTTTCAAGAAGGGGAAAGTGGAAGACCGTGCAGAGGGTTGCCATCAACGGCTCTGTGTCCAGCTGGAGACTAGTAACAAGCGGTGTCCCTCAGGAGTCGCTGTTGGGACCGATCCTTTTCAACATCTTTGTATGTGCCGTGCATAGTGGGATAGAGTGCGCCCTCAGCAAGGCTGCCAATAACACCAACCTATGTGGTTCAGTTGACATGCTGGAGGGAAGAAGGGTCATCCTGGGGAACCTTGACACGCTTGAGAGGTAGGCCAAATGAAACCTGATGAAGTTCAGCAAAGGAAAGTACAAGATCCTACACCTGCATCAGGGCAATCCCAGGCACAGCTACAGGTTGGGCAGAGAAGTGATTCAGAGCAGCCCTGCAGAGAAGGACTTGGGGGTGTCGGTCAATGAGAAACTGAACATGAACCAGCTTCAGTGTGTGCTCACAGCCCAGAAACCAACCGTGTCTCGGGCTGCATCAAAAGGAGCGTAACCAGCAGGTCGAAGGAGGTGATCCTGCCCTTCTCCTCTGCTCTCATGAGACCTCACTTGGAGTACTGTGTGCAGTTCCAGTGTCTTCAACATAAGAATGTCACAGAGCTGTTGGAGCAAGTCAAGAGGAGGCCACGAGGGCGATCAGAGGGATGGAGCACCTCTCGTATGAAGACAGGCTGCGAAAATTTGGGCTCTTCAGCCTGGAGAAGAGAAGGCTGCATGGAGACCTCATAGCAGCCTTCCAGTATCTGAATGGGGGCTATAGGGATGCTGGGGATGGACTATTCATTAGAGACTATAGCGATAGGACATAAGGTAATGGGTTAAAACTGAAACAGGGAAAGTTCAGGTAAGGAAGAGGTTCTTCACTGTGAGGATGTTGAGGCACTGGAACAGGTTGCCCAAAGAAGTGGTGAATGCACCATCTTTGGCAGTGTTCAAGGCCATGCAGAAACGAGCTGTGCCAGAGATTGTTTCCTTGTCCCACAAATCATGTGTGATAAAAAATATCCACTTCTGCATTAGGCTGAACAGAACTTCTCTAGAGGGTTTTCCCCAAAAATGGAGAGAGGAAGAGACAGTCACTTGGGACAAGTCATTTCAATCAGGACATGCTTATCTGAGTGGAGTCTTTTGGTCCTTGATAGAAATTTGGTCCTTGCTGTCTCTTTGTGCTAGTTTTTCACGTGGTGGTGGCCTTATTTCCAGGTTATAGAAGTAAATAAGCCCGCCTCTAAGAATCCCGCCTAGACGCTTGATGTTGTGCTATTGCATCATCGGTTGCTTGTGATTGACCCAGGAGATGACAGTCTTGTTCAGAATGAGTGGGTAAAGCTCTTCCCAAATCTTCGTAAGCGAAGACAGGCCTTCCTCATAGGAGAAGGAAAACTCCTATTTTCAAACCCGGGCAGATGGAGCTCGTCTAGCCTTGTAAGGTCTTCCATAAAAGAGAAGGACACTCTTCCAAAACCTATGACCTGTGGACTTTGCTGTCTCTGTCCTAGCTAGCTAAGCTGTGGGAGTTAAACCTCAGGTGGAAAGGGTGGGGCCAGTTCTGCGCAAGCTGCGCCTCACCTAAAAAATCCACTGCGCAGGCTGTATGGACAAGGCTCTCACTTGTCTGTATGGACAGGCGTGGGTCGAAATGGTACGTGACAAGGTGCATGGGAAGCTGCAGATCCAACCTTGCATGCGGGCGGACCAGCGCATGGGTAGCTCGAGATTGCTTCAGGAATTGACAGTCCTGGTCGGACACTTCCTGATTGCCTAAGCACCCTCTTTTCCAGTCAGATTTGCCTATCCCACATGCCCTTGGTCATCGTGCCTGTAGTAAGCGTGGTTAAAGCCCTTCCCAAATCTTCACTCGAGAAGCCAAGCCATCAATCAATCAATAGAAGTAAATACATTTGAATGTGTTGAGAAGCAATACCACAGTTGTCCAGAGGGTGTCACAACAGCTCCATAAAAATTCCTTCCGTTAGCCGGGAAGAGCAACCTGTGAGCTGTGCCGTTGTGGATGGCATAATCCCATTGCTGCTAAATGCGCCGTGCCGTAAAACGCTATGGCTCCCATTCTTGCCTCTTTTATAGTCCTACTTGCAAAGGGACTTAGTACTAGACCAGGGCTTGGTGCAAGAGATTCTTCTTGCCTCTCACTAAATATTTTAGTTTTTCATCCGATTCTCAGAAGTTTGGTAGGGGAATAAGAGCTGTTAGTGTGGAATGTGCACTTCTGTCTGTTAAAGTTTCTGCTGTGCGAGAACTTGGAGTGCGGATGTTTTTCTATTGGCCTTCCTACATGCTATGGGAAGTGATTTTATTGGTTTAACCCCCCCCCAGAAGACAGAACCCCCAATCTCCAATGCTTTTTTAGGTTTACCCTTTAAATTAGTCTTGTTAATGACATCTCTGTCCCAAAATATCTGTCTCAGTGACCTCAAGAAGCAGCTAACAAAAGCAAAACATGCTGTTGGAGACAGGAGACAGAGGAGAAAGATGTGGAAGGGGAGAAAAGAAGGAAAGATTTAGAATGCACAAATAGCTCTTAGAAAATTCTGATGAGTGGGAATGTCGGCACACAGATGTATGAAAACTGCACATGAAAATTACAGAGAAGGCATATAGCTTGATAGCCAAGTTGTAGTTTATGCTGTCTTGTTATCAGACGAGGGCTTGGTACTGTATTAGCATTTTTTGCGTGCCAGGGAGCTGCTTGGTAATAAGGTGCTCCCTAAACCAGTCTCTTTTTGGACATTTTCTCCCAATCCACCTGATACTGACCCCTTGCACAATCAAGACCATGAAGAGAATCCTGCTTAGAAGAGAGCCTGGGCCTCTGCCCTGGGAAAATTATGTCCAAGCACCTTCAGCTCAGTTTCTGTTTTGGCAGCGAGATAAAGAATTGCTCAGCAAGAAGGTATGAGAGATAAATAAGGTTTGTGTGAGTGAATCTCATGTTATCTAGGAGGGGAATTGAAGTCACGGTCAAACCTGGAGCCTATCCAAGCTCTTCTAATCATGGAGATGGGGTTAACTAGGTTATTCCAAATACCCTGGCTCAGTAATGAGCACTCAAAGTTATTTAGGAATAACTTAAGGAATTAATGGCGCATTTTGTCCTTGAGAAAAAAGCATTTCCTTTAAGCTCCAAGGGGCCTTGGAGAGTAGGGCACTGTCTCTAGGTTCTTCCCTTATTGGTTACTGCACACCAAAGATTAGGACCCCCTTAATGTCTGCATCTGTGAATGGGAGGACTCTGCTTCCATCAGCACTGGAGAGTAGTTGTCTGTTGGTTATTTTGGTGACTCCCCAAAGTCCCTGAAATAAAACAGTCGACAGTGTTTTGGTACCTGGGGGCATGCTTCAGAAGGAGCGGGCTAGTGCATTTGTCCCGCCCTCTCACACATGGTAAACTCATTCTTTATATTCAGCTGTTGGCCCAGTGGAGGGCCATGGCAGCAGTTGCTGTGGGAAACTGCATGAACAGAATCTTTTTCATATCCACATCAAGGAAAGTATTAAAAATTTTCCCAGTCTGAACCAGGAGAGACCACTTGAGACACTTCCTGAAGAGGTGGTGTACAGGTGAGTCAGGTAGAAACAATATCACACAGACTGCCTGGTACAGGAACTGATGGCTCTGTTAGCTGCCTGAAGTTGGAAGTTCCTATAATCAGATCAAACAAGGGTTTTTTGCCCTCAGCTAAGCCTGAGTTTCTGGGAAGGGGGTTGACAGTGAAGCTTTTGCTGGAGTTGTGCTGTGATTTCTGTAATGTGAAAGATCTCGTGGTGTGACCTCGGGGAATGTAGGAACACAGGGATTTGTGTCCACTGTTTCAGCTTCCAGCACTTGTAGGTTGGAAGGAGCTTGGGTCCTCCCAGAGAGCCACAGGCTTGGAAGCTTTACTATGTGTTTGGGCTCCTCAAAGCAAGGTGCACAGCTGAAATAGAGTTTGTAGATACAATTAAAGATTTGGAAAAGAGGTGCATTTAGTG
The DNA here is from genome assembly GCF_028554395.1 of Pezoporus wallicus. Lineage (NCBI taxonomy): Eukaryota > Metazoa > Chordata > Aves > Psittaciformes > Psittacidae > Pezoporus > Pezoporus wallicus. The sequence goes on along the minus strand of NW_026636333.1, from coordinate 1,778,900 downwards.
AAGGAAACTAATAGGATGAAGGGAAGGCTGTCCTAGAAAAACATGAACTCTGGTGGATGGTGCAGACTAAATGACTATACCTTAAAGCAAAAGGAGTTTCCAAGCGTCAGTTCCTTTGCTTTGCCAATCTTTGCTTCTTCTAGATTACTTTTTTTCTAATGTGGATTAATGCCACGCTGATCACTGCTAGAAACTGCACACAGAAGAGCTGCAGCCGTCTGCTCGGCTGCACATCCCTGGATCTTCCAAAGGCACCCAGTGGAGTGATCATAAGCCAGCCTGCTGCACGATGTGCTGAACCTGGAAAAATGCGGACTATTAGCATTTTATATCTATGCGACTAAGGCCAGAGTGGAACAGCACTAGGTGGAATCTGTGTCCTTTTTGGTGCTTCCAGAATTTTTCCAAGTGGGAAACCACACATGCTGGTGGGCTGATGGATTAACATCTTCCTTCTGGGTTCCGGGTAAGGCCACCCTTGTCTCCACATCATGAGTCAGAACCATGGTTGTCACTGCTCCGCGTGGGTGATCTCCTTTTAGTCTGATTGTGTTTCAGGAGATGTGTATCTGATTCAAGGTTGCTCTTATCTCAGAAGTGATCTCTGAATATTTTGCTTTTCTGGGAGCTTGAAGTTTGAATGTTGATTTCAATTCAACTTGGAAATACTACAATTTCAGAAGAAAAAATGAATTTTGAGCAGACTTGATGCACAAAAAAGGGAGAGAGTGAAGAGAATGATAAGGAAAAAACTGAAGAGAAATTTTGAAGGTTTTTGAGTGTTTTTATTGGGGAGAGGATGAAGCATTTTAGTATTCTAAGAACTGCTGACTTTTCATTTGGAATTGTTTGTTTTTAAACTGACTGCAATATTTTCATTTAATCTTCTTTAGGTACTCAGAAAACAATCCCCAGTTGCATCAGTTTGTTTTGTTTTGTTTTTGCTTTTAAATTCACGTCCATTGAATTCATCCATCTTAAATACAGACTTCTTTGCCTCGGTCTTCACTGGCAAAGGCTTTGACCACACCACCCAAGTCTTGGAAGGCAGATGCAGGGACTGTGAGAATGAAGACCCTAGGCCCACTGTAGGAGAGGATCTGGTTCAAGACCATCTTAAAAACCTCAATGTACACGGGCCCATGGGAGCTGATGAAATCCATCCGCAGGTCCTGAAGGAGCTGGCAAATGAAGTTGCGAAGCCGCTGGCCATCATATTTGAAAACTCCTGGCAGTCAGGTGAAGTTCCCCATGACTGGAAAAAGGGGAATATAACCCCCATTTTGAAGAAGGGGAAAATGGATGACCCGGGGAATTACAGAGCAGTCTCACCTCTGTGCCTGGCAAAATCTTGGAGCAGATTCTGCTGGAAGGCATGCTAAGGCACATGAAAATCAACAAGGTGCTTGGTGACAGCCAGCATGGCTTCACTAAGGGGAAATCCTGCCTGACCAGTTTGGTGGCCTTCTATGACGGGGCTGCAGAACTGATGGACAGGGGTAGAGCAGTTGATGTCATCTACTTGGACCTGTGCAAAGCATTCGACACTGTCCCACGACATCCTTGTCTCTAAATTGGAGAGACATCAATTTGATGGATGGACCACTCAGTGGATAAAGAACTGGCTGGATGGCTGCATGCAAAGAGTTGTGGTCAATGGCTCATTCCCAGCTGGAGACCAGTAATGAGTGGTGTCCCTCAGGGATGGGTGCTGGGACCAGTCTTGTTCAACATCTTTGTCAGTGACATGGACAGTGGGATTGAGTGCACCCTCAGCAAGTTTGCTGATGACACCAAGCTGTGTGGTTCGGTTGATAACGCTGGAGGGAAGGAATGCCATCCAGAGGGACCTTGACACGCTTGTGAGGTGGGCTTATGCCAACCTCATGAAGTTTAACTATGACAAATCCAAGGTCCTGCACTCAGGCACAGCTACAGGCTGAGCAAAGAAGAGATTGAGAGTAGCCCTGCAGAGGAGGACTTGGGGGTGTTGGTCGATGAGAAAATGAACATGAGCCGGCTTCAGTGTGCGCTCACAGCCCAGAAAGCCAACTCTATCCTAGGCTGCATCAAAAGGAGCGTGACCAGCAGGTCGAGGGAGGTGATCCTGCCCCTCTACTCTGCTCTCGTTAGACCTCACTTGGAGTATTGTGTGCAGTTCTGGTGTCCTCAACATAAAAAGGACATGGAATTGTTGGACCAAGTGCAGAGGAGGGCCACAAGGATTATCATAGGACTGGAGCACCTCCCATATGAAGACAGGCTGAGAAAGTTGGGGCTGTTCAGCCTGGAGAAGAGAAGGCTGCATGGAGACCTCATAGCAGCCTTCCAGTGTCTGAATGGGGGCTATAGGGATGATGGAGATGGACTATTCATTAGGGACTGTAGTGGCAGGAGAAGGGGTAACAGGTTAAAACTTAAACAGGGGAAGTTTAGATTGGATATAAGGAAGAAATACTTTACTGTAAGGGTGGTGAGGCACTGGAATGGTTTGCCCAGAGAGGTTGTGAATGCTCCATCCCTGGCAGTGTTCAAGGCCAGGTTGGATGAAGGCTTGGGTGGCATGGTTTAGTGTGAAGTGTCCCTGCCCATGGCAGGTTAGGGGTTGGAACTAGAGGATTCTAAGGTCCTTTCCAACCCTAACTATTCTATGATTCTATGACTTCAACCTGAAAATTTTGTTTCCCCCTTGGTCCTGACAAAGAGAGCTGATGAGGAGTAGTATATTGGGCAGCACTGCAAGTAAAATCCTGCTCCAGAGCTTCTCACCAGATGTGGGTTACTCTCAGTTCTTCATGTTGTTCAGAACTGCCCTTCCAAACAACAGTGTTCCTGGGACTAATCGTAGTCCAGCATTTAAAAATGGATGTGTTGATAATAATGCTGTAATCCAGATTGTTTTGGAAAGGTAGCCAATGTCAGATTGGTTCTGTTGATGGGCCTGTCACTGAAACACACAAAATACCTTCAGAAGGGAGAATATATTTTGGGGGGATTCGAAGAGACAGAATAACCATCAAGGCAGGCTTTTCTTTCAATCTTTCAGCTCTGAGCTGCTGATTGCTCTGCAAAATGGTGGGGAAAATGCAGCTAAGACAAAAATGCTGTCGTACTCCACCTCTGTCTGCACTGGCTGGATCTGTCCCCAGGCCTTTGTAATCCATCAGTCAGGCCTCAGCGTGTGCTCCTTTGAACGTGAGTATTGGTTCCTTGCCTTGTGCCGCATCAGTTGTCTTCTTTGTGGGGAAGGCTGTTGTAATGTTCTTAAAGTTTTGATATGAGAGAGAAGAGGAGAGAATTTGATTATCACTTTTTAAGTAAAGCAGTGATAGCACTTTTGGAAATATGCTGAACTTAAGTGCACTCAGGGACCATAAAGGATGCCAATCCAGTCCTTGTGAGAAGACATTTGTAGAAAAGGGAGCTAAGTAAGCATGGTCTGTGTGTCCAAATTAACGTGCAGTGTGTTTCTCTGGTGCATGAAGCTTTGTTAGTATGTGCAGAATCTTGGCTTTCATCAATGTTTTGTTTTGTTTTTTAAGTGTACTTCTAGTTCCCGTGGTTTCAAAAAGCACCTCCCAGGAGAACCAAGCCTAATTTATTGGTGAAAAGGCTGAATAAGCAGATGGGCAGAAACAGCAAATCTTCATTCTCTGCCAGCTGGCGTGCCAGTCCTAAAATGTTGCCTTAAATGCCCAGTGCAACAGGCTTCAGGGCTCTGCAGCCAGCCTCTGTGTGCACTCCGTTGCTGGCTGAACTGGTGGCATATTCCAGTCTATCCCAGGCAAAGCTCTGTTGCTGAATACTGTGCCAGTCACGGTTACAAGAGTGTGTGCAAGTCTTCTGTGCACTGCTTGCCTTCCACAGCTCCTCTGGGGCTCTCCTTAGGGCTCCTTTGGGAGCCAGTGGGACCAGTGAGATCCCAGTGGGCCATTCCTTTGCTTTAGGAAGAAAATTGCCTGAGAACTTACTCTTGGAAGCTGTAGCTTCCCTGAGAAATTGCTAGAACTTAAAACTTGTTACAAAAGCGCTAGGCATATTAGCTAATATATATATATTTAGTGGAAACTTAACAAGGCAAGCATTTGACATAACAATAGAGCCTTTTTTGTTTCAGATGTTTGCACGCCTTTGTCAAATGTTTCCAAACAGATCAGCTGCTGCTTAGCTGATAATTAGTTTGAACGTTTTACCCGTTCTGTGGAAAAGATCACAACCAAACTATGCATTTGGAGAGAATGTGTATTTTTATTGAAGACTCTATTTCCAGTGAAAGCTTTTATTGCTTTTATTGCATCTTTAAAAAAAATGCACAGACAACAGGCTACATAAAGAAGCTTTATTCCATCTCTTAGTCTGCTGAAGGTTTTTCCTTGACATTTAAAATCAATTTCAGGTTTGCTATTAGTACTGATGAGAATGAGATAAGACCTAAACTGTCATCTCATGGTTTTCTGTGGCTCCAATGGTTTTAAACAAAAAAAACCCAAACAAACCCCCAAACAAAAAACATTAGCAGCCAGCATCCATCAATCCTAGGGTTTATTGCAACTTTATGGTCAGTGTTTGCTCCACAGACCCAAAGATCTTTGACAACTGTAGAGAGAAAAATGACCCTGCCTGAGCCTCCAGCAGAGCCTGTCACCATATTAAGCTTGCCCTTAGATCCAGGTTTCAAGGACACTTATTAGTTTGGACGCTTGTATTACTACTCCTAGGTAAAAACAATGCAAACCTCTACTGTCTTTCAGTAAGTGGTCAAAAATCATCAAATTTGACGTTATGAAATATCCACATTGATACATAGCAGCACTTGACACCACAGGGCAGAGCACAAAGCTGTTTCCTTTGGGAAGCTCACCTTGTAGCCCTTCTTATTTCTTGAGAGGCAGCATGTCTTGTAAAAAGCCTCTCTAGAGTCCTGGAAAATGTTGTTAGCTAGATGATGGACTTTTACGTTCAAGAAAGATGGTGAAGTCCTGCTTTTCTTTAAGATAATGGTGAACTGCCAACATAATCGCTCTCACTCAGATGAGGAACTGAATGACACAGCGTGTGAGTAAAGTGTATGGAAAGAGATTTGTTTCCTTAGCAGCTGAAGCTATCACAGTGGTATCCAAATTATTTTAGGACTGAGTGATGGGAAACTAGTGACTGTCAAGGCTGAAAGCTTGTGTTTCCAACTTCTGTATCTCTGTGTCCCCATCTGCAAAAAAGGGATCACCCTACTTGGGTAGTTTACTAAAATGCTTTCCTACCTGTGCCTGAATGTCTGGAGTTTCTTACACAAAAATGCATGGTGGAAGCAAAGTGCATGCTGCTGAATTTCCCTTGTTCTGAGGAGAACACTGCAGAAAGGATCTCCAGCCTGGGCAAGCTTGCAGTATAGCTGGGCAAGACAGTCAAGAAGACATGGAGAAGAACATACTGTTGCAGCTGGAGCACAGAGAGGATATGAGAAGGCATAATTACACTACAAAACACAGCACCCCATTTTGCTGCTGACCCATGCTTTTGGTGAGGATCTGTGGGATATACTTTGCAGGCCTTGAGGAGTGGCTTGCTCATTGAGTGCTTAGCAGTCAACTCTACCCAGCACTGGTTCCACATGTAGGTTTTCTCCCTGCCCCTAAATTCTCCCCTTTTTTTGCACTTGCATGGTCTCTTCTAGGTATGTTGTTTTGATTACTTGCCTGTCTCTAGGTGCAGTCACAAGGCCTGAGTTTGTATGGATGCTCAAATTGCTTTGAGCTCTGCCAACACAGGATTTATGGCATGTCAATACACTCGTTGTTTGCCTCTTTTCATGAGCAAACTCCACTTCAGACAAAAGGCTCAGCACACAGCTACCAGATTGAAGAGAAAGAGCTGTCTGCTAAATGAGCTGTTCCCACTGTGCTGCCACCACCTTGCAGCGGGCAGGGGCAATGCTGTTCCTCCTCAGTTCTCCCACCAATGTGCTGTGCCCTCAGAATTCCCCCATGCTTCATTTCTGGCATCTACTGTAAGCAGCAGCTTGGCTATTTTTTATTTGTTATTATTGTCTGCTGTGGGTTGGTGACTGGAAATCATTTTCTACCCAAGACTGACAGGGATAATGTGATTCGGAAGAGGAGCTCTATCTCAAAACATCCACAGGCTGGGCGCAGTGGCTGTTCTATTTCAGCAGGGTCAGACTCAGTCCTCTATCTAATTCCTGCTATTACCCCCCCCCCCCCCCCCCCCCCCCCAAGCAGGTTCAATGAAGAAGAAAAGGAAGTAAATTGCATTCTATACAATTCTATTTCAAGAACAGCTACATAAACAGAACAAACCAGCCCAAAACCCAAAACCCACTGTCCCTTTCACACAAATTTAAGGTAGCTGTACAAAATCTTTTCTCCACTGTAAGCACAGGGGTTTCTTTAAAATAGTGAAGGTGAAAAATGAAATATATCCATCTACCACTGCAGCATTCTCCATGAATTTATTGTGGTCTGTTAACACAGATTTTGTCGTTTAATTTTTATTTTATTTAAGAAAAATCCGCCAGCCTATGCCTATTTTTCTTTTCTATAGTGCTCAGACAGCTCATTTCTGGAGCATTGAGGATTTGAATGGAAAGCTGTTAACAAGGAAATGGGATCCTTCCTCACTGCATCTTGTCTCTGTTTTTGTCAGGACACCCTCTAGTACAGGAGAGTGAGGAGGAAGCTGTTACATCGCCGTGTGCCTGAGACAGGCTATTATCTGCCTGTAAGTCTGGGTATCCTCCGGCTCATGGAATGTGCTTTGCCAAGCTCTTATCAGGGACTGATGGAAGCTGAAAGTATTTTCCAGGACCTCTTTGAAGTTCACGGCAGGTAAAACAAGTTGCAGGCCTAATTCCTCCCTTCTCTATCACCAGTTCAAGCCTCCATCACCTTCATTACATGCATGTTCAGCAGCCTGAACATATCTTTTAATCTCCTAACACTCTTCCATCCATTTCCATCCATTTATCCCTGCAAATGACCACACATTTTTCCCTTTCAGAAAAGAATGAAGCAAGATCTTTTCCAGCTATTTGTAAGTCTTAAAGTAAAGAAACAGCTCTGCTTCTGTGTGTCACTTTTCCCACAGCACAGTCAGGGCCAGCGATTGTCGACCTGTGCTGTGCTATGGTGGGTACTGAGAAGGCTTAGCAGGTCCAACATCCTAAACATGGTTTGGTGGTTGCCACGTGGGAAAATGTGGGAAAACACAGGCTTCCAAGCATGCCTACCCTGCCCCTTGGTCCTTCCTCTCCATGGTGGTCTGTCTCCATTACCATGAACATACCTGCTTTACATATTTTGAGGCTGTGTTCTCTGTGTGTAATCTTCCTGAGCCCTTCAAGTCAGAAATGCAGTCCTGAAGCCTCAGCCCTGCAGCCCAAACTGTGCTGACAGATTTTCTGCTCAGCAGATGGACAGTATTAAGGGGAAAAAATGGGGCTTGTGGGAGAAATGAAACTCCTCTTTCTGTAGGAGCAGAGGGATTTTAAAGTCTGAGGACTGATTTCTGCATTGCTGGGGCTCAGTTTAAGCTTCTTGCCTTGGCTTTAATGTGATGGTGTGAGAAACTGTTTTATTTTTTGTGCAGTGTTGATGTTGCACAGCTGCCTCACTGTACAGTAGCTTGGTGAAGCACTTAAAAGCAAGTCATCAGGGCTTGTAATCCCTGCAGTTGCTCTTTAAGGCAGCAAAGCTGGTAAGCAGGGCTGCAGTTAGCACTGCATGTTGCTCTGTAACAGTGGTCCATGGTGCAGCACTGGTGGAGCTAATGAACTTTGCGCACCCCTTTAGAGGTGCACCACCCCTTTAGAGGGGCACCAGGTCTGCCACTGAGACAGATACCCATGTTGACATTCAGGAGACTGGGCATTCAGTACAAACCATAGCAACTGTGATACTGGGAAATAAAGGGTTAACATTGTCCCTGCTTGCTTAAGCAGTCACTGTGCTTGGTGAGGCAGAACTGTAGGAGTCAAAGTTACTAGAAAGGTGAAGCAGAATTTTAAGAGTTGCAGCTGCTAGGCAGAATTGTAGTAGATAAGATTCATAGCTTAACATTTAAGACATTCTTGTTTAAATAGTATCTTTAGAAAGAAAAGGAACAAAAGATAGCCAGAGTAACAAAATTTGCAAACTTGAAAGTTTCTGCTTTAAGATACATAAAACCGGCTTGTACCGAACCTGAGGTTTGGACAGGAGCTGAAACCCTATTGAGTCTGTGTGAAAGCAAGAGGTTACTCGTGGTGATGAAGAGGAACTACAGGCCTTCATCCTCACGACCCCCTAACGACCCCCACCAGGAGGCACTGTGCAGGCGCACCAATGGGACGAATGCCAGAAAACTCATAGACAGGAATAGGTTTTGCATATGTATTAGGCGTGAAGCAATCTCATGTTTAGGTAATCATTGTATGTAATATAAATGAACTGAGTGGCAAAGGAAGGGGGCTCATGCTTTTGGAGGAGCAATCCCCATGCGCCTCAGAGCTGAATAAAAGCATACCTACTTTACAACTCTAACGAGTTGTGGAGTCTATCTGCATATCAACTGGGTTAATGTGTTTAAATTATTTGCACTAGATTCTGGTAGACTTGGGGCAAAAAAAGCTTTGGGCTTTTGAATCATATGTAACCCTCAGGTATATGAGAGGTGTATTTGCATACACTGTGCTAACAAACTGGCCTGCTGACCCTGCTTTTGAGGAGCCTTTGTAAGGACCAGGGGTCTCTGCCTTTTTTTTTTTCTGCCCTCCTGTGTTTATCTGCCCCCAGATTTTGCATTTGCAAAGGGTGTCCTGAGGTAATGATCATTGCTTTGATTTTGTTTCCCTCCCATTACCTAATAACAGCTCTATCATGGTATAGTAGATGATATTCGACTGGCACAAGAGAGCAGGCACTAGCAGCTGGTTTCTCTGCCTCCCCAGATGAGGTGTGGCTTTGTGTGGCTGCAGACTCTTCAAGCAGCCAGAGCAAGCAGACATTGACATGCCCTGCTTGGCAGAGATTTAAAGCCTGCAATTAGCCAATATGCAGTTAAATAGATTAGCAATGTGGGGAACCAAGTGGCCTTAGCTTAGGACCACATGGTCCTGAATGACTTGGATTGCTAAACACGTGTGTGTACAGTGCCCTGGGACATCAGAAGGTGTTAGAGGTGCTCTGGCCAATCCCAAACTGGGCTGTCTCCCTGCTGTTGCATGGAGGTCTTGCCCAGTTTGCGGGTGGGTCCTCTTTGAAGATTGGAGGTGGGATGTGCTTGTGTATCTGGGACACCTTGTCCTTGTTCTCTAAGGCAGACTTGCAGCTTGGAGATTGTTTGCCTGTGTCCTTTTGTATCATGAATGTCCAAAAAGCAACCTGAATTCCTTTTTTCAACCCTTATTATATTCTCTATGACTTGCCAGGCACACAGCAATTTCTGCTCTACCACTATATTCAAGAAGCACTGTAAATAGGCTTTTGTCTCATCAAGGTCTGGTCTGGAAATGTGTCTAAGGTAGCTAGTGGGTAGATTTTCACTGCATAGATTTAGGGCTACTCAGAATGAGATTATTTAATGAGTTCATGGAAGAGTTTGAGAAAAAAGATTAAATGTTCCTTTCTAAAACTTACTTTTTCATGGCAATAGTTGAAACAAGTACATTTTCATAGATCACATCAATTTTGTGGAACCATTGTGTTCTCCATCAGAAAACTTTGGCAAGCTGTAGTTAAGATTCTCTGTCGATTAGCCTTAAAGCCTCTGATCCCCACATGAAAAGCTCTAATGATGCTAGTCCAGCAGCTCTTAATATTGTACCCCTCTAGATGAGAATAGTGCCCTTATTCTTTTTGAAAGGCCTCAGCATTTCTTCCACAGCTGACTCTATCCCAGTTATTACCCTGCCACAGACAGTTGTTGCTAAATCTAGAAAAGATGTGTTTTGCTGGTCTCACTCCAGTTTGTTTACTTTGAGGTCCCAAGTGGGGTTTGGAGAACTTCTGCCTGCTTCAGTTTCCCTGTGTATCCTAACACTGCTTGAGTCACTGCATGAAGAGGTGTTCAGTGCCTTTTGTGGCAAAGCAAACTGCTCTGGGCTCATCAGAGGGAAGCTGCAATAGAGTTATGAGTGCAAAGTGTTACTGTCATGATTTTCCCTGACCTTAGTGTTTCTGTGTGTTAATGCTTTGAATTGTAAAGTTGTAATTGCCTTCTTGTTTTCTTTCATGAGCTGTGTTCACAAAACACATCTTCTTAAAGGAAAGTGAAGCACTGTTTTTATGAGCTTTTAGTTTCAAGCACTGGGCTCAGCACTCAGTGGTGCAGGAGTCTTCCACTGAACGGGGATGTCTGAAAATGCCGATGCCAAAGCAGCAGGTTTTTCTACCTTGCATGTTTTTGCATCTTAACAGCTCCTCTCTGCTTGCCTTTCATGGCATTGAGGTGCATGCCCTGTGCACCTCTCTTGTCACTCTAGATAATTTGATTTATTTGTCGTGCCAGCACTTGATGGACGAAGGGTTGTAGAAGGTGGTATCCCCCTTGAAGCCCTCAGGATCTTGCTGATTAGAGGACAGTGTCTAATTGAATAAAGAAAAGGCAGGGAGGTCTTGATGCTCCCCAGGGCTGGGCAAAGCAGGGGCAGAGGGAGAAAGGCAGATACAGCAGTATCTGTACTCTTCCTGCTTCCTGTCCAGCTTTTTCCTCCCTTTTCCTTTCACTGAATTCAGGATTGAGGAACATGAACGTTTTAAAAATAAAAGACCTTCATACCCACCTTTTCTCTGTGTTGGTGTGTCAGCTCACATTAATTTTTATCAGTGGAGGAGACTTTGGAGCACAGCTTGTTACTGAAACACAGCTCTTTTCTACCAGTTTGCAAAGCTTCGTTGGCACCTCCAGTACTAAATTAATAACCTGCTTCTGCTGCTGTTGGTCACATAACCAGAAGGTCTGCGTAAGCTCTCCAGTTCCAGACCTGCCTGCTGAGCTCTAATTAACATTTACTCTGTGTGCTCACTTGGGCTGTCTCTGTCACAGACTTGGATGCCATGTGGTATCCATCACCCTAGCCCAATGCACAGATGAGGTTGCCACGGGGAAAGCCCGAGGACTCCCAGTCCAAAGGAAGTTCCTGTGGACAAAAAGCTGCCTGCAAGCTAGGAGGCTGCCATAGAGGGGCTCTGCTGCCCAACAAATGAGCCACATGAGAGAAAACATGCTGAGAGGAATAGAGCAGGTTTCTGGGTGTAAGCATGTAAGATGGCATGATTTCTATTGCTGCTGTGGATAGGGGCAAAGCCCTACTCAACCATGTGCTGCTGCTTGTGGTCCCATGAGGCTTCAAAGCAGTGTGTGGAGGTTTAGCCAGATAAGTCTGAGATGTGTTTGTTGAAATAGTGAGGCCATGCTTCATATCTAGAGAAAAGGGATTTCAAGGCAACTTGTTTGTTAACTTGTGAGGGATGACTGGACTGTTCCTTGGGTGGGGGGGCAGACATTGGTGGACGTGCTTGGGATGGATAGGTGAGAGGGATGGTTTGACCCTGTAGCAGGGTTTATCCCACGGCTGTCTCAAGAAGGCGCCATAGCTGTCACCAGGTTCATTTCCAGGATGCATGGGAGCACATGGACACTCCCCCTTCCTCCATAATGTTATGTGTCATTACAGGGTGTGCAGATGGTATAAAAGCCTGGCCTCATGGGTCTGCTGGAGGTGAAGTGGGTCTCACACAAGTTAGTCTCAGTAAGGGAAGGTACTCTGTTCCCCAGTTAGGGCTGCAATTTCTTCTTCCTTTTAGAAAGTGTGAAATTAACCTTTTGCTTACTGCTTTTGAGGGTAAGCATGTAGGCTTTCAAGTTTCTCTTCAGTTGAATCTGTCCCATCAGCTTCAGTATTACTGAGCCAAAATAAAAGAAAGCGTAAGCAGGTGCTCAGGGAGGGAGACTGGATTAACAAGCAGAATTTCTGCTATGCTTGCTTTGCAGACAGGAGCTGGGGCAGATTAAGTCTTGCCTGAAGCCTGCAACATGAGTGAGGCAGAATTTTCCTTTTCTCTGTCTAAAGCACTGCTGGAGTCTGAGGGCAGTCCTCTGCCTCATATCTGTAGCAAAAATAGAAGTCTTTTTGGGAGAATGCTTCTGTTTCATGCAGGAATTGTCACATTTGGTGACACATGAGCTGTAGTCAGCTCATTTTCTGCCATTCTGTGATATATAGGGTTGTTATTTTCTCACATATCTCATTAACTCAGCCTTGGAGAAGCTGAGAGAATTGTGTGGTTGAAGGTGACTCAGCTTAAGGCTGAATCCTTTACTCCTACAGTGCCAGAACCAGTGAGGAGGCTTGGCAGTGACAGGGAGATGGTTTCCTTGCTCCTGCTTTTACCCAGTGAGGTGACAGTCACCTCCCAATACCACAACAGGGTGCATGTGCTGCCTTTGCTAGCTGAAGGATTGCTAACTCCTGTAGATGGTTTTTTGTGTTGGTTTCTTTTTTCTTCTTTTTTTTCTTCGCCCTTGTAGGAGCTGAATTATTGCACATTTTTATACACAAAGAGCCCTTCCCACCTAACCTGTTGACTTGCAGGTTGGATACAAATACTCAGGACTAGCTGCTTAGTGTCTGAATTTCTGTTCTTATAGCACTCACTGGACACTCTCTATCCAAATCATTGTAAAGACAGGCTGAGCTGCTGTTCCTCATGGTTAACAAAGAACCTCTTGTGAACCCTTGCACATCTGCACAAAATCTTGTTGTGTACACAGGCATTTATAACACAGCAGCAGTGGCCTTTTTATGGAAGATTTCCAAACTAGGCACAGAAATAATGAAAATACTGCTTTTGTGTGTGTGTGTTTGAAGGTACCTTTTGAATGTGCATAGCAACAACCGAACATGTGCAGTAGCCAAGCTAAATTTCAGCTCTGCATTGCATATTACACCATTATCCACAGCATAGTGGAGACATACAAAATGTTTGTCATGGGGGTGGTAGAGAATTTCAGTTTGGCAGCATCTAGTTGAGTTGCAGTGACTGTGGCCATGCCATGTTGGATACATCCAGGCTGAAGGAATTAGTTCCCCTCTTGCCTGAATGTGGCAATTTCTGTAGTGCTGGTATGATTTACACTGTTGTAGCCTAGATGGGCTCCAAGCTCACACTGCCTAGCTAAGCAATTTAGCATCCAGAGATGTCATCAAATCCTGCAGTGAAGGAGGTGGATATCCCTCCCATTTGTCAGTTACATACTTCGCTGTTGGCTTGTGCGTTGTGCAAAGCTTCAGGGATGAATCTCATGCAGCAGTCAAGGGCAGGGAGTGACTGGGAGCACATTGCAGTTCAGAGTGTGTCTCTGCCTGAAGGTGCTGGTGCTGCCAGGCTTGCAGCCAAAAATATTCCTTACATCTCACGCTCAAGATTTCAGAGAAGTGGTTGCTATGCAGCCTTGTTTATTCCTGGTATATGACACTGTTTGCCTGCTGGGTTCATACATCTTGAAGGGGGAGCCTGCTGTCCTCCTGGAGAAAGGATTTGGCTTGACAAATGGCCATCCCTGCTTCCAGTTTTGGAAACACAGGGTCTGGAGCAGCAGAAATCCTTATTCCCTTGTGGGCAGCAACCTGCCATAGGGCTTTACAGCTCCTGGGGGACTGCAGGCTTTACAGAGTGGAGCTAGCTTTCCAAAGTGAAGGACACACATGTTTGTGAAGGAGGTTGGTGGGCAGCCTGGCCTCATGCATTGTTGTTTTCCTAGCAAAGTGATGCTCTGGCAGGGGCTGGCAGGAGGCGAGCAGAGGGGTTGCCTTTACTGTGCTCTGGTGGAGGTTGTTTGGTGCAAGCGCCTCTCCCACAGGGCAGTAACATCTGGGAGAAAGATTTGATGATTTTTCCTTTTATCTTTCCCTTTTCAAAAAGTTCTTTGGAAAACTCTTTAAAGCTGTACAAGAGAGGCTTCTGCTGCGTGACTCCAGCTGTGTGCTGCCGAGTTTCGGTGTCATTTGAAGGAGACACAATTCTGGGAGGTGTGGAAGAAGAGCAATGCTTGGGGTGGCAGGTGGAAGGAGGGAAGAGGAGAACAGGTGGAGACTGGAGGGCAGATGGGGTGGTTTGCTGATAGGGAAGTTCCAGTTCATGAGAGCAACAGTCTGGCCTCTGGCATGCCACGGGACAAAGAATGAGAGCTTCCACCTCAGTTCACCTTGTACTGCCAAGGCTTCATTTGCTGCACTATGTGAGCAAACAGACAAGCACCTCCTCAGCTCCTGCTCAAATGCACCTGCTCAAATGCTCAAATGCTCTGACTGGAGCCAGAAAAGCAAAACCGGCACCTTTGATCCTTCCTGAGCTCACACTTGTTTTCCAGGTAGAATCAAGGAAGGCTGAACTCAAAACAGCTTTGTGAATCCACTCTTGCTGAGTTTTAGATAAGTTGCTATATGGCTCCTGAGGGTTGACAGTTCATCCCTGCAGGATGGTAAGCAAGTCTGCTCTTGTTGATGGTTTAAACTGCTGTATTTTGCTAGTTGAACATTGGCACCTCACTCCAAAGGATGTGGGATACAAGTGGAATCATTTTACTCCCAAGCAAAGGGAGGAGAAGCAAACTTTAGTGACCTTACTACAGTCTCTCTGGTATATAAGTGCTGAGTCCCAGAGCAGTATCACTCTGGCCAACTGTATTGAATACAATACTGTATGTTTGCTGCACTGGGAAGACACAAGGAAAATAGCTTGTTAATTGGGAAAGAAAATAGTGATAGCATTAAATAATCTCTGTTTTCATTTACTGCATGCTAATGATCCAAGGAAGCTGAAAATCCCAGAGGACGTATTTCCTTTTGATTAACCTGGAAGGAAGGATGACAAGGAGTACAGTTACTGTCTACTGAAACATCACCAGGGCCTGGAGCTGTTCAAATGCATCCATGTTCCATTTGTTCCTCTTCAGAAAGCCATTTCCTAACACTTTTTTTTTCAGTCAGCAATGAACCACTGCCACTGCTCTCTGTACAGAGAATGGCACAAGCTTGTTTTGCTTGCTTCTATCAGCAATGGCAGAAGATGAATCCTGCACATCCAGCACTGCCCCAAGGCTGCAGGCAAATTTCTCAGCCATTATCATCCAATGACAGTGATGCAGGTGCAAGGGAGAAAGGTAGCCTTACATAGCTACAATTTAGGGTTTTTCATATCATGTAGCTGGCCTGAATTAGGAACTATGCTCTGAATTTAGGACATTAAGCCTTTGGAGGGCTTTGTGTTACAGGGTAAGTCAGTGGCACAGGCAGCATTCTGTTCTAGCTATAGGATACACTCATTTCTGGTACTTACTGTTTTCTCTTGTTTATTTTTAATACCTTAAGCAATGGGCATGCTTGGCTTCATTTAGGAGGTGACCTTAACCAGCCAAAATCACCACTGGCATATTTATTAGGTCATAAAATCATATAATCATAGAATGGTTTGGGTCGGAGGGCACCTTTAAGCTCATCCAGATCCAGCCCGTAGGCAGGGACACCGTCCACTAGACCAGGTTGCTCCAAGCCCTGTCCAGCCTGGCCTTGAACACTGCCAGGGACGGGGCAGCCACAGATTCTCTGGGCACCCTGTGCCAGTGCCTCAGCACCCTCACAGGGAAGAATTTCTTCCTAATGTCTAATCTCACTCTCCCTTCTGTCAGTTTAAAGCCGTTCTGCCTTGTCCCCAGGCCCTTGTCAAAAGCCCCTCTCCAGGCTTCTTGTAGCCCCTTTAGGCACTGGGACCTGCTCTAAGGTCTCCCTGGGGCCTTCTCTTCTCCAGGCTGAACAAGCCCATCTCTCTCAGCCTGTCTCCAAAGCAGAGCTGCCCCAGCCCTCAGGGCATCTTTGTGGACTCCTCTGGACTTGCTTGAGCAAGCCCACATCATATCTGATAATATTCATTCTATACAATGAGACCAAATAAAATATACCTTATTCCCTCTTTTATGCCTTATCCCATTAACAACGAATTCCACAGAGAGCTTTGGCTGGAACTCAGGAAAAAAAGGCGAGTTCATGACCTCTTGAAGAAGGGGCCAGCAACTCAGGAGGACTGCAAGGATATTGTGAAGTATTGCAGGGAGATAATTTGAAGAGACAAAGCCCAACTGGAACTTAAGTTCTAAGTCAAAGGAGGTGAAGCTTCCTCTCTACTTTGCTCTTGTGAGACTTAACCTGGAGTAACTGTATTCAGCTCTAGGGTCCCTAACACAAGAAGGACATGGACCTGTTGGAGGAGTCCATGTTCTCCATTCTTTGTTTTAATGTAACACAGATAAGTAGATCTATGTTTGTATTTTTAAGGGTGTTTAATGCCTGCCTTTCATTGAAAGAAAAGGGAATTAGGCTATAAAACCCCTTGAAGTACCTTCATTCCTTGACCATAAGATGTCTGTGTGAATTTGTCTAAACGAACAAAAAGGGTGAAAGCCAGAAGTAGGTTAACTGTCTCAGGTAACTCCAGCCTGTCTGAAATCAGTTGCTTTATTCCAGATGAACACTTTGACAGCTTTTGAGCAGAACTAAGTCTCTTGGGAGGGGAGAGGGGTGGAGCAGTACAGGGCCTTGCTGCAATAGGAATAATTGCTATTGAAATTTGCTTGAGGATGCCGTTTTATCTAAGTTTGATTAATAGTAGGGTACCTAAAGTCCTTGTACAGTCATTCTTGTTATTTGTTTTAAGCTTATAGAACACATTAACAGGGACCTGCCTTCGCTTCTTCCATCAAGTACAGATGTGTTTTTCCTTCTCTAACAATTTAAATGAACTGTGACTGTGACTGATCCTTCTGGCTGCACTGAGCTTCCACGCGATAAGTCACTCTGTTTTTTAGAGCTTTGGAGGCACCTGTGAGTGGATTTTCAAAAGCAGTTCACATTGGCACTTGCTGATGTTTACAGGAATTTTGTTGCTGGTTTACCATCCTGATCTCTTATCCTAGGGTATGTTCTGCAAAATCCCCCCTTTCCTCTCATTTTAGGCTATAAGAAATAGGCTAATACGTTTCAGGAAGCCCAAGCCCTGTCTGGTGGCCGAAGTCTGTTTCTGAAGGTGAAAAGAAATCTCTAGAGTTTCAAAGTGAAAGCAACCAAACCAGTAAGGGAATGGACTGCAGGGACTGAAGTTGAAAAGTGTCACATTTTTGGTTTTGTCTGAAGGGCTAAGCATAAACTTCCTTTACCCTCATATACCCTGCATGCTATAGCAGTTTCTACAGTTCCACTAGTCCGACAGGATGTGCATTGCTGATCTGAGCATAACAGATAGTGTCTGGATAGCTGGCATGCCTAAATATACAGACAAGCCTAACATATCTTGCTGGTTCAGAAAGGATGCATGAACCAGGAAGAGGCACTGAGCTCCAAAAGGAGAGAGAGCAGAACTGGACAGTTAGGGCCCAAAGTGAAGAGTGACTCCTGTGTTTCAGCTGGAGCTCGATGAGCTCTGTGTGACTCCAGCAACAGAAAGTTTAATGACAGTTAGTCAGCTCTGTATACTGTTGGCTTTACAGGCTGCATTTCCCCCTTCATCAGAATGCCAACACTAAGAAAGTTTGCCTCCTTTAATGCTACCTCCCGCCTTTCTTTCTGTCTCCTCATATATTCTATTATTCTCCATTTTCTTAAGGCCAAGATCAGGCAGCAGAGGTGAAGAGAAGACCCTTAAACCTCTAGGTAGGTAATGAGCACGACTGTCCTAAAATGACCATAGGAATCCTGACCCACGTGGGTGGCACTGTGGAAGTTCATCTGAAAACCATCCTTTAACTCTTTCCCATTCCTTGATGTGCTCAGACAGCTTCCCCAGAGCCCAGTCACTGGGAAATGTGCTCTGGTGATCCGGTGAAAATGGCTTCAGCATGGAGTTATGAATGGCAGGAGCTGGAGGGATACCTTGGGGCCCTGGGAAAGCACAGCAGGAGAAGGAAACATTCCTCTACCTCATGCTCATACCTTTCATTTCCCTGCACACTAATGGCACAAAGATTAGAGAAAAATGAGGCATTTTGCATGAAATGAGAAATGTTCCCACTCCTTCCTCCTACACTTGAAGGAGAAGAAGCTTCCCTTGCAACAGTTTCTGAACCAAATCCTTTGATATCTGAAGTACATTCATGATCATTGCCTATTTTTGCATGGGGAGACATAGTGAAACCCTGTGTGACAGGATGTCCTTGTGAATATTCCCATTTATAAAGGAAGACAAAAAAGATCCAGCCTATGCAGGATGGGAACTATCCATTCTCTGATAGCACAAGCCTAAACTGAATTCTGAGTAATGAAGAGAGGTTTCCATTGTGCAAGTCACCACACGTGCTAGGTCCCTTAGCTCAGTGTTACTTCTTCCGAATAACTAACAAATAACTGGGAAAAAGAGGACATTTACTAAAATCAGAATGGAGAGGAATAGATAAAAATCTTTCTGGCAAGGGCCATCTCTATCTCTCTGCTCTTCTCTATCCATCACAGTGCTCACCAGAAACCAGAAACCATGTTTTTTAGTCTGATGAGCAAAAAAGTAAAGTCATTTCTGCTCCCAGTGCAGCGTAGCACAAACTGTCACTGAAAATCATAATCTTTCCCTCTTGGGGTGTAGTTTCTCTTTGGACTGCATTTGACAGCTGCAGAGCAATTGCTTGAGTG
Source organism: Pezoporus wallicus (assembly GCF_028554395.1). NCBI lineage: Eukaryota > Metazoa > Chordata > Aves > Psittaciformes > Psittacidae > Pezoporus > Pezoporus wallicus. The sequence continues at coordinate 1,760,236 of NW_026636333.1, read as the reverse complement.
GTTTCCCTGGTACAGAAGTCACCTTTCAGGAGATAGTGCTCAGGTTGTGCAAGAAGCCTTCTTCATGTGGGAAGGCCAGTTTAGAGCTGATCTGCACAGCAGAGCAAGTTACACATCAGTGAACATGTGCAAAGTGCATGCTTGGCAGCACAGAAGCAAAGACTACAATGTGAATGAAAGCAAGTCTGCAAAGTAAAATGGGAGAGCCTGCTTTGCCTTTGTTCCCTTTCTTGCTGTATCTCACAGCCCTCCCATTCTCAATTTTTTGATTTGTTATGACCAATGTCTCTCCCACTTTTTGGACTTTTTTGGACTCCTGTTCTCAGGGAGCATCTGAGTCCTTCAGAAGCAAGGAAGTAAAAAGCAGCTGCAATAACTGGCCGTGTGTGTTATGAAACAGCAAATTACCTCTCATGGCTGCTTATTTGCAGATGGTATTATTCCCCTACCCTGGCCTGTAGGAACTGAACTGCCTATTCACTGGTAAGCCTGAGTTTTTGCCCATAGCAAAAGTCCCAGATACAACACTGGTGCTAGGAGGCATCTGTAACTCCAGGGCTGAGCTCTGGTGCAGTCTAGCATGCTGTGCCTACCATGCTCAGATGTGTACTCCCCCAGTCAATTAGTCACTTCCTGCCTCAGCCCTCTCTGCCTGTGCTGCTGTCTGGCTCTCCAGCCAGCTTCTCTCCTATTGATTGCAGCAAGGGTTGTGTCTGCATGGGAATTAGTGACTTGGTACAATCATGCTGTTGAATGTCAAAGTGCTTAACAGCTGCAAGCCTCTCATCCCAGGGCACACAGTGAAAACTGGGAACAAGCAGTGCCTCTTCTGTCACTCCACCCAAATAAGGTGTCTGTGCATAGCAGATGACATACAGGAGAAGGGCTGCCTGGTGTTCGCAGGCTGCTCACTACCTGCACTAAATGTACGCCAGATGATGAGTCCATAGTGATTCTCATCTCTCCTTTGCGTGGACTCTACCTCGTGTTACGATCCTGAGGAGAGGGAGTTAAGAAAAAAGAATCTTGGAATGATCCTCTGAAAGTTCTGGTGATGCTACTCTGATTTTCAGAACTGATCACAAGTAGCCTGACGTGGCTGTCCGTTCACATTGAGCATTGGATACTCTGTATTCCCTACAGAATATTCTACATGCTTGTAGAATGACATCACTGATGTTCATGACAGTGCCATCAGTGAAATCCAAATCAATCCCCATCTGAATAGTTTTGATTTTGCAGTTCCCCCATACTTTGTAGAACAGTCACGGTAGCATAAAACCCCTGTGGAGTCCATAGCAGTTCATCTAGATTCTGTGCAACACTTATACACTCAAAACTTTTAGACAGCTCAGATATCTTCATCTACGCTTTAGAAAATGAGCTTTTGAGTGCAAGGCATGAAATTGTTGACCTATGGTGCTTTTGATGTCCAGTGGGTTCCATTACAAATGCTTTTGTCATCTGAATTTTCTTCTGTGTTGTGTATTTATCATCAAGAGAGTGTGTTTGCTAACAATTTGCTTCTATATTTACATATTCATATTCTCAATTCACATTTGGAAGTTTCTTTTGTCACAACTATAGAGACCAAAAATTGCATTTTTCCACAAGAGAAAGCTTAGGCATTGCACAGTTTGCAAACAAGTACATTTGATGATGGATAAATGTCATCTCAGCATCTTTGAAACACAGCCAGCAGGTACCTCTGAAATAGTCAATCTTGATAATGCTTGGAAAATAGCAATATCCATAAACTGCTGCTTTTCCACTAGTATGCTAAAATGTATGTGCAGTCAGCTGTCTGCTGTCTAGGACATTTGAAGTAAATGGAAACATGGGCACTGTGGGGTTTAGAAGGTGAGGTGTCACTGTTCCCTGGTGGTTCCTCCTTGGGGACTTGCCCAAGCCCAGCTAGATTCGGTGGTTGTGGCTTGGTGCTCAGTTGAGGGCAGATGGAGGTGTTTCCTACTGGGTGCCTCTGTCCTCAGTGCTCCAGGAAACAGGGAGGTGCTACAGGGAGGTACTCCTGGGATAGCAAGCCCTGCTGGGCACCACTGCCTCCCAGTGACCACGAGCTCTGTGGCACTCTGAATCTGCAGGCTGGCTGTGGCACCTGTATGGACAGGGGAGCTGCCTCTGTGTGTGCCATGTTCAGGTTTACACAAGGAGCGGGTGCCCAGCTGTGGGTGCCTGGAGGATGGCTGGGTACTGGGTCAAGCAACGAGCCAGAGAGCAGGGAAGTCTCTGGGCCAATGCCAGTCTGCAGCCCAGTGATTTTCTTGGCTGAGAGCTGGGGTTGGAGACTGCTTGGTGGTGGAGTGCCTCGGCCCAGGGTATGCAGTGCTGGTGTCTGACCATCTCTCTCTCTCTTACAGGAATCCCAGTGCCGGCCACTGCTCTGGACTCTGTAGAGTGTGGAGAGTTGTCAGAGCATGGAGATGACCAGGAAGCCAGACCCTTCCCTGATGCACAAAAGGGTCTGCTCGACACACTCACATGGCTCAGGAGTGATGAGTGGTAAGAAAGCCCCATGTTCAGGCTTCCTTCTTCTCAGTGTAAAGGAAAAGTTAGAAATGTTTGAGTCTCTGAGCCCAGAGAGCCCAGATGTTCACAGGGACGTAGTGAAACCACTCCAAAGCAGTCACAGTATAAAGATGAGAGAGCAGCCTTTTCTTTGCCTTGGTCCACAGCAGTGCTACAGCAACAGCCCACCCATGCTGTTTCCTAGTGTTGCCTTCTGCTCCATGTAGGTGCAAGCGTAATGTTCAGGGAAGAGAGGAAATTGTGGAACAAGATTATTTGCTAGCTGAAGTCAGAAGCAGAATGGAAGTGGTCATGAGTTCATAGACGTGGTGGCCTCAGTTCACTGGCCCAGGTGGGACTGAGTAAGGATTTATCTGTGTTTCCAATGCTGGCAGCAGCAGCACCAGCAGCAGACCTTCTGCACATGAGTCCCAGTAGCTCATGATACCAACCAGAGAGCAGTGTATCCCAGGGACAGGATGATACACTGAGGGCACAAGAAACAGAAACACAGCATAGTCTCCCAGCTTCTAGGAGGCAGCAACGCAGGGACCTTGTGTGCCATGGATTTCAGAAAGGCTCTCTTGTTTCGTGGCCACAAATTAACCGATTTACTCTGCAACCATCTCTTTGCCTTTTGGATTTATGTCTGCTTTTGTCCACCACAGCATTCTGTCACAACGAGTTCCATGATTTAATTAAGTGCTGTTTGAGAAGCACCTCCCTTTGTTTGACCTGACACCCTGGTAATGGCAGAGGGTGTAGCTTAGTCATTTGGTGGTGCGAAAAATCAGTGTTTTTTGGTGAAACTGCCTTTCAGGGAGGAAAAGACCAAGAGGCTCTTCAGTGTCAGACGCCTGGCTATGTGCCACTCAGAAGTCCTTCTTAGGAGACTTCATGGTGTTTCCTCGGCAGTCACCAGAGAGGTAAGAACATTGTCTCTAACTGTATCCCACATGCGTCATCCACGGGGGGTAGAGTACATACGAGCTTGTCCATTTGTGTGTGTGCTCAGTATCTGCCTTCACTCCGAGTTTTAGGCCTCATTTTTCTAACAGCTGTGTGACCTCTCCGTAAGACTTGTCTGTCCATACAGCTGTGTTCACTGGTAGGTAGAACATCTGTCTTTCTCCTCCTTGAGCTTGGTGTCTTTCTGAGGCAGTGCACAAAAGCAGAAACTGAGACATTAATCAAGTGATTTGCCAGGGCCCAAGTCTCTGCCTAAACTGTAATTAAACACTGCAGCTTTTGCTTCCCAGCTTCCTCCCACTTCATCCTTCTCCTCAGCTTCCTGGAGGATTGTCTGTAGGTGTTTTGTTTCCAGTGTTTCCTGATGATGTCTTCTCCTCTTTACCTTCTGTGTGCTTTTTGGTAATTTGCCCTTTCCATTGAGCTGTTGCGTCTGTGCACCAGTGGAATTTTGCAGTACAGCCCATGGGTGAGGGGTTTGCATGGCAGTGGCTCACAGCTTCACCCTCTCATCTCTCAGTCATCAAAGAGGTCTGAACTAAAACTCCTGAATAATATCTGTGGCTGTATTTACAATTTGGCCCTTGTCTGTGGCCTGAACCAGCTGCTTGTCCTCTTACTACATGATTGCCAAATATATTCCATTCTACCTTCCTTGCAGAAGACAGTAAGACTTAGCCCATGTCCATGAAAATCAGTTCTTCTATACAGTATTTCATGATGTTGGAGGCTTGAATACCCCTTCTGTTGAAGACTCCATTCTCTCTTTGAATCCTGAAACTTTTCTGTTTAGAGGTACAGGACTTAGATTCTGCTACTCTGAGATCAGGGTTAGCAGCAGCTGCCCTTTCTGCTTCACTTATCTGAGTTTTATATCATTTTCTGAGAAAATCTCCTCTCTTGTTCTACTAATTCATAACAGGCACAACCATGTCTGGCAGAAAGAACCACTGGTCTGTGCTTCAAGTTATCTTTCAAATGGAGCATATGACTGTGACATGCTTCTTCCTTACCTTTGTGGGGGAGAGTCTTTTGGCAGCAGGGATCACTCCGGCACAGCACTGAATACTGTAAAACCCCACCATCTTGTGATCTCCAAGATCCTTGCATGCCTTGAGTCCAGCAGCCTGGGTTCTCCTGAGGTGACAGAGCTGCAGATAGACTCTAGGTACTGCTGTGAATTAGTCTGTAGACTTGAGAGCTTGTGTTTCCTATTTCTTCATTGAGTGCTCAAACTTCATTACAAATTGTGCCTTTATAGTGTAAATGTAGATCTTGCCTTAATTTTCTGATTTGCTTTCAACAAAAGGGCCTAAAATCATAGCAGGGTATGCTATGGGCTAAGGAGCACACTTTGTCTTAGGTGAAATAATATTTTTCAGGCCTGCAGTCTCATTGACATTGTACTGTAGAAGTGGACCTGAGGCCACTGAAGAAGTCAGTATCAGAGTTTTATTGTGTTGGTGGTCTTCTGCTCTTAGTGTGCTCTTATGTTGCACCTGGACACAGTGAGAAGTCTTGTTTTGTCCTGTGACACTTGTCTATGGGAACTGATTTTCTTTACAAGGTGATTCTTGCATCTCCCCTCATGACTTCCCCAGGTGAACACCCCCCACTGGAAGGTTTCTCTCCTTGCTCTCAAGACTCTTGGAGAGCTCTTCAGGACCATGAAGAAGCACATGGACCCTGAGTTGGATGAGGTTACTCAGGTCATGCTCCAGAGGATGGGGAACTGCAGCATGTCAGTTCAGAAAGTAGCCAGTCAGTGCCTGGGGATCACTGTGGGGAACGTGACTCCTGCACAAGCCATTACTGCTCTCATGGTTAGTGAAATCCAGTATGTTGTTTTAGTGATCTGCTTCACCTTAACTTGTATGGGAGACAGAAGGGTAATGATGGGAGGGTAATTTCTCCTGCATCTGTTGGGAACTCAGTGACACTAGACTGTGATGAGGTTGCCTCCCTTCCTCATGATCTACTCCTGCCCTGCTATAGCCTGCTTGTTCTCACAGCCCGTCAACACTGCCTAGATGTGGTGAATGATGGGGAAGTGAAAGTCTCTGTAAAGGGTGGTAATACTGCCTTGTGGCTTTGTGGGAAGAGGAACAATGGCAATTCCAGCAGTGAGCACCCTTTGATATTTCTTAATGTAGACCACAGAGACGCTGGGAAAAAACATGCATCATCATTATACCATTAACTTATGACATAAGGAGGCTCATTGCTGGATTGCTGGGTCATGGAGCATTTGGGGTAGAAACCGTGGGGTGTGGCACAGCATGCACATCAGGCGCAGCTCCTTCCGACTTCCAAGAGGAGTTTGTCTGTTGTGTCCTTAGATCTCTGCTTTCTAGTCAAATTTATGCTGCATCTTAGCCTTGAGGTGGTGAGTCACTTCATGGACACCTTCACAGGCCAAGTGCCATGGGTTAACTGAAGCAAATTCTAGAGTTAAAAAAAAAGAGCCAGCATGAATTGTCTTCCATTTCCCTCTTTCTCAGAGTTAATTTTTTTATAGATATTGAGTATCAACTAGTCCAGGGAGATTGAATTCCTCCTCTTCCTTGCAGGTAGTGCCTCTGCACAATGCCAGCATTGTGTTTATCTGAGGACAGAATCTTCCTCAGGTGTCCAACACTGCAGCGAGAACACATGCCTCCTTCTCCCAGCAATGACAGAGAGCACAATGGGGCTGAGACCTGTGCTTCTGGCCCTTGTTTTCCCTCTGCCCGAGTGTTTGTTCTCTTGTTTCCATTTACCACAACATCCTGGTGCAGAAGTGTGCAGCCAAACAGCTACTGACCACGATGGAGCAAACTGAAGGCCAGAAGCTCCTGTCTGGCACATGTTACAGTGCTGAGGTGTTTGTTCGTACTGTGGTGAAACTTGCTGAGGATTGTCATCTGGACATAAGGTGATGATCTTCATTTCAGCTCCTAAAATATGAAAACTGTTGGACCATAAATGATATAACCACAAAAGAGAGGGAAGTAAAGTCAATATTAAGAACATTACTTTGCAATGTGGGTAATGTTGTCTGGGGAGATGACTATACTGGGTAACATGAGGTTGTCCAGGAAAAAGAACCATTGCTGAATTCCTGTGACCTGAGTAATTCTTTATTGAGAATAGCTGAGTTCAGAATAGTAAAATAATTTTGTTTGGTTATTTGTCAATGTTTCCTATTAGCATAACTGTACCAAAAGACCAACAAACCCCTTTAATTTGGTTAGCAATGTTAATTCCCATGGATAGATGCCAAGAACACATGGGCAACTAGCTGCTCATTTGCATACCTGTAATACAGGATAATAAATAGGAAGCATGAGTGAGGTGATCTGTCCTGGCTTCTCCACAAGTAAGAAGGGTAAATTACTGTGTAATGGCAGCAAGACACTGCAAATAAGCCCTGACAGCACAGCAGGAGATATCTTTTGCTTGTCCCACTGGATTCTTTGATCCCACAGAAGCGTACCCACAATGTAAGAGTGAAATTGTGTTTTCCTGTTGCCCTGGGTTCTCTTCTTGCCTCTTGTGTTCAGCTGACAGCATAGAGCAGTGATGACAAGTGGAGGTAAATCTCACTCTTTGCTGAATAGGTAATACTTTCTCATGAAGGTGTTGCACATAATGAGTTTAAAGTATCAGCTTATTCTATTAACACTCTTCCTTTGTTTATTCACAAAGACAGTAATAGTCTGTATTCCATTCTCTCTTTCCTGTGTTAGAAGTTATGGACAGAAGATGCTGAGTATATTCATGAGCCATCAAAAATTTGAGAAGTATTTGAAACAGTCTGTTCCCTCACATGACTTGGGAGATGTTATGGCAACAGTAAGGCAGTAAGTAAATGCTTGGCAGGAGAAATGTCTCCTTTATGCAAGTACTGAGATTGTTCTTGTGAGATTAAACCTGCCTAATCTTTCTTTATCTCATTCTTCTTCTGCTGAATCATTTTGCTCCTGGGAATGAACTGTTGATCCGCAGCCTGTTTATGTGTGGGCAATGAAGGAACTGGTGTCACTAGAAATAAAGTCTTTGGAACAGAAGAAGGAAGTAGTAATGCCAAGAAAATTGCCTATTATGCAAAAGATGCACAAGGCAATCATAATTAGTGCATGAATTGTCTGTATTCTGGGGATATTGCCCTACTGCATGCACTGTGTAGCTGGAAGAAGCTTTGTGATTTCAGCCGCAGTGGAAAACCATCGCCTTCTGGTTTGCTTTCATCCTCATCCCTTTCCTGCTTGAGAAAGACTATTCTCACCCTTATTCGGGAGCCTCTGTTATCTTTGGAAAGAGGAGGAAGTTGGTTAGAGACAGATCTTCCTTCTCCTGCCAGCAGCTGTTTTTTTTCCCTTTTCCAGAAGATGGTGCCTGTTAACATGGCTGTCAAGGGGACCTGCTTCTAAGGAGTACTGTACAGCACAGTAAACTTCAGAAGTCTGCCTGTTAGCTAGGCAAATGGTCTGGGTCCTGGAGAAGTCAAAAGAGCCCTGCACTTCTCCAGATGCAGGTTCTGAGATCAAACAAAACTTGGATGTCCTCCAGTCCCAGTTCTGGCAAAATCAGAACTACCCTCAGTACTTGAGACCAGCCTATGAAAAGAGAGGCATCATGATTTCATACCTCTATACCAAAAATACTATTTTGCATTATTAAGATGGGATTTATTTAAAGATTTATAGTAGGTAAAGAGAAACAGCACATGATCTATCCTGTCCCCACCCAAACCTCTTCATAAAATACGGAAATCCTTTTAAGCAGCATGGGGTTGTGCAACCACTACAGTGAGTACAGGAAAGGAGTGAAATTGTGCTAGCAAGCACTGAGCGGACAGAAAGGATTCCATTCATCTTTTACATTGCTGGGTGCTTGTTCCCACATCCCTTCTTGAAACAAAGACATTTTAATCCAGCTGTCATGTTTGTTTTCTTAACATATTTTCAGTGTTTTTGTCCTTAGGATTCAGGACTGCAACAAGAAAGTGAAGCAGCAGGTGCTGAAGGCACTGGCTTGGATGACATCCAAGCTCAGAGATGCCTTACATGCAGTGCTGGTGTCTCTGGTAGAAGCAGTGACTGAGAACGTGAACTCAAAGCACCCAGGGATTTATGCTGCAGCTGTGAAAGGACTGGAAGCCTTCATTGCTCAGCTAGGTAAGGCTGACCTGTGGCACAGCTTCTCCTCAACCGCGGCTTCTGCGCTTCAGAGTCAAGCGAACACTAAATCTGTTGATAGCTGTTGTTGTCTGTGGAAATATCCATCTGCTGCAAGAGGCTTAGGAAGTACTGCCTGTATTTTATCTGTCCCAGTCTGTTGTATCATGTGGAGGTGTGCAGCTGAATGTGTGCTGCTTATCACCTGAATCATGTCTGAGTTTTAATTCAAACGAGAGGAGATTACAGGCATTATTTTAATTTCCTGCCAGAAACACATAGGGAAGTGACTAGCACCTGCCATGACTGTTTTTGTCCCTTCTTCCTGGGAAACTATGTGTTTCATTTTTATTGAATTGGACTTCCAAATGTGCATGCTGCTAATTGTACATCCACTAAAACAAGATGAGAGGAATGTGCTTTCTCCTCATGGTCAAAAGGGTGGTGAAGGCTCTTTCTTCTTGATGGGTTTTGTCCCATGCTATGGCAGGGGCAGCTTCCTCAGCAGAGTTGCCTGGCCCTTTCTGACTTCAATATGAAAAGCTTTGACCTTGGTTTCTCATTTTGCAATTTTAGGTAGTCGTTTAGCTCTGTAATGCCCAAATGCAATTATTGTTTTGAATTCAAATATTGAGACTTTGAATTTAATAAGAGCGTTATGAAATATAGATGAAGGCTGCAATGCTTGTTCCATAGTCAGCCTGGAGGTCTCCACATATTTGGGGTTACAAATGCCTTGGCTCCCTTCTTTGAGATAGGTAAGGAGAGAAAGGTAAGGAGATCATCATTGTCTCCTTTTCTGGATGCTGGAGCATGGAGTCACAGGTATGCCTCTTCATGTAAAATATGTACCTGCACTATGGAGAGGATGAGGTCCCGATCTGAGCTGTGTCCTGAACCATATAGCCCACTGCAGTTTGTGCAGCAGGTCTTCTGCTGCCTAGCAGGTCCTACTGAAGTTCTCAGGGATCCTCAGGCTCATTTTGGCTGGAGGCACTTGCCCTGCACAGTGCATCTCCAGCCCATCCCTTATGGCTGTCCGAAAGCTATGTGTTAGCATGCTGTGGACTGGCAAATATAGTGGCAGGTTTCTTCATGAGTAATACTACAGAAGTCCATGTTGGTGTCTTTACATTTCATAAAAACAGCTTTTAACAGCTACTTTTTGATCAATGCATTTGGATTTATTCCCTTTTGATCTGGTGTAGGAACTGACTATATGCGTGTGGGTGGTATGTGTTTCTTAAAAGCATATGGAGATACTGTCCTGAAGTTAGGTCCTTGCTTCCCCTTACCCACCACAGGTTTCAGTTTGCCGTAATTTGGAGGCAGTAACCTAAAAATAAGGGAGTCAGAAAAGCAGAAATAAAAGGATGGGCATAAAGCAGAATGGGATTATATTAAGGTTTGTGTTCTCTCACCTCAGTTTTATGGTTGATATGAATGATTCACAACAATGAGTACAAGGACAGACAACTGGGTGGCTCTCTAGGTAAAAAATGAGGGTGGTAGGGTTGGTTAAAGCCAGGGGACACAGTTGAAAACCAGATGCAAGTCTGTAACAAACATGGTTCTCTGTGCCTCTTAGGTTATTCTTACCCACTTATTCTAGAAGCTGGATCCACCTGGACGATCCATCTGCAACCAGTTAAGGTCTACCACAGAAAACAAGCTCCTCATAAAGTGTTTGGGTTCTGTGGCAAGTTTGAAAATCACTTCTGTCATTTTTGCTGTAGATCCAAGGACCTGAATTCCTGTAGACTGTAGCTGGTGAGCTGGTTAACCAGAAGGTGTGGTTTGGTGAAGTCCTTATGCACCAGTTCCCAGGTAGGCTTTGATGTTTACCAGCATTTCCTCAAAGCCTGAGGAGCCTTTGGCTTGGTGCTGCTTACCTGCTGTGGTATAAAAGGAGCTGAAAAATCCTGGAGTACAACTTTGCTAGAATTCAGGGACAAAGGGATTTTTGGAAGTTGTCTGGGCCCAATTTAATTCTCAAATGAATTACTTTGCTGTTGATGGTAAAGGATTCTGGCCCATCAGAGCTTCTTCAGAACAGCTTCCTGGAGCGCTCTACATTATAGGTATTAGCTGATTCTGTCTATTTTCTACCTTTCTTCTTTGTCTTCTTTTTTTTTTTTTTAAAAAGGGAATTTATGATTTGCCAAGTTCATTTCTGTAGCATAAACTGGTCTAAATCCAGCTGTAAATGATGGCTTGTTCCACATGTTGTTCTGCATGGGGCAAGATTTCTATAGTCAATAACAACATAGCCAAGGTCTGCTGTAAATTCCCTTGCCACACAGATTTATATCAGCTGTGAAAATGCAGCACTGGGGGAATATACCAGGAAAATTTAGTGTTGAAGAGACAGGTCTTAAAGGGGAGTTAACAACTTTCTCCACATCCGCTGCTTTGAGAACTCAGTACATTTGCTGACCCTCTCCTGATCGTTAAGTGGGGAGAAGGGTATGAGAGCTGTACTGCTCTTTGCCCTTACCTGTTTTCTGTTGTGCCTGGGAGAAGGTTAGGGAAAAGTTACAGAACCCTGCTAACAGAGGATGTGCTAAGCAGATCCCTTCAGGGTTTTCTATGGAGCTTTCTGTCATTCCCCTCTCACCAGTTCTGAGAGATCACTGTAAATTTTCCATGCCGGCAGATGTCAGAACAGGAGCAAGGCACATCTGTGTCTCATCACACTGACTTTACTCAGAGACAGGTCCAAGCAAACAAGGTGGGATATATTTCTTGTGGTTCTGCTCAGTTTTTTTTTTTTTTTTTATATTTGCAAAAATTCAGACAGGCAACTCATAAATATTGCAAAATTCAACTCCTAGCACTTCAGTGGGGGAAGGCAGGCTCTACTGCAAAATGCAGGAATGAAACCTTCCCATATGCTTTAAAACTGTCTGCCTTTACAATTTAAAATCAAGTGGCAAATGACAAGCCCCTCCCGACCTCTAGAGGATTGTGCAACCCTCTTTAGTTTAGAGTAAGTGAACAAAGTGTCTTGCCCCACTGCTCCACTGGGTTTAATAGCTAAGAGCCCAGCCATTGCTCTGAGATTCTGTTTTGACAAGCCTCATATTCCAGGTTTTATGCGAGACTTCCTCATATGTCACCTTTAATGATCCATGCAAAAATGCAAGCTGGTTAGAAAAGTCTTGCTCACTCTATGTAAAAACAAACAAAAAACCCCTCCCCCCCCCCCCCCCGAAAAAGACCCAAAACCAAAATAAACCCCATCCTTGAGGCCAAAATTCTTCCTACAGACTAAGTTGCTTTCAAATAACGCCTGATTCATTTATTTAGCTTAACCTTGACATTGGCTTGGATGTCCCAGTTGAAGGCCACACACATTCATTAGCTGTGACCTGAGACCCTAATTCCACTGGAGGGAACTACCTTGTAGATGGGGGCAAATCAGCAAATCAAGGCAGACTGCAAGTGGACCAAGACGTAGATCTTGGTGTACTCTGACGTTTGTCTTACCCTGTCCTCTGCCATGAAAGAAATGCCCTTCAGATGTCCAGTGCCTGTTGCCAGGCTGGGGAGTCAGGCCAGCAGTGCCAGTAGCTCCCAGAGGAACCAGCCCTCTGCAAGAGGGGAAGGGGAATTGCCCCGTAGGTGTTCGTGTAGCAAAGAGGAGACCACAGTGAAAATGAGAACATGGAGAAGCAAATTGTTCTACTCATATGGCAAATGCTGGACTGTTCATCCTGTGGCCGTCTGGTTTAGCTGATATGTAGTGCAGAGAATTAAAGTTGAGTGAGTAACAGTTGAACTGCTTACCACCTTGCTTCCAACAGCCATTAAAATCTGCTCTGTCTTTAGGTCTCTTGAGGCAGTTAAAGTAATGGCTGTGTAAATTTGTTACTGACTCAAGCTTTACTCTTCCAAAATGCACAGGGCATTTGAAACCCTTAAATTGAAAGGTGAATAGTGCCTATACACTTAAACCATACAAACAGTTCCCCCTCACCCACCCCAAACCCAAGCATTCCCCTGAAAATCTGTGTAGGTACTGATACTAATGATTCAGTGATATTTTGTGCTCCTTCGAGATACCCGGATCTCAGGGTGGGTTTTTTTTTCAAAGCAGCAGCTGTAAGATAGCTCTCTGGGGAGGAACAGCAAGTGTGAAACAGTGTCTGCCAATACTTCAAGAGTGTGAGGCAAAAAGTCAAGTGTCTGTTGAAAAAGGTGAATGAGAATTGCACAGTTACCAAAGCAGAAGCGTAATGAGGATAGCAGGATCAGTTCTTTACTGCATGCTTGCAAGAGGATCATTAGGGACTTCCTTTTTGTATCTCATACAAAAAGGAGCACTTGTTAGCATAGTACTACTTAAAACCAGTTTGGGATTTCTCTCTGTAGTGGTTCACGAAGAAGTAGGTTGCCTGCTTTACTGATGCCACTCCTGGTGACACTGTGAGAGGTATTGTAGCGCATCCCACACACATTCTGCCTCCAAGAGAAGCTTTGCTTGGTTTATCAAAGCAGGAAGACTGGAGGCTTGCAGACCAATCCAGGCAACAGTTCATAAATTAAAATAAGACCCAAATCAACAACAGGCAACACAGGAAAAACTCAAATACATGTGACAGTCAGGTATTGGGAAACCAGTTTGTGTTCCAGTCTTTCTGACAAACCAACCAGAGACTGTTAAGGGCCCTGAGAAGCAGATAGTGTTGGCAGTGAGCAGTAATTCTGTCTTTTATAAGAGTAACATGGAGTCTGTCCATAATTACCAACAGATAATGTAAAGATTTAGCAGCAGCTTATCCTTGAAGTGTGAATAAATATGCGGACTTTTGAGCCTTCTCACCCTTTTCCTTAGGGGAGGGCGAAGTTCACTTCTGCAAAGCTCTGGGACACAAAATCTTTTCACTGCTTACATGTGATTTCAATTTTGAGGGCCCTGGTGTGAAATGTTTAACACAGCTCCTTGTACCACAGTCACTTGTGGATTTACACATGTAAATGAGAGGTTTTCTTTTTGAATTTAAAATCCTTGCAAGAAAGCTTGAAGGAAAGAAGAAAAGGTCTGGCAGAAATTGATTTCACAAAATGCAGTTCCCTCTTCCCTTTCTCCCCCAGCCCCTTCCCCTTTTTTTCCTGATAACCTCAGAAGACTGAACATAGATTAATGTTTCTCTTTCAGATAACACATTGCTGCTGCAGACCCTTGCCCAGTGAGTGTGTTACCTCAGCGACCATGCTCTGCTGGATGTCACAGGATATCTCTCAGGTATTGCCCACTTCAGCTAATCTCCACTTCTAAGTCTGAAAGTCTTCAGAGGGAATATTCAAGAAGGAATGCCTCTGAATAGACAGGGCAGTAACTGATAAAGACCAGAAGGTCCTGAGCTTGACCCTCCTGCAAAATACACTTAATAGGTGTATTTGGCAGGGCTCTGCCTGGCTGCTGCAGAGGCATGCAGTGTGTGAGGTGAAGATGGCGCTCGAGCTCCAGCACTGAGCACTCACTGGGGCATTTCAGGACCCACCTCCGGCAAAAAGCCGGGCTAAAAATACCCTGGCTGGCTCCGCTCTTTGAAGGGCAGTACAGTAAAGATCCTGGAGGTCTGTAAGAGGTGCCTTTTCTGGAGCAAAAGGTTATCCTTTAGAAAAAATACGTGGCAATTGGTATTGTGAAAATCTGACTGTTTTGTCATTGCAGGATTCTTTTTTTTTTTTCCCATGAATCTTGTTTTCCCATTGGGGCAGAACCCTATAGAGCCTGGGGGTGATTGTGTAGGTGAAAACTCAACACCCGTATTATAGGCAAGGATTTTGTGTAAGACAGGATTTGGGGGCTGTGGGGCTGAAGTGGGGCCACTGAGGCAACCTGCCTGTGTTGCAGTAATGACATTGGACTCTGAACATTGCAGGATGTGCAAACAGTCTATTTTTATATCAGTGATGTCCAACATGCTGCAAATGCAGCTGATAATTGATTTATAATAGTAGCTTACAATGTCAATGATAGCCAAGGACTGGAAAAAAATAATATATACTACAGGAGACTATTCATAGCCTTGCTTTAATTAGGGTAAATCCACTGCTAATTACACCAGCATCTTTTAATCCAAGGTTTCATAAATTTTTCTTCTTCATTATGAATCTCAGACAAGTATTTTTAGCCACAGCAAATGTAAAAGAGCCTTTAAAGAAATTTTAATAAAGTGAATCCCCATAAACATAGAATTTAGTTTTACAGTTATTTTTATATCTTTTTCATATAAAGCATTTGAACATAAATTGGGGCTGAGAGAGAGCAGATGTTATCTCAGGGATTTTAGTGGCAATTGACAGCTCTTTCTCTTTGGAAGTTCTGTGGTAAGTGCTGTGTTTAATAGCATTTAAACTCAAATGAACTTCAGTTTTACAATAGGTACCATAACCCTTTTCCTGCTTACCAGAATTGGTTTTAGGTACTTTCAGGAGCTGTTTAAATGTTGATGACTGATGCTAGATTAACAGGATAGAGAAAATGAAGGTCCTTCCATTATAGAATAGGAAATAGTTAATTCATAACATTTCCAGTGAATAGAAAATAAGAACTCTTTCTCCAGACCATTTCAGCTTTTGATCTCAGCAAAATCTGTGATGCAGGGAGCCTATTGTAGTAGCTTTTTGTTAGTATAGTTCAGCTCTGGAAATGAGCTAAGAGCAACATTCTCAGAGAGAATGAGAGGGAACACTTGGGTTTTGGTTACATTTCAGCCAATGTAAGATTTTTCTATCTCTATTCCCCTGTTTCAGGGAACATTGTGAAAATAAATGCCATAAAAATTGAGAGATGCTCAAATGCTATAGCAATGGAGCCTGGGGAATTATCTAAGACATCCTGAAGTTTCAAACAGCTGTTTGTTAGGAGCCACCAAGTATGAGGGAAAAAAAAGCTCAAATAAGACCATTCTGCCAAAGACCTGACTTAATCACTGATGTTTCCATTGTCAAGCAGCACACATGTTTTGTGGGCTGGAGTTTTAAGGGGTAGTTTAATATTGCCATTTCTTATGTGCCGCTGAGCAAAGGGAACTGCAAGATTAGACCTTGGGCATTTCTCATCAAAGGTCACAAAAAAGTAATCATCCTTTTTATTAGGAATCTTTCAGTGACTTCTCTGCACTGCATTTCAAAAGCTCCAGCAGCTGGTTTAGACAACTTCTTAATAGAAATAAATAGTGATTTGACATTTTTGTCTTAGCAATGCAGAAATGGATAGTGAAATGATTTACAAAATACGTATGATTCACTTTGCTAAGTCTGTTGTGGAATCAATGCCTCTTATTTGGGCAAATGGAGATCCTCAGAGGTTGGTTGTTATGTTCAGTGGATGCTCAGCCACTGTTGCCTGTTTCTGGTTTATCAGGCTCTGTGTGCTTGCTGATACTAGCCAGAAAAGGCTTCCAAGCACCAAAGATAAAGGTAGATTCTTGTTTGCATTAAGGTTGTTAAGAAGTCTGTCTCTCTTGCCTGGCAGTGCTTGTGGCATCTGTTTATCCACAGAAACCCCAAACCATCAAGCGCCACTCCCTGTCTGTGCTCTGGTTCCTCCTGGGAAACGGAGCCCTGCCTGTTCAATATGGCAGTGTCTGGGCTGTGGTCACCAGGTTTGCAAAGAGTTTCCACCAAGTGCTGGGCTCCAGGCTGCAGGAGTATGCTGCCATGCAGCCCCAGCACGTGGTGAAAACCCTCTGGGACATTTTAGACCTTAACACCAGGTGAAGGCTTGATGTGCACCAGGAAGGTGATGGAGAGGTTCTGAGTGGGAGTGGTGGAGGCAAAGGTGGACATGGCAGTGGCATTTGTGTCATTCTTTGTGACTGAAGAACAGGATTTGCCTTACCCAGTATATAGGTACAGATTTATGAACCATGTTTTGATGCTGGCTTTTCAAAAACAAAAAACAAGTTAAATTTTTATATTGTGAGCTCACGTTCACTGAGAAGCCTGCATAGATACCAAAAAAACCCCAAACCAAACCCATGTCTAAATGCAATTTGTAACTGTGGAAAGGAAAACAATATATTTATATACATACTTGCAAAGTAGTAGGCATATGTATATTTTTATATATGTTTACTTAGAAAGTAAGAGAAGAGCTTTGAAAGCATTGAGGCTGTAGGATTAGATGGCTTGGCTTAGGAAGCAGAGAATGAGAGAGCAGGACCTGCTGGCCCAGAGGTGTGGTGGGGTTATCAGAGGATATGCAGTGCACTGTATGTACCAGTGTATGCCATATGTGCCAAGTTACAGGGTGACCTCTTTACAAGTCTCTAGTAGCTGCTGGTGCAATTTACCTTGCTGAGTTTATAGTTACAGATTTCCATAGCACGTTTTGATTTTGGCTTTAAAAAAAATCAATAATAATAATAATAAAGTACTTTTCAAAATTTTTATATCCTGAGCTCATGTTTGCTGAGAAGCTTGCATAAGTACCAACAAAATAAAACCCCTGTTGTGTAAATTCAGTTGGTAACTGTGGAAAATAATGTATTTATAGACAAACTTAGAAAATAATAGGTGAATAAAGCGTTGCCTACCAGTACTAGTTTGTGTCTCAGTGTTTGAGGTTTTTTAACTCTTGAGCTGAAACACTTTCCCCATGAGAGGGCCTCTCCAACCACAGGGAG
The DNA here is from genome assembly GCF_028554395.1 of Pezoporus wallicus. Lineage (NCBI taxonomy): Eukaryota > Metazoa > Chordata > Aves > Psittaciformes > Psittacidae > Pezoporus > Pezoporus wallicus. Next base: position 1,742,940 of record NW_026636333.1, on the reverse strand, counting down.
AGCAAGTTTAGCTGAAGGTGTGACTGCAGTTGACAAGCAGAGGGTTAATTCAAGGTAATGGTTAAATCAGCTCAGGTGAGCTCTCTTGCCACAGGTTTGCACAGGTGAATGTCTCAAAAGTTGTTAAGAAGCTACTAAGGGGTTTGGGTGATACAGACAACAGGCATAGCAGTGTTGGATCTTTCTCCAGTATTGGTAAGAATATTTAATCTTCCTAACTTTTTTTTTGGTTATAGCTTGATGACAGAAATCTCACCAGAGAGGAGGCTGCAAGCTGTCCTTGCAGGGCCAGCATAATGAATGGGATTATTGCATTTAATGTGCAGCTGCTAACCCACAGAGGTTAGTACAGCAAAAGAAATGTATGGCCATTTTGTCCATTGGCTTACTCTTAGCCTACATCCTGCCAGAGCCCCAGGACAGACTGGCAGAGATGGTTCCTCTTGCTTGCTGAATGGAAAAGTTGTCATCAAGGGAAGGTGGGGGATAAAATGTAACATGGATTCTGCCACACAGGAGCGAAGAAAGCTTATGTTTCCCTGATGAACAGGGAGAGAGTGGTCTTGTGCCACCTTCCTGTGCTAAGGGTCGTTAGAGCTCTGGAGTTACATAAGCAGAAACAGTGGTGCCAGGTACTCTGAATCCAGTCTGCAAAATTAATCATCCCCTCAAATGGGCATTTCTTCTCACCAAGAGACAAAGCATGTACCTGGTGGCATGGTTTGTCTGCTCTTCAGGGTTTGCTTGTGCTGTGCAGATGTGTTAGCTGGACCCTGAATGTTCTTGGAGGTGCAGCCTCAAACCCCTGCAGGGATGTAAATGCATGAGCTTGGCAGTGCCAAGAAGAGTTTGGGGATGGGATGGAAAAATTAATCGCAAATAGGGACAGTGGCCAGGGAGGCAGGATAAGGAAGGAAGAATGGGGCCAAAGTACAGTGGGGAGGCTGAAGGCTCCTGTTGTAAATAGTATCGATGCTGCCTCATGGTGTTGCTGTGAGAGGTGGAGCAGAGAAGTAAAGAATGCACTTGAAGGGAACTGTTGTGGGAGAGATGCAGCTGGGTCATGGAGTGTAATAAAGAGATTCTGGCAGAATTTGCTCTTGCCCAGTGTAGAGGTGGGTTTGGAGCCAGCTGCTGAATTCTTCCTCTGCAGCAGAGGGAGGGGGGCTGCATGGAGGTGGCTGTTTTCATCCATGATAAGTAGTGGTGATGGGAATATTAGTGGTTGCATTGCTACCAAATCTCTGACAGCTGACACTGAATCCTGATACTTTCATACTGCCTTTGATGCAGGCAGAAGTGAGAATGTCTCTAGTCAACCAGGGTTGACCTGAACCTTTAAGTAACTTTGGCAACAAACAGCCCCTCTGTGTTGTTTCAAGAAGGGAGATTGGTCATACTAGTAAGATGACTTTCCTAGGGATAGAATTGTGGCAGTATTAGGATCTCTATTGTTTTACCTGCTGTATTATTCTGGCAGTTTTTTGTTGTCGGTATCACCCAGGACAAACCAAATATGCTTCTGCTTCCCCAGGGAACAGCTGCCCTCCAGCTAAGCTAGCCTGATGGCCCTGGTAGGAGCAGGACCTCTGCAGCCATGGGACCTCCCTGCACAGCCCGGCAGCTGCTGTTTTTTCATTCTCCAGAGATCCTGAAGTGATACTCCATTTAAAGGTAATGGTAACAGCATGCCCCTCTTCTGGTCCTGCCCAGGCCTGACAGTAGTTCCTGTTGCACAGCTGTAGAAAGCTGCTTTTTCCAAACTTAGAGATTGCTCTTGTCCAGTAAGTGCTGGCCTAAAATATTCCTCAGTGCAACTCCAGTGAGGCTTCAGTATGGTCCTCCATATTTTTTTCTCACAAGACCTCTTCTCCTTTTCGCCTTTTGCCATTACTTCTTTGTGTTGTTTGCTGCTGATACTGATTATTTGTCATTACAATGGTGTCATTTACGCACATGTTTGAGGGGCAACATACCCAAAGGTCCTGTATAGATTAAAGTTGTCTTACTAGATGTATTCTGTGCTTAACATAGACATGAACAAAGAAAACTTGGCCTAAATTCCAAAGCTTCATTCTTTGGCAATCTGAGTCCATTCTGGCTCATAGCTGTCTCCAGTTGTGATTTTATGTGTAAGAAGGGGAAACATGAGAAAAGTTCCACTGCTTTTGAAAAGCCATGTGTATGTCTATTTATCCAGGACAGCAGGCAAGTAGTGTTGTTTGTAACTTGTTTGCAGAAGGATGAGTTGACTGTGAGGCCAATGACAGGTGAGAAGGGATTCTCAAATCTATTTATACTGCAGCCTGGGTGCCAGTCAGCCCAGAGCTATGTGATAATTTATTGCTGTGGCCAGTGCTTACCAGAAGAATGAATTCCTGCATAGCTGGAACAAGCACTTCTGGGTTCAGCTCTGACTCTTGGTGGACTGCATGATCGTTGGCATTGCTGCCTTTCAAGGGACTAAACAGTTTCATTTCATAATAATCTGAATCTTTTAAACTTAAATTTTCATTTGCCACTGCTATTATTCCTCCACCTTAGGGAAAAACACTTGTTACTCCTCTGCTTTAGGGAAAAACATTTTGCAGACTGGTGCAAACTGTAAAACTGCTGTTTTGGCAGCAGAGTATGTGTAGTTGCCAGTTTCTAATGCAAGTGAAGAAAATGCATGTGTGATGCGCTCAGGAGGCTTTCTGAAGGAAAAAAAAAACACTTCATGTGGCCATGTGTGTTTGCTGAGCTATGGATCTAACTGTGGGTTAGTAAAGCCCAGGCAGAGCAGCACGTTGCAGGGAAGAACAGTTCTGTGAGCTTACAGGGTTGCCATGGCAACAGTGAAAGTGTCCTTTTGGATTTTCCAACATTTACCTAATTTTGAAGAAAAAAGTAGGGAAATAAATTACATATTTACCTGCCTCTGCATCCCCATATTGCCTCAAATCTCTTTAAAAGATCATAGTAAAGGCAGTGAAACTTTGTACCTGCCTGTACCCCCGCTGTTTGGAGGTCCTTAAAGTCATTGCTCTTTCCTATGAGAACCATTTATCGGACTTCAAACAGGCGTGGATGATGCATGGTCCTCCTGGTGCTTTGGAGTACTGTCAGTGCTTGGCTTACTCAACTAAATATAGCTTGCATCTTGGCTCAGTTGTGTGCAAATTTAGGAGGAAAAGGAAATCTGAGATGGAAAACTTAAGATAACAGGCTATGAAGCCCTGGCTGACAACAGGATACTGCTTCATTCTGTGCTCCACCCCTCTGCAATGAGACTCCACTGCAGTGAGTGCACTCTGATTTTAACGCATAGGACAAACTCCCTGCCCTGTGCTTCAGGTAGCTGTGGTTGTACATAGAAGCTCTACTGAACTGAGTACAAAATTGCCAGGTAGGTCAAGCTTAGGGCAGGGGAGGGGGGGGGAAGCACAGCTGACCTGTGCTCTGGTCTGTCAGTGTCCAGGTGGGATCTTACAGCCTAAAAGCCATTATTTGCTTAATGGAAATGCAACCTAGATTAACTGATCTACCAGTAAAACACAGAACAAGAGAAGCTTGTGCTGGGGTGGGAAAAAGGCAGCAAGTTTCTTACAGCAAGGGGCACTAATTAGGGTACTAAGGAAGGAATCAAGAACGTAACACTGGGCTAAGGTTTAAGATGATTGCACACAGAATTGTAAGAAAGATCAAACTCATACCTTGCATATAAAAACTCTGATTTATTTACATCAGGTAAAAAATAAATCTTAAAGCTGAATATGGTCTTATAAAACAATTGTATTCCATAAATGTTGTATTCATGAAAAATGGAAATGTTGTCCAAAAAAAACTGTAATACATTACAAAAAAAAATTAATTTTTTCCAAAAAGCGATGAGCCAAACCATCATTTCCTGTATGCTACAGTTACTCTTAATCTCATGTTTGCAATACAAATTGAAGGTAAATACCTTATTTGCAGGAGTCCTATACATTAACTGTACTGAAGAGAATCAGTTTGCTATACATAGTCATGAGTTCGCGTTACAAACTTGTAGATCACTCCCAAAGAAGTTCTGTTTCTTGAATACAGTGCTCAGTTTGCTGCAGCATCATTAGGGCAGCATCAGAATCCTTCATCAGCTTCAGTGTTTAGGTGGGGTTGTTTCTGCAATAAGCCTCCTGACAACCATGGCCTCAGTGGTAGAGATGCTGTGTTAGGATGCCAGCTCATGTACCACATCCTGAAGGGAGCCTGGGTTTTGCAGAAAGATACTATATCTTACTCCATATCCAGCTAGCACACATGTGGGAAGGCTTCCAGCTTGACTGCTGGAAGCCTTGCACCACAGAATTTGGTGCTTGTGGATACAAAAAAAATACTTCATTACCCATCATGGTGCTGGGAAATTTCAGCATGAAATCTGAGGAAAGAAAATGGTTGTAGTAGCTGAGCAGAAGCTGTCCTCCCACTCTGTTATGTTTTCATCTTCAAAGCTACATTTAGGCATGCAAAATGCCAGTTTATTGCTGTTTTGTTCTGGTTTGTTTCTGTTCTGGTGGTTACTGCCGGTAGAACAGACAATCTGAAATGCATGCAAGACTGTACTTGTATTTTCATGCAGTAGGGAGAGGACTACAATTCTGATGATGGGAAAGACTGGCCCTGCTGGTAAACTTTGCAGTATCTCCCTGGAGATTTTCCAGCTTGAGAAGGGATGGTACATCTGCCTGTGTGATTACAAGGTGGATCTGTTGACATCTCCTTGATGTTCACTTTGTGTATGGCTGGCTGCTTTCCCACCTCAAGCTCACAAATCCCTGACAATTCAGTGCATCCATTAACTGCAAGTTACTTCTTTATATTCAAACACCCACCTTAGACATAGCAATTAAGGTTTCCTTGTGTCTGTGGTTTAAAATGGCACTGAATTTATTGAAGGATGGTTGTGATTAAGGCACTAGATTAAAACTGAGTAGTTCAGCATCCAAAGGGGTCCCTTATACAACATAAGATGAACCTCAGTTCCCCCATCATGAAGGTGGGCAGGAAGGGTTAAAAATAATGTGTGAAGGTGAAGTGCCCCAGATACCACCATCATAAAAACTGTAGGAGAAATTGAAATTATTCCTATCAAAATAAGACTACAAATGTCCTTTATCTTCTGGATCTTGTTCTGCACTAAAGTTGCATGTGAAAACATGTAAAATTAACTGAGATTAATTACATTTTAATTATGATGATAAATTAGTTAGGTGAGCAAGATCCAGTAAATTTTGAGGCTGTATTCCAGTGGGTGCTGTAAAACCCTAGGATTAATCGACTTTAAATAATGTGTGGTTTTATTAACAAGAACCTGCCTGGGCTCTTCTGTGGAATTGCAATAAATCCCTCAAACTGCATAAATTGGAATATGAACCTGCTTTGGGGACAACAGAATTCTCTATGGTAGTATTCTCTTATGAGGAAAAAAGATACACGTCCTTAGGTGCCTCAGGATTTATAACGTTGTTTGATTGGGCTATTACAAAACCACTCTAATCTAAGCCTTGTACCCTGGGAACTAGAAGTGATGAGATTATGTGATAATCAAAGGTGATTTAGAAGATCAAAGCCTTTCTGAGGTAATAAGATCCCTAATTTTATTCCTTTAAAGGGGATTACTTTGTTTTGACTTGTGTTTGACCTTACTCTCTCACTACACGTTGATAAATACTTAAAGATGTGCCTTTGCTGATGTCATTGATGTTTTTGCAGTAAAACTCAATTGGTTCAGGATGATAACTGCCCCCCCCCCCCCCCCCCCCGAAATGTCACAACAGCACAACATTTTTTACATAACTAAAATTGTGATGCCTCCTGAATAAATAGCATGGCAAATAATGATTATTTCTGATAGTTTTTGAACTACTTTCTCTAAACAGTGAAACAAAGGACTTGGCTACAGGTGCTGTCTTTATCAAACCAATTTGCCCCTGACTCACCCAGCTGCAAAGTGTTTCTTTGGCTCAGTGTAGATCTTTGAGTTAAACCATGAAATGCAATCCAAGGAGAAGCACCTGGCTCTGCTGGTATTTCATTATATTTTTTCGGCCAGTTTGGGTTTTTAGCTCCAATGCCATTATGTTTTTTTCCTTGAGAGGAAAAAAGCCACATTTTGGAGGCTTGGGTAAGGCTGCTTCCTCCCTGTGGGGGCTCTGGCCTTGCTCATGTCTCTGCCTTCATGGGTGCGTCTGCTGTCAGTCCCTCTGCAGCCCCTGGCCCACGATGAACAGCTCGGGGTGAGAAGCAGATCTGTTGGACTCTCTGATTTCAGGACTGCAGAGGCTGTTCCAAGAGTCACTTGCTTTCCTAGGGCTCTCCTCCAAGCTGCAGAAGGAAAGATGCTTAAGTTAAGAGTCTAATGAATAATGGCTTTTTAAAAACAGCACTGATTAGGCCACATTAACCCATGAAGCACAAGTGCTGCATGATCCTGTGTCGTTTGCTGTTTCCTCCTGTATACATGCTTTTTATATGCACCATCCAGACTTTTTTCTTGTGATGCCAAAAGCACTGTACTGTTCCTTCCTAAAACTCTTTTGGGAAGCAAACGTTTTGTCTGTTTGCTGGGCGTGAATCTGGGTTCACTTGCAGATAGCGACACATTTTAGTGAAAAGTCTTGGTTCAGACTCTGCTGGAGGAAAGGTCTTTCCTCTTTTACATATCTGCTTAGCATGGTTACTGTGATTTCTGAGTATGGCAGCATGACTGTGGGATGGGTATTTTGATGGTATAAATCTGCCATTCTGGAGACAGGACAACTGAGGCGCAAAGTGTAAATGATGTTCCTGAGGTTGCACTGGCAATCTCTAGGGGCACAGGGACTTTATGAATCAAGATTGATTTATAGCAGTGGAGCTAGTCATGAATAGCTCATACCATAGGCCTTTGTGCTGAAATGTGCCCTGTGTTGCTGTAACTAATTAAAATGGTTTAAGATCAGTGTGGGGAAATATACCAGAGTTATCTGGGAATCATTACTGTATTTTAAGTACATAAGCTGCTAAACTGAATTAGCTTTCAACTACAAACAAGCTGTTATGTTGCTATTCTGGCTGCTAGGACTTTAGTGATTTGGGCTGCTGAATGAAGAGATTTATGATACATAGCTGGTCATGAAACTAATTTAGATTCAACTATCCCCCAGCTGCAGAAGGTTTCACTTGGGCTACTTACTTTGGGCCTGATCTAGTCAACCCAATCCATTCTCAAGCCCTCCTTGAACAGTTTCTTAAAGGAAATAACATTTAATATTTGGTCTCTGCTCTACCTCTTGGAAGATTAGCAGTCTCAATGAAATATTATTTCAATTAACTGCATATGTAGAAATCCTGTTACAGGTTAACAGGATTTCTACGAGCAGAGCAATTGTATATGTTATGCCTCAATAGGATGGCAAGAACCGTTGATTGCTGTCCAGTGACCAAGCTTAGAAACCAGCAAAGTTTGTCCATCCACGGGCTGTCCAAATGGGAACCAGTTGTACTGACTTGAGCACTGAAACCGAAACTCTCATCCAGGTACCTTAAGACTAGTAACAAAAGCTCTAGCTCCAGGCATAGTTAGGGCTAACAATGTTTTAAGTCCTGATATTCCTTAGAGCATGGGACAGGCAGAACACGTGCTTTCAAAAGAAGTGCTTTTTTGCCTTCTAGTGGAGCAGTGAGTGTGCAGGAGACATGCAGATCTGTGCACAATACTGACATTTAATGCCTGGCAGTGATAGCTAGGAAAATGAGATGGAAGCCATATTCACCAAAAGTAATTTAGAATTTCTGCTGAAATGGGGTAGGTGGGAGTGGGGACTCAGCTGCCTAATGAAAAACACTTTGCTTGTACTAGCTCCTGCCTGATTAGCAATCTGCTTCTCAGCAAACAGGTGTTTTAATTGGGCATGGAGAAAGTGGAAGGATGTATCTCAGAATTTGGGAGCGTGGGAGAAACTGGCTAACTGATTTTGCCATAAAAGAGTGACAATATGGCAGGTCTGATTCTGTCTCCCCTCTCTCCTGTGACTAGGGCTTGAAGCTGCTAATACACACCCCTGATGAAAAAAACCCAACACATTGTTAGATATGGCAATGAGAGGTAGAGCAAGGGAAGGAATGAAGGAAAGGAGACTGATAGCTGGGTGGGAATAGCTTGTGGATGCGAGACCAGATACAAACATGGCCAGAATGAGGAGGTTTAGGTATGCAACATCTGGTTTAGGGAGACATTTTGAAGTCTCCCTCTGTCAGCTGAATGAGCTGCAAAGCAGAGGAAGCCCTGGCTGTTTGGTGAACTTGAAGGAGAGAAATGGAGCAGGGTGCAGTAGTTTGTCTGTTAGGAGCCCTGTAAGAGTAAGGCTCAGCATCTGTGCATGGGGATGTGGTGCTCACAGCTGTGACAGCTGCTCTGGTGAAACAACCAGCAGTGATGCCATATGTTGGTTCTTAAAATGGTCCTTCTCTGCGTGTTGGCACATTTGCAGTGATATTTCTATCGGATCAGTCAGTGCAAGGTCTGTAAAAGTTTACTCCAGGAAGCTTAAGTGTAAGAAAACACACAGTAGTAATATATTGCAGCTTAAATCGGTGCATATGGTAATCAATGGGCTTATGCTGATATAAATTTGGACTAACAAAGTAGGACTACTTTTGATGTCTGTTGGTGTAAATGCTAAGCCAAATTTAGTTCAGGATACATTTTGTTCCTCCAGAATGCTGTATATCAAGGCACCAGGATATTTAATTTTTTTCATGAAAGGGATGATTTTATTTACAGTGGGTTTTTTATATTAAAACCCCACTGTAAATAATATTTATATCTGTATGCTCCAGCAGACTACAATAGGAAGGTAATGAAGCATAAATTAGCTAACAATTTGTAATTGGCTGTTTTTAAAATTGATCTGTAAAACTGAAAGGACTTTTGTCTTGCAAGGTTTGACATAAAGCCTCATTTGAAAAGATTTATTTCTGCTAGCAGGCAGTGGAGTAGGCAATGCTGACTTTACACAGTACATAACAACAATAGAAAACCCAGCAACAATGTACAGGTTTCTTAGGAAATCTTCAAATGTCAGAATATAATGCAATATTAGAACTGGGAATGCATTTCCCAGTGGTTTTTTGCATGTTTTGCTCAGCAGGTTCCTTTACTCTCAGTGTGGAAAACTTTGGTCCTTGGGGACGGAATGCCTGGGCACCCAATTTCAATTTCCACGACTGTCTCTGTACTTGCAATACACGGAGAGCCTGTGCACTTACAAGTGCAATTTTATCTCCTGTTAGGGTTGGTCTTGCAATCCCTACCCATGGGATGATTCACACGGTTACAGTTATTATGTGGGGAAAAGCAAAAATACTCCTCACATTAGGAAGGGTTACCTGAGAAGGGTCTTAATCCTCTGGTGTAGCTTAGAGCTTAATGGATTTCAACATCCTGAGATGCTGAGAAACTAGAATAACAATGCTTTGTCCTGCCAGGCAGTTACACTGATCTCTGAGTATTCCCACATACCCATTTCTGTTTCCTGGCTGGTTTTGTGCTTATTTTTTTAAGTGGTAGATCAAATTTGAAGCTAAGCCTGGATCTTTTAAAATTCTGCAAGCAGTGGTTGCAAGCATGGAATTGGCATGTGTTCGTGTGTTGATCTTTAAACTGACTTCTTCAGAGCAGTGAATCTCCAGCAGCCATGGAGGTTTTCCCACTTTGAAAACTGGGCTTGGGCTGTTTCAAGTCTTCAACAGACTTGAAATCAGCACCTGGATCTGAGAGTCTACCCAAAAAGCTCAGAATTTCAAACTATAATTACATCCATAGAGATCCTTGCCTGCACACTCTCAGTCTGTCATTCTTGCCAGCTGATTTGAAACATCCTGATACAGATTGCTCCATCTCTGGTGGCGTTCAAGGCCAGGTTGGACAGAGCCTTGGGAGGCGTGGTTTAGTGTGAGGTGTCCCTGCCCATGGCAGGGGGTTTGCAACTGGGTGATATTAAGGTCCTTTCCAACCCTAACTATTCTATGATTCTATGATTTTGGCTGAAGAGTTTACTGGATTAGAGGCTGATGTTAGGAAAGATACCCTTCCTCTTGGTCCAGGCTTACCTTCTCATGGTTGTTTAAAAATGTTTGTAATCTGAGGGTCGCTTCAGAGCTTTTAAGAACTGAGTGTGGATATCTTTAGCCCCCACATAAATAAGGGGGGGGTTCTGTGCCCTGAAACCAACAGTGAATTTTTCCTGGGATGCCTGTTACAGCAGATGTGTAAGTTTAAGGTTTGAGCAACCTATGGCATGGCTGAATCAAGGGAAGGGGTTCAGACTGGTAGTATTCTGAAATCTGGGGCAAGACAACAGAATAAAGTATTTGAGTTGGAAGGGACCTACAACAATCATCTAGTCCAACTACAATGTTATCGTTGCCCAAACATCTGCACATGGTGTTCATGTGTCCTGCGCATGATGTTTGTGTGACCTGCATATAAACAGGGCACTTTTCGGGGCAGTCTCTTTAACGACATTAAATTCCCATAGGGAGTTTAGGCAGCCAACACAGTGCTGTATTTCTGCTTTCTTGGCCTGAAGCAGAGAGATTCTTACCTTGCTTGGTGAAGTGCGGGTTCACTGCCAGCTGTTACAGGAGCTGGAAGACGAAACTGCACCCCTGGTCGACGGTCAGAGTAACTTCTCCTCACAAATGGCTGAGGATTGGCAGCGCTCAGGGACAGCTTTCTGGCCCGGTCTCCAGGCTGCCGGAAAAGCAAATTGCTCTTTTGGGTATGTGGCGAAGCTTCAGGCTGGCTGGTCACCTCTGCAGAGGGTTTCATGGGTACTGGTGGAGGTCTGGCTTCGAATAAGGAAGATGTGGCTGGGCAAAATATTGAATGGACATTGCTGCTCCTCTTGGAGGAGGAGAGCTGGTGCTCGTCCCCAGCATCCAGCCCAGCTCTCAGGCCCTTGCAGGAGCGGGATGGGGAGGTTGGTGGGGAAGGAGTGGTGAGGAATGAAGGAGGGTTTGCATCTCGGCGGTAGGCTGGGGAGCCCAGCAGCCGGTGTGGCGTTGGGGAGCTCTGCTTCTGCCCCACGGGAGGGCTGAGGGGTTTTCGCTGGGGTGGTGGAGAGGATAGCTTCTTCTGCAGGGGTGGGCTGGGCACCCTGGGGCTAGAGGGGGGACTGGGTTTCCTCTGCATGGTGGGTGAGCTCGGCTGTGGGTTGCTAGAAGGCTGCAGAGCGTGCCTGTGGTGTGCTGGGGGGCTGAAAACCCGTTTCTCAGTTGGTGGAGAAGGAGTTCTCGTTGGGGAGACCCTCCTGGCAAACACTGAGCCTTTTTCATTTCTCCTGAGCGAGTCTGGAGAACCATGCTTCTGGTATTGCACTGAAGTTGCAGGTGAATCGGGCTCTTTGCTCTCTGAGCTGTTCCTGTGTAGCTTTGAAACCCCACTGGGATTTTGAAGAGGAATAATTTTATGGGTTTGCTTATACAGATCTGCAGCTTCTTTTCTCTGGGTTTCCAGTATCTCCTCCTGGCTAGGGACATGCATGTTGGTAGGGTTCAGCTCCAGGGAGTACTTCTGCACTTTCTCGTCCCCTGCACTGGTATTCCTTAGACCCTTATTAGAAATCACACTGGGGCCACTGATACTTTTATTTGGCAGTAAGTCAATGGACTGAAGGGAGGCTTTCATTCTGGGGGAAACTTGCGATCTCTTAGTAGCGTGAAATTCTGCTTTGGTGAGCTTTTTGGCATCTTCTGAAGAGTTCCCTTCTATTCTTGCAGTTTCTTCAGGCTCAGATAAGTCAGAATAAGTGTCCATTAACATTTCCGGTGGTGGTGGTGGCAAGTTCTCAGTGTCTACGTCAATCTCTTCCTTTGTGTCCTTCTTGCTTAATTCCATAGCTGGTGCAGGAGGAAAGGCATTTGGAAAGCTAGAAGAAACTCCACTAGTGTTTGAAGGGTCTGTGTGTTCTACTGGTGAAATACGATGCTTAAGATTTAAAGGTGCCAGGCCTCTCTGAAAGGGGAGGGTGGGTGGGATGACTGGAAGTCCAAATTTTCTGATGCACTTTATTGGTCCTAAAGATCTTAAATGTGCATCTTTCACAAGAGTGTCAACAGGACTGAATGTTTCAATAAGCTTTTTGACAGACTGTCGGGGGGCACAGCTGCTGCCACTGAGCATTTGTGCTCTGGGAGGCTCCTTTTCATTGCCTCCTGATGTCTCTTGGGTAGGCACAGCAGCTCTCAAAGGCTTCCTGCCTTTTGATTCCTCCAGCTGATGGCCAGGATTTTGGTCAACCATGAACAAAGGGACTTTATCCTGGTTAGGCAGGATGCTGAAGTTTTTTGAGAGGCATGCCTTCAGTTTGCTAGAGGACCTAGGTGTCCTTTGCTCATCCTGCAAACAAAGTGCTGTTCTTGATTTCCAAGGCTCTGGCTTGTTATCTGTATCCTTTCCGTAAAACATTTCCAGCCTTTTGCTGAGCTCTTTCTGAGTTCTCTGAAGCTCTAAGAGGGTTGGGTCCTCTGCCTGGCTTCTGAGGGATTCCTCTGACCTGGACCGTCGTTGTTTCCTGACGGTTTTCTGGCTGCCCGTTGCTGTACTGGGCCTTGTTGTTTGGACTGCTCTTCCACTGTCATCCTCTATCCATTCTTTACACCCAGTTTTAGCTGGGACAAACTTGATTTTTTCACTGATGGCATCTTTCATCTTCAGAATAATCTCCTCTGTCTCCACATTCTCTGTCCTTTTGATGGATTGCCTTTGTGTGTTATCAGTGACTGCAGGTGAAGACAGGGGCCTCCTTGGCAAAGCATCCTTCCCCATTTCTGATAAACTTGTGTTGTCATCCTCCCCCAGGGTGCTCTCTTCATCGTCACCTTCAGAAGGAAAATCTGTTGATTCGCAGATTTTGAAATTATCACCGTCCTGAGTAGAGTCAGACTGGAAGGAGTTGTAGGAATGGCTTTTGCTCAAGTTTGCACGTTGGGGCATGGTGGAAATGCCTCCTGGTACTGCACCCTGACAAGATGTTGCTTCCTTACTCTGCGTGGATGAATAAACTGTATCTTTAAAATGCCTTTCCAGTACACAGCTGCGGGATGTGGCTGTGCCCGGTGACACTGTACTATTATGTGTGTGCTTTTGGGACAGATGCCCGTGTGTATAGGAATCACAGCTTCCTTGTCCTCCATGCTGGCTGAGAGCACTGAACTCTTTGAGGGATTCATTGTCCACACCAATGCCACTGTCCTCAGAATAGAGAGTCCTGTCATCACCGTGGGACTGAGAGGATCCCACTGTTGAGGCTTCAAGCAGCCTTACTGTCCGTAGCAGTCGCTCATCAAAGCTTTGCTTTGCTTTCAGTTTTCCTTCTAAATTGTTTGCAGCAGACTGCAAGTAGTTGCATGTCTCCTGCAGGGCATCGGAGGTGAGGGAGGCCAGTGTCCCACTCAGTAACTGCATTTTATTGACTGTGTACTGCAGTAGTTGTTGCAGAAGATCAGGGTGCTCCTTCAGATCACCTTTTTCTGCTGGCCAGGCCAAATTCCCACCTACATCTCTGAGAAGATTTTCCCCGTCATTGGCGATTTCTTCCAGGAGCTGGTTGATTTCATCGTAGTGAAGAAGGAGAAAGCTTACCATCTGCTGTAGGAAGAGCTGAGTTTGGGTAGCCTGGCTGGCCATGTGAAGTATAGTTTCATACTTGGAGAGGTTGGGATTTAAGTAGGCATATGCACTCTGGTGAGCCTTAACAAGCAGTTCAGGGAAATCTACCTTTTTCTCTGTCTCACACAGGGCTGAAATGGACTTCTCTTTAACTTTACTAGGTCGACCTTGCTTTGCCAGCTTATGATTTTTTTGCTTCTTTCCTTTCTTTGGGATTTGCTTCACATTGCTTTCATTCTTGTCATCCCAAATGAAAGCTGATGCTTCTGATTCACAGGAGCTTTGCTTTCTGATCTGTATGGCCTCAGTGATGTGCTTTTGAGATTCAATCAGCTCAGACATCACAGTCTCGGCATCTGTGGCTGTCCTCTGTATTTTCTTGCCTTCCTCGGAAATCTGGGGATCTGGGTGAGCCTCAGAAGATAACTGCAAATTATCATTTTTGTCCTGTTCTGGTAGTTTAGCCTCCTTTTCCCTTAGGTAATCTTTCCCCTGGGTCTCACAGTGGGGGAATTCATCAATATTGTAGCAAGATGAACCTTTAACCAGCATACGGATTCCTTTATCTCTTGGATCAATATGCAAAATACTCTTGGGTGTATTGAAAGCCCATAGACCGCTTCTTGCAATAGTACTAGCAATCTCACTGTGAGAAGGTGTGCAGCCCATCCTGTCTCTGTCTTTGGCTGTATTTTTTTATTTAAAATCAGATGAACAAGGGAAAACAAAAGAAAAAGTCAAACTCACTGTTTCATCCCGAACTGCAGACAGGCCAGTTTCTTAAGAGTTTTCCATCATGATCCCAGTTTTGTTGTCAGTTTTCATTGCTCTTTGCCTTGAAATCTCATGTGCTCACTGCCTAAGGTCTGTCCTTGAAGTTGTGCACTGTTCCATTCTATAGTCCAGGTCAGGTTTTCTTCTTCAGTTCACAAAAGGAGTGTGAAAGCTCTGCTGGATTTAGAGCTAATGGATTAAGAGGACTTGCATGCCTCACTTCTGTCTTGACAGATGTCCACCACAAATAAGATTTTAAGCTCATTAGGGTAAGCAGGCACTAGCCGGTCAGCATTCATGTTGTATTTATAAAGGCAGGGTTTTTTCTGCACTATATTCAGAGGTAAAAGGACTTGGAACCTAATCCTTTTTTTTCCCCCCTTTTGCAAAAACACAGCATAGAATTGAATGCAGAGATCCAAAGGAAGAGACTGTATTTTGTAACCTTTCTGAAGGGAAACTACTTGGAACAGGCCTGTAAATGTCATTGGATACTCCTTAACCAAGACAAAGGTGACTTTGACTGGGCACATACCCCCTGGAGAGACACAAAATCAAATGGGTTAGAGATGGCTTCTGGACTTCTGCCTTGAAGGTCTTCAAAACTTTCCCTTACTTGCAAGTGACAAGCTGTTTGCTTTTTCCTTCTAAGACTTCCCAACAAGATTTAGATTTATTTTCTTCCCCTCAGATGATCATTCTTGGAAAGTATTTTTCTTTCTCTCTTCTAAATTGCTGAAAATCCAAGCTGCGTGATAACAGAGTAAGTTTTGCAGATTTTGTTAAGATGGTGTTTGCACCAGTGGATCTAAACTGTAGAAATTCAGATTTAAAAAAAAGATAGAAATGAAAGTTCTTTTTTCCTTACCTTTATTTCTTTTTCATCAGCCGGGACTCAGTTTTCTTAACTGCAAGACTTATGGGTTAAAACTCTAAGAAAAAAAGCTAACAAAAATGCAGATGCATTTCTGGGACACCCTCCCCCCCCAAAAAATCACACCAATAAACCACAAAACGCTGTTGTTTGAATAGTTTATGAGGTCGGGCCAGAATAATACCACCCTGAAAGAGGAATTAGAGAAGCCAAAGTAGGAATTGGGTGACTCAGAAGGTTTTTTTCTTTTCCAAGTATTTATTTATGAAAGGCGGCATGTGGATGAGGGTGATAATAGCAATTGCCCCCAATATTCATCCCTCTTCATTACTCAGACTGGCTTAGGTAGATTCATCTTTTCATTTCTAGATGCAGCTTTTCTACTGAAAGTGGCCATTTCTCGGTGTCACAAAGGTTATAGACAGCAGTGGCCAACCCTAATGCTGTCTGCTGGCCAACTGCTTCTCTTTAGCAATGTGATTTCCACCTGCCTAGTCATAAGTATCTTGTCCAATTCCCAAGTGTCTTTGCATGCTGCCAAGCCTATAAAACATTCTCAGACTTTAAAGAACTGCTTTTATCTTTCATTCTTTGGTGCTGGAGTGCAACAGCTGAATATACGTGCATGGAAAATTGTAATTCTCTGTAGCCTTATTGTTCAAATCTCTCTTTCTATTCAACGAGGACAGCAAAATTACCTTGTTTTACTGGGAACAAGGCATGACTTGTCCCCAGTGATTCCCAGGAAAATTTTAAAACTCCGTGTGCTTTCTCTAAAGTAATTTTTCTGGGACCCATAAACTGTACTTAGTATACACTATGGCACTGTAATTTCCCTCAGTGCTTTTCTGGAGAGCATCAGGTAATTACTTCTTGGCTCTGCTTCTTGCAAGTCATGTAGCTCATGCTCTGTCTGCTTCTGTTTCTCACCACCAGTTTCTACACAGCAGTCCCAGCCCTTTTTGCATTCTCTTTTAGGCATGTGTCTGATGTGTTCAAAGGGGAGAAATGGAGCAGATTTAGGGTGCTGCTTCATCTTGGTGATCCTAATTGTCAGGGTGCTATAGCCCTCCACAGTAAGTCAAGGAAAACACAGTGTATCAAGCAACTATCCTTAGTTCCCCCCCCTTCTGTTTACAGTGGGAACTGAGAGACGTCTTTATGTAGCTGCTTCATATTTGTGCTGTAAGATCTCTTGTGACTTTTCTTTGAAAAGCAGCTCCAACAGTTCCATTCCTTGCACTGGGAATTTTGGCCATTAATGTCATGTGAATTGTTTGTTGTATTTGGGAAGTTCTTTTTCTTTTTTCCTTGATTTCACAGTCATGGCATTTTGGTTTGGCTTTTGTTTTTATAGTTATTTTCATGCCAAGCATTAACATATTAGATGAAATGCATACATGGTTAAAAAATGCAAAGTGCTGGCTTATGATTATTCATTATGCACTCATTTATTATTTTAAATATTAAGAGTAAGCCAGTATTCAGTTTATCTATTATTAAATAGAGATCCAGGGTGACAGAAAATGCTTTTTAACAATGCATCTGTTTTTTCCTAACTTCAATTGCAGTTTGCATGTATATGCAATGTGACTAATGCAGCAAACTTTGAGCTTCTGTGAGAGCCGGAATATTAATTTGCCTGTTTCCAACTACTTATGAAAATGCATTTTCCCATCAATATTCTTGTTATTAAGCAGTTATATATTGCTTTGCATTTCTGAGCACTTTAGAAAAACCCAAATGCTTTACCTCATGGAAAATGCTAAGGAAAATGCTTTGTCTAGTGGTCATGCAACAAAAAGGGAAGCCAAGATGTGTTTTTTTTTTTAGGTAAAAAACAGTGGTAGAAGAGAATATTGATGAGGAGAATGGCAAAGAAGCATTTTTGAATGTAAGGGGATTAGGTGCATTTGAAATCTGTAGGTTATGATTTCTGCATGCTGATGTAAGTTACTACAGTAATGTATTTTCGCTTGCAGTGCTACTGTTTGCAGAACCTGTGTTGAAAACGAGTTGATCATGTTCAAGTAGATGCCCAAGTGTTGTTACATGTGTACTTGCTGACTTGAGTGATTTACAAGTACGGCAAATGAACAGAAAACTGTGTTTGAGAAACAGGCCTTAGGAAAGCACCAAAAATATTATTTTAGGATCAAATGAGGCTTTCCTCTCACATATGGATTGTGTGTAAATTGCCTTTGCTCCTCCTTTCATATACTTTCTTTCTAGCAGTGTGACCAGCAGATCAAAGATGATCCTGCCACTCTGCTCTCGTTAGACCTAACTTGGAGCATTGTGTGCAGTTCTGGTGTCCTCAACATAAAAAGGACATGGAACTGTTGGAACAGGTCCAGAGGAGGCCACGAGGATGATCAGGGGCTGGAGCACCTCCTGTATAAAGACAGGCTGAGAAAGTTGGGGCTGTTCAGCCTGGAGAAGAGAAGGCTGCGTGGAGACCTCATAGCAGCCTTCCAGTATCTGAAGGGGGCCTCTAAGGATGCTGGGGGGGACTGTAATGACAGGACAAGGAGTAATGGGTTAAAACTTAAACAGGGGAAGCTTAGATTGGATATAAGGAGGAAGTTCTTTCCTGTAAGGGTGGTGAGGCACTGGAATGGGTTGCCCAGGGAAGCTGTGAATGCTCCATCCCTGGCAGTGTTCAAGACCAGGTTGGACAGAGCCTTGGGTGACATGGTTTAGTGTGAGGTGTCCCTGCCCATGGCAGGGTGGTTGGAACTAGATGATTTTAAGGTCCTTTACAACCCTAGCTATTCTACAATTCTACTGTTATAACTGCCAGTATTCTCATTTTGAGGGAGTTGCCAGGTCATGTAGCTCTCCTCAAGGGAAGAATTTATATGTTCAAACCCCATCATGCACGATTGGTGAAAACCTAAGACTAGTCTGAAACTGGCAATAGAAGTGCTCTGGAAAAGGCAAGAATAAGGCCTGAACCTGGGTGGAGTTGTGTGTTATTCAGACCCCGAAGGTGTTAACAGTGCTGTAACCATGGGATGGCTTTTAGGGCTTTATGGACTAATGTGATTTAAAAACTGTATGAAATGTCAGTGTGAAACTACTGACAGAAGCTTAAAAATTGTGGAAACAAGGAAAATTGAGAGGGAAGGACTGCTTTTGACAGGCTTTAAAAGGGGAATATGCATGAATGCTCATACCAGGGTCTTTAAAACTTCAGGTTTGTATCTGTTGGATGACTTATGGGGAAACTGAATTTCTGCACCCTGAGGTACTACAGAGAGCTTGAGTGATAACAACAACTTAAAAAAGCTATTTTACTCTGAAAGAAACCTGCTTTTTCTTCTTTTTGTATCAGCAAATTGAACATAACCAGGGAGCTGTTCATGTTATTGGTCTAGATGTCACTATCTAAATAAGAAATTGCTGTTTTTTATTTCAGCTTCTCCTGAAGAGCTGGCACTCTTCTAGGAGATGGGAGTAGATTCTTTCCTTTCTGTAATTACCTGGTGACAATGGTAAAGAATAGGAATATCATGGCTCAAAGGAAATATAGTTGCAAAAGAATACATGAAACCAGCGAGTCTGTATAGAGCCTTTATTAATGGTGATGCTGCAAGTGAAAGACAAAATTCATCTTGATTCTGAGTCAGGGATTAACTTTTCAGAACTGCTTGTGTGAAGCTCAACTCCTGCCATCTCCTTTTTTAATGTAATTAAATTGCTTCAGACTTATTGCATGAGACAGCAAATATGAACTTAATGCTTTCAAAACCTGTTTTGCGAAAACCAAGCCTTTTTAAACAGCAGCAGGACAAGAGAAAACACTTGTAACCGGTAGGAAACTGATTTCCTTCTCCAGCAAGAATACTTAAGGAATACATAAGGGAATTAGGAAGAAATATAAAGTTTGGGGGGTGTTTGCCTGCACAGGGCTGTTGGTACACCCGGATAACCCAAAGGAGTTGAGAAAAATTGTATGCCCACTTGAGGTCAGCAGTAGTTTTGTAAGATATATTTACATACGCCTATAATTTTTGGAATGTGTATTCTGGGCACTTAGTCATAGTTTCTCTTTGTTAAGATCTTCGTGGGTATTTAAAAGCTTGCTGTCTGTTGTAACTAATCCGTTCACTGTTGGTTTCAATGGTTAAGACAGTGACTACAAGAGGGTAAGAGTTAGGACCAAGAGCTGTGTGAAACGGCATAAAGCTTTAAGTATAGATTTCCAGAGTTATGTAAATCTAGAAAATTGAAAGGGGACAGTCTCATTAGCCTGAACAGTGGTTACGTCAGCTCCCAAAAGTGGAAGCAGGTTTGGTGTTGTGGAACAATTTCAAGGAAGGCAAGTTGCTGTCAGGTGGGGGACTGGCAGTTTAGCAGGCAGCAGTGGCCTCTCTCGTTTTCAGGGTGGTAGTGCTGATTTGGGATCCAGGAGTGAGGTCCAGTGGATTGTCTTCCTGGAAAATATCCCAAAGCACTATGGAATAGGATGCAGCTATTTAGCCTCATGCCTCTTCCAGTTCTCAGTGAGCTCCCTCACCTTACTTGTCTCAATGTTCCCCTGAAAATTGAGATAAATACAGCATTCCTCAAGGCTGTGAATCCAGAAGCAGAAGATGTGATCTGAGGAGCTGGCAGTTTGCAGACCTAGCAGAAACTGGAAAGGACAATTTAAAGTCAGCGGGGTGCTGACTGATGCTTGGAGGGAAGGAAGGGGGGCAGGGCTGGAAAGTCTGACAATGACCAGTCTTTTTTGTAGGAGAGAGTCCTGACTGTGGGTGGATATGCATCTTTCTTGTTGCACACCCAACTCGGAGGGTAGCTCCCAGTGCATCCATCATCTTTGGAACATGCTTGCTGTCCCAAGGCTGCACTGGAAGTGGTACATAAGCATGCTCATTTCCCGAACCTCTCTGCTGCCCTAGTTCTCGCTCTAGAGTGGCTCTACTTCAAGCTGCAGAGCTATTCAAATGATCGTTTTCCTCTGACACGTAAATCTGTGGAAAGGAACTGGTCAGTAATGCCCTATTTCTGCTCAAAGGGAAAACAAGAAGTGAAATAGTATTTTAGTTAAAACAGGCTTGTTGCTCACAAGCACCGATTTCCCATCTTCCTCCCACGGTGGTCAGAGCTGCTGCAGCCCATTGTTTTGAGTTCTGCAGGTGCTCATCAACTTTGCTGCTTATGGCAGCACTGAATGAGTCAGACAGGATAGGCTGAGCAGACTTTTATTTAGATTCATATCCTGGCACACAGGAGCGGCTGAAAAAGATATTGTGAAAGCTACAGAGTGAGCTTTAAAGCTCCTTTATAAAGTCTCCATTGCAGGAGACTTTTAAACCTTCCCTGACTAGAAGTCAGGAGAGAAAGGACAGATTTTGTCAGGCAGCGGTGTCCAGTCTTCTTTGCGGTTGTAGCACTAAGTCACAGGGTTCACTCTGAGCTAAAACGTGTGGTGTTTGGTCTTTACTGATCCAAAAGGAAGGATGCTGTAGAACCTGAGACGCCTTTTTAGGTGCTTACCTTAATTTTCTAGCATAAAAGTATCACACACAGTTTTATCCTTGTATTCAACATTTCCCTTGAATTCACACACCATTTTCCATGGCAGATGGCAACTAGCTCAGCTTTCATTCTGCTGAATTAAACAAGCCATGCTCTGGTAACCTCCTAAAACAGACTGTTCTTTTCCTTAACTAGCAAGTCTTCTCTGTACATGCTAGATTAGCTGCCTCTCACTCTCCAGTTACAGGTCTTAAGATAAGTGTTTTCTTTTTCTTGCCATTGCATTGTATTGGTAATGATGCTTATTGTGGAGCTGTTGATTGCAATCACATCTTTCTCTTCCTCAGTCACTTCCATATGATGATCTCATGTATCAATCTATCAGGTCATTCCTTTTTAGCAGTAATTCTTTTTCTTCTAAAATCTTTAAAGGAAAAGATTAGTTCCAACAATAATACCCCACATTGTCATCGGTAACCTCCCTCAGCACAGTGCATCCCGTTCAGCTCAGCGCTGTTCCCTCCTTGTGCTTGTGCTTTACCTGCATTGAAGTTCTCCTATACCCTAGTCTTTTCCAGAACCAGTCATAATTGCCATTTCAGGCATTTCACTGAAGCCCATTATTCAGTATCAGCCATGAAACATTTCCATTGCCCAGCACATAGCATCTCAAAAAAGGCAGACATCAGCTGCCAGTATTAAGCTTGCATTTGATCTTGCTTATATCCATGTCTTGGTTATAAACTCTTTTTCTTACATACCCTTGAGGTGAAAGTTGCAGGCCTGCATTTTCCTGGAGAACAGTTTTCATTTGGCTTTTCTGAATCGTGGAACATTTCTAGGAAATGGAAGAATTCTCTTAGCTTTTCTCTAGCCATCTGGTACCATGTTTACTGTCACAACTGCAACTCCGTGTTCCACTTCTTTCAGTTTTCAAGCCTCTGGGATCCGAGAGCACTTGCAGATCTTGACTTTCCCAATACTTCACTTGAGGTAATTGAGGAGAGCAGGTACGGTTTGGGGAGGGACAGGGTGGCGGCCGTGTCCCCACACCTCCCGTGGGGAGCGGGGTGGGCACCGGAGGCCTGCTACCGATGGCCCGGCATCCCTCTGCGCGGGGTGGTGGCGCGGGGGCACCCGCAGAGGGTGGGCCGCGGCTGACCCTGGCCCCCGCCGCAGTTACCGCTTGTCAGCTGCGAGCGCGCACACGGCACCTGGCGGGGCCGCCCGGTGGGCCGGGGTTGCGAGGAGCAGGGCGGGAGCACCGTGTGGGGAACGGGGAGGCCCCGGCTCCGCGAGGCCTTAGCGCGTCTCTGTTTCCCCCTCACCTCAGCCCGCTGAGGCTCCGGAGGTTCAGTGTGGTATCACCCCTTGGTCGCGTCCGAGCGGGACCTGCCGCGGGAGGTAGCGCGGGAGGCTTTGGGCTGGCAGAGCCAGCCGGGGCAGCTCTGAAACCCGGGCTTGTTTAAACTTCATGTGAACAAAACAAAGCTCCGTGTTGCGAGAGGGCCCCGCACACCAGTGGAGAAACCCGTCTGAGTGAACCTGTGTACGCGGAATAGGTCTGCCACTCGCGCCGTGTGTCCTACGGAGCGAGGAGACAGTGTATGTGCAGGGCTCGTTCTCTGAACTCAGTTTTGCTTCATGAGCACGTAGAAGTACACGATAAGTAGTCCATTATACGTGGGTTTTGTCAAAAATGGCATCACGTTTGTAACAAGTTGTGCTGTCGAAGCCCCATTACAATTGCATTTCAGCACTTGAAGTGCTTTAGCATTTTCCAGGGTTTTTGTACAACTTGAAAGAAAACTTTGTGTGCTTTAACACAAGTTGCAAATTAAGAAATCTGGAGTACATGAAAAACCTGGATCTTGTATTATACACCTTTTTTTATGCAGGGGTTCTATGCACTTCTCTGTAATGTATGGATATCAGGAAACCTGTAGCTGCTTTTCAGCCTTGTTGGTGTAGGTGGATGTGCATCTGAGCGCTCTTCCAAGTGTTTTATTTTTTTTTTCCCTAGTGTTACTTCTGTTTTTCATTTTCAGGTTTAATTCAGTTGGAAGAACGTATGGCTGGCAGATCGTAATTCTCATGCTCTCTGCTGTACTAAACTATGCTTCTTGGTAGTTTGGCAGTGCTGTGAACAGGCAAATTGTCCTTTCGTTCATTGAATTTCTCTGTTTCTTTCTGTCTAAACTGATCTTATGAATGCAGAGAAATCATTGCTCTTCTGGAAGCCCTTTGGTGCCATTTCTCTAGGACATCCTGCCTTAGCCTGTATGTATTGGATATTTTTAATACGTCAGGCAGTTATGTGTTTGCACAGAGCAGAAGTCGCTATTAGGATCATACCTGTTTGCCTTTTCCCTTTCTTTGAAAGTTTTCAATCTTGTGCTTTCCAGGTGTACGTGTTTGACATTAACAGGCTGTGATGTTCTTACACCTGAGCTAGCAGTTTCTGGAAGTAGTCATGGTTGCAAAGCGTGTTGCCTTGATTGCATAGCTCAGTACTGTATGATGGCATGGTAATATATTCCTAGATGCAAGTTAAAATTCCATGGTGTAAGGATGTGCACGCAGGTCTGGGGGTGTTGGCACTGGTATAGATAAGACATGTGAAGCCACTGGTTGGCTCATGCATTGTAGCACTTGGGTGTCACCTACCCAACAACAGGGATTGTTTCCCTGCTTGCTTTGCTTTGGTAGTGTCTGTGCTGAGCTCCTTTCACTCATGTGACAGATTGTATTCTCCTGCTTGTTTCCGTAGTAAAAGATGCCCTAAATACTTGCATCACACAGATTCTGTTCTGTTCAGTTTGCTTTTCTGTGTGAAGTAAACTTTTTTGTATTAATTTTCGAATGCCTCTGTTGATTTCAAGTTCTGGCAACTTTTGTCATCATACTTTACGCACCTCACCTCTTCCTGTTACCATCTACTCAGTCAGGTCTGGCTACTTTTCATTGTCTTTCTTTCGTTTCCTCAGTGTTGCACCAGCAGTGCTGTACAAAAAGCTTGTAATTCCTTTCATGTCTTTTTCTAACTTAAGTTTCAGCTGTTCTCTTTTCTATAGTCATAGCACATTACTTGTTCCTTTGTGCATTTGGTGAGAGTGTCTGATGTGCTACCTGTGAAAAACTGTTGTGGATTCTTGTGTTTTACAAAGCTTTGGTTTGGTTTGCAATAGCCTCTGAACAAATATCAGATGGTAGCCAATTTATTTCACTGTTGCCCTACCAAAGAGATTTAGTGACTTGCAGCCTAAGAGGCTTTCTGGTCCCTCTTACAAGAAAGCTGTTGCTGTCATGTTTATCATGACTGTAAAGCCATCCAGAATATAAACTCTTTAACTTTTTATTACTGGATGAAAATAATAATTGAAATAATTTGGTGATATTTTGGCCTTGTTGAATTTAAGAATGCTTAAGCCAATGCAGTTTGATAATGCTGTGGGAGGAATTAGTCCTGCCCGTCCCAGTGGCTTCTTCCTTGATCTTCCCTTTATGCCAGCAAATGCATTTGTACAGCTGCATAAGACTGAAGAAATAAATTAGTTGGAGAAAACCACCCATTTTTCATGTGGACCTCTTTTCCAAGTTAAGGACAGGGTGAACTGTGCATGGTGTGCAAGCAGAGGATGTTTTCATTTATTTACTTCAAGATTATCATCTGTAATCCACTGTTAAAATGCCTTTTATATTACAGTGTAGATTATGTGAGGTTCCCAAACAGCACAGCAATATCTGGAGGAATGTTAGAATGAATCAATTCACGTAGCTGCTTGTGCGTAAGAAACAAAACCCAAATTAACTCTCAAAAGCAGACTGCATTTTATTTCTCCTGTTTACTCATGTATAAAGGTTAAATGTAAAAAAAACCCCAAATATGCCTTAAAGCTCCACGAATTCTTTCTGCCACGCAAAGTGGCTGAACAAATTCCTGAGTAAAGAGCACTGTATAGCAGTCTGCAGAATACAAATTTAGGTTGTTTAGCAGAAGCACTGCTTTTACCCTGAGTATTTAATGATAAAAATTTAAGACGCAGAACTTCAGGTTTTCAGTTGTGAGATGTAGCTTCCAGTAGTTCAATAATGCTTGTTTTTATTCAGAGTAACGTGTTTTGTTACTGAATTTCCCAACTAGATGTCTTACAAGTGGTAGCAGCTCTCCTAATCTTAGCCTGTGAACTGTAACTGGAACATGACTTGGCCTGGTTGTTAGAAAATGTCACTATAGCTCTGTATGGCTATTTAATCTTTCTTCTCTCTTCTAGGTTGCTCTAAGGCCGGAAAAGTTGACTGGAAACAACACTGGGGTGGAGGTTTACAACACTGTGGTAAGTAAGCTATTTCAAAAACAGGGGAGAAGCTGGGAAAGGAGCTGATATGGAATCATGAGTCCAGGAGTGAGTCACTTGGTGATGAATTGTCTGCAGCTTTGCGTGGGAAGATGAAAGAGCTGAGAATCTGAAAAGAGGAGAGAGCGGTAGCTGGTAGCATGTTCTTGCTCATGGTGAAGGAAAGGAATGTGCATGCAGATTATGAAGACAGGTACTTGATGCTTCACATTTTCATAAAGCTGCAAAACACTAATCCATTCATCATCACCCTGTGGTTGCTCATTACAGCATTACTGCAAAAGTGGAAAACTGGGGGAAGTACCATGTTTTCCATTAATAACATGCAAGTTTAGTGGTGAAGTCCAAACTAGAGGTTGACTGTCCTTGACACCACAGTCTACTAGCTTTTACTAATTCATTGTATTAGTTTGCAAGAATGTAAATCGTAGTAATAGTTTGTGCTTGCAAAAAGGAAAGATTTTGGTCTCATTGCATATTAT
Organism: Pezoporus wallicus; assembly: GCF_028554395.1. Lineage (NCBI taxonomy): Eukaryota > Metazoa > Chordata > Aves > Psittaciformes > Psittacidae > Pezoporus > Pezoporus wallicus. The sequence continues at coordinate 1,717,290 of NW_026636333.1, read as the reverse complement.
ATCATACTATGATAGCACTAATCCGAAGTATTTCTAATGAGGTTATATGTTATTTCTTTCTGAAGTGGCTTTTAGAAGATGACCATAGAGGATCTCCCAGAACCTTCCTTAGAAGGCGATTCCCTCATTGAAAGAGAAAGGTTCTTAAACTCTGAAACATCTGTTACTTTTTCTGTGGCTGCAGCACCGATGCCTTCAGACTGTGGTATGTACTTTGAACAGTAAATTTATGATCAGTAGAGAATAGATTTGAGTAATGAATTTTAAGAAAAGCTATCAACTCTGAAATTATTCTTTATTTTTAGAAAAAGCTTATCAAATGACTTCTCTGTTATTTTTGAAGGAAATGAAAGATGAAGACCCATGCTTTTTCTATTTTATTGCATCAAATTTAAATTGTAATATTCTTTTTCTTCTTACTGTTTCTTCTGCGTATGTGTGTGGTTAGATACTTTTAGTTTTTTTACATCTCGTTGTACAACTGGATATTGTGTTAAGATATAAGATTTCAGTCATTTAATATAAGTAAGTATCCACATCACATTTAAAACCTCCAGAGGTACACGTTTTCTTGTGCTTTCAGTATGTAAACAATAGACTATGGGGGTGTTTCTGTTGGAAGTGTAGATGTTTGTGGTAAGGACTGTGAAATCGGTGTTAGAATATTCTAGCAAGTGCCAAGTGATCAGCTTTCGAAATAATGTTGAATTGGCTTTTTAAATTACAGTATTTGAAGCAGGATATATAACATTTAAATGTCATGGGATGAGGATCTTCATAGACAGCTACAGTTATAATGTTTTTGAATATTGCAGATGTCAATAGCATCTATATAACTTAATAATTACTGCCTCCACCTCTAATTTTTTTCCTGCTGTGCATTGATTACAGCAGTCAACTATATTCAGGAACCATAAATATATGTAATGTTCTGTCTTTGACAGACTCCGCATTCTTGAGACCCATTTGATGAGTTAGAACAAGTTGGAAATTCAGCAGTTCAATACACTGTATTTTAGTATACAGCATGTGTCTTTACATGGTTTATCCCTTTCTCATAACCTCTCCATCCTATTCTACTCTACGTACTGCCAACATTTATTCTGTTCTGCTTTTGTATCCCTTAGAAAATTTTTTCATTTGCCCTTCTTTAAATATTTTTGTGCTGTATTATCTTCTGATAACATTGCAATATCACCGTTATCTGTCCTACTTGGTCTGTGCCTACTCACTGAATAAAAAGAATGCTTTTATAGGAGGTCACTGTCACCTGTGTAATAGTAATATTAGAGAATTTGGGTAAAGAAGGTTGAACCACCACAGAAAAAGATTCTTGTTTGTTACGTTAAGTGCATTTATTTTTCCTTAATACAGTTGTGATCAATGCATGAAAAAGGTGGAGAAAGTAATGTTTTAAATTATTTAGATGCCATTGTCTACTTTTATGGAGTTTTTTATTTTGACAGATTTTCTGTTGTATTTCTGTAATGTTTGCAAACACTGCAGCTGATCCCTGTTAAGCACTTACAGTGGTTGTTATTAATGCTTAAAGTGTTCTCAGGTGTTTTACCTTAGCATGCTGATTGTGAGTCTGCTAGAGCTGATTTCTGATACATAAGTTAGCTCAGGTTTGCAGTTAGAAACGTTCGTGGTAGGGTAAGAATCATGCATGTTGTGTAAGATTGTTAATCATATTGGTTAGGTCATAGAATCATAGAATAGTTTGAGTTAGAAGGGACCTTCAAAGGTCATCTAATCCAGTCTCCCTGCAATGAGCAGGGGCATCTTCAATTAGATCAGGTTGCTCAGTTGTCTGTTTACTTCATAGCTTTCAGCAATATGTCAGCTGTGGTTTATATGGAACTCAGATATAAATCAGTACATCTATGTCAGTGCATGGGACGTAGGTAAGAAGCACTTTTTGTGTAGTGCTGGGAGATAAGGGGTTTGGGATTTTTGTATGCTTGGTGCATGTAAGAATTCATGCTAAGTATCAGTGAAGTTGTCCTCATTTTCATTCTCGTTGAATCAAGGCAATGCAGTTAGAAGAACTGTAGGTAGCCAGGGAGCAAGGTCCATTTGTGCTTTTATCTGTTAATGGAATCTAGAAGTGTGGTATGCTGTTTCTGAGGAAAGGTGATGGTGATTGGTTCAGAGGTACTTTACACCACGCCATACACCTAGATGCTCTGTTTTACTTAACCTGCATGTCTCTTCTGAGAGCCTTCTGTCTGTGATTGATGTAAGCTGACGTTGTACATCCATTTGAATCCTTTTGAGAAGGCAATTCCCCAATGGCTACAGTGGGGGTTAAAAGTTCAGTGTTTTCCATGATTCAGTCATTTGCTGATGACAGCAGGTTCTGCTTCCGTTCCCTCTCCTAATAGCTGTTGCTATCCAGATTCTTTTACATAGTTTTCCAGAATTGGAAGAAATTCTTCAAATTTAAAATACAGTATATGTATATACATAGGCACACAGATATAAATAACATGAAATATCATGCTTTAATAACAAGGTAGTTTTCACACCTATACTTTGGGTTACCTGAAGTGACGTGAAGCTTAAAATCTAAAAAATAGGTATATTTTTCTGATCTTTGTTCCGTGGCTTAATTTTTAAAGATGTTTGTTACCTGCATCTGCCATCAGCTGGGATTGGTACATTTGTGAACTGTCTGAAGATAAGGGAGGCCATAGAACACCTACCTGATCTGTGCATGTGTTGATACTTTGGTATGTTTTATGTGAATTATGATGGAAGAAGGAGGAAAAGACATGTTTTGTAGCAAATGGAGAAATCCTGTATGCATTTAATCACTGAAGGATCAAGAGGTTTGTGTGTTCCTGGCAACAGTTTAGAATCAGCAGTCTTTGGCTAGCTTGAAGCAAGAGAAAGCTCTTATTAGCATAATCACTGCACATCTCTCTTGGTCCTTGCCTAAACTTAAAATCGGTCTTGCAGGACCATTGTATTGGTTGCTCATTCAAAGCTTTTTCAGGAGTGTAAGCAAGACCTTAGTACGAAAGGAAAAATAGACCAGATGGTAAAGAAAATGTTCTAAATAAATTCAACGTTGATTTTCCAGTGTGATCGGTAGTGACGTGCCTCTCTGCTGGTCTTTTGCCTCCGAGTTTGAAAAACGAGATGTATGTTGAAACTTAAAATTGTACCTAATGATTCCTTTTTTATTTTTTCAACAGAGTTTTCCTTCTTCGATCCCAATGATGCAGCATGTCAAGAAATACTTTTCAACCCAAAAACATCAGTTTCTGAATTGTTTGCTATCTTACGGCAGTGGGTTCCACAGGTCCAGCAGAATATTGATATTATTGGGAATGAGGTGAGGTATAAATGAAGATACTTGAATACCTTCAGTGTTAAAGAGCAGTGGTGACAGCAAATAAGAACAGTTCACTCAGAAACAGAACTAATTCTAAGTGCAGATATAGTTTCTGCCTTTTAACAAGTATATCCTGATCAGTGTCTTGTATTCCACATGCTGTCGACTTTCATGTGGAAAGAGAAAGATGCTAGATAAAAATCGAGTACATTTGGATAGATGGCAGGAACAGTGTTTCTTCTGAAAGCAGTTGTTCAGAGACCCGTGGTGTTTCAGTTACTTAGCAGTAATCTTAAACTCCAATATATGAAGTTGCAGTGAAGCCTGCATAAGGATAATGTTTCCAAGGCACCAAATTTATTAGGAACTGAAATAGATTTGCAACCTGCAGTAGCCTGCTTTCAGAAGTCACCTTGTTTCTAGTAATTCCATCCTTCTTTCTTACTGTTCTTTTGGATTGTAGACTTTTCTATAGACAGGTGGGGAGTATAGTAAATACATGAAGTTGCAGTGAAGCCTGCATAAGGATAATGTTTCCAAGGCACCAGATTTATTAGGAACTGAAATAGATTTGCAACCTGCAGTAGCCTGCTTTCAGAAGTCACCTTGTTTCTAGTAATTCCATCCTTCTTTCTTACTGTTCTTTTGGATTGTAGACTTTTCTGTAGACAGGTGGGGAGTATAGTAAAGATTCTTCCTACCATAGTAAAACTCTGGGTTTCTTTTGGGGGGAAGGATTGTTGAGAGATCAGAGAACAAAGGGAGAACGACTTCATTAACAATGTAATTTTCCTATTCTTCAGTTAGGTAGTTAACCTTTCAGCATGTGAAATTTATGTTGGAAGTAATGATATATCGAAGCTTTAAAATCTAAACAATGAAGGTTAATGATACTCATATAAAGCTATTTATTGCATTTTTGCATGTTGCTCAGTCCTTGCAGTTATAGTCTATTCTGGAAGGCTTCTTTGTCATTAACCATTAAAATGAATCCACGAGTCAATATATCTGAAATAACTTACTAAATAATACAGATGTTGGAGATATGCCAAAGCTAAAATGTGCTTGTTTTCCATTTCTCTGTCAGATCATTAAAAGGGGTTGCAATGTGAATGACAGAGATGGACTGACTGATATGACTCTCTTACATTACACTTGCAAATCAGGGGCTCATGGCATTGGTGAGTAAAGAAATGTCATTACAGATGTAAAACCCTAATTCATTCACAGAGGCTAATCCCACTGACTATTACAGAATTTTTGCTTGCAGTAGATTTTTGTTTTAGTGCCTGGTTTTGGCTCTTCTTGTGGCCTTCAGAAAAGGAGATACAGTTATGGCTGTGACATGACTTGAGTTAGTGGTAATAGGAATTGCAAACAATGGTACCAACTTAAACATACATTTAACATAGCAAAGGCTATGAGTTTTCAGAGCGAGGTGCAATCATCAGTGAAACCAGAGTATGTAGGTGACTACTGGCTGTTCCCCTGTGAGTTTGAGCTAAGTTTCTAAGTGAGGTCTGACATAGATTAGCTTTCCTGGTGTTGGCAGATCTTTTAACATAAACTTCAGCATTGTGGCCTGCAATTTACATCAGAGAGAAACAGGTGGTATTACTACATACTGTAGTAGAGATTTGAGCCCATCTTGATAAAAGGCAAAGATTTTTGCATCCTAATCCTAAAAAGAAAGGCATAGTAATTATTCTGGCATACATCTTAATGTTCAGTATGTGTTGCACATAAGCATGTGCATGTTTTTTGGGGTCAGATACATCTCTAATCCATACTTTACAAAATTAACCTTGCAGGTGATGTTGAAACTGCTGTAAAATTTGCGACGCAGCTCATTGATTTGGGTGCTGATAGCAGTTTACGCAGCCGCTGGACAAACATGAATGCTTTGCACTATGCTGCCTACTTTGATGTTCCAGAACTTATTAGTGTTATTTTGAAAAAAGCAAAGCCAAAAGGTAGGCCTTGTTACTTTAGTTTTGTGTAGTTGTCTATATTTTGTTCTGTGTTGACCCTAAGCTGGCGCGTAGCGGTGTTTTAAGTGTGGGGTTTGTTTATCCATTATACATAAATAGTTTCCAATTTCTTATTCTTTTAGTCATCCTCATAGGCTTATTTTTTTTCTTAACCTATGTTTTTTTTTTTTTTGTAGTTTAAAAAGCAGCAATGGAATAAGTACAATAAACTTGAGCTTTGTACAAGATGGTAGAAAAGCATAATAGAACAGAAATAAAACAGGGTAATTCCAAATTGTTGAGGACTAAGAGAATGTATGCAGAAAACCAAAGATGTAACTATTCTGGTAAATTCTTAGGGTTTTAGAGATTCCTTAAACATCGAGAAATATGTTTGAAATCCTGGGAGAAGGGTAAAGGAGAAGTGGGGGGTTGGTGATAGCAGGTGGCAAGCTAGTGACTTAAGCAACATTGATGGGCTCATTTTTCCCACTTGTCTATCTAGAAAATTGTGTGTAAGGAGCAGTTTGGCATAAACAAAGATAATACCTTTGGGAATGGTGATAGGAAGGATTGGTAATTCAAGCCCTCTCTATATTAATGCAAATAGAAATACAGAAATGGTTCTGACCCAGAACCATTTGTTCCTCATTCGGTCAGGATATCAAGACGAGTCAGTAGTTTTAATACGAAGATTGTACAGATGGTAATTTATTTTACTGGATACCTTTCTGATTGTGCCGTTTTGCAGAATGATTAATGCCCTTTTTTAGCTGGTTGTAGCTAAAGACTCAAAATTCTGAAAAGCTAGCAGGTTTTTGGAGTACACAAGGTTTGCTTACCAGATCCCGACTCACCATGGAGGTAATCACTAAGCAGCGCTGATAGTATTGGTATGACATACCTGAAGAGGTAACAAGCATAGGTTTGTAACACAGGACAAAGTAAGACTGCCCAGTGGTTAAGTCCACATTGCATTTCACTAGTCCCGTCTTCATAATTTGCATCAGCGGATTAGGTCTTCTTTTAGACCTCATTTGCATTTGGTGTTCCCATCTCCTCCTGTGTAGTGCCTACAGAAGAGGTGGGAATTTGCTCAGATTTCCAAGGAAACCACTCTAGCCAAATGCCTTGGCAGTTGGCAGGTCTTGAATAAGCAAATATTCCTTTTTTTTTTTAAAATCTCAGTCAAAGTATAAAATGATTTGCCCTGTGACATGAAAACAATGCATGGTCTGAACTAATAATAGGAGGAATACTCTTAGCTCTGTGCTTCATCAGGCAATTTGCAGAGAAGGGAGGACGTATGTAGAAAGCAAATACGTCTTGGATGGATCCATACTGAACTCAAGAACAAATGGTTGTTAATATATTCAGAAGTTGTTAAGATAGCGTATACTGACCCTGAGAGACCCCGTGTGAAACATCCACTACCACAGATGTTTCCTTTTGATTTACTGCTCAGCTGTTTCCTTTATGAGGCGCTGTAGCTAAATTCTTTGTACAGATTTACTCCTAAATTGTTACAACAGAGTGCTAGCTTGTTTGTACATTTTTGCAGGTTTTAAATATAAAAATTGTTAAAGGCTTAAGAATTAGCAATGTGTGGTGCCATTAGACAATGACTGTAACCCGCACGGGTTGCTAATGACAGATCATTGCTGTGTATTAATTTCCCTGAGATAGTTTGGAGGTAGATACTGGCTAAAATTTGATATATGTGTGTTTCCTTTTTGTCACCTGTACTATGCCAACTTAAACCTAAAACAAAGCTGTAAGAAGTGTTAAAAACTCCAATCAGGAGCTTGCAAACCTGAGGAAGTCGCACTAGTCTAATTAAAATAATAAAACCCCTACACATCAGTTACCCTTTAAACCAGCAGCTGTTGCTGACTCAGTAGCTAACAGTCATGATCAGTTTTTCTAAGACTGGTTCCCATGTGTGCAGAAAATACCTTCTAGATAGCCTTCTTAAACATGGAAGTTTTAATGGTTGTATACAACTACACAGCTTGTACTCGGTTTTAAGCTGGTGATGGTCTTTTGACATTTGGTATATAAAAGGTATCTTTATAAAATTCAATCTGTATTAGTATGTATAAAGTTGACATATGTTACAGACATATATGGTTATTTATCTTCTGTATATGTTAATGTTTTATTTGCCCCCCAAATATTAATTTAGTATAAACAAGTGAGGATGTTGATACAGTTTGGATATAGTTTGTTTATCACATTGTGAGAAGGGCTGGTGGTTTCTGGGCCAGAGACTGATACTGGAGAATACTGGGAGCCTGTATAACCCTGAGGTGAAATGTTTTATGTTCCTCAACTAGTTCAGGTTGGAACATTATTGCCGATATTTGTTGGCTTTTGGTTTGTGTATTAAATCAGCTGGCGTTTTTAATTCAGGGTCATATACATAATTGACTCAAAGTGACATTTCTCTTACGTGGTTTAGGAGAGGAGTCAAAGACCAAATAGACATTAGAACGCTAATCTTCTAGAACAGCAGTAACTTCATAGCAGATTGAAAGATACATTGGGAATAAGTGATGGAAATGCCTATTATGCTACATCTTTTGTAGTCAAATGCAGTGCTCCGTTTTTCAAATTATCAGTGAAATACCCTTTGGAGTGCAAGTTTTTGAAAACAAATTATGAAAATGTATAGCTCTTCACTTCCATCCTGCCCATGAGCAATTAAATTCACGTAAAGCAGAAGTATAATCATTTTCCCTTGTCCCGCTACCTGCTCACAAAGGAAACCAGCTGGTTGAAGATGCATCTCGTATTAGAATTTGACACTGAGGAGCAATAAAATAAAGAATTCTGAAACATTGATTTACATGCAAACATAAAGTTACAAACTTGTTAACCTTGGCACAGTAGATTGGACATTCTGAATTGCACCTGTTTTGCAGTTAAGTCATCAGTATTATAAGAGGAATGAAAGTAAATGCTCATCTTCCAGATTGGTTCATGGTATGAATAAGCAGATGCAGATAAGGTTGGTATTCTGTGTAGAATTACTTCTCATATGCATTTAGTGCATACATAACTGTCTGTGTAAAAATGTTAACATAAACCGTAGAAATGAATGTCCGTTCAAGGAATCTGTTGGGGGAAGTGTTCATGTAACAGACTTAACATACATGTGATGTTTGATTGCAGATGTGGATGCCACCTGTAGTGATTTTGATTTTGGAACAGCTTTGCATATTGCTGCATTTAACCTGTGTACAGGAGCTGTCAAGTGTTTACTGGAACATGGAGCAAATCCTGCCTTTAGGGTAAGGAGTTAGGTTGTAGGTTAACCAAAAGGTGAAAAAAGTACCTGAAAAAAATGGAACAATCTGTCTGGGGTTTTGCTTAGCCACAAATGTGTTACCTGGAGAGATAGTGCATGAGAAAAGGTGATTTATAACTCACTGTGGATAATTTCCTATGCTTTGTTACACTTGTGTATTGCAGTTTGTATTTTTGTGTCACAGTCTAGTTCATTAGTTAGCTTTTAAGGTGCTCTTCTATTCGTTGCTTGGATAATGAAGAAAACAGTTGTTCTGCTTGCTAACCAAATAATAGGCCTGAGTTATAATGTGTTTAGCCACAGATCTTGCAGTATATATGATATTTTTGGAAGAGCGAGAGTTAGGGTGGTGGTTTGTGTTGGTTTTGTTTTTGTTGTGGTGGTGGTCTTTTTGTAATGTAGGCAGTATCTGTTCTCCATTTTCAAATTAAGTTTTAAATGAGAAAATACAGTTGTTTTAAGTGTCCTCCAGAGTCAGGTGTCACTGATGGTCTGAAATCTGGAACGTCACTGTTCATACAGTTTGTCAGGATATTCAGTCTAGATCTCTTTAAAACCACTGGTTTTCTTCTTTGTCTCATTATTTAGTGTGCATGTGCATGTTTCAGATTCTATGGCAGCTGCGTGTTAAGAGTCGGTTGCTTCAGGGAATGCTGCTTTGTAGTTGCACAAGCATCCTGAGCTGTCAAAAGGTGGCTCCGTTCTTGAGGCGAACAGTTCAGTGTCCATGTGCTTTCTTGCCTCTGTTTTCTACCCGTCTTGTGCTGATGCAAAGATTTGTGAGGGACCTGGTGGGCTGAATTGTGGGACTGGTGTGACCGAAACCATCGCTAATGCGATGGCTAAAAACTCACAGCAAACTCCCTGCTCAACTTTAAGCCAGCTATATCCTGGTTTTAAGGAACTGGGACTTGAATGAGGCTGACTTTCACTTAAAGAATGACTGTAGGTTTTTAAGGAGAGGCTGGTGTTTAATTAATTCTTCAGTCCTGCAGTAAAGTTCTGACCAGAGGCAGTGGGTACAGTTTGCTTGTATGAGGACAGCAGAGTGTAAATGCTGAGTAAGGACTGGTATTTTTCTAGAGTTGAGACAGAGATGTTCTGGGGGCTCAGGGAAGGCTGAACTTGTAGACTTCTTTAAGGAAACAAAGCAAATACAGTCTTGCTCTTTGTCATTCACTCTTTGAGCTCCTGGGGATTTCTGAGTCCAGGAGCTTAGTTGAGTCAAATTTGGAAGACAGAGGTAATCACATTTCCACAAACTTAGTGAAACTGGCAGATGGGCACAGATCCATACTGATGTGTTCGCTGAAGAATGTGTAGGCAGAACTTGCCATTATGGCAGCCTGACAGCCCAACAGTTTACTTGCTGGCTGGCCTTGAGTTAAGGTGAGCTGGTGCTCCAAGAACTCTGGCCTCAGGTGAGTGTCAAATGGGGACATACTGGGTATCACAGTCGCTGCTCCCTGTGAATGGGGGCTGCTTGGAAAGGACTCTGACTTTAATTCATCTCTCGTGGAATAGTCTGTGTCTAAATAACCCTGAACAGTTTTACTCAAGTATTTATGTGGGATATCAACTTTGTGTATTCTGTACATGCAACATACGTTAATTCTGCCTTACATTTGGAATAAGCCTCACCAAGGAGTAAACTGTGCACAGGGTAAAAGTGAACTCTTTTGATTTTTTGGGGGGGGGAGGTGTTAGCTTTACATTATTGGCACTGCAGACCAGACTTCTTGCTTACTTTCCCAAATCTGTATTCAGGTAGACAGATACATACAGTGTTTTGTTTTTTCATGTGTTCTGAATACTAATAATGTTCTTCATATTTAGTAACTTTTGTAAATGAGGCACTGTGAATGGTAGTTTATATATCTAAGGATGTTTTGGCATCCTTATTTGAAAATGCAGATGTTTTTATAGTCATTTGTATTCTAGGAAAAATAGCTAATAAAGAAGATGAAAAACTGTCATAAACTGCTATGGTTTTGCCTGACCAGGTTTATTGTATCACAGCATTAAATCCCGTGCTACGTTATGTTTCTGCAGAATGACAAAGGGCAGATTCCAGCAGACGTGGTTCCTGATCCAGTAGATATGCCACTGGAAATGGCAGATGCAGCGGCCAGTGCAAAAGAAATCAAGCAGATACTGCTGGATGCAGTGCCTCTCTCGTGTGACATATCAAAAGCCATGATCCCAAACTACGACCATGTCACAGGCAAGGCCATGCTTCTGTCGCTTGGCCTGAAACTGGGAGATCGTGTTGTTATAGCAGGACAGAAGGTACGATGAGCAACCTTATGCTGTTATAATTTCTGGATAGTCAGTTTACTTATCCCTTTGGAGATCCTTTCAAACCTGAGAGCCTAAAACTGGAAGGTATGAACTCTGAATGGCAGTAAGGATCTGGTTACACAAAGTAGGAAGCTAAGCAGTTATGTGTTAAAGAAAGTCACTATTATGAGAAGCTGTTTTGACAGACACACACTGCATTTTGTATCTGTAAACAGGCTTTCAAGTCTTCTGTAGTACGTGAGCATGGCTCAGCTTTTATTAACGTATTTGGTGTCACATTAAAATGATGGCAAAAGTTACAGATGTGAGTCGCCCAGCTTTCAGTTACGAGTGTGCATTCATGAATTACCCTTGACAGTTTCCAGAAGGCAGTAAAAGAAAACTTCAGTTCTGCTTAGCCTCTAGTAACCCAATTTCACTGGTGCAATGCAGCTAAAATCTTGGAAGCAGCACTGTGCTAACAGAGTAGTTTTGTGGTTTTGTGGGAGAATAAGAATGAAGCCAGTACTGGCCCAGCTCGAATGCGAACAGCTTCTAAGAAGCTACCTGGCTAGGCACATCTTAGAAATACATTGGAAAAATACAACATTGATACTGCAGTTAAGCATTCACACCTTTTATTTGCTCTAATAGCAAGGGCTCTGCAATGATGTAAGAGTGCTAGAGTTCTTTTAAACCTCTCAAATATTTCTCTGGTAAATACTGAAGGCATTTGTGAGCAAAATTTTACAAGTAGCTTTACCTTCAGTAATTTTTCTAGTATAAGTTCAGATTTGTAATTGTCACTTCTGAAGTGTTGTAAAGTGAACTCCACTGAGAGGGCAAAGCAGCTTTTATTCTGGATTTCATTTGGCATACTTGAAGTTGGGTCAGCAAAGCAAAGGGATCACTAGCTATGCAGAGGGGTTTTTAACTGAAGTACGGACAGGAAGCTGCTTATTCTTTAAGAAGTTCATGGAAGGTTCTTTTACAGAAAGCCATTGCTCAGTGAAAGCAGTGAGAACGTAACTGCAAGTCAGCTGAGGCTTTATGGCAGGAAAGGGAAGAAATTAGTCCTTGTTTATCCTTCCTCCAAGTAAGGCCCATAGAACTGTAACATGGCACAGATGGATAAAGCTGCCTGGGTCTGGTTATGTGGTTTTGAATTGAATATGCTATTACAGTGTTTTTTAAGAAGTTGGTGGAAGCTGTTTTCCTGCTGCCAAAGGCTAGCAGGGCTTTCCAGCTTGCTTTTATTTTTAAGGGAGCCAAAGCTGTCATACAGCAGGTGGGAAGGAGGAATGTGACTGTGCTTTTTGGTCTTTTCCATGTTTGCTTTCCTCCCTTCCTTCCTTTGTGTGAGAGTGTGAGAGGAGCTGTTCTGCATTACTCCCACATTGCTTCCCGCCCACTTTCCCCAGTTGTCTGAATGGAGAAGTTGATCTCAGCCCTGTCTTCCCCACCCCCTGGATGTTCATAACTGTGTGCAGGGTGGAGCAAGAGTGAGAACAGGATGATGACAATTACACCCCATTCTTAACCTCCTCTTAGGTCAGTCTTAATTTCCAGAATATGGAAGCTGGGATTGAAGGCACTGGAATGGCAGCATTTTTATGAACAGTATTTATGGATTCCTGTTCTCTTCCCTGCTTCTGCAGGCTCCTGGTATATCAGCTTTAATGAATCTGGAAAGCCAAGCAGTGGATGCCTGAGGGAAAATGGATTCCTCTCTTGATTCCTGCTGTGGCTGTCATTGTAGTATCCTTACAGGGTAGGAAGCTGTGTAAGCAGGTGTTCACTGGTTACAGTGAACATGACTTGGGGTCCCCCGGCTTCATTGGTTCCTTCTGTGCTAGATTACATGTTAGCTGAATGGACACTTCATGAAATGTGAGTGCAGGGAAACTAGTAGCTGGGAGAAAACTCTTTTCCCATTCTTGCTGTCCTCTGTTCCTTCCTTGCAAAAGTCCTAGGATTCATGCAAAATTGGAGCCTCAGTGTTGCCATTTCAGTCTCCCATTTAAGACGCCTGCTTGTCTCTCCTGTCTGCTCAGTAAGTGCCCTTTGGCTGGTGCCTGGAGAATGGAGGAATCTGTGTGCTGCGTGGCCAAGCTTCCTCTGGCTGAATTTGATCTCTTGGTTAGTAGCTAAAAAGTCTGGGTCCAGATTAGTGTGATGTACCTGCCTATAACTCAAGTTTAAAGGAAATCTTCAGCATTAAAGAGGAGCAGGCTCTGGATCACATTTGTTTCTTTATAGAACATTAAGAAAGAGTAGCTGGAAGGTTTTACAGTAAAGAAAAAGTTCGTCTGTTTACCCTCTGAGTGCTGGTTTTGACCGTGAAGTCTGGTAGAAGACTGAAGTAGAAAATAAACTAATAGTATTAAGGTCACAAAACTGAGCAACTGAAAGATCAAAGGTTTTTAGTACTAAAGGTAATTTAAAAATCAAGCATAAAAATGAATTTAAATCAGTGTTAAATGCATCTCTGTTAGTTATTCCTCCCCTGATTGGTTGAAGTGTGTGAGCTTATAATGTGTATTTGTGGAGGCTGAGGTCCACCAACAAGACTGGTCTGTCTTGATATTCTTGGTATACTTACCTGTTCAGAGTATGTACTACAGTATATACTGAAACAACAACGTGTTTAAAACATTTGCTGGCTTTTGAATATTGTTTAATCATAAGGAGGGAATAAAAGACTTTGGAATCTTTTCCAAAGAAAAAATTTGCTCTGAAGTTTACCCTTGAACCTTCGCAACATATATAAAAATATATATATACTTACATGTATTTATTTGTATACACACACATACATTTGTAGATCTTTTAATTTAGCATTGCCATGGAATCTCCAGTTCAGCAAGGTATCTAGCCATGATTCTGGAATTATTGTTGTGGAAGACACTGGGAGTAAAACTTCTCATTAGGCATATACTCCTGTACATTGCTGACTTGGAGTTGTGGTTCTTCCTGTCTTGTGCTTGTTTGTTGTGAGATCTATCAATAAGCACTGCTTTTCTTGAATGCAAAATATACCCAGGAGGATTAAGATGTCTTGGAGGATGCATTGGCTGGCATGGAAAGATAGGCATGGCAGTAATCAAGGTAGATCATGACGTTTGTATTTCATTGTTCTGATCAAAAGCTTGGAGATGACTTGCTTTCTCCTTCATAATCTGTACTATATTCTCATGAATACTTGTGTAACAAAGTCATTCTGTGTTGGTGCTTTTTGTATTAGGTTGGTACATTAAGATTTTGTGGCACGACGGAATTTGCCAGTGGCCAGTGGGCTGGCATAGAACTGGATGAACCAGAAGGAAAGAACAACGGAAGTGTTGGAAAAGTCCAGTACTTCAAGTGTGCACCGAAACATGGTACAGCCTTTAATTCTTCCTTAATTTTAAAAGTAATTTTGGAAGAGATGAACTTTCTGGGAGAATAAAATGATAACAGATTCTGTTGCTTTTCTTTGTAGTGCTTTCGTTGTTTGATTTTATTCTTTAACTGTTCCTAGTGGTTGTCTGCAGCTATCTGCAAAACCACTGAAACAGCCAAGCAGTCAACATTTCTAGTTAGTTCTGGTTATTTCCTTGAAATGGTGACAAAATATTTCCTGGTTTTCCACCTATCTTATTGAAAGTGTTTGTGTTGCAGCAATAATGGCCACAGTTTTTTACCTGCTTTGCCTTCCTTTTTAAGAGATGCACACTTATAATAGTTTCCTAACATTCAGCTTGAGGTATTTTAATTGCTGTTTCATGGACACTCATGATATACAAAGCCTTGTGTTTTGTAACAGCAGAGACTGAATGTTACTCTTAGGACAAAAAGGAGATTCTAATTGATAGTTTTACTGACTTCCTGAATTACTCTGTCATTAAGCCTTTTGGTTTCACCGTTGTCCTGGTTTAAAACCAGTCAGACAGCTTGTTCACTCACTCTCCCCCTTTCCTCCCTCTTTCTTTCCTTCCCCCCTCACCCCTTCCCTGCTCCTGGAGGGATGGGGAAGAGAATCGAAAGAATGTAACTCCCACAGGTTGAGATAAGAACAGTCCAGTAACTAAGGTGTAACACAAACCACTGCTGCTACTACCAATGATAATAATGATAAGAGAAAATAACAAGGGGAGAGAATACGATACCACCCACTGAAACGAGCCTGACCCAGAAGCTCCCGTGCCCTCCCAGTTACCTCCCTGGGCATGACGTGCTGTGGTATGGAATACCTCTTTGGTCAGTTTGGGTCAGGTGTCCTGTCTGCTTCCTCCCGGCTTCCCCTCCTCCCTGGCAGAGCATGAGGCTCACAAAGTCCTTGGCCAGAGTAAACATTACTGCACAACAACTAAAAACATCGGTGTTATCAGTACTGTTCTCAGGCTGGAAGCCAAAAACACAGCGCTGCATCAGCTACTGAGAAGGAGAAAAAATGACTGCTACTGCTGAACCCAGGACAACTGTCCATTTGAGCTGGTCCTTCCTACCCTACAAGTGCTTTGGCAGCACAGCAAGCTGTGACTGTGGCTGATAAAAACCCCTGTATTAACTGATGTCAGAGTGAGCAGCCAGTGAGTTTTATTAGTATTACCCCTGGCTTTGTTTTGACACATACAATTTTCTCTCCAGGTATCTTTGCACCTCTTTCTAAGATAAGCAAGGCTTCTGATCACAGAAGAAGCTCTTTAAGAAGTTCCTCTGTGCGGTCTTCACCTTTGGTCAAATCCAAGAAAATAGATGTGACGCACATAACTTCCAAAGTGAATTCTGGTGAGTATTTTCTTCTAAGTTGAGACAGGATAGAGGGATACTAATCCTCAGGAATTAGCACTAATCCTGTAAGTCTTGGTATTAAAATACTTGTTTGGATTTAGTTCATCACCTGGGATGAAAAGGAGATGTTTACTAACTACGTGTTCTCATTATCAGAAGTTCACTAGCCTGTAAACTGGTACTGGAAGGATGTTGTGTGTAGCTGTTTAGTGATTATAGTGATCCGATGTACTATGACAGGTTATAGTCTTCGCATACTCTATTTAAAATAGTCCACATTTGTTTGCGAGCCATTAAAGTAATTTCTGATTGCCTGTGGGATCAGTTACATGTCTGTGCTTTATGCGATTCCATTAACTAAGATCTTCTTCCCCGGGTAACTTGAAACATCTCACTGAAATCAGTGAAAATCTAGAAACTGATCTATATACACCTTTAGGAAGAGAAATTGAAGAAATTTAATTTTTCTGGCAAAATGATCAAGGAACTACTTATCTGATTGTGTTCTATCTGCTAATTAAATTATCTGAGTAAAACCAGAGGCAAATTAGAAAAAGGATGCCCTTGTAATAAGGCCTCAGTCTTCTGATTGGAGTTAAAAGCTCAGCCCTTGGCTCTGCTTCAGTTGTTTAGTAATTTACTCAAATTAACTTGATTATCTGTGTAACTTCTGTCCCTGTGAAATAAGGATGAGGCATCTTTTCTGCCTGTCTGGGCTCCAAGGTGTTTGGAGTACAGACTTCTTGCTGTGTACAGTGCCCACCATGCATAATCTGGCCCTGTGTCTGCCTGGCTACATAATGATGTCATTAAATGTATTACATTAGCATTTCTTTTGCCTTTTGGACCCTCTGTAGGTGACTCATACTGAGGCAGCAGAGCTTGAGGGGTAGAAGGTATGCATACATTCTCACTGAATTTACTCAAGGCCCCTAAAACACCCCATACCAGTAATGCACAGGGGACTGAAACAGTGTGCAGGGCTGGTGGAAAAGAGGCATTTTGGCAGCATTTTGGATGACTTACGTAACGCTGCTCTACACAGATTGAGGGGGAAGTAAGCTTTAGCTCTGTGTATTTACAACAACCACAAGATGTAAGCTATTTATAAATGGACATCTTGCATAAAAAGCTCCGGGAATAATCGGTTTGTTAGGAGTATTGCTCAGAGCAGATCTAAGCTGACTTTTTCTGTTAAGTATTCTTCAGTGTTTGATTCAGTTTGTTGTGAACTGTTTGTAATCCATTACACTGTAGTGAAAGTACTGTTTCCTTTGTCACGGACTGTGTTCTGCTTTAGTCATAAGCCACCTTTTTCTGCACCCTAAAGGTGCGTTTGTGCCTTTGTAAATTCTAAACATTTGATACTTTGCTTCAGGTAAGAATCAGAGTGAGGTATGTATCATCTGCCCAGCAGAGTTTACATCCACTAACAGTAATCTGGAGGCTGGTGTTCTTGAATTCAAAGGTCCATTAGAATTAATGTGCTCAGCTAATTCATGGGCTGGAGTGGGAGGATAGAGCTGCAGAGGCAGAAGTGTGTTTTGCAGTGTTTATGTGGCAGATTACATTTCTTTCTTTTAAACTTCATCTCTGCAATACACTGGTATGTAAGGATCCAAGAAAAATGAGCATGCTTTGTGTAGCTGTGGGTACTAGCTGCAAAGGGTAAATAAAATACAGCATGGAGATTTTCCAATTTGGTTTGTTTCTGCTGGCTTTGAGTAACCCATTGGATTGATGACAACAGGTCTTCTTCAAGTTTCTAGGAAAAGGATTACTGTGATCAAATTGAGAAATGTGTTCTCAGTCCCAACCAGTAGGGTCTTGATCTGATGCCTTAGTGGCTAAACCATAACGTTTAAGAAAATACAGTACATCTGCAAGCTACTTCAGTCCCTGTAGCTGAATTAAGCTGAAAGATGTAGTTAAATAAGGATGACATGATTTATTTCTTTTATCCCTTCCATGACAGGGAGGGGGTAAACCATAGATAACTTGTTCTTCATTGAATGAGGGTAGGAAACTGTCATGAATGCAGAATGGCTGTTCGCTGGCATAACTTCTGTGGCTGTTCTAGTTCATATCACAACACTGTTGCTCCTTAGGCTTTTAAAAAATCTTACTGCCATGCTTGTTACTTGTAGGCTAAATAAAGATGTGGTCTCAAATCACCCTCTCAAAAGCTTTATGGGTAATCTTTAATGCAGAAATGGTGAAATTAATCCTAGTGAATAGTAGGCGTTAGGGATCATAAAAGTGAATGTTGTGTATATAACAGATGTTAAGTGTTTGAAAGATTTAAATAAAACTCCTTCAATAGAAACATTAATATTTTGCAGACAATTTGGTTATTGTTTGGCAAGATGGCTTGGACTGTTTTAATGTGTTGAGGGGTTTAACATCTGTGCTTATCCATCAAAACAATTCTGCAGCCTTGTTTACCCATTTATCAAGAGTCTAAGGAACTGTACAGGTGTATCTGTTTTATCCCTG
The DNA here is from genome assembly GCF_028554395.1 of Pezoporus wallicus. NCBI lineage: Eukaryota > Metazoa > Chordata > Aves > Psittaciformes > Psittacidae > Pezoporus > Pezoporus wallicus. Next base: position 1,699,118 of record NW_026636333.1, on the reverse strand, counting down.
CATTTAATCTGCAAATGTGTCAGACTGCTTTCAAACATGACTTTCCTGAAAAGAGTGGTGTTCTTTGTTGGATGTATGCATTTAATTGTCCATGTTCTTTCTATAGGCCTAAACATGGTGAAAAAAGAGGGTGCTTTGGAAAGCAACTTCATGACTCCTCACAGGGGAAAACCTGTACCTGCAAAAGATGGTAACTAAATATTCTTGTCTCTTTTAACATCTTGAGGAAAATGTTTGGTTTAAGGCAGAAGAGGCATTACTGCTGCCTTACCTCTGTAGAACTCCTGTGTTGACAGTATGGAAAGTGCCTTGCCTGTCTGTATTTAAGTCCCAGGCAGGCAGTACACAGTTTAGTTGGAGCAAGTGAAATTGGTGTGGCTGCTCCCTGGCATTTTGTGTTGGTTTGGGAACAGCTTCTATCCAAATACATGGACAAGAATATAGACAATAAAGCTGGAAGCTGTCTGTTGGTAAGTGATCTGAGAGAGGAGCTCCAGAGTTACTTTCTTAGGTTTCTGAGGAAGACCTTTTGTCCTGTATTGTCACTGCTTAGATTTTAATAAATAACTTTGCATGTGTTCTGTGGCAGTTTTTATTCTCTCCCATATCATATGTTCAAGCTTGTATAATCAAGTGTTGCCATCTAACAGCACTTGAGTCTTGGCATCGTGTCACAGAAGACTCCTAATAACAGGCTTCAAATATGAAACTTGAAACTAGCTCTTTAAAAAGTTCCTGTTACATATGAATCATGCCGTGCAATTACCTAGTTCCAGCACAGGATAGTGACTTCTACTGTGTCAGTATTTTGTTTGCTGAACTTTAAACATAAAAGGACCTCACTCTTTTCTTTAACAAACTGTAAAAATGGGGTCTCCTTTGAGGTTATTTATTGTGTTGGTAAAAGCAGTATTTCCTTGAAATAATTTGAATTGTGAATTTGAGTATATCTTCTTTGAAGAAAAGCATCTTTGTATATCCTCCGTCAGTGTACAGTTGCAAGGAGGGGACTTGCGAAGGAGGCTAGTGTAAGGTACTTACGTGCTGTCCTGTGTGATACTTTTTCAGAAGCAAGCTAGGGTTTGTGTAGAGAGAGGTTTCCAGCACTGCTTGTATGATCATGGAGGGCACTTAGTGGCACCACAATAACTGGGCGGTATAAGACATGACTTAGGAGAAGTTAAATTATATTGAACATGCTAACCCTGTGCTGAGATCAAGATGCCTGGCAAAAACTAATGAATTAAGCCTCCTGGAATTCTGGAAAGTTCAATTAATAAGATGATCTTAATTTTTCACACTGAGAAGCAAACATGTCTTGCTGTACCCTGCCTCATTTTGGGCAGAAGGGGTAGGAAAGGGAAGATCTGGGAAAGCCTTGAAAAGGAATCGTAGAATCATGGGAGGAAAGCCAGTCATAAGTCTTACCTGGACAGTTGAGACATCGGGGTTTGCGAATGCAGATAAACGTGATTTATCTCCCATTCTTACTTTATAGTGCAGATTTTAATATTAATACAGCGTGTAATGGAATCTAGTAGGCTCTAATACAGGCAATAATTCACTCACGTAGTATCACCTTTCTTCCACTCTCATCAAATCTTTCATAGGCTGGATGCTGGCAGTGCGGTGGAATGATCTCTCTACTAAGTAAGGCTCCCATAATTTAATTAAAATATACTTGGGGTTGTTTAGAAGAACTTTCACGGAGTAATAGTGAAGGGGCTTTTGGAGACCTCTTCTAACACTTGTCCATCACCTTAGTCCCAAGGCAGGAGCAGACACACCTGTGCCATTCCTGACAGGAGTCTGTGGAACTGCTGCTTAACAACTTCTAAGTTTGGCTGTTTGTATTCTGCCCACTGTGGAGAGCAGCTAACTTCCTTCTTACGGAAGCTTTCCCTTCTGTTTAATCTGTCCTTTTCTGACTCTGCCCTCTAATAGACTATTTCCGTTTACATCATTTAGGTTTTCCTGGGTACACCAGCTCTTCCTCTTCCACTACCTCCTTGGAAGGCAAACGGAATTACTCCAAGAAGAGGAACTTGACTGGCAGCAGTAAGAAGGCAGTGACCCGAGTGTCTTCTGCCTCATCTAAAATCAGTGCAGGTATGGTCTGTAGATACTGAGGTGTGTTTTCACAGGCGGGGTTTACTGCTGTACACGGTGCTTGTGCACAACTGCCTGTGCTGGTTCAGACACCGAGATGGTTCAAGACAGACGCTTGGGAAGTAGTTTAACCATAAACTTAACTTCCTAAAACATTTTTAAGCACATCTTCAAGGGGAAAAAAGTGTTCTCATAGTTGGTCACTGTACCTTTCAGCTGCAGAGAAAGGGCTGCAGTCCACAGCTGTCACACTGAAGCAAAGCAATGCTTTTGTGTAAGCAAAATCTGTGGTGTGATGCCATGTGTTCAAGGTACACTGTGTTAAGATGGGTACTCTGCTTACCCGTTGGCTCACTATTGAAGACTTCCTTAATTTTAAAGATACTGTGTCGCTAATTTGTTTATCTTGTTCTTCTGTTGACCAGGGTTCTATAGTTCTCCAGCTACAAGGAAAAATGCTTTTGGTGAAGGAGAAATTCAGGTTGGAGACAGAGTCCTGGTGGTAGGACAGAGAACAGGCATCGTTAGATTTTGTGGGATGACAAAATTCGCACCAGGTATTTGCAAAGCTCTTTGTGTATGTTGTAGAATCAGGATGGGATGGCTTAAATGTGAACATTGAGAGAACTCCACCTTTTTCCTCCCTCAAAAAAAAAAAAAAAAATAATCCAAATTTACTGATTTGTTTCAGTGTTCTTCCTCTCCTGCATTTCACTGCATATTTTTACTTCAATGCAACTGCCAGAAAATACTGGTTGAAAGGGTGACTTTTACTTGTCTCTAAACCAGCTTACTTAGGAGCAGTATTTTGATGTTGAACTAGTAAGCATTGTTACAGAGCTTTCTGAAAAGCCTCTGTTTAGTCTCCAAAGTGGGATACAGTTTATTGAGATCACATGACTTTACTCCTTACTTCTTGTAGTACGCCTTTTAACACAGCTCATCTCTTGCAGTACTGGTACTCTTACCATGTCATACATGTGTGTTGTTCTGACCTTTGCATCTTTAAGAAGGGAATTGTGAACATTTAAGTCTTAACTAACAAACCTTTAGGTCACAGGACGATGACAAGTTCAAGCATCTCAAAAAGCCCTAAATCCTACCATCATTTTCTAATCCTTCTCCCTTTCAGCTCCTCCCACCGTTCCCCTGCTATAAACCACTCTGCAAATGAAGCCAGGTGTTTTCAGAATTGTTCTAAATTCTAGAAACTGTTTTCTGAATTCTGTTTCTTGTAACCGTACTCTATAATGTTTATGACCTTACCTATAACCATCTTACTGCAAGGGCACTGCAAAACCAGTTGGTCAGTGCTGGTGCTAGTACCTAGTTTAAATGAGGTCCATTTGACTGGTACGTGAGCAGCAATACTCCATCGCGACACTCGGTGGCATCAATACTTCACAAAGAAACAGCGAGAACGGCAGAATGGGAGACTGGGGCTCAAGCTCTGTACATGGGTTGTTCCTTCTCGCCCCTTTCCCCCAGTTTTGCTATAGGCAGTCGTGGCTTAAGCTACTGTGATTAACTGATCCTGCTCTTTGGTGTGATGGCTCCAACCTTTGCATTGCTGCTTACAAAATAAACAATGAGGACTGGTTGTCCAAATACACTGTAAGTGTAAACAAGTGTAAGAAAGCTGCTCAACAGCCTCCTCCTGCTTGCTCTGCTTCAAAGTGGGGAACAGTTCTTTATTTTTTGAGAAAAGATGGTATTGTAAGGAGCGAGGGTGGAAAGGTGCCAAATCCTCACCATTTGCAGACTCATTTATGTAAAAGGTAACAGGTGCATTTTTAGGTATTTCTATTTTAATGAGTATTAAAGCTCTGGCAGTTACCCAGACTTTTATTTCATTTGCTGCAGTGCAGATCTTTCTTTAATTCTGAAAACAGGAGGGGGGGAGAACTCCTGACGTACCGAGCCCTTCTAATTCATAAGATGTCATTCCCAAGTTTCTTGAGCTGATAATTAGAATTACCTTTTTATCCAGTGCCTTAGTACCAAGTGACTTGAATTAAATTTTGAATCTTTTGGGGCTGGATAGCATAAGGACGAGTAATGGAGTATGAAATTTAGCACCCTTATGTAATTAGCTCCCATTTATCACAGGTTATGAATGATCAAGCCTATTAACATCTTGATGCCTGTTCAGTGTCGGGTAAGAGATGAATTGCCGGCCACTCCCGATTCTTCCACCCTTCTCTCAATATCACACAGCCAGCCTTGCAATTTGTATTAATTATAACTTGCTAGATGGAGTAGAGAAATGAATTAATATCAAAACTTTAATTTTACTGTTGATGATCTCAGATGAGGCATAAACCATGTGGTCATAAGGCTGAAGAGAGAAACCTGAACCACCACTGCTCTTCATTCCTGACTCCTCTTCATCAAATAGCCACTGTTAAATTCAGTAACATTCTGTTTGGTTTCAGTGTATATATATATAAACAGGTTTACCTTTTCTGTATTAATTAAAATATCAATAACTTCCATGAAAGCATATAGAAATATCATCAAGATAATAATCTTTAGATTTATTCTGCTATATGTTTTTGTATAGTTACATAGTTACTTATATATATTTAGTATTATGATTTAGACAGTTTCTAACTAGAAACTGTTTTCCTTGATGTGGCCGAATCCCAACTGTAGCAGCTGTCTGTATGAAGTAAAGCCTGTGGTGTTTTGTTCAAAATACCATGATTTTACTGTTTTGAAATGCAGGATTCTGGTGTGGAATTGAATTGGACAAGCCTCATGGGAAGAATGATGGTTCCGTTGGAGGCATCCAGTACTTCAGTTGCCTTCCCAGGCATGGTATATTTGCACCACCATCTCGTGTACAGAGGTAAGCACTGAAGCTGGTTTCATGTTTGTTGCCAAATGCTTTCTTAATGCATTTCTGGCAGGAAACAAAGTTTTACCCCAGATATGACAGAAATATTTTCTTCTGCTAATGGAACTTCATAACCTCCATTAAAAACCTGACGAGTTTTAGATCAGCTCTTTGGAAGCAAGAGCTTGAATTTGAAATGCAGCCCCCCAAGAACACCTGAGGAGTATTGTGCTCTGTGTTTAGTATTTGTATCTAGTTGACCTGCCAGATGTTTTCTTGCCTTTTTTTTCCCTGAACACCCTGCTCAGGCAAACTGTTGAAGAACTCCCCTCAAAATTATACATGCTCACTTGTGGAGTAAAAGGCAAATGATTCAAACTAGTTTGCTCTGGACACTGTTATGTACTGGCCCGATTACAGCTGAAATGTTTGTGGCTCTTGGGAGCAGATGGAGAAGGGAAAGAATCAGCATTTAACTCACATTACAAGAATGCCAGCAGTAGCTTTGTTCAGATTTGAGTTGAAATGACTTCTTTGTTGTGCTATTGCTTTTCAGGCTAACGGGTTCTCTGGATTCTCTCTCGGAGACTTCGTTGAATAAAATAAATCGCACTTTTCCAGGTAGGAGTGTAAGAAAGACACTGTGATTTGGCTTAGGTAGCCTACTGCAGGCTGCTGTTCACCTACTGCAGAAAGCCACCTTCTCACATAGATTTTCAAGCGCCAGTTTGTCCTGTCCCTCCTTAAATATGTAGCCTGCAGAATGAACTGTTATTAGTTGTTTCTAACCCATATACTGGCAGAAATAATAGTGTCAGAGTTAAGATACTCTTTCCTTATTGCTGTATTGTGTTCTAATTAGTGTTAACCATAAACTGAACCTGCTCCTTAATCTAAATTGAGATTATTGAACAGATTGGTGTAGGCGGGAGCTGTATGACATTTGTGAGATATTTGAAGTAGTTGTTTTTCTTTTTCCTTATCTAAGCTATTTGTAAAAGGCTGCTTCACATTACCCTTGTTGATTTTGTTTCATTTCTGTCTTTGCAAGTCTGAACACGTTTGAACATGTTACGGACTCTTAGCTTCATGAGACATTGCATCACTATTTTCAAATGAGAAGGCAGAATGTGAAGCAAAGGAAGTAGTGTAAAAGAAAACATGAAGAATAGGAGCTCAGAAAGAGCTGGTTTTGGTTGTTGGGTTGGTTTGTTTGTTTTTTATTCTGAAGAAGTCCTACGCAGCTTATTAACCTTTCCACTTAGGCTTTAGGCGCAGTCTGAGCACCACTTCTGCATCTTCACAGAAGGAGGTAAACAGAAGAAACTCCTTTGTTAGGTGAGTGAGTGTTTTGAGTTTAAAATGTTTGGGTGAGCTGCCTGTTAGCTTTATTGTGTCTTGTTCAAAAGAAAATCTTCATGATGTGTAGTATCTAGACCTCTACGTTAATTTTTTTTCCCTTCCAAAGTGAAGCAGTAGTAGACTGTTTCTCTGAGGGTATCCTGGAGTAGAATCCTTGAATTCAGGTTGCCATTAGAATTGTTTTCCAGTCATTCATCACTGTGTATTTTCTAAATCTCTGTATTTTCACACAGCTGGGTGAAGTTCAGAGGGTCTTGTGAAAGGACTTCACTTTGTCCTGGGGTCATCTGCTTGCATGTTGAAAGTTGTTTTAGCTAAGTGATTTCAAGCCCCAAATAAAATGTTTTGTGCTTCTTGATTTACCACTCCTATCACCTGTGGTTAGAATTGTCAGTCCTGGTTATCAGGAGAAAGGAACTTGGATTTTCCAGGTATTTCAGAGTGCCATGTGTACAAGCCTGGTAATGTTATTACATGTTTTATTTGAGACATGAGACCAAACCCTATTTTTTAAAAAAAACGAGTTGATTTTTCCCTCCCCCTGTCACTTCACTGAATTACAGCTTTGCCCTGGATGTTTCATAGAAAACGACTTCTGTTTTCTTTTCCTATCTAGATCCAAGAGCTCTGTGTTACGGCACAGCTGGAGCAGCACCACTCCAGCTAACACTGAGGGACCAGTGAAGCTGCATGAAGGCTCCCAGGTCCTTCTGACCAGCTCCAACGAAATGGGGACTATCAGGTACATCGGCCCTGCAGACTTTGCACCTGGGATATGGCTTGGACTGGAACTCAGAAGCGCCAAGGGAAAAAATGATGGCTCTGTGGGGGAGAAGCGCTACTTCACCTGTAAGCTGAACCACGGTGTTTTGGTTCGACCTAGCAGAGTAACCTATCGTGGGATTAATGGGGCGAAACTTGTAGATGATATCTGCTGAGCCAAAATGTGCTCATACAATAGGAAATATGTATTTTAAAGCACACAAGAACCCCATCTAGAATGCAAACTTATTTTTAAATTATTAAATCTGAATTTGCATTTTACATATATATTAGCATATATATGTATATATAATATATTTTTATAGATATATAAAAATAGAGATTTTTAAAAGTCACATTAAGAAGTAAAACCACTATCGTGTTTCTCTTACTGAAACAGCCCTTGCTTGGGAAGGGTATTGCAAAAGTGTCTTGGGTGTGAGATGCTGTATTGTTGAGTAACGTTCCAGTATGTCCAGCATTCTCTAATGTTGCATTCATGAATCACTTACTGATTCAAGCAGTATTTAAATGATGTTCCTCTGCCTGGTTATGAACTGATGATGCTTCTCACAGAGGAGGTGGTGAATGAATGCCATTAGTTTGGGTACCAGGGACTTTGCCAGTTCCAGTACCAGTTGCTAGCAATAAGAAAGCAAAAAGGATGAGACCCCTTTTTCAAGCAGTTGTGAAGTATTTTTACATTTTCCCATTCAGATGCCTCCTCTTTTTCCCCCTCTTATTCTCGCCTCCAGAACACAAAAGGGCTGATTTGTGGTTAACTTTGTGAACAACAGCAGTAAAACAAAATGCCTTTAAAAAGCACAAATATGCTGCATGTCAGGCTGTATGGTAAAAAGCACTTTCTGCTGTATGCATTTGTAGAAGGAGCAATGTATAAGAAGCACTCTTTAAAATAATGCACTTTGCACTCTCCTGGAGAGCTTTCCCTCAGTTTTGAAGTATTTTCCCTTTCGTGTGCTGCAAGCTGCAAGTACCAGGTTTTAAATGCAGATAAACCTGTACTTTACTTAACATTACTTAATAGCCTCATCATAAATACGAAGTCTGTATAAATACAGCATGGTAGTTCCTGCCAGAGGTATGGATTATATGCAGGGTCTTCAAGCAAGCTATTAACATGATTTGATTTATTTGTGATACATTTCTTTTGGAACAGTTTGCAGTAGAAATTTATTGTAGAGGCTCGTGATAAATTAAGGACGGTTTTAGTGTGTTGTAACATGCCTCGATGTGAATTATTTGCATATCAGCCTTTTAAAACAGATAGATAATGTTTTGTCCATATTTTAAACATACCATGTATTTTAATTGCTCAGCATATGTAAATGTTACCTTAGCAGGATGGCTTTGCGTTTCAGAACAGTCATGTTGTTCTTAAGTGATCTGCTTGCTCTTACCTACTTGAAGAATCATAGAATAGTTAGGGTGAGTCAGGAAGAAGTGACACTTTAAATTACATCATAATATCCTATTTTTAGACAGAATTCTGCTGCTACCAACTTCTTTTAAGTAACTGCTGTAGCTATTTTTCCTGACCTGTATTTAAAATAGTGCATATTGTATTCTAACTTATGGGAATTTTTAATTGAATATAAAAGCTGTACATTTTTAAATGTAAAAAAATTAATGCTTTATATTTGAAGATGCAGATATTCAGTGATGTGCTGAACTTTATGTTGTCCAATACCTGTTTCTTGCCGGTCTCAGTAAAACGAAACCCTGGTGAGCAGTGTGGCAAAAAGCATTTTTCTTAGGTCACTGCAGAACGTACGTACTCTCATGTCTGGTCTTAGGTACAAGTTATGGTAACAGGACACAGCATGGAACAGGAGCTGTGGAATATAACCCAGAAGTGTTTCGTCTATCTCCCAGCTTGCTCATGGAGGCCACCAGTTGTCAAACACAGCGTCAGTGGCCTGGTCTAGCAAAAACTGCAGGACTTAATCGATTGAATCCTCACAGGTAGAGAAGATGGCATGGATCCCATCTGAGCATTAGTGTAGCGTGCTTTTCCCTTCAGTTTCAGCAGCTGCTAGCTACATGCTTCTCCTGAAAGCTCTGACATAAGATCAGCTAGAGCAATGTAGGCTAGAGGGAGCAAGTCAGGACCATTATCAGTATGGAGCTGGTTTGGTAGCGCTAAGAATCCTCTGTAAGGAAGCAAGCAGCACTGTAAATTCACGTGGCCTGAAACAGAAATAAATCGGTACCTCCATTCCAGAAAAGATTACTGATGGCTGTCTTCAAGTTGGTGATGTGAAGGGGTTTGTGCTTCCCTAAATCCAAGGTAAGTTGCCATAATCCTTTTCTCTAACTGGCAGGAGGACATTGCAGGTCATAAAGAAAGATTCTGAAAATAACTGTTGGTGAAGCTTGAAATTAGGTCTCTGCTCAGGTCTATATGATCACAGCCCCAGACTGGTTGGAAAAGACAACTGATTCTCAAAGTCCCTATAAACCATGTAACTAAAAATATTACCTGCTTCATAAACAACCATTCCAAGGATTCTCCTTAGAAAATGCACTTCTTCAGTGATCCTAGCAATGAAGTCTTTCAAGTTGTTGGACACTGGCCAGAAAGGTCATCGGTGTGGCAGGAAGAGAACCTTCCTTGAGGGGTCCCAGAACAGGGAATTCATATCTAGTGAGCTCAGTCCAGCTGCATTCAGTGACTGTTTTACAGATACAGTTAATGGTTTTCTGGGCAGGGAGCCTGTGCTTTAAAAGTCTTGCTGTCCAGCAAGATCTGAGGCACAAGGATGCAAAACTGGCACTGCGGATTTGCAAAACATAACCTAATTTCTCTGCTACGTTAGTGGAGTTGCCTGGGAGAGTGGCTGCATAGGTGGCAAGGCCAGCATTTACATCCCTGCTTTCAGAGTTCAGTTTGCAGAAGCCTTGTCAAACACTAGGTGGAAACTGAAACTGTGTCCAAGAAAGCCACGTGGCTGAACACTCACCTCCATCCTTTTTCCTGCCTTGCTGCAGACAGACACCTCTGGAAAAAATGGAAACTAAAGCAAAGATTGCCAGCTCCAAAGCAGTGTGGCACAGGGGAGCTCCCTTTTCAGTTGAGGAGGAAACAAGAGTGTGGGTAATGGAGGGAGAGGAGACATGCCTGCTGGGTACCTGCTCTGGAAAAAAAGTCCATTTAATTAAACCACAGCTCTGTCCTGCAGGAGAATTAGCATGTGGATAACAAAGTGAAGAAGAAGGTTTATAGATAAGTCAGTCCTAATTTCAAAGACCATTTCTTGAGAAACCAGCTATCTCTGGCAGAGGAGTGTTACAGGGAAGGGTTAAAAAGTGAGCACTGCAGGGCTTGAGCCACCTCTTTCAATGTCAGTCACAGGACTCAGCAGTGGCACTCCACTGTAGTAAAATACAGCTTCTAACCAGACCTGCTCAAATTCCATGTCCCGACTCAAAAGACAAATGCTGTCTTAAGATACACATTTTCAGGAACAAAAATGCCCACATCTCTCTTCAACCATATACGCTTGGTTCTCTTCTTATACCAGCTCCTTTCCTGTAGGTAAAAGCCAGCCTTGGTGGCTTGCACTAGAAGGATCCACACCTTCTTTTGTGCGGACACAACGCAGTGAAGCTTGAGGAGTGGCTGCCATGCTTTAACACCCTGCCTGCTCCTCTCTGTGCCCATGTACCTTAGTACTTGTGTAACTTCATCAAGTAAAAAACTGATGCCCAGAGCCCTTCCACTGATACTGCTCCAATCACCACACAGCCCCACACAGAGAAAGCCAGCTACAGTCATTTTATTTGTCTTCATGCCTTGTGGTTCACTACACTTGTTTACAATACAAATACACTATTCAATACAAAATACTCAATGACCATATATTAGTGTTTTCTTCATAGTATCCCTGAAGTGCACAGGCCCTTCCTTTATAAACAATGTTGCATAAACTGCTGTACATGAGACAGACACTCCCATAATGAAGCTTGTTACTAAAAGAAGCCAGATGCAGACAATTTGGACATTTTCCTGTAATGTGGTTTAACTTTGGGACAAACGATGGTGTCTTTGCTGCTGTGGAAAGCTGTTTTATGCTATTCCTATGCTAAGGTTCTTGTCACCCAGAGGTCAGGCTCAGTAACAGGAGCAGACATGAAAAGTTGAATCCTTCATAGCCCATTTCAGATCTCTTGCATCATAAAAGCACCCCAACACTCTCAGCCTTTCCTCGTAGCAGAGGTGTCCTCTGCCCCTCGCCTGCCACCACTCCTCAAGGAAGCAGAACCACCCAAACTTCTTGTCTTGTGTCATTTCCAGGTACACAACGGAGAAGCAGGCACCCCAACCTAGTTCACCTTCACCAGCTTACAGAATCGGAAACCTACCTAAATCTACAGGAAATGGGTTAACATCCATGTGGGAATAAGCCATTTCCAGAGTGGGGGGGTGGTAGCGTGAGATCTTCTCCAGTCATGCTTTGCATCTTGTAGATGATACTGCTTCCTGCTTTTCCACTGTAGAGTGAGGAAGAAACATAAGACCAGGATGTAAAATACTGCCAGTGAAAAAGATTAACAGTCTTAAAAGCAAATTCCTTTGAAAAGCTGACATAGTCTCAATAAACTACATTTTTAAAAAACAAGTTTAAAGAAGAACGAGTAAGAGGCTTAAAGTAACTTGAATTTTTTTCTTACAACATGAAGCCTGCTGTGGAAGGGTTTAAAGGGGGATTGGCAAGATCTGATGAGTGTCAATATTTACAGACCAGTTTTTGCACACTAGGGTGCTGTGCTTGGGCAGCACACAGGGTAACAAACTAAGTGCTTGCTGTGGAAGAGCTCAGAGATATGTTTTTTACATTAAGCATAAGCCCAAACTAGATTCCTGAATTCCAAGGGTTCAGAGGGAGGATTTAAAAACAAAACCAACAAAAAACCACCAACCAACCGCCCCCCCCAACCCCAAACCACAGCACAAAACCCCTGCAACAAAACATTTGACACTGGAGACACTGGAAGGAAGCTTCCCTTAAACCCAACTGCTAGTGCTGAACAGTATTTATCTCAGTGCACCATACCCAGCAGACTAGAGTAGTAATTCAGCATTTCCCCAGACCAGAATCATCTCCTCACACACTCCACAGGTACGAATCAGTAATGTGTTTAGCTCCTTCAATTTTTACAACTCCCATTCTGTAAAGAGTTATTTCAGTTGAAATGCTGTGATAAAAATAACTTCACACAAGCTGCAGTGCAGTAATCTCCACAGCTGGGGAAAGCCTTTCCTCCTTCACCTCCAAACTTAAAATCACCTCTTGCTGCTTGTGCTTTTAAAACTTCTTTAGAAATGCTACCTTTAACACCGTAACCTAAAGGGGGTCTACAAGGAATCTGGAGAGGAACTTGTTACAAGGGCCTGTAGTGACAGGACAAGGGGGAATGGCTTTAACCTGACAGAGGGGAGATTTGAGATGAGACATTAGGAAGAAATTCTTCCCTGTGAGGGTGCTGAGGCACAGGGTGCCCAGAGAAGCTGTGGCTGCCCCATCCCTGGCAGTGTTCAAGGCCAGGTTGGATGTGGCTTGGAGTCTAGAACTGGATGAGCTTTAAGCTCCCTTCTAACCCCAAACCATTCTATATGTCTATAACCTGATGGCTTATCTGCATTTGGGCCGTGTCAGAGCTGCTGCCCCAGCTCCAAGAATTAATGATTTCAGGTAGTCAAAGGTCATTAACTTAGCAACTTTCTGTTCTCATGTATTCTTTACGAACACTTGTCAGGACACTGGTTAGATTCTGTCCGCACTGACACGTAAGAGGCAGGGTAGCAAAAACTCTAGTGTGTCCTCCTATGCAGAGAAGAGCTAAAAAAAGCCACATGGAACCTCAGCCCTTCTGGAAATGAGAAAGCTGGAATAGTTAAACGAAAATTGCTAATACACATGAATAATATATGAGCGTCAGAAATTGTTCTGCGAGTGCTCCTGAATTAATCAGCTTTCTTGAGACTCTAGAAAACTACACCATTGAGTTTACTGAGCTAGAAAGAGAAACACCAGTGTGACACTAATGCAGTCCTAACCTAGGCAGAATCCCTCCCCTGTGGCTAATTCATGACAAGAGCTGTGAGCCTAATAACCTTGGAGATCACAAATACTCACTTAGTTCAAGCGAAAGAAGCCTGTGCATAGCAGCAGGACACCCCAAGGGCAACCTCCTCATCCCCACCAAGCCCATGCTGTGGCAGTGCGATGGATCCCCAGCAGATCAACATGAAATCAGAGCAGCCCCTGACTCCAGCTTCCCAACACAGGAGCACAGCCCCATTACCCAGCCACCACACACAGCTCTGTCATTTGTCTAAAGAAGGAGTTTAGTTATGTGTACTGGAGAGGTCAGGAAGGCAGGTCAGGGGAGCACACTACCTCCCCTCTCTTACGTGTTTTTCACACAGGTGGTGGCCCAGCCCAAGCCCTCTGATTTCAATCTGCACGTCTCTCAGGTTTGCAGTATGTGTATGTGGATTCTAGTTTGACCCCTTATGCAGGAAGGAAGCTTACCTCAGTGTTTGAATCCAGGGCCAGATTCAGCACCACTTCTCTGAAACGAACAGTCCTGGACTGAAGAACACCTTCACATTCCTCTGCTGATGCTCCAGTACACCCATTTCTATGGAAATAGGCACCTCTTTTTTTTGGATAGTGTTTATGCTAAAACAGCTCCTCGCAACCCTAAGTTGAAGTTACTAATGCACATCTTTACACATGAATTATTTCCTACATCTATGTTTTGACAATACATTTAACTGGAATACTTTTCATGCACAAGGTGTACAAAATGATTCAATGCAGTGTTTGTCTTTAAACCACTATCATACATGTGTTTCATTAAAAGAACAAGGGCTCTAAACCCTTCAAATACAGTGTCTGGCATCCGGATTGTGGCACGATATCGTCTTCTGCCTTTCTGTTGTTGTTTGTACAGGGTATGTCAAAGGCTACTGTAAACCTCTAAGGTATGCAGGTGGCTCTCCATTTTCAGGGCATCGTCCTCCAAAACTTTACCTTGGTTCCAGTTGACATGCACAAGTTCCTGATGAAGGATATTCCTGCTTTTGTAGGACAGAGGAATTTTAAAGGGCTTTACTCAGTTTTAGTGCTTAAGCACAGGAAAAAGAAACCCAAAAAACCTCAGCCAAACAATGCTTGCCCAACCCAGAATGCCTCATAGCATCTACATGCATCCTTCAGGCTTCCTCTTCTCTCTCTTCTGAGTGAAGCAGTGTGGCCAGTCTCTTTCTATTGCCCTGCCAACACCCCCATAACTGCTGTGCATTCAAGGACTTTCGAAGACTGGACTGTAGCTGGAACACAAGTTAGGAACGTGCCATTGCCTCACCCATCAGCACTATTGTATCCTGTTTCGGTTTGGATAGAGGATGCTCTCCCCAAACCCACTACAACCTCTGCCAGCTGCAGGAGATCTCCAGGTGTTCCACAGCAACCACAAGTTTGGCATGGAAAAGCCCAGACATGAAACACTCAAGGCAGTGAGCTGCGGCTTTACACTGAAGCAGAGAACGCACAACTGGGAAAAGCTCACAGGAAGGGCATGACAACAACCATGCGTATGAGTTGATGCAACAGCAGCTGGGCCTTGCAGGTAACATCTTTCCTGTATCCTCCCTCCCCCTTGTTTCTTTTGCTGTATTTGGGCTCCGGTGATTTGAAGCCTCTCAGGGTAGTTGAAATTACAGCTTCTAGGGTGGCACTTCTGGAGCAAGTTGGCACAAAACAGAAGGTAATGCTGTCAGATCCCTTGCTCGTGGTGTATTGGGTAATGGGACATCTCTTCAAGGCTCAGGGGCCACGGGGGGGAAAGTCAAGAGGGTAGAGGGCTCTCACAGCCCCTGCTGGGTTATGTGGCTCTTGTTTCTAAGGACAGGGTCCTCGTAACTGCCAGTGCACGGTGGTGTGGAGGCTTCCAAGGGCAAGCCCTGCTGCTGATATCCATAGTTGACATTCCCGCAGGGGAAGTGGCGGAGCCTAAAGAGAGGCACTTCTTTAATGCTTGCTGTTAGGGAAGATGGCTCTAATAGCAGGGAGGAGCCTGGCAGCCTGCCAGTCACAATGTTGGGCCCCACAGTACAGTTTCCTTCCTGTCCCACATTTTCCCTCTCAGGCATCTCCTTCTCCAGCAGAGAACTGTTTTTGCTGGCCTGCTTCTCTGCAAACCAGGAACCATAGGTTGGATTCCAGAGGTTGGTGGGCTTGTTTCTTGAGCCCCGGCTTTTGCGCAGCTCCGAAGGGGGATTGGACTGGGCATAGGCCATGTTGATATGTCCTCCTGCTGATGCAGACTGCACCTTCCCTGGCACTGGTGGTTCCAAGGCTCCCACTTTCCCTACAGGTTTCCCAGCAGTGATGGTTGACGGTAGGGGTGGTGGAGATGGCAGAGTTTGCTTGTCATCCTTTCTGTCTTGGTGTGTGGAGACCAAGAGAGGTGGAATTCCTTCTGGATCATCAGGGCACATTGCTACCTTCTCCTCCTCCTCAGCTGATGGACCATACTCTACTGGCAAAGCAGTGTTGATCACATCTGGATCCTGTTGGAGAGAACAGTGGGAATTTCTCAAAAGCCTGCTGTGATCATGTATCCTTGAGCTTCATTAAAAACTCAACACATCTGACAGCTGTCAGCAATGATCACAGAGCATCATTCCCACTATCCAGAGCCCACATTTCATGTGTAGAGGATGCTGACCAAACGCAGTTAGCTGTGGGATGCAGTGGGATACCCTTAAAATCAAACTCTTTATAAAAACCCAACAACTCTAAAACTCGCCACAGAACAGTAGAGGCACAAAAAGAATGAAAACCACTTTTTTATGTCCAGCCAAATTTCCTGTGGGAACGTTGTTTTGGAATCTATATCATCGTGAAGTTCATAACATTCACAGATAATATTGAGAAAGTTTCGGCCATGAAAGTATTGCCTCCACACAACAGGGGAGGATGGGAATGCAGAAGGCAATCTGGCAGACCCCTTGTAGCCCAATTCCATAGGGACTGTGGTTCTGAGCTATTTAAGCAGTTCTGAAAATTACACTGAGAGAAAATGATCTGGGCAACCTTCAGTTATTGCTTAACGCCCTGGCAAGCTGGAGATCACAGAAAACAATGCCTCCCAATTGCAGGATCCAAACACACATGAAACACAGACCAAAGCTATCCAAACAGTGAGAGAAGGCAAACTTGTGTGATGCCACACAAGAAGCATGCACTCGTGCAGGCAGCAAAACACTTCCCAAACCACTCCACTCCTCATAAGCTAAAAATAATGGTTAAAAAAATAAATAAATCAGATTTTCACCTGGAAAGTCAGCCACATCCCTTCCCACTGCCGAGCCTTAGAATCCCCGCTCCCTGGGCAGCATGGCTGTCTCCACCTGCCTTCTCCAACACAGATTTAGAGAACTGCTGACAGCTGCAGAAGCCACATGCTCTAAGCCAGGACCAAAGGATGCTCTAAGCCAGAACCATTTCTGCTCAGTGCTGACCATGTCTTAAGGGTAAACACTGGGACGGAGTGGCTGACATGAAGCACATGAAGTGTGTATGATTCAGGCCTGTCACAGCTCTTTTGCTTGGTGGAATCTGCTTCTTCATAAGCAGAAGCAGAGCTACAAGTCTGTTGTTTGTAAAGCTTTGTAAGCTTGTGTAAGCCTGTGTCTTACACACAGCAGGGAAAGACAAGAAGGATCAACCACCCAATGAGGGAAATATCCTGGCCACTGGTCCCTGGCTGACATCAGTCTCCCTGGCCTGCTGACTGCAGAAATGTAGTGCTGCCTTCTCATCTTGTGTTCTGGCTTGCCTAGACCATTCCTCAAGAAGAACCCTGTCCACCCATCTCCCTGGAGGCAATACCTGGGTGCAGTATTCAATCCTCTCCAGGATTATGGCAAAATTTGGCCGGTCTTCAGGCTGGTGCTGCCAACACTGGGTCATAATGCGATAACTGAAAGAGCAGAACAGGAGATACTCATAAATGGCAGATCCTGTTGGTACATAGCAGCTGGTCACTGCAGCTTAATAAACATAAGCACCCATCATGACTCTGACTTCTAATCAGTCAGAGTGATCTGCCTTCCCCAGAGTCAGACAACTGATGTCCTGGTCACCACTGAAACGTGGCCAATAGTGGGGTGAAATTCACAGCACATCAGAGAAATAACTCGCCCACCCAGAATACTTTGAACAATTCACTAAAGGTAGACAGGGCTACAGATAACAGAGCCAAGTTTTCCCTACCTGTGAACACCCTTATGCACCTGCAGTTTCACAGCCAACCTAAGACAAATCTTGTACCATCGCTGACCAAGCAAGCAGTGGCCAGTACTTCTCAAAGGGTCCCTGAATTATTCTGAATTATTCAGAACAGACAGCAAAATTAAATAGTAGAGAAGTCACTGGCACTCAAATCCAATAAGGCAGAACAGCCATGATAAGATCAATCTTAAAAGTCATTAACTTCTGACTAGAGAACAGCATTTGATATAGAAATTATCTGCACGAATATACAGAAGTTAAAATCTCATACACAGGGCCAGGGCAGTTTTTAGGTGGATCCATCCTTCCTCCATTGGTGACAAACTCCAGAACCTCCTGGTTACTTTTGCTAGGGTAGGGCATGTATCCCAAAGAGAATATCTCCCACAGCAACACACCAAAGGACCTGAATACGGAAGCAAAGGAAAACAGAGTGAAGGATACTTGGGAATGACCATCACCAAGGGGCAATGCCCTTAGGTGCAGTACCATCAGCAATGCCCTTTGCTGAGTCTGTGCTCAGCAGCTTGTGCAAATCACTGCTGCAGGATTCAGACACAAATAAGCTACACAGCTGCAAAGGTGGACTTCATCATTTAATCACAGAATCAACAAGGTTGGAGAAGACCTTTAAGATCATCAAGTCCAACCAGTGGTAGCCAAGGCTACTACTAACCCATGGCACTGAGGGCCTTGGCTACATGGTGTGTGAACACTTCCAAGGATGGTGTCTCCAGCACTGCCCTGGGCAGCCTGTTCCAATGCCTGAGCACCCTCTGGGGAAGGAACTGTTCCTCATCTCCATCTAAACCTCCCCTGGTGCAGCTTGAGCCTGTTTTCTCTTGTCCTGTCCCTTGTTCCTTGGGAGCAGAGACCAGCCCCCTCCTGGCTCCATCCTCCTGTAAGGCAGTTGTAGAGAGCAATAAGGTCCCCCTTGAGCCTTCTCTTCTCCAGACTAAACCTCCACAAGTGCCTCAGCGGTTCCCCATCACACTTGTGCTCCAGGCCCTGCACCAGCTCCCTTGCCCTTCTCTGGCCCTGCTCCAGCACCTCAATGTCTCTCTTGTAGTGGGGGGCCCAAAGCTGAACACAGGAATCGAGGTGCAGCCTCACCAGTACCGAGTGCAGGGAGAAAACCACTGCCCTGGCCCTGCTGCCACACTGGTGCTGATACAGGCCAGGATGCTGGTGGCTTTCTGGTTGCCTGGGTACAAGCTGCTCATGTTCAGCTCCATCAATCAGCATCCCCAGCTCCTTTCCCATGAGCAGTTTCCAGCTGCTCTTCCCCAAGACTGGAGCGTTGCACAGGGTTGTTGTGGCCCAAGTGCAGGGCCCGGCACTTTGCCTTCTTGAACCTCATCCCACTGGCCAGAGCCCACGGATCCAGCCTGAAATGAGTATCAACAGCTGACTATTCAGTGAGTGAAGTCTGCAATACAGGCAGGTAAAGACAGTTGCTTTGTAGTCAGCACTGTTCAACTAGATGTAACAAATGCAAAAGTCAGGTTATGCTTTTCTGAGACATCAGCCACTGCTGGAGACAGGACTGAGTGGAGCAGGGGCCTGATCAGACTCTTCCTCTTGGATAAGCTATCCTGTGTGAAGTAACATGCCCGAGAACCCCCACTGATGCTCTGTGCTCCTGAGCCCCCACTTGTAGCTCAGAGCACAGTAAAAACTTTCCCCATTCCCTAGCTAATAGCACAGACATTTCTGTTGCTTTGTCTCCTCCAAGATTACTGGCTCTCTTTTTAATACAGGAGCAATGAACCAGAACATGCTTTTACAAAATATTCACACTTCACAGAAGGAGTTACAACACAGACAGACTGGACAGAGAAGGAAAGGAAGCGCACCATGTGTCTGTTTTTGATGTAAATATCCCTTCCATGAAAGCCTCAGGAGGCATCCATTTGACAGGCAACATTGCACACCCACCCTTCCGATAGTAGCTGGCTCTGCAAAGAACAAACAAAACAAAGAGCCAGGAATTCAGAAAATGTCATTAACTCAGGATTTTCATAATTACAAATATTAAAATCATGAGCCAGAGGAATGACTGATGTAGGCAAAACAGTGTGGCTGAGAAAATGCTGAAGAAATGAAATGAAATGCTGTTCCTTCTCACAAAAGTAGTGGAAATGGGCAGACCCTGGAAGGACTGCTGTAATCTACCTCGCTTTAGGCCTGATCTGGTGAACCCAAGTTATCTGCATACTCTTAAGTGAATTAATCACACAGTACAGCTGGTACAGCCATCTTCTTGCCCTTTTCAGCCACAGCAAGACCTCTACCTCCTCTCACACCTTGAGAATCCCCAGCAAAAATAAAGGCCATTCCATATGTACACAGTCTAAAGCACTTCAAGTGAAATCCAAACCTCTTTCTTAAAATAAGAAGCTTGAGGAGAACGGTGCTTGGCCACTAGTGCTGGGGCAGTAGTACAAAACCCACCTCCTGTGCTTCCCACTTCCTGAGACAGGAATTACATCGGTCCTTCAGTGTCATTGCCATTTAAAACAAAACCTACAAGCCCCAGATCCTGTGCTGGTGGCTGCAGGAGGTTGCTCATGCCCGCTGGTATCACTGTTCATAACTACACAGCCTGAGCATCCAAAGGATATTCCTGGACACAGAAACATATGCAAACTTCAAAGGCACCTTTGAAAACTCAGCACCAAGGCATTCATCTTGGCAGTCGGTTCTGCTGATTGTGAGTGTGACAGATGGTACTTTGTCCCAGCAGAGTACCATCTGACAGTGGGGCAGAGTGGGGCCTCGTTGTGAAGGGAAAGAGGAGAAGGGGGAAAAAAAGCATCTCTGATACACTTGGGTTGTGAAGGTAGCACTCTGCATCATCTCAGGCTGTGCTACTGTCAGATCTCAAGTTAAGCAGAGCCAGGCCTGGCTTAGTAATTGCACAGGAGAATCCCCAAGCAAGAAAAAAAAAAAGAAGGTAAGGCACTGGAATAAATGGTGTGGGTCATTGAGTACAAGGTAGTCCCTCCTCCAAATCAGAGGCAAATCAATTCCTCAGCACAGCAGGACATGGTGCTACACTTCTGGAGGTGCTATCTGAAGATGAGATATCAAACTGCAGCCCTGACTGCTCATGGTCATTAAAGATTTCCTGGCAGTTCTTGCAAGAGCAGAGTAGTTAACCCTGTGTCCTGGCTGAATTCCAGTCTGGGTGATTATATTTTCCTGACCTTCCTCTGCACCTTCCTCCTTTATGAGAAGTAAATTGAGGAGATTTACTGACGATACCAAACCAAAGGGGCAGGGGTAGTATCAAGGAAAGACATTAAACTCAGAATAACTTGGGACCATAGAACAAAAGAGCACATCAATGCCATTCAATGTGGAGAAAGTAAAGAAACTGAGGACAGAGTACAAGAGGAAGGAAATGCCTTCCACCACCATCAGACTTCATTACCCCAAAGAAAGCTGTCTGGAGCGGGAAAAGTGTCCAGAGCACTACAGTTGAACACCAAAAAAGCATTAGCTGGGATTCATCAGGGTGGGTTTCTTGGCTCTCGCCTTGCTAGAGTCATGCAGAGCAGCACACAAGCCTGCTCTCCTGCGCAAACACTGCTCCCTCATTTTAGGGAGCTGCCACTTGTGGGTACCCTGGACTTAGCTCTGCTACCTGTATATATCCCGGGCCATTCCAAAGTCTCCAATTTTAGCCACTCTCCCAGGCCCTCGACAGGTAAGGAGGCAGTTCCTGGCAGCAATATCCCTACAAGGAAAGGGAAGAAAAGTAACAGAAGATCCACTTAATCATTCAACAATTTTGCAAGCCAAAAAGAAAACAAAGAAGAGTACCTGCTTTTCTGAGCTGCAGAGAGCCCACAGCAGCCAGAAAAGTCAGTGTTTGTGGTCCCAATTTCCAATCTACCCAACAGCAGGAGCAGCTCTGCTCTTTAATATTGCCTCTTTAAACTTCACATAACATCTTCTAGCTGAAAGACTTGGCCTCCTGTGAGCCTCCCTTCACCCCAGGAGCTATTTTTAAGTCTCTAAGAAGCTTCAAGCAGTGGGGCTGATTTCAGGATTGCACTAGTACCAAGATCAAGCTGCCTGGGGAATAAGCCACTGACCGGCATGCTTGTTCAAATATTGTCAAATAGATCTAGTACTGTCAGAGGCAACAGCAATATGCAAGTGCTGCTCTGAAGACAAGGTATGAGCCTGAACCTGTGTATGCAGGTAAAGCTCCAGCTCCATCTCTGCTGGGCTGAAGTAAACCTCGAGATCTGAATAACATGGAGGCATAGCTTGTGGGCAACTCTTTCAGAAGAGTGAACTACAATCTCTCTCTACCCAATGGACAAACAGCCCTGTTACCTGCAGGGGCAGGTAACAACAGTCACAAGGTTTTGCACTTCTGGCTTTACTTGTCTTTGAGAGAGAAAAGGGTTCCAGAATGAGCAGGAAGGAACTAAGCAAAACTGACAATGGGGAGAGAGTCAGAGACTTCTGTCACAAGATTGTGCTTCCATTTGCAGAGTATCCAAGGCAGGCACTTAGATAAAACTCAGAATTTCTGGTAAAACTACAGACCTCTGCAACCTGATTTATAGAAGCTTTTCTGTTGACTGCTGCTATTATCCTGATTTTATCTACCTTATTTAAAGGTATCCAGCCACTAGAGTGCAGCAGGACATAAACATACAAAGCAGGGCATTATTCTGTGCTGATCTGTCATGCCTTGTCCATGCTGACACAGATGTGTTCACCTACCTGTGAATGAAGTGGTTCTCCTCCAGGTACTGACACCCACAAGCAATGTCACGAGCCACATGGAGCAAGTCCAGCATGGAAAGGGAGGAGGGCTGATTCTATGAAAAGACAAGGGACAAATGCAGGTTAAAAGTAAGAACATGGCATGATTCATCAGCAATACAGCACTGGGAACTCTCGAACAAGTGACGTAGCTCAGATGTTAATACACAAAGGGATAACAAAAATGTGCATGAGAGAATTCATTTCCATGAACTATGCAAAGGATGTGCAGATTCAATGTTATACAAATCCCAGGGACAGAATCAGAACAGCTGGATCCTACTTTCCAGCTCCATTGGGATGCCCCTGTAAGAATTTCCCCCTGTTCTCATGGGAGATACTTCTGATTTTCAGCATGAGTTTTGAGATCTGCAGCCTGAACTGGTCCTCACTCAGTTTCTTTTTATTATTGCTAACTCCTCTCTGAAGTCACCTTGAACAATGAGAATGACATTTTGTATAATGGCATGAGTCACATTTGCTCTTTCCCTCCTCCACATCTGTGTAGGTTTTATCTTGCCCCTTAGAACACTGACACAGGTTTGTGCAGCCAACAGCTACGGAAGACTAAAGCTGCCAACTCCTTGCTCATGCCCCTCTGATGAAGTCTACAGCTCTTGCCAGCAGGAGCCACATGCTTTATAGTGAAAAGAGCAGGCTTAGCCCTGGTTTGTGTCTGCCAGCCTCTGAAGCCAATCCATCAGCTTCTGCACTAAGGTGTGAATCAGTGATCCCTGCAGCCAGTCCTGTGGGAGAGGAGGAAACTGCTACTACCATCAGGGTGATGTCAAACAACGGGGTGGCAGTGACTGCTTATCCCACAGCTAGCTAAGTATGCATCAGCCTTAGTTACCGAACCAAGCAAGCCTATCCCACCCTCTAAGCTCTGTCTTTTAACACCTGCCATTCTGCCCAGTGCCCAAAAGGCACACCTGCCCATGGGGTTTCCCCCACCAATGCACAAACCAGCATGGGTCCTTCAGTGACAGGGACTGCTGGCTCTGCCAGCCAGTTTGTTGTGATGAGACGTGTCTCCAGACTGATGTGATGCTGTGCTGGCCAACCTACCTGACCTAAATCACTGCTAACTGCGACTGGAAATAACTCCAGGCTCTGTGGCAGGCAGCAGCCAGTACTGAAACTGTGAGCACTGGCTGGTAAAAGCTAAAAAAGACTTAACGTCTTCTGAGGAGACGAGGAAAAACCTGGCCTCAATTCTTGACTAATGACATAACTGAAAAATACTGCATCTCTGTGAACAAAGCCTATTTATTTTCAGTGTTGTGCCATAAAACAAAACCATTTGTGACTTTGTATCATCTGTGTGTTTTTCATTACTTGCACAGTACAGTTCATTGCATATATATACTTAACTGATTCTTTAAAACACTGGACTGGGTCTCCCCCTAAACTCTCCATAGAGCCACCATTTCCTGAAAACATAAAGCCTCTCTCCCCACCCGCCTTTTGAGAGGAAGAGGGAATAATCTTTTTACCTCTGTGAGTTGAAGTGACTCACCAGCTACACTAGATGGCTACAGTAAGAAAGGATGCAGATGCCTTTTTTTACCCTTTCAGGGCATAACCAAAGGGAAATGAGTACTGCTACCTACCCATTTCCTCCTCTTCTTAACAAGAGTCAGAAACCTGAAGTGAAAACCAAATAAAAAGCCCAATTCTTTACTAGTTGTTTCCAGACCTGAGCTGAACTGCAAGGCAGCCAGTAGGCTGAAGCTGTAAGCTGATATGAATGGCATAGCGTTTTCTTCTTTTCCCTTCCCCCCCCCCCCCTTCCTTTCCTCTCCTTGGATGGATTCCTTCCACCTTTTATTTGGCTAAATACAGTCCTAAAACAGATGTGACTGCCCAGCCAAGGACAATTTAGCTATGTAATCTGTTTGAAAAATGGAGCTTTGGGATTCATTTTGCAAGGGAAGCAGCCTTGAGACACCAAAGGATTCCCTTTACAGCTTTTGCTCCCTAGATGAACAGACAAGTGTAATACCTCCTACGGTGAGGCTGAATCTTGCTAAAGGTGATGGAAATTCTGTGTATTGTTCAGTGTAATCACTGCTCTGTGCAACAGGCTGCACAACACAAAGGAGGGAATCATTTATCTGTATACGATTTATCTTCCAGAGCTGTTCTTTGATTGCTGTGCTGTGTGTGAGGAAGATCAGCACTGAACTTCTCAGAATGGACAATTTTGAGTGAAGGCTCCAATTCCAGGCATCTCAGAACCTAACAGACTGCCTCTCTCCAGGTAAGGGGGAAGATGTGAAACTCTATTAGAAAAGGAACACTTAAATGCTTCAGGGTTGTAAACCCTGGTGCCACAAAGTAGTATGAATTTGAGCTTATGCAGCAGACCTGGCATAAAGAACAATGTTCCACAAAAATCACCGGTATCTTATCACTGATGAAGGATGAACAGATCATTCTTGCCTAGAGTCCAGAAAAATCATGACATTTTGGCTGAACATTGCTTTCATTATTTACATGAAGAACACAGATGAACAACATGCAATAACCTGTGCTGGCAGTATCTTAATCTCCCACTAAACTGAATCCCATGTCCGGACGCCTCCTTCGGTAGCTCTAGCTTCCCATTTCATGTCCCTTACAATGTCTGAAGTTCCTCCTTCCCTCGCTTTACCTTCTCCACCATTTCTCCTGCTCCCTTCCATGTATTTCAGTGGCATTGTATGGCAGCATGATGCACATGTCTTGCTTCAAGTCACATGGGATCTCACAGGCCAGTGGCAAACCAAGCAAGACAACTGTTTTTCTCAGTGGTCACTCCTTTCTTTTTCCTCAAGTCTCAGAATTAATGCCAAGTTAATGCCTTTCACACCTCTATTAAATTTGACCGAAACTGGCAAATGAATTTGAAGTTACTGGCAGGGAAGTGGGGAGAGCAACTGGGGGATGAAGGTAAAGAATGAACACATACATCTCTCCTTTGCAATCAGGCTGAAAGCAGAAGTAGGTGGGAAAGACAAGGTAGTAAGGAAACCAGCTGGAAAATACAAAACTGGGAAAGAACAAGGGGAAATAACAACAGTAATTCATTCAGTGCTTACTGCACAGTAACAGTGCACCTCTGTTACTGAGTCAGTTGGGTAGGTCTTGTGTTTTCAATCAATTCCTGTTGGAAACAAAGCTTATCGAAGCCTGTTTACTCTGCACTGTTCCTTGTCTTTCCTTTAATGGGCCTGGAAAGCTAGATATCTAGTCTGCTATGCCTACCTTCTGCCTGTCTTCCTTGAATGAGCGATAGCAGGAACAAAGCAGCTCTGGGTTCATTAAGAGCAGTGCAAAGATACATCAGCAGTACTGAGCCACAGGTCTCATGTACACAGGCTGTCACACCTCAAGTATATGCAGAGGGTAAATCCACTTCTACAGCTTGATCCCATACTTCACAGAGCACAACACCCTGCACATATCTCTCATCAGTCAAGTCTCCTACCCTCATAGTTTCTGAGCCAGCAGTAAAACATGTGCACCAGAGCCTGATTTCTCAGGACTCACAGGTGCCATAACCTCCCAGAAGCTGCCCTGGCAGCCAGACAACGAATTATCCTGTCTTTCTTGCCAGGCAGCCACCAGATGGGATGTCAGCAGAAGCAAGGCAAGCAGGTATAGGGAGCAAAGAGAAGGAAGGTGTTAGAAGTGGAGCAGAAACATGTGGGTCTGTGTCTGCACAAAGGCTGTTCACATTCACCCAACTGTTAAAGAGGGACTGGAAACTGTTTTTCTGAATCAGTTTCGGCTTTCAACTGCCCACCTGCATTTGAACCTCAGCTTTCCCAAAGTGTGACAGGCCTGGGACAAAGCAGAAAACAGCAGCATGAAGAGCAAGTTAAAGGCAGGAATAGGTGAGGCTCTTCAAGGTGCTGTGAGCAGCCCCTGTGTCAGATAATCTCAAATAGGTCAGGAAGGACAAGGGAAGAAGAGGAAAGAAAGGACAGACTGTGAAGGCAGAAAGAGAAATACCAAGTATGCTGTGCCTTGAGTGAACCATCCACCTCTTCTGATGTTAGCTTTCACAGGGGTTGCAGAGAGTGACCACTAACAGAAATGGAAGCTCTGGCTTGCAAGAAGGACCTCACGACTGGGGTAGGGGCAAAGAAAAAGAAACCCCTCAGCTGAGAAGGCTCCCATGACTGCATCCTATAAAGATTAAGGGCTTTTCATCCACAAAAGCAACTGGATCATTTTACTACAAGTAGGTAAAAATTCCTCTTCAGGACTAACGCTCTTGGTGCTTTCTCACAAGATCCTGAACTTGTTTTTCTCTCTAACTTAGCAAGCCGAAAAGATGCTTCCATCACAAAATGATTGATGCCTTGCCCTGGACCATCCTTGTTCCACCTGCCACTTCACACATCTAGCACAGCCTGTGTTGGCAATGTTAAACAAATCACCCACCAGGCAGCATACCTTGCCCATGACACTTTGCTCTGCACTGGGTGAGAGCAGAGCCCACATTGCAAAACATTAATTTCCCCATTCACCTACCACCAAGTTCAGCCCATTCGTATGAGCTGAGAAGAGCATCTCTAGGTGCTACAGAAAACCAATCTCTATTTATAAAGACTGCTTGCTCAGTTTGCAAACATCTTCACTTTCTGGGTGTTTAACCTTCTTAACCAGGCAGAAGACACTTTACTGCAACCTATTCAAGACTGAGGTGCTCCTGTGCAACACAAAGCATAAGTCTGAAAACCAGACTGCAAGGCAAAAATACAAAGTCAATCTGTTTCAAGATGCCTCGAGGAAGAATCTTATTTATATCTGTTAGAGCAAATTTTTGTGTCTCTTGTACTGATAAAATCCAAGAATTTGCCCCATGTAAAAAAAACATAGAGACGAAGTATGAAGCTGTGCCCTGGTGCTTAACAACACCTGGGTGCCTTTCTGATCCATGGCCTCAGAGCAAACTTCATTCTTCTGAAATACTGATCCCTCTCTAGAAGTCATAATTTATTTCTCTCACATTTCTAACTCACTGTCATTTCCTACTGTTGCTGATTTCAGAGGGAAAAAATCTTTAAAACTCTGGACTAAAGGTATTTGCTATTAAGTCAACAGCTCCAGGCTGGATTCTCTCCTTGCCTGTGTCAAACTTGCACTGACAGACATCCACAGAAACGCACCTGATCAGCAGTTCAAATAATGGGCTTAGCATTACTAGCTCAATGCTTCCTCCTAGCTTGCCCCCAGCTGGTGTGAGGAAGCCAAGAGTAAACTTATTAAAAACAAACAAAACCCTTTAATTCTTATTTTTTGACAGTATCCGCAATGCTATCTAGCAAAATCCAGGGATGAAGCATCTCTGTGTAACTCCCTATACATCTGTGTCCTGCTCCCCAGTGGTCTTCTAGCAACAGGAATATTCTGACCCTCTAAAATGCTGGCAAACAGCAGCTGCATGGATCAGCTCTTTCACAGTCACGTATTTGCCTTGTGGCAGCAGCTTACTAAATAGAATTAGATTTTCTCTTTTCTTACCGGTCTAGGCCGTGTCTCTCTCAGGAAGGATTTCAGGTCACCCCCAGCCATAAGCTCCAGCAGGATGAAACGGGGCAGTGCCTGCAAGCTCACCCCAATACAGCGCACAATGTTCTGGTGGTTGAACTTGCTGTGGAGACAGGAAGATTCAATTACGAAACAGCTTTGATCCAAAAAAGCATAAAATGCAGAAAAGGATCCAAATGTTTTGCTGTGGGGATTTTTTATTTTTATTTCCAGAAAGTAACAAATCTCAAAGGTAAAGATAGGGCAACTGGATAAAACTAAAGTGCTACCCCTGCACTTTGTGTCGGTCTGCGCAGTGCAGGAACAGAGGTGAAGGGGGAGTGCTGCTTTTCCTGATTTTTCCTGTATACTGCATCCTTTCTGGGCTACAGTAAGACTTGTGTGCCATAAATGACAAGTCTGCTTTCAGTTTCCCTATCCAAAGGGTAGAAACTGGGCTAGGGCAGAATTGTTCCAAGTAACATGCTGACATAAGGATCTGTTTACGCAGGGGCTATTCCTCAAGGTCTAGCCTCTTCCTTATTTCTCCAGACCTCAGTGTGATGAGAAATGGACATGTCACTGACACGTGACTTGACAGCAGCATTAAGTCAATGCCACCTTTAGTTCTGACCACTCAACCCCAAACTCCTAAGGTTTGTTTTTACCTTATGTTCTGATGTCTAACAGAAATAAAAGGATCCTATTATCAATTCTGAAAACTAGCCCTAAAGAGTTTCATTTTGGTAATGAAAACCAGTGTAGACCCTCTTGAAAATTTAGCCTTTCACTATCTGGTGCCTCTTTATTTGCAAGAATAGAACAGGAAGGTAATGCCTATCCTCTTTGTAAAATACTCACAGCTATGCACTAAAACAACTAGCTGTGTTGCATGGACATTACCTCTTAAAGCAACTTTATTCTTTACACTGCTAGCTTTTCAAGCCTATACAAGTGCTGTTGACTTCATTTATACACACCTAATAATGAGAGCTTCCATGAGGAAGTCCAATTCATCTTGCTCTGAACATACTTCTGGCAATGTCTGGAAAAGACAGAACAGGTTGATGAGGAGAAGATATTTAAACTTACAGATGTAGAACACCTGGCACATCAAAAGCACTAACATTCTCTGCAGCAATCCTTGTTTCTCTAAGAGAAACCTCACTCTAAGATAACAGTTAGACCATTACTAATCTAGACTGTGAAGTCTCTTGAAAGGTGAAGATCAGAACACATGGCCCATCAACAGCAGTCATCCTCCTCTCGGCAAAGGAAATAGCCCAGAGTGCACAGGGTACAGTGCTCAATACATGGGACTCTGTAGTACAGAGGATGAGGAAAGAGACCACAGTTCCTGAGTTCTCTCACAGTTCAGTACTCCTACCTCCCAGCAAGACTATGAACTATAATCAGCAGTAGGACTATGCTGCTATGTAATCTCTAGGAAAAAACAAGCTAGGTAGGCTGCTGAAGGCCTGGAGAACCTTATCAGGGCCTCTTAGGATACAGCTACACATCCAGTCCATATCCATCCTGTAATGGAGTGGTGAGATCCCTGGAAAACCAGCTATCTCCTACCTGCAGGCTCCATGATGCATGCTGCTCTTGGCCCTGTGAAGACTGGCCTCTGACTCAAAGGCTTTTAACAGATGTCAACACCAGACACAGCATGTGGAGGATGGACAGAGGATGGATTTATTTATCAAACTGCAGCTGTGTGGGAAATCTTTGCTATTTACTACTTACAAACATCTTCTAATAGTCTCACAAAGCCCGTATGTTACAAGCTGTACCATCAACTGTGATGGATTAAAGTGTTGCAACAGAGCAGTAACCTTTCTAGCCACATCCTTCAGTACTACAGTAACGCTTAATTCATCTTCATTTTTATAATGCATTGGGACTCTAAGGTGAAAGATGCATGAAACCATCATGATAACTCATACACTTTCACTTACTTTCACAGCCACCTGCAAGGGAGTGGGGTCGCTGGGGATCCCTGCCACCTGACCTTCATATACCTCACCAAAGGCTCCGTGGCCCAAACCCCTGGACAGACCAGAGAAGACAAGAAGGTTTTACTACAGAGAACACACATTATAAGACTGTGGCAGATCACAGATGGGGCTCACAATTTTCACAGCAGTGAAACAAGGGTAACTGGATATGGACACTATGCAGGGAACCAGACATTGATGTGATCTTTCCTGGACCTACAATGTATTTAATTGGTAGTGAAAGCAATCCTCAAAAACAAAGTCACCAGTGAAATTAAGCTGCTGGCACTGAGTAGATAGAACTCTTCTATGGTGTTGGTGTCAGTGCTACAGTGGTGGGCCCTTCAAAACAGGTCAATAAAGATAGGTCTTAAGTCTTGGTGTTCCCACATCCTAAACACATTAACAGTTTCCATGATATTTATTCACCACCATAAAGAAAACATTGAAAAAGAAACTACGAAGCAAAATGGTTCTCAAAGGACCTGAATTCTAAACCAAGATCTTTTCCTGATTTATTCTGTAATTCTGGGTAAGTACCTTAGCCAGTCAATGGTGATGATAGGGCTTTGTAAAGCACTCTGCTCTAGGAACTCATGCTGAGAATAGTTTCTAGCACTGATCATATTATGAAATTTACAGTTTTATTTTGAATAAAGGTATAAGAAAAAGAGAAAGGAAATACAGTAATCACACAACAGATCCTGTCCTATGTCCTTGTGATGCAGATTTTGCATACCTGTCTATTCAGTCTTTCCTCAGTTCACATTAAGTCAACTGGTACAACAATAGCTGTAGCACATAAGTGGCATGTCGTAATGACATAACTCAGAGGGAATGAGGCTGCCTCCCAGATCCTGAGTCCCTCTTAACCCTGCGTGAGTTGCACATTGGGTGGTAAATTCAAGCATCTAAGAGACATTCCTGCATCTTGGTCCAGGTAAAAGGCTCTCAATAAGGCTCTCTTCTACAACAGGTACCTTCCTGGTAAAGCCAGACCTGGCTTGGGAGCCTCCCTGATTCTGCTCTCTGGTCTATTGGTGGACTCTTTTTGTATGGGCTGTTGCCCTTCTGGCTGTCCAAATAGGTGCTGCTATGGGCAATCTGCTCTGTTGTTGCACAAGCTCTGTCTGTAGTTTCGCCAGGATAAAGACCAGTGAAACCACAGTAAGGACTTGCACTGCCTGTGACTCAGCCACTTCTTTTAATAACATTTTGTAGGTATCAGCTTGAAACACTATTCTTGGCTAAGCCTGACCAACTTAATACAGACTGAGTGTATAGAACAAGATCTCTACAGCTCATAATGCAACCTCCTCCCAAAAAGTCCCTGCCCTTATCAATTCCTAGCTCTCTGCAGCTTGCCATACTTCAAAAATCCTTCCAGAGCCCAAGTAACAAAGGCAGCAGCAGCACAGGGTACACTGGAAACTTCCAGATGCAGTCCAGAAAGACGTGCAGGTAAGGGAGAGTGAGATAAGACAGCAAAGCACTGCAGACTGCATAGACTACTCTGAGTAACATCGTTACTAGCAGCATAAGCTCACTAGTCTTCTAAGCTCTCCTGCTTCAATTTCCCAGTTTTCTGTGTAAAACTGCATGGCACCAGGGTAGTGTCACATTGACAAATGGCACACACTGTACACTGCAGAAGAGCAATGTGGGAAAGAACACTGAATTTTCAAGTGTTTCTTGAGAGACTATTTCGAACTCTCCAGAAGTTCTGATGTAGACATGACTACCCTGCTGGCTTTATATTCCTGGGTGGGTTTTTGTTTTATACTGTATGACAGTCTCAACCCCCTTGATTTTCCTGCTCTTTTACTTAAGGATGTCATTATCTTCACAAAAGACTTTAAAAGAGCCTCCTAGAAGCCTCAGCCTTCCCAGCATTTCATCAGTTAATACTGGAAATGGCCCATCCATTGCACAGTCTGCAAAAGATGTGTCGGAGTTACTGATGGTGACTCTTCAATTCCTCTCATACTCCCAGATTAACACTGCACCTGTAAAAGGTCAACGAGACTGCCAAAGTCTAGTCCTCTCCACACAAGCTTAACTACCTGTAACTATATCTTATGAAAAGGGGCACGAGCCTAAAAGCGCATGAGAATTTGTATGTGCCTGCACAAAGATGTGAGTTCCTGTTAGATAGCCAGCATATATGTATACATAGTGTGAAGCACAGGGAAGGCAAAGATGAATTTACCGGATGAGAGAGATGTTTTTTCGAGGCACCTCTTTGAGGTCACTAATGGATGTGGTCTTCCCTGCAAAGCAGTAGTTGGGATTGTAGTCTGTCATGATAGTGGAGGTACGCAGCTTGCTCAGCTTATATTCTGGGCTCTGTAACTCCATCTGCATGGCTTGTAGCTCCTGGTGTTTCCGACGATATACTGCATATGGAGAATACAGAGCACCAGAGACACAGATTGACTTTGGAACAAGACAGCAGCTGTGCAGCACATCTCACTGGAATTTGCTATGTGGCCAAATTTCAGTGAATCAAACCAGACTGTCATATTTCTGTGTATCAAATAAATACAGATGGAATCTGAAGTTTCCAGGAACTTTTGATTTATACACCTTCCAAAGAAACAGGCTTGCTCATGAACTGTTTGGAAGAAGTACAATGAACCTCACTTGTGGAGATTTCCGATTTCATAGTTCTGAAGTTTTTGTTTTAGTTTAGTTAGTTCTGTTTAGTTTAGCTCTTTAGTTTAACTGGACCTTCCAAGAATGAATCCAGTTCCAAACCTGGGATATAACCTGCTTTCCTAAATCACACAGAAGTGACTAAAATCTGAAATGCATTATTGCATCATATTGTTCAAAAATTTATAGAATAAACTCTTCCCTCAGAATAACACACTGTACAGAAAACTAGCTCATTTTGCAAAACTTCATGTTTCTAAACAACAGGGTTGGACTACATTTGAAATCAGTTTATGGTAGTGTAATATTCCTTCAATCACTTCACTGATACTTCTGAAACATCATTAAGGAATCACGCCTTGAAAGAAGACATCCTGTGGATATTTCTTGAAATAGTAATTGATATTGCAGTATTTTTTTTTGAAGCAAGATGCCAATCATGAGCAGGTTAAACCACTGTTACCCTTAGTATTGATTTCTGAGGGAGCTGATTGAGCCCAAAGCCTGTGATGGTAATAGATACTGCATCTTCTCCAGCAGACGTTGCTCAGGGGAAGAATTTAAGGGGTAAACATGCAGTCACAAAGGCAGATGGATGTAATGACCTATCCACAAACCCTTCCTGTCCTCCATTTTCTTCCTCATTGCTTTTGCTTTGATTTTTTAAATCGCTGCTCTTTCCTGAGATGGCAATGATAGGGTGGTTGGATAGAAAGAGGATTACTCTTCCATTCCCTGAGAACTAATTAGTAATTTTAAAGGAGTACTGTTGGGCCAGAAATCATACATGTAGTACCATGTGTGTGCAACTGATAACTCCTGAAATTCTTAAAACTGAAACAGCTGCACAGGTCTAATTTAACAGTTGCCATTTACTGCTCTGGGTACATCCCTCCCCTCCTCCAGACTGTATACAGTGTGGCCAAAGAAAGGTGGCAGGGCTGTGGTTTGAATCCCTGGCTGCTTTTCATTGATTCAGATCTATTCTGCTTGCAATCGAATGAAGGTGAACAATTGTTTAAAAAAGGAAAATGAAAGGGTGAAAAGTAGCTTTTAGAATTTCAAATAAAGATGCCAAGAATGCCCAAATCCTACTAAGTAGCAGTTGGTAAAAAGGGAGCCTATGTGAGAATTTCAAGCCTAAATGACATACATTAAGAGACAAAAGCTGTATATAGGCACACAAATAAAAATCTTGCTTTTAGGCATTAAGGACCAACACCAGATCTCAAGAAAACAGTGGCAGCTGTGTTCTGGCAGCTTTACACTACAACACAAGGAATCACGTCTCTTTCAAGATGCAGTCAGTAACTGAAACCTCCTCAAATTGGTAATTGTGGTTGGAAACAACTACTGAAATCTGAAGTTAAGGCATGTGTGTGGGAAGGTGTCATTAAATACCACAGTAGTTAAAAACCTGAATCCTTTGCCTCCCAGGGTCCAATTATCCCTGGCTCACATCCAGCCTTCATATGGAAATATCTTTTGCAGAGAAACACTCACCTATCATGATTCCTGAAAAAGCCAAAATTAAAGCAGCCACCAATGCTGAAGTCACTACAGACAAGACCAAGGAGAGGGGGAGATGAACCACTGGCTCAGCTGTAACAGAAGCAAAAGAAGAAGGAATCACATGTTTGAAATGATATTCCAGCAATCACTTTTTTTCAGACTGATTTTTCTGCTCCTTCTTCCATTTACTCATCTGCTGTTCCTACAGTGTAGGGAGCAACCTCTGGCATGATCTGCTCCTGGGATCTCTGACCCCTAATACCTCATTGTTTCACTTTTCCTCAATTAATATCAAGCCATTAAAACAGATGGTTTTCTATCAACAAATTAATATGTGCACTCCCTGGGAATGAAAACAAGACCATAAAAACCAGGGGCAGGAGGTTGGGGAGGTAGAAAGAACATTACATTGCCAGGGTTAAAGTGCTGCTATTGATGCCAAATCACAGCAAAAGCAGAAGGAGGACTGCAATATATCATCTCCTAAATGCATCTAATCTAGGCACAAAAACCTGATAACAGTAAGTGTAGGTTGAAGTATTCCATAGCTGCATCCTCACTTGGGATCACAAGGCACTGAATGACCATCTATTAAGGTTTACTTCACGCTGGCAAAATGACCATGCTTTTTACCCATTTTACAGATGGGAATGGTAAAAATACAGAACAATTTTCCCATGCCAGTGATGAAGCTGAGAGCAGGATCCCAAAACCCTGGAGTCACTTGTTCTAACTGCTGGGCAAGAATATGAAGCAAAACTAGTAATGGAGCTCTGAGCACTCGGTCTTTCAAATAAGGCAAGTTCTGTCTTCAGAATCTCACACAGATTCTGCACTTGCACCTCGTATGTCCAAATCCAAAGGAACTATATTCTCCCTTCCCTTGTTTCCTAAGAGGACTGACCTGGTACTTAAGTTTAGCTAGACAATTCCTTCAGTGAGCTAGCTTTCATGATTTCAGAGCAGAAGATGAGTATCAGCACAACCAGACACAAAATTTGACTCTCCTCAGTGCTGCCCAGCATGCCAAACATATATGGTAAAGCAAACCAGCAATGCTGCTCTGTGCACCATTCCTCAGCACTGATGTATCTATATCCTAGCAAAATAACTCTGCACCATATACCAGGAGAACATAACATTCAACAGGAGCCAGTTTTAAGAAAGACTTGGAAACGCATTCAGGATGGCTTACAGTCCAAACGATACTTTTGCTATACATTTTCTGTTTCCCACATTAGGAGCCTACCCCATACCCCTACTTACCTATGCAAGACACACCATCCTCAGCCAACTCTGTGCCTGGTTCACAAAAGCAAATGACTTTTTGAGTCTCAAGATCAACACGGCACTCATCCATCTCACAGTGACTGCAGTTAAGATGCAACCTAATATCCACCTCTCCGTGCCCCTCTGTCACTAGGGAGCGGATGAAAGAAGCTGTGTTAATTACTGTGAAGATCATTCATTACATTCCCTTGAGCACTAACAGAAATAGGGAGCATGGTGTTCACAACTGCCAGATGTGGTAGGGTGGGCCCCATCTAAGAGGCTGATTTCTCCCCACCTTCCATAGCTCCTGACCTTTTCTCATGTAGGAAACAACATCCAGCTATATTAGCCCCATTGCAGTTGAATTGCACTGGCTCTTTGAGCAGATAGTCCTACCAGGCTAGCAAGGAGGCTGCTGCCAAGGCTAAGGGAAACCTGCCCTTTCAGCAGTCTGTGGGGCTCACCCTTGTCTTTACTCCCTCTCAGGTCAAACACTACAGTGGTTTCAAAACTTTCTGGCTGAATCTATCAGGCTAGAGTGCATCTGTATTTGAAAACACTTTTGGCTGCTCTAAAGCAGCCTGGATTTTTGAGCAAATACATATTTTTGTATTTTTCTGAACATATCACAAACATATTCAAGACACTGATTTCTCGGCACAGACTGGAATTGCAGTATTTGTCACTACCACTGCTGGGCAGCACTGTACTGTTTTCTTTAGAAACTCCCTGGTCCAACCCAGATACTTTGCTGAGGGATGCTCTAAGGAATGTGGGTTTTGTCAGTGAAGAGTCACATGCTTTGTCTGTTTCTTTCCTGAATCACCTTAACTATTCAGGTTCTGTTACCACTTTCCTTGGCCAAAATTATTCTATAGGTTGATAGACTGTATTGTTGGGAAGTGTTTTCTAGTAGCCTTGATGCTTTTTCTTCCCAGCTTCTTCCTGCTACTTCTGTTTATTCTCCATTGGACTTTGTTATGTGATCTTTCTGCCCCCTCATGTTCATTATGGCAGTAAGCTGTACCCAAAGGGTTGTGAAGTGCCCTACAGATGCAAACTATTCTTAACGTGAAATAAACCCACTAGAAGACTTCAGACTAATATGAATACCTTTAAGTGCTGGAGTGTATAAAGTACCAATTGGATTAATAAAGGACACACCATCCTCCCCATCCATCTCTGGGTCATTGTCCACTGCAGCATTGCCACCTATGTCAAACCAGAAGTTACCTTAACAGATGGAGGCTCATTGGCACTAAAATACAGATAAGCATTTCAACATGCATGACTTCAGCATATTTAGGGAGACATCCAAATGAGAAAAGAGAATAAATCAAAGTATTTAACATATAGGAAATACTTAGCAAGTTGTGGCATGAACCACTGGTCTTTTATCTCCAGAACTTTAACAGCAGCAGCTTGTGACAATCAAATTCTTAGCTCTGTTTTAGGCTGGCTATTGCAAACTAAGGCACAAACTTCATCTTTAACCATTTGGATGCTATGAAACATGTAAGCTTTTCTTAAAATTAATGTAGCTAAAAGACTGGAAAACACCAGTCCTCTAGGGTCCAGTACCCTTGCTGATCAAGGTATGTACTGTCAGCAGGGGGAATGAATAAGCTGATATCCTTCCTCTCCTTTGCACCCTGAAAGCAGGGTGGTCCACCAGGAGTGGACACTGAAGGAATTTATGAATTACACTTCTGTGCTTGGGCATACAGAACATACAAGGAGCAAAGTATGGGCAATACATAAAAGATACTAGAAGCACAGTACGGGCCATATATTTTGTACTACAAGCATGCAAAGATTCCCCCACCCCATCCAAAAATGGGTTTTCTTCTTTAACCATCTTCAGTGAAACAAAAATTATGTTATATGAGGCAATATGCTGGAAAAAGAAGCATTACACAGTAACATTGGTACAAAACATGCACTTAATCATTTAAATTCATTACTTCTTCTCAGGATTTCTTGTCTATCATATACTAGATATAAGCTGTGGAGAACCAGGGGTTAAGTAAGTCCACCACAGTGCAGATGGCTGGAAAATCTATGTGGCCCAGGAGATTAAGTGTTACTAGAGATCTTGAATCTGGCCCACACCAGTTATAATCAACGTAATGCCATCTGACAGCTGCCCTGAGACCTGCAGCACATGAAATTAGCTCCTTGTTGACTGAAGCCAACACCACCATTGTTATTAAGAGGGGTCCTGGCTGGCAGCCTGAGCCTCTGCCCCCAGAGAAAATCTGCACAGGACCAAGGTTCACCCACAGCAGGGCAGGGTAGAAGAAGCTGCATCTCTCCCCAGGCATAAAGCCTGGCTGCCAGTCTCCAGGAACAAAGTCCTCAAAACCATGATGCTGGCAATGGGAGCACACAGCCTGTAGCTCCTCCTTCTTCAACACTATAACCCCAAATAGAAGGTTCAAGAATCACAGCAGGATCTTGATGGCCCATTTTGCAGAGTGCAAAGCCAGAGTTACAGCTGAGGCTCTGACTATGTGCTCAAAGACTAAATGGCATACGTTCATCTAGTGCTAAAAAGGCAACACACAGACATACTAATACATAACAGTCAAATATGCTAGCTACAGGAGAATTATCTATCAGCATTTTGCTGATCATTAGAACTAAAGGAGGGGAAGGAACACCTTGAACACGAAGCCACTTTACCTATATATCCTCCGCCTCCTCCACCTGAGGAGCACCCCCCTCCACCCCCTCCGAAACCCCCTCTTGTCTCCCACCCCCACTTCTTCATGGCCTGGGGGCAGGATCTTCCTCCAGTAGCACCTTCCAGCAAGGATTTTCCTGACCACAGGAAGGAAGTGTTATCATTCCAGCCACCTCCACCACCTGCAGTTAAGAGAAGAGAAAAGGCACAGGTAGGGGTTATTTTTGTGAAAGCAAAACCAACCAACCAACCAACCCAAAGCAAAGCAACCAAACAAAAAAACCCAAAACCCACAAGCACTGCCAGTACCTGCAGAACAAACACTCCATCAAAGCACCTCAGCTGAAAGTAAGAATCTCATGCCTTGGTTAGAAGAGGAGATTGTGCTTGCTACACAGTGCTACATTGACCTTTCTGTAGAGTTTCTGACCATATTCATCATCAGAACCTCTTTTCACCTGCCATACCGTCTTGGTTTCAGATAGGATAGAGTTAATTCTCTTCCATGACACAAACAAGACCAAGTATTTTCTATGGAAAATGTATAAAGATATCCTTGTCTACTCCCCAACCACTTGTTTCTGGCTTACAGAGCCTTCCCCTTCCCTCTGCAAAAAGTACTTTTGAAAAAAAAACTTATGTCAGTTCTAAAGTGGAACAAAAGGAATTTAGTGAAAGGGATGTAAAAACATGTCCCAGTCCCGCTCTAAATATAATATACTCACCAGTGACTCACTTTTAGCTCTGCTGGTTGTTCAATCCAAGGTCTCTTCACAGAGACTTCTAGCCAGGGTGCAATTATGCTCTTTCTGCATAAGTCAGGGAAACTGTGAGTATGTCTACACAGCACAAAACAGTGCAGGGATCAGGATGGCTGTGAGAGGGTGGCACTTGAAACTCCCACATCAAAAATCAAACAACTTTGCTTATGAGAGGGACTACATTATTTTGGGAGAATGTTGCCATTGCTATGGCTATACCATCTCTGATGATTTAGGCCAAGTATCCTGTGCGGTGTTATATCCTATATGCATCCGTTATTCTTCCATGTTCCCCTGAACTGTGTTTTTGCTTCACCTCCTTGTGAGGAGGAAT
The DNA here is from genome assembly GCF_028554395.1 of Pezoporus wallicus. Taxonomy (NCBI): domain Eukaryota; kingdom Metazoa; phylum Chordata; class Aves; order Psittaciformes; family Psittacidae; genus Pezoporus; species Pezoporus wallicus. Next base: position 1,660,184 of record NW_026636333.1, on the reverse strand, counting down.
CTGGGAGTACCACATATTCACAAAGGTTTTCTTAAAAAGAAAAAATTCCCTTACCTGCAGCTCCTGAATTTCCATTCAGCCCTGGAATAGAGGAATCATTCTCCAGCCTCTCTGGATGAAATGTGTCTGTTTTGGCCCTGTAGGCCCTGCCACCACCTCCTGCTGCAATTATCAAGGGGACCGGCTCTCCATTCTCCATCTTAACAAATTCAGAAACAAAGGAAGCGTTCAAATTGAGTGAAACACACAAACAGAAGTTCAACCACATGGAAGTTACTGCATGTTGCACTAAGCAGGCATCTAGGACCACTCAGCACTACAAATTACCACTGCATTATTTATGCACCCACATCCAAAAGATTAATGAACAGCACTAGTCCTCCTAAGTTCTGCAACAGAGAACAGTGGCATCAGCAGCTCTATGAATTGTACCTACAGTGTTGATGGCTGTTGGAAAGCTTGTAATGTTACTGTATGACAACTTTCATCAAATGAAACAGCTAAGAAACGCTGCTCTACACAGTGCAATATAGTTCTGTACCCATAAAGTCTGCTAAACTGGAAACTACATAAGCATGCAGGGTTATGTAGAATTATGTAGAAGCTGAGGGATCTAAACATATTGTCAATGCCTGAAACTGCTGTTTGGAATGAGTACTCTCTCAGCTAGTACATGACAGAAAAGATCAGCGGCCCCTAGCTATAGGGTTGCGAACAGAAAACACACAGGCTATCCTCAACTTTTCTTGTCATTGCACAGTACAGGCCAAATGTAGCTGAAATCTAATGTTCCACAATGACAGATTTGAATAAAGTCGTGAGGAATTTACTGTAGAATTATGCTTCAGCATCTCCACTTGCACTGAAAAAAAAATAATAATCCAGGTCCAACTATTATGTTTGCAAAGGAACCAAGCCACTGAAGCAAATGCGGCCATGGTACTGCATACAGTTGTGAAAGGCCAACTCGGCTCTCTATAGCTATCAACTGGAGATGAAGGATACCCCAAGCTCCCTTTGTGGACTCTTTCCCAGAGATGTAGATAGGGTTCTCAGAAACTTCAGGCTGCGACACTAGAGGCAAGTGGCAGGATGTGTTCATGTTGAAGATGCACAAGGACTATGTTTCCATACCTTAAATATGTAAGTTGCACCTCCCCCTCCTCCACCTCCTCCTGCCCATTCATTGACACTTCTGTTCACACGTATCTCCTCTTCAATCACATTGTTCTCTCCAATGCAGACTTTCTGTATAACTTCATTAGTCTGCAAACAGAAGACCAGGTCTGAATTCTGGTAAGAAATCTCCATGCCCTTGTACACACACAGGCCTTGTGGATCCTTCACAGTCCCAAGCCAATAAACTGTCTTCCAGTGAAATTACATAAGCAGAAACAAATGAATGCTCTTCTAGAAGAATATTGCTTTTTTGCTTCAACCTTTGTCAGAAGAATTTGTTGCCATTTAAATTGAATTATTTTGAAGCAAGCTCAGTGCTGATATCTATTACCATGTACAACAGCTCCATAAACTTTTAACATACAGGACGTAGCAGAATTTACTGCAAATACTTCCTAGCATAAACTATCTGTATTTCATAAGCTGCAGAAGGGAGTAACTCAGCAGATTATGTGACTTGCCCCATGTCACAAAACAGCCAAATGGCAGAGATACAGAGAGAACCCAAGCTTCTTTACTCCTCTTCTAACGCCCTATTGGCTGGGGCCCAGCAGCCAGTGTGCATCTACCCAGAATATCAGGTGTATCAGTGGTTCACATAGATGTACCAGAGCTAGCTTTAGACAGTCATAGCATGGACAGCAGCAATGAGCTCAACATAGACTAGCCACCTAGACTTCCAGGCAAGTATTGGTGTTTACCTGATATATGCTGTAGCAGCATTTTTTCTATAATTACCAATGCTAGCCAGTTCCAAGCATAGCAAATAGGTGCAATCCCACCTTTGGTTGCAATGTTGACCGGATATTAAAACAAATACCTCGCTAATAAGTCACTGTGTTTCCTACTTAGCATTTTTTCCCCTCCAACAATTAGCACCAAATGTAATGAACTTTCTGTATTAGGCAAATCACTGAATTCACTAACTGATTTCAAACAAAACATTTATAAGTACTTCTGGACTATGACCTAGCTGTCGCTTCTATTTTAAATTGGAGCACTAAAGTGCACAACAATCAAGACTCTGCTCCAAGTATCCGCAGCTTGCAAACTTTGCTTCTATCTTATTTTATACGCTTCACCTCAGTAACATGTTCTTGTTATACACACTGAACTCACTAAGCCAGAAACACTCTAAGTGAAAAATGCACTAACAGTTGTTATAGTAGGACTGACCTGCTTCCTTCTGCTTCCAAGTATGTGTTTTCTTTTGGAAGAGGAACTTGATAAAAGCATCCCCTAGTTACAAATTATTTTCTTGACCACAAGACATGTCCTAGGTTGTGCCACAGAATAAATAGCATCCATTTTGTGTGTGCAAACTTGCCTATGGAACTATTTAATCCTCCTTTCCCTAGTTTTCCCTCTCTGTAATTGATTTGGGGCTGGGTAGGAATGATTAATAAAATGACAATGTCAATGACCCAAAGGAACCACTACATTACAATTAAATTAAAAAAATAATAATCCTTCATGGCAAAGACATAACTGATTACAATTCAATCTAGTAAAAGTCCCTTCTACAAGTCAATGCAATCTCTTTGCCTCAATAAAAGAATTGCATTAGCACTCAATAAATTCTCACCAAGATTACAGTGGTCTGCAATTTAATGAGTCCATATATTACACTGAGCTGGAATGTCCTAGTTATAGACATTAGATGGAAGCTTGAGCTAGGACATTTCTCATTTCAAAGAGGTTTCATGTTAATGGTTTGTTTGTAGATATGTATAATAATAGTTTTAACATTATTTACTTCGGTACCCAGCCTTGAGACCCCCTCTTTCTTGTCTGCGTCCTTCAACCTTCCCCTGCTGTAACAGACTGCTAAACTTTTATCTCTTGGATGCCAGCCATTAGCAGCTGAGAAATGCACAGCATTTAAATATCCAGCTCAAACCTGCAGGTGAAATTTCATCAGATAATGCCTAGTTCCCTCCATAAGAACCTCTTGTTCCCTCATCCTCCAAAGAATACTAAACGATTAATAGATTATTGTGCCTGCAAATGGTAGAAGTTGCACCTTTCTGTCAAGGCATCTGCAGTAACAACTGGCTAGTAACACAAAAATCAGGACTGACCCAGTGGTGATAAATTAATTTGTCTCTCCCATTCCCATACAGAGAATAACCAAACAGGCCCTGTGAGGTGGGTGTCTCCAGACCAAACAGGCCCTGTGAGGTGGGTGTCTCTCAGGGCTAGGCTTAACAGCAGAGCAAAGACCAAGCACTGTGAAGTCAACCTTGAAGACTGATCTCCAGAGGAAAGGAAGGCCAGGTTGCCTTTTCCCTCAGAAAACCCACACAGATGCTCTGAGATACGTGTATCAGTCAGGAAGCTGTAGTGTATAATCAAGGGGGCCCAAATGTTGAAGAGGAAGTGAGAACAGTGACATGGTACTTCATCTCTTCATACTTATGCCCTCCCAGTAAAACTGTAACTATCCCTTGAACCATATAAGCTCAACCCCCTCAAGGAGAACAATTTTCTCTGTAAAGAGACAAAACTCCACAGATTTGCAGAAGGGATTAGGACAAAACAGAAAGGGCAATCACTTACACTAGGACAAGCATCTTCTCCTTGCTGTCCCACCAAGATATACAAAGTATCATCCTTCTGGAGGTCAAAAATTCCCAGTACAGACACGCCATGGGACCGGACCATGGTATTCTTCCCTCCTTTCCCACCAGCAGCTCCATAGCCTGAGATGCTGCAAGAAAAGAAAACAAGAGTGTAGCAACCGAGTTGCCCCAGACAGGTGGAAGGTACTTGAGGCACTTCTGGGCACTGGGTGCTTTGCACACCTGAACTCTATGCAGTGTCACAGAGTGGTGCCCTGAAGACCTGACACTTGAAATAAATCTAAACCCAAAGCTTGAAGACTGAGGTTCTCTACTCTATGTGGATCTATGAACTTAGGTAGCTATAAAACAGCTTCTTTCACATTGATTCTTGGCCAAACACTCACTGAGGACAGAGTGAGCAAGCCCCTGCAGTTTCAAACTTAAACCATGAAACACATCCTGTTTCCCAAAAGGCATCCCCTTGAGAGGTTTGCAGCAAGGAAGAGAAAGAACAGAAGCAGAAGAACTGGTAAGTACAGCACATATGGCTAAAGTGAACATTAAGCACTAGATTGACGGGGGAGATTTGAGAAAGCAGACAGCATAACTGGTCCTGGTAGCATGAACCAGATGGGAAACAGCTCTCCTATTCCCAGGACCAGAGGAATACAGAAGAGTAGATGGACACAACACTACCTGCAGTAAACAAGGCAAAAGCCTCCCAGCTAAACTCAGTCACCATGAACATCTCGTTGTTTCCAGCAAAGGATGGCTAGGCTGCATATGCAGACTGCTGCATTCTGGGACTTAAGATTCTGAGGTCCCAAAGATTTGTCTGTACCCCTGCAATGCTCAGCTCCTCCTCCCCCTTTCGAAGTATATAAAAAATTTGCAGCTTTTGTCAAAGGATTTCAAAGCACTTTATAATCATGATAAAACACACATCTCTGCCACAACAAAAGACAGAGTTACTCAACTTCCTGAGCAATTCAGTGGTGGGTACAAGCGCAACATAGATCTGAAAGAAGCAGGTGATTCTCCACTGACATTGGTAGCTTGCAGCTATTTCCAGAAGAGCAGAATTCAACGTGGAGCATATAAACAATGACTGCTGGGCTGAAAACACAGCCTTCTCTAACCAGTTACAACATAGGTGCTCTGCTTTAACTCTTCCTTTCCTCTAGCACCTGGCTGGGCTTTGCCCAGCACAGTCAAGTGCAAACAGGTTACAAGCAGAACAAACCAGCAGCGCCCACCACACGTGAGCACCTGAACAGGTTGGGCAGCCAGCTCACTCTCAGCCAGCAACTTGCCTTAGTGATTAGCACGAAGAACTCACCTTGTGATACTGCTCTGAGGCAGCCAGCATGTTCTGAAGTTGAAGCAACTATGGAGCACCAAGTGCTCCATAAAGCACATTAGATCCTCACAGTGTGACACGATTATGTTCATGCCACTGCTGATAACCAAAGCCATCATTCCTCAGTAAGGCTGCACTGGAGCCAGCAGGAAAAGTGATGGACACATAGCACTGGGCTACCCTGAACAGATGCTGCATGAATCTGAAGGCTGAGTGCATTTGCTGTAGAATTCTGTAATGGCTAATGAGGTGCACTGTCAGGCACAGCAAGCTGGCAGGGCTAACTGGCTGCAAGTAGGGGCCATATTTTTCTGTGTATGAACAGATTTTGCATACCAGCAATGAGGTCAGGAGAAACCATTCTGGCTGCATTCAAAAGCTGCACACAAATAAAACAAGGTAGATTCAGGTGACAGTCAGTCCTTATTCAAAATGGGTGTCACTATTTAACCAGATGGGTTATGTTGACTTCAAGTTTTAGCAGGATCCCTTTCCTTAGGCAAAACTTCCTTTCACAGAAGGAATTAATTTAACCATACTGGCCCTGAAGAAAGATTCAGACCACTCCGAGTAGCTATACTCAGAACACAGAATGCCTTCTACTGTCTTCCTCCTTTTCTTTTTCTATGATAGTTGTAGGAACCGAAGAAGAAAACTATCTTCAGGAAGAATCAGGATGAGCAGAGTGCATTGGCTGTGCAAACCAGGACTGTAGAAAAAACCCACATCTCTAGGTAGACAAGTCATGGGAGACACTGGAGCTAGTTTTGAGGATATGAGAAAATCCAGTGCCTGGGCTGGTCAACTTAGGACATTTTTTTGCATTCCACTGTGCTGTGTTCCTGTGTTACCTTACAAGAAGAGACCAAAGAAAAGAGAGGACAGTGGAAATAACAACAAATGGAGCACTCGGCAAAATGAACCAAACACTCTTACCTTAAAAACTGGAAGAAATTGGATAATGGATGGTAATGTGTAAGTTATTACAGTTCACTTCTCTCATACTTAATCACAGGCCTAGCTATGGGATGGCAAGACATTCTGAATGCTTAGAAGGAAATCTGAAAAGAAAAATATTCTTTTATATTGACTAATTTTATTGTTACACAATGTGCAGCTCCTTGAGAGCAAACCAGATGATTTTGTCCATATCAGCAGCGCAGCATATAGGACTCCAGTCTTCAAACGAAGCCACCTACAGTGTTTGGCAGACCTTCATACATGGTGGGATTTTCTGGGTGTGGTTAGCTAGTGCTAGTAGAGTTCTGTGCAAAGTCGAGCTTTCTGTCTTTGCACTTTAGTAACACATATCCTGCCTCCTGTCTACACAAACTCTATCCTTCTCATGCAATTATCGGGAGTGTAACTCACTGCTCTACATTACACAGTGTAAAACACACTGATACGGCACAACAACAAGTTTCTTAAGAGCCCAACAGCCGGCTGGAGGGTTTTATCTCAGCGTCAGCTATATTGGAGATGGCTATCAGGATAACTTAGAGCATCCACAGTGCAGCAAGCCTGCAGGGGAGAGTTAAATACAGGCAGTGGGTCCAGACTCTGGAAAGCCCGAGAACTGATACTGCAACTTGACATTTTCCAAGGGCTATGCTGTACTGGGGGACTCTGCTGCCCCTTCAGCAGCACAGAATCAGGAAGATGTCAAGTTAATTTAAAGTCACAATTTCCTTCTTTCCCCAGGCTGTGAATTCTCTACTAGAGCCTTAAGAGGTGCAGAAGAGAATGTCATCCATTTACGTATAGGTTACCAATGACATTATCCATCTATTAACTATACAGAACCTAAAAGTCTATTAGGTCATTTACAGGACTTAAATAGACAGGCCCTCCCTGCAGGACCTGTGGTTTGTATTGTGTAGCAAAAATCAGCCTACAGTTGCACCGGAATTCTGGCTCTTCTTGGGCACTGTGATATTAAAAAAATGACAGTGTTGCAAGTTTATTGCCTGTTCTCTTTTGGGCTACACTTTATAACCATATTTACTGAATGCTGGTCCTGAAAAATTCTGTTCACCTCAGGCAACTCATTTTTGATAGCTGAGTAAAATATCATTAATGCTTTTTTCATTACCATCAATCCTTGTGGTAATAGGCACTCAGGCAGATCTTGTGCCTAGCCTAGTCTAGCCACTTTCTCAAAACTGCACTAGACTTGTTAGAGGCTGACATCTATCCTCAATATTAATATTCTTTTTCAATAAAGAGAAAGAAAAGGAAGGTGCCAGTAAGTTTTAACTGAAATTTGTTCAAAGCCTTCAGTGGAGTGCTCTACTTTGAAATCCATGATACCATCATTGGTTTCAATAGGGAATGTTGCATAAAAACCCCACCACTAGTCAGTCATTGATTCAAACAGACAGTTCTGCTTACAAACTGAGGCATGTAATGGCTTGATGTTACCCTTCAGATACACTGAACTGATCTTTGATTTACTTCTTACCCCAGCAAGAGCAAAAAGGAAAAATGATTGGTAAAAATCTGGTTAAGGAGCATTGAACTGATCATCTCCCTTTGAAAATAACTCCACAGAGGGATTTAAGCATTAGAACCCTCAGTACCACAGAGCCCAACATCTAGGCGGCTGGCTTCCAAAACCAATTCTACAACAGTGAGCCGGGCTTCAGGCTCAACTTACCATGCCTATATTCAGGAAAGTTAAGATGCTGAGCAGAGCAAGCCGTGCTGTAAAATATGCTGACACAGATTGTGCCTCCTATGCTAGGTGAAGAGCGGGAAAAACTCATGATGATCTCAGAATTCAATGGATGGCACATAGGATACGCATGCCCCTTGGCCTGGGGAGGTCAAAACGCTTGATTTTCAGCTACTTCTAGAGCTCTCCTAACCTGTAACCATTTAGGCTAAAGATGTGTCTGCCTCAGATGGTCTCTTTCTTTTCCTCTCTCTTTCACCAACAAGTTGCATCTTTCAGACAACAAATCTGAGACAGGAAAGGTTGGAAATAAGAGGATCAAGGAGAAGTAAAACCCAAGCAGATCAAGGCAAATTTCTGAATATTTCATATATGCCTAGCACATATCTGCAGTTTGGATATGTTTCAAACACAAAGATATATCATGACAACCAGAGATGGTTCCCTTACCTGTATGTGTTGGTTGCTGGTACTCTCCAGATCTGAATGCCTTGGAGAATCCCTTCAGCTCCTACAATTACACTGAGGTTGGAGTTCCTGTAGGCATCGTTGCATTGGCTCTGTGTGGGGCCATAGGGTCCACTGGCACCGCATGTTGTGAATAACCAGTGTTCTGAAATAAGGACATGTACAAAGCATGACCCAAACACCCAAAGATCAAATAGCTGTTTTGCTCTTTATTCACTCTCTCGTCAGACCAAAGAAGAATCTGGACCCTGAGGTTTTAGCAAGGACAAATACTCACACAGTTCTTTTAAAAGGCTCAGTGCTGTGTATCTCAGTATTTGACAGCTTTTCATCCACAACTCCTGAAAACTACCATGACTATGAACACAGCTTCACTTTTTCTAATGCTCAAAAAGGCAAAGATCACAGAGTAGAGAAAAAATGCAACACAGACCACCCAGTTTGGGGCTCTACTCTCTGGGCTGTTAAATGGCACAGTCATAACCTCAAGACTGGTGCATTTTAGCCCCTTCAGTTTCTACAGACATTTGATAATTTATTTTATATGGGAAAGTAACTGTTAATTAGATAAAACCCTGTAAATACAACATCATCTCAGTGATTAAATCATAACAGTAAATTAATTGTACTTTGGATAATTACTTGCTTACAAGAAATGCAAGTTAAGCTTGAGAATGCGAAACACTTAACCAAGGCCTGTAAAACCAGCACTAGGCTCTGCATGTTCTGTGGGTGTAAATCAGTGCATCTTTATTGAACACATTTTCACCATCTGGAAGTACTAGCCCTCTACAAATAGATATCGAGAACAAAGCTTTGCTAATCTGTGCCTCAAAAATCTGATTTTTTAGTTTGAATACATGATGCTGAAAATGTTGTCCTTTGCCTTAAAGATTCATTATTAGGGCTGGCACAACTGCAAGCCCACAATGCTCTTGTAAAACCAACCTTAACATGGTTGCTAGTATATCAGCAAATATTTCACATGCAATCAAAGCTAAGATCTAGATGGTAAATAAATGGACTAAGCATTTCTGGTGCATGTTACATGATTTATCACTCATTAACAAGCTAATATACACAATCTAATGAACTCTGTTAATTCTACTGCCATTTAAGACTTGAAAGACTTGAAATATATATAAAGAACATTATTTCTACTTAAAGTTGTGCCAGCCAGCCCTCCTTATGACTTTCTCGAAGGGCATCATTTTCCTCCCCAGCTTCAACTAATGTAACACAACACACACAGAATCTTCATCACTGGTACTAATTAACTTAGAGCTTGATCTGCTTCTTGGAATTTGGAGCTATTGCCTAAGCTGATCTGGTCTAGAAATGATGGTTTGCATGTGTCTGGATGAGCAAGACCAGCAGTTCTACCATTACTGCTACTGAAGGGGTTCACCCAGCAGAAATACAAGGAAAGACATTAGTTTAGCCAGGCACAAGGTCTGAATTCACTTTTCACAAACTAACACTGATATTGAGCTAAATTTCTTCTTATAAATAAGTGCAATGCATGAAATAGATCAAATAATTTGGCAGGACTTTCAGAAATGAAGTGGCTGGGATTTCTGGAAAAAAAAACATAAATCAAAACCAAACACCCAAAAAACCAAACCCAAACCTCAAAACCAAACCCAAACCAACCAAAAAACCCCACCCAAAACCAAATAAAAAAAAAAAAACAAAAAACCAAACCCCCCCCCCCCCAAACACACACACACAAAAAACAACCAAAAAAAAAAACCCAAATCCAAACCAAACCCCAACCTTTGTAATAGTGCCTTTACTACTTGAAGAAGCAATGCAAAACTACTACTTCAGGAAAGCTTCTCAATCTAAGTACTGCTGAGAGAATAACTTCCTTCTTACTGCAAAATCTATGCCATTCCTCCTCAAAACTCCCCTGCTAGGGTCCCCTAGAGATTTTACTACCATTACTTGTTTTATATGGATACCTACATACTTATTTTACTTATTTTTCCAATCCTTCTGCAACGGATAGCAGTGTAAAGTCTTAAAACTAGTAAACAGCAAATGGAAGGATTTCCTTCTCCTCCTCTGATGCCCATGTACCCCACAAAACCACAAGATCAACAGGTAAGAGGGGAAAAGCACCTAAGAAAGCAAGGTCTAAAAGTTCCTAAAGCAAAATGCTTCAGTAGCTCCGATATTGACAGTCTTGCACCAGAAGCTACTTATGTTTATTCTTAAAATAAAAAAACCCAACCTCAACCCAAAGCAAAATCTCACACAAAATGGAAGATGAGAGACTCATTCTGTCAGCTATCAGAGTGATATAACATTGCAATATCCCAGTGGGCTAAGCCACCTGCATTGAAACATATGTTTGGTAAAGCAGGCAGGTAAGTGTGCTTGTTTGGAACAGTAAGAAGCCATTTGGATGTCTCCAGTGAAACATCAAACATGTTCCCAAAGGCAGAAGCAGGTGACCTTCAAGGGGACAGTAAGCCCAAAACATGAGAGAATCAAAACGGAAAAGTGGAAGTGACAAAACCTAGGACAGACCACAGCATGTGCATACTGCTGCTATGGAGAAGTTTTACATTTCTGATTGACTCTCTTTAAATATATCTTGTTTCTTATGTATCTGCTTACCTGGCTTTGGAAAAAGTATCTCTAGACTATCATACATATAACACACAGCACAGTGGGACCTGAAACTGGCAGCTCCTGGCTCCCACTGGGTTCCAGGGACAGGGGATCAATGAACTATTCCATATTTTGGCCCTCTGTTTCTAATGGCCCTCTGTTTCCTTAAAAGCCCAATGCTCTGGTAGATCAAAATGCTTCTGGTAGAAGAAAAATGTCCTCCTTCTGCAGATGTTACGTCTTCAGACTTTGAGCTGAAGTAACCACAACGACTTTTGTGTTTTCTGCCTCTTGGACATACTAGAGGGGGCTCACTTCGAGTGAAGAAGCAGTCTCAGAGTAAAAGCAAGAGAAAGTGCACCTGAGCTCTTGGAATCTCACTTTTAAAAGCATGATACTAATGGGAATGAAAACCACAGATACGTTATGTCAGGGACTATGATGTAAGGAACCTGGAGATGACTGAGCACAGGAGCTACTATCTTACATTTCAAAAGGAGTCCTACTGTAATCTTGTATACACTGTGGTATAAACAAGATTATATGCAAAGCCTCCCGGGTTCTGCAGCTGCTGAGGTCAGTACTAGCAGACGTATTTACTTGCTTTACTCAGGTAGATGGTAGACAGGAATGGGAGAAGACGTACTTCAGAAACAGCAGAGCAGGGTAATCTTTGCAGGAAGGGGTCTGGCCCAAGTGAAGTGTATGTGGAGACTGCACCTGATTTGAACTCACAAAAATTTTAGTAAAACCTTGAGCCAGGTTGCATGATCTCATCATTTGTCACTCCTGCACTGGCTTGCAAACAGTCCTCCTCCTGCTTATATGCACTTTGATATGAGATACTGAAAGCCAGTCCAACATGTAACAGCTTTGCTGCTAAATTAAATGGGACAGAACATGGCATGTGAGTAAGTTGCCCCTCATTTCAATATAATTAGGACAGATGGGTCTTAGTTACAATTCTGGATACAGACTAAAAACCTTGCACTTCCCTCCCTCTGCTCTCCTAAACATTCCACAAAGCCAACTCTCAATCTGCAGATGTAAGAGGAGCCAAAGATCTTAAACCACTAACCCAGTAACAAAACACAGCACTGCCCATCTTAGATAAGCCACCCCAATTTTTATTCAACTAAAAATACCCATTCACTCCCTGTGAAGTATTGATTTTCTCCTGATTCTAAAAATGACTACAGCATGTCTCATGATCTCAAAGAGAGCATTTCTACAGGTTGTTGCATGCCACAGCAGTTTACATTAATTCAATCTGAACCATTATTTTGATCACCAAAGACTAAAGCAGCAGCAGTGAATGAAAAATCCTTAAGCACAGATTTTCCCACTGGTGCACAACTGTGGTCTGTCGCATACTGCAGAGCTTCCTTCTGCAGCGTGTGACAGGCACCTCATGCACGCATGATGGGAAAAAGAAGCAGGACTCTCCAGTCTAAATCTTCCCAAATAACTAGTATTTTCAGAAGTCTGCCCAACTTTACATGAGTTACAGATGTCCAGTTTCCAGAAATAGCTGAGCATTCCTATGATGAAAACTAGCAGCTAATTAAATGTAGGGGCCCTACATATTCTGTCATTGGCAGTTGCAAAATGTTAACTGGGATTAGAAACTGGAAATTCCTGTTTAAGGTGGGGGAAAAAGAAAAGAAGTGGAGATTACACTGAGATTCAGAATTGGGGTACTTGTTTCAGTGAATAATTTATACACCAGTTCATTATTTTACAAGTGAGACATTGAGGTACTGGATTGGCTCTAGCAAAGGTCAAGGGAGCTGGTGAAGGGCCTGGAGTACAAGCGCGATGAGAAACAGCTCAGTTACCTGGGGGGGTTTAGTCTGGAGAAGAAAAGGCTCAGGAGGGACCTTACCACTCTCTACAACTGCCTGAAAGGAGGATGGAGTCAGGGGGTGGCTGGTCTCTTCTTCCAAGGAACAAGTGACAGGACCAGAGGAAACAGCCTCAAGCTGCACCAGGGGAGGTTTAGACTGGATATTAGGAACAATTTCTTCCCTGAAAGGGTTGTCAGGCATTGGAACAGGCTGCCCAGGACAGTGGTGGAATCACCATCCCTGGAGATATTTGAAAGACCTGTAGATGTGTCAGAGGAACATAGTTTAGGGGTGGACTTGGCAGTGCTGGTAAATAGCTGGACTTGATCTTACAGGTCTTTTCCAACCTGTTCAATTCTGTGATTCTATGATCCCCACTTTCACGAGAAACATGGCAGAGGAAGCATTTGGTCTTCTGCCTGTTCACCCACACACCTGCCCTCCTCAAGCTCCCTGGCAATCTCCCCAGCACATTTCTAAGGTCTCAGCAACATTATGCAAGAAATGACATTTTGGCTGCAACAGATTTTTTTTTTATATTTTTTTAAATCTTTCTTCCCATTTTTCCTTTCCAAATGAGATTTCCTGATACATTTACACATACAGCCACTCATGCTCATTTTCTTTTGCACTGCAGAAATTCTGTTTTTCACACAGCTTGGCTAGCTGTGTAAAATATACAGCAATCAAGGCACTGGACTGCAGCCACTGCAAGGGGAATGATGTTCTGCTCTTGGAAAACACAAAGAGCAAAACCCCACAAGACTTAAAATGACTAATCCATTTGAAGTGCTGATACTACTTGCAGCCCAGGGTGGCACTGCTGGCCAACAGCAACCAGCAACAATGAAAGAAAACAATGGAGCAAAGCCTGAAGCACATTTGTACTTCTAACATAGGAGGCAATTTCACTGGCATGTATAGCACATAAACTCCATACCACAAAACAGACATAGGCATTTTAGCTATTCCTCAAGAGCCTGAATGTATTAACTGGAATTTGTTAAATTAAGCTGGTTTGAACCAAGATTCAACTCTTTCCAAACCAAAACTTTACTGTGATTTGAGAAAACTACCAACCAAGCCACCATGGTACTTGTCTTATTATGGAATCTAGAGTAATACGCTACTGAAATGCAACAATACTTACAAATAATGTGTAGGCTGTTTGTGGGACTTGCTGCCACAACCTCTATTAAGGTCAAGAGGCTATTACTACTTCCAAAAGCATAAAAAAATACACTAATAAAGGCTGTAAAGTCTCATGCTTCAGGGGCATAAGAACCTCCATAGCTAAACTTCTGAAGGCAATTAACTGTTAGTTTATTTTACTTCTTCCTCTAAGGCAAATATCCTCAAAGTTGAGGCCATGAACAAGCAGAACTCTTGCTTCATCTGTTTGTAAAAAACATTCACAAGCTCCCTCACAATATTTGGCCAATATGGGAAATCAGATACAGTAAACTGCCCATCTTCATCTCCACTAACATTTGGCTGCCGTTAGCACCATGGTACGTGTAAAGGGATACGCCTTTTACTCAGTGCATGAGCAACCTCAGTTATGTATTACCAGTAATTCCAAAACTGATCTATGCTCCATGTCACAGTAAAAGGTCTGTCTGTAGGCAAAATATAATACAAGCAGACATAAGGAACATGTTCATTGATGTAAGGAAGGAAAAAAACTTTTAATTTTGCTTTGAGTTCCGTTGTTTAACGTGTCCTGTGAGCAGCAATTTAGGATCAATACCTTTTCCAGGATTAAGTTTGCCAGAGATTAATGGGGCAGGGGTTTGAAAGATGATGGTAAATGGCAGAACCAAGTTGTGCTCACAATGACAATGTGTCTATGATATTGATGGGATATAATACGATCATAGAAATTAGTAAGTCTTGCCAGCAATACCAGTACTGTTTACACAAGTGCAGCTAGACTATGAGAAATCTAGCTTTTCAACTATTTATGGAGTTACTATTTCTACCTTTTTCTCCTTTCTAAATGAGGGCAGTAATGGAAGACTTGGACATGTTTTTCAGTTCAACCAGAAGAGCATCTGCAGTGATGACAAGTGTATGCTGACTTACCCTGAGTATGATTTCAAAGAAATACTCAAAGCTTGAATCAGGCTTTAGGTTCGTCTTATGTGTCCATATAAAGGGAACACTACCGGGGCATCCTTGTAGGAAATTATCTGTGGTCAGTATAATAGGACAAGTGTATTGCTGACTTTGAGCAGCAATGAGAACAGCTTGTTTCTTGCTACTTTCTGGAACCGGAAACTAAAAGAGCAGCATGAAGAAAACTAATTTCTTTTCTCTTTTATGTTTTACTTAAAGAGATAGCAGGAGTCCTCCACAAAGGGTGCCGAGACATGTACTAACTTTCTGCAATTTGTTTGTTCACAATTACAAAAGATAGTAGAAATGCATGCTAGATAACAAAGGCCAAATTGGGTGGAGGTGGCAAAATTTTGTCAAAACCTTTCCAGAGATTTATAGCAGTTTCAGCACATTTAAACTGCTACTAAGTATGGGGAGCTTTAAAATCTATGTCTAAAATGTGTGAGTTGCCCTGTTTATTTCAATTGTATGATTAACTCTGGAGAACAGTTATTCCAATCCAACTTTGCTATGTTGTGATCTGTTTGTATGCTGATTTTAAGCATTGCACCTTTGCCATTTTCAATATTACAGAGAAAGCAAATGCAATAAAAAATTTCATGCCTACATAATCTGAGATCCCACCATCAGTCTCTGAACGTTTTCTATCACTATTCAGGATGCTGGTTTTAGTGGGAGGTGGGCAATGAGCTGTTACTCACTGTGTTAACTGATGCTTAATACAAAAATACAATTCTGCAGATACCTTTATTGCATTATGCCAACAGTTCAGTTAGTATAATTGCACACAAAGAGCAACCAAATGTAATTTTCTTTTACTTAATACTCACTCCACTGTTCCTTTCAGCTCCTTCATCTGATTAACTAATGCAACCCAGAGTTCTTCCGAGAAACAGCCATGTTAAGTACTGGGAAGAGGACTCTCCCTCATGCAAAAGACAAAATCTGTGCAACCACTAAGTGTTGTGGGGAAGAGAGTGGTGCTGAAGGAAAACAGTAATCTGGCTGGGATGAGAAAATGATTTTATGACAGTTTATATGCAAGAAACCATGGTCACACAATGGCTCATGGATGTACAGGTCAGAGGGGACAAGACAATGCAAGAGTTGAGGGGAAAAACAGGTTGAACTACTTGTACATTTCACAACACACCATTTTTGTCCTGTGTACACTGAGTAAGTTATCAGTGGGACAGGTGAGAAGCTGAAATATGAAAAGGGAGGCTATCCTCATGGTATTTGCAGCCCATTCAGAAGCACCAGAAATCTTTAATTAAAGCTTGATTGCTGTGTGTCTTGTTATCTCCTTTCTCCTACTGAGAATCCTATTTTTTCTCCTCCAGTTTCCATGATAGTAATTTGTTTACCTAGAGTTCCTCATTATTGCTCACTGTATCTCTGTATGCCTGACTTTCTCATACTTTAGCCTTGTCTATAAAAGGAAATTGCATTGGTTTGATATAAATTGGCTTTTTAATTGGTAGTTGAACTCCCTGTAGAGAGATGCTGTGGTTTGAGTGACTTTCAGTTTTACTTACACTAATACCTAATCAATTTAAAAATGAAACTAAAGGAAACTTTGTTTATATCAAAATAAGCAGCACACAGCCTTTTGTACAGACTTGACCATTTCAATCCAAAATCCTAGTGCCACTAAAGTTGCTTCAATTTTCTAGTATACTCAGGCTTTCTTACAGTCTTTTTTCAGGTTCCTTCTAGAATCAAGCTTCATCTGCAACCTTTCAACAAGATGGCATTTCAGCAAATGACATGCCATTCATTAATGAAAAAGGAAAGCATCTGCGTGCTCTGTGACCATCTACCTAACGGTCATCTTGCACTGCAAGTAACTGTGTGATCTGAAACCTACAGGCATTTTTCTGTGTTGGGGCTGATCATCAGCCAGGAACTTGAGAGAGCACCAACACCACATTAATTGTAGCAATTTGGGGGTGTCTTTGGATTTCCTGTGATATAAACAAAGTAGTACCTTTCTTTCAGATTGTAGTTCCTGTTCTGGAGGTTGAGCTGGCTTGAGGACTTACGGAGGGCATTTTATTATCCTGTTGTCTCTTCAGCTATAAGAACACAGTTCTTAGTTTTAATACGATTTCTTAAGAAGGAAATATTCTAGCATGTGATCTATCACACAAGCCAAAGATCACATTAGCTGTAATTACTTTTGGCTGAGCTTACACTGATCAATGCAGTCTTTGGGACTTCAGGGTGGCACTGATGCTGTTGGTTTACTCACACAACAGTACGTACGTGGCCAAAGTAATGGCTTTGACAGACTCAGCCTGAGGTTTCTTAAATACATTACAGCATGCAGAAAGACACAAGAATAAAGCTGGGTAAAATGCATAGCCCAGGGACCAAACAAGCATCTGCAGTGTTTACTGAGAGTAGGAACTTGGCAACACAAAAGAAAAAAGGTGTTTCAGTGCTGTGGAGATGCTCAGACATGCAATGACTTTCCACTACAAGAAGCTGCAGTGTACCTTCTGATTTCTGCCCAGTATACACTGAGGGCACAAAGCAGAGAAAGTTGCTGTAGGAGTGATGTCAAACTTCAAGGGCTGAAGACAATTTTAGACATAACACAAACAGAACAGAGGATCAAGCCCACAAATTAAGCAAGCTCACTTAGATACCACTTGAATTCTCACTCTAAGGTCATAAAAAATTATCTGCATTGCTCAAAGTACCTTCTGCACCCATGCAATCTAGCTCCCATTGTTTCTACCACCCAAATATTTCTTTAAAATGCATTCCTCAGACAGGATAGGGAGCAGAAGAGCTAGAAGATGTTCCACCATTTCAGGTCTAGTGAGAAGTAGGAAGTAACAAAATTCTCATTCAACATATAACAGTCCTACAGCCACATGATTTCTAGACTCACACCCCCACACCCACTTTACCGTAGCTCTGCATTCAAACTTCAGGCCATTCTTGAGTCTAAACCCGACATCTGATGGCTTTTATGTAACTAAAACAGTAGGTACCCCGGAAGTAAATGTACAGCTGCCTTAGGGAACTACATCATAACCTAAGCATTGATATTCCTATGGAAAATCAGCCAGAAGTTCATAATCTACACTTGTGTACAGATCCTACCACAAGATCACTGACCTAAGAGCAATACTGAATGCACTTAAAAAGGTGGCTCCACTTACAGGCAGGAAATGAAGATACAGATATTGAAGGGAACACTTCAATGGATCCTCAAAGACATAAAACATTGGAAATTATACCTTTGTGACAAGCCCAAGCTCATACACAATATCTGTAACAGAGCTACACACAATCTTAATAGCTACAGAGGTCCTCCCAGCCCAGCATCCTCTCATGTGGGCTAATTATTTACATCTCAGTCTCCTGAGACTCCTGTCAGTGCTCCTGCACTTCTCTTGCTGGATGATGCTTGCTACATAAAACATCAATAAACTCCACTTGATGGCAACTATTGGCCTATGCTGCATACTGTACCATCAGCCTCCACTGGCAGAGCTTGCTTCACAAGGGAGTTCAAGGACCAGCATCAGCCCTGCCACAGCAGCATGGAGTGGGACAGTACAATCAGCTTTTCAGGCAGGCTTTGAAGGCTGTGTGGAGCTTTTCACCACCCTGACCAGACTACTGCTGGTATTAGAGCTAACACCACTAGTTCGGACATGTTTCAACAGTACACTGCAGGTAGTGAAGTGAAACATATCCTAGAACAGAACAGACTCGAAGTCTAAGGCAGTGGAGTGGGAGAGGAGTCAGAAGGAACATATCCCTGGGTCTAATGACAAACTAAAGAAGGCATATAGCAACCACACCCTTGTTCTCTACCTTAAGGGTGGTATTCCAAATTGGCAGGTAGCTAGCTAGCCCTAAGTGAGGAGAAACAGCTGCACGCAGTGCTGAGGGTGTTCCAGGCCAGATTGGACAGGGCTTGGACCAACCTGGTCTAGTGCAAGGTGTCCCTGACTGTGGCAGGGGTGGAAATGGATGATATTTAAGGTCCCTTCCAACCCAAACTATTCTGTTATTCTATGAAATAACACTGACCATAAACCGCTGACATTTCTTAGTAAAAATCATTTTTTTTCAAAAAAAAATTCCAGTGTTGTACTCTTCCAAATGGGCAATGAAAATCTTACCGAAAAAGTGAAGCTATGTTATTTCAAACCAAGTCCATATTAACTAGATACGGGTGTTCAGGTTACTTCATGCTGGACTCAGCCAATTTGGACACTTTGCTTTCATTCCTGTTTATTCTTATATGACCACAACACTAAACAAACCTGTCTTACAGTTTAAAGCAATTTTTACTTCATGAAGAGGCTCCCTGTGGTTCTTTCACCAGCTTGCAAGCAAAATCCAACCTACAGTAAACAGCAAAAGGCAATTGCTTTCTAGATCTTGTTTTGTTTGTAAGGGACTTGGAAAAAGCTCTGAACAAAGGCTTTGGTAAAAAAAAAAGTATTAAAAGAATCACATTGCATTTAGCCACATATAACTAAATCTATTCTAGTTGGAAGCCTCTGAAAATCCTTCACAGGCCAGACAATTACCTGCTGGACCCGAAACAGGGGCAGTGCTGAGCTGGAGATTTCCCAGCAGCTTTTGTTCCCATCCAAACTTCTTCTGGCCACCTCTACCAGTGAGCAAATTGCTTGAGTCTGCAGGGGTACCTCGAGGAGTCTTCTCTCCACTGACTAGAAAACAAGAAGTTAGAGGTTGGTTTATCATTGAGGACGGCTGAGTCAGTATGTACCACAAAACTGAAGCTAAATTAAGGGCTCAGGCTTCTCTGCTACGAATAAGAGCCTGGCCTGCAGTCACAGGCTGTAACACTACTAAAAGGACAGACTGACTTTCTGTTGCTGTATGGGGACTGTGACAAAAGAAATATAAACAGGAATGAGCTGTGGGTAAACCAGCAAGTGAATGAAGATACAAAGCAGGAGTACAAAATACAATCTTTAGCAACTGTTAGAAAGTTTCTTTCTTAGCTAGCAAAAGTATGTGCAACCTTTTTTAATTATAGCCTAATTTTCAGGAGTCTTTAGAATACTGGAACCTGAGGTACATTGTACTTCTGCACAGAAACTAAGAGGTATTACTGCATAAATGGGAAGAGTCATACCCCAGCCAACACCCCTACCCAAGGAAGACGTTTCAAGTGTTCAGAACAGCAATCCTCCAATCCTCATGCAAGTTGTTGGTCTGAGATATACAGTGACACATCACTGAACATATTTACAAATTAAGCAATTCACTGTGAATGAGATTATGAAAGATAAAGCCAGACACAAATGCTCAATAAAGATCTAAATGGGGTGAAATCTGGCAGTAGAGGTATAGACAAAACATATTCTAGAGGCCAGTCAACCACAAAGTCTGGATCAGAATCCAAATTTTTCCCAAGAGAGAGTGGAGATCCAGGTTTCCACTTCAGATTTAAATGTACGTCAGTCCAAATAAAATAACCGTGGTCTAATTTAACTGGAGAATTGTGCCCAGCATTACTGCGAAGTTAGTGTCAATCACAGGATGCGTCTTTTCCTAGCCAGAGTCCAAGTGTCATTCATTTTGATAACTGTCACATAGCAAGCCAGGTCATGTGGAACACTATAATCACAAATTGGCTCCTGCATCAGGCTGGGCAGATAGGTGATGCTACTGTCGCAGCTGGAACTTGACTCTCCCACACCGTATGTCTTACTGCCCACGTACTGCCAAACCTGGAAGCCATTCATTGGTCAGCTCCACTAATAATGTAAGCACAGTTATTTCTGAAACATACCTTTACAATTTCAAGACTCCTTTGAAGATTACACCAACAAATCCTTTCCCCACAGCTTCATCCCCTTTCCAAATTTCAATTACATGAGAAATAAAAGCCAAGTCACTTGCAGATAAAAGGAAAACTTACTTGTTAAATAGCAGTCCAGACTAAGGGAGACATTGTCAAAAGCAATAATGGCATCAGACCCTTCTTCCCATGAAGCGATGATCTGAAACCAAAACCTGCACAGATTGGAAGAACAGGGATTAAATTCTGTTAAAGAGATGAAACCCAGAGCTCTTCACAATTAAAGCAGTTTTAGAATGGGGAAGAAAGGGTTTTCTTTTTTTTTATTAATAATATTAAATTGACAGAGAAAATATCCTCACCAGATCTCAAAGATGATCTGAATGAACCTGTACATTAATATATAGAGACAGAAAGTAGATGCAAATGTGTGTGTATGTGTGAGGACAGAAAATAAAGTCCCCTGGCTTCTGACACACACACACACAAATTCAGGCACCTGAGTGACTTTATTCTCACAAATGATTTACACCCTAAAGTGGTAAGAAAAATAAGTAGGCTCGGGCTCCTGAAGTAATTTGGAGTTTCTAAAAGGAACTGGCAATCAAAGGCTGAAACCAATTTACAAAGTATCTGGTGTTGATCCACCCTCTAGGAAGCAAAGGATATCTAACAGTTCTGGCAGTCACAAAAGAGAGGAACTGACACTATGGGTAGTCCATAGGAAGAACAGAACTCATTATCTTCTTGTAAAAGCTAAGCAGGTTTGCCTTAAATCACTTCCACACTCTCAGCTGGCTTTCGCCAGAAGTTCTGCCACTTGTATGTTACCAGAAGAAAGATCACTGTAAATTCACCCTCAGTGATATTACAAGTCAACAGGAAGAGCAAAAATAACCAACAACAAAATATTTCAAATGTGATAGTATATTGACCATGCATTAAGTTAATGCACTCGTGGATTTAGATTTTCTCGTAGCTTAGCAAGTTCATGTTCTCCTGATGCATATCTGCCACATAAAATCATAATATTCTGCTTAGGAAGGAGAACAATTTCTAAAAGCAGCCAACCATGGCCCTGAAGTCATGCTGAGAAGTTGCATCAAGACTATAAAAACATGGAACTATTACATGCTGTAGACCAAGCTGCAAGAGAACACAACATACTATTTAAAACTCATTCTCTGTTTTATCTTGATGTTTTACACCAGGAGAAGCTAAGCCATTCACGGGTCTCTTTAATGTAGATCTATTGCTGATGGTTCCCACTCCGTCTTCTAGATAGAAACATTCAGCCAGAAATTGAATTCTTGCATGTGTTCCAGTTTAGACAAGAAACTGACGACAGAACAAGGTATTTTTGAGGGGCAGCCCTGTTTATTTAAATAGGCTGTAGAAATCCTGTCCCTTTACTGCAGCAAGCATCTAAACACGAGCAGGTTTTTTCAATTCTCACAGACTCTAGTCCTTCATTCACAGTGCTGGATCCAAAACACTTTCTGCTTCTGCAACTGGTGCTCTTGCTAAGCTATAGATGGACACACAGTCAGAAAAGCTGACCCAACCAAAGCAAAAACTTCAACAGAAAACCCTCTTGACAACCCCTGGAAGGTGCAAAGGGTTTAGAACTGAACACGGTCCACCTACAGCAGAGAAGAGTTGATGTGGTTACTATGTTCCTCCTGCTTTACTTCTGCTAAAGCAAAACAATGATACTTCAATACTGAAATTTCTTGCTCTCTGGAGATATATGGGGAGATATTCAGGGAGATATTCCTAGAACTGACTTTTTATGTTCTAACAATATGAGCAGCTGCTACAAAAAAGCAGGTGATTGACATAAAGAACAGTGAATAGGGTGATGGAAGAATATCCCTAGCACCAAAGGAAACTCCAAATAGCAGAACATTATTTTCATTGCTAAATGATCTGTCTTGATCAATTCAAAAAGTGGCTTCATCCCAACAAATCTGAAGATCAAAAAAATCTATTGTTTGCCTTCTCAATTCATACAAAGTCTGACACTGCCAGAAACCTCACAGTTCTTATTTAGTACCTGAAACCCATTCTGGGTATGTCTAGGAGGAAAACTGGAAGGAATGTAAAATCCTTGGATGTTGAACTGATTTCCAATTACACTGGCTGTTCCCCTTGCCTCCTCCTCATTTGCTGCACAGCTGACATCCCATAACACTTCAACTGAAATTACAAGCATAAACATAAGCTCTTCAGTTCCAGACATGCCATGTGAGTCTTAAACAGAAGCTGTTGGACAGACAAAGTGGGCTCTGATCTACTGTAAGTTACTGTGCCAGCAGCAGAGATGAATCATACGTGAAACAGGTCCTGAACCACCAGAGGTCCCAGTTTGGTATGTTATGGAGAACCAGGACCTACATAACTCTAAACTACAGGCCACAGCTCAGTAGAAGCTTCTCCCTCCCTGTTGTGTGCTACTGAAAGCTCCAGGAAAAGGTAAGATTCAGCTTACAGTTGGCTGTATCTGAAAATCGATGTCCTGCACACAGTGAATGTTGGTGCTACATTGAAGGGTCTACTGGAACTGACTCTCTGATGTTCATCCTGTTTCCTGGGGATGCACACTAAATGCCACTTGGAGATGTGCACATTTTGATGTGTATTTACTTCTGTGAAATGCTAAAGGTTGGGAAATGAATTACAAAGACATAAGCAGTTCCTCCACATCAGCTTTTCCCTCCACTTCTGCAGACTCTTATCTCAGGTTGCATAAAAGAGACATACTTCTTCAAAGACTACTGTGCACCTTCTTTGTACCTGCAGGCAACTAAATACTTATGAAAACGGCTTCAGGCAATTTCCTTGGCAGAACCTAAGCTTCATGCCCCAAGGTGTTATCCTTTGATGCACTGCTCCTGTCATACCTCTTCAGACAATAAAGGATTGTTCTTAGGGGAATTACCAGCCCCTGAGAACAGACAAGCATGATACAAACCAGGATTTCTGTCACCGAAGGGAGTGCTATCTAACATGTCCATATAAAAACACAATAAATTGCTTTCTACTTTTATTTCAGTTCAATCAAGTTAAAAGACAGCCTTGCTGATTTCACCTGCAGGAACACTGGGACCAGAACACTTGAGAAGTTGCCTGAAGTTCACCAGGGATGAAAAAAACGACAGAAATGCTTCCAAAATACAAAACCCAAAGGAATGTTAAACACTGTTAGGACCATCAGTGCTGCCCTGGTTGCCTATTGATCTGATTTTTTTTCTTTACACAAATGCAGTTCTAGTACAAACATTCTCTTGAGACCAGCATTTCTTCAACAAATAGTTCATCATTTTCCCTTCTCCAGTTTAATGTCACTATTCATTTAGAAATATAATGCCTTTCAAATCCCACTGAAACCAGATCATCAGTTAGCCAACATTTTAATCATTAGCTTTGGTGGTTTTAGCTTAATGGGCTAATTAAGGGAAATTTAATCAAAACTGAAGATTGAAATGTCACACATCAGTGAGATGGAAAAGAGCCCCACAATCTCATTACCTTGCCCCCTCCATTACTTTTTTTTTCTGCTTGATCCCTGAAATCAGTGAAACAACTCCCACTGACTTTGGTGGACGGCGATAGTGAAACACCAGAAGCACCTTACTGCAGTGATTTGGTGTAATGCTGGAGGTGACAGAGTCTCACATATACTTTTGCACAAATAGAAACATAAAATAGTTTGGGTTGGAAGAGACCTTAATATCATCGAGTTCCAACCCCCTTCCACTCAACCAGGTTGCTCCAAGCCCCATCCAGCCTGGCCTTGAACACTGCTAGGGATGGAGCAGCCACAGCTTCTCTGGGCAACCTGTGCCAGTGCCTCATCATGCTCACAGTGAAGAATTTCTGCCTTATATCTATCTAACCTAAATCTCCCCTGTTTATGTTTGAACCTATTACCCCCCTTGTCCTATCACTACAGTTCCTTTAAAAAGAGTCCCTCTTGGCATCCTTGTAGGGCCCCTTCAGATACTGGAAGGCTGCTATGAGGTCTCCATCAAAGCAGGGTGAGATAACTACACATCTAGGACTTCAAATTGCACCTGTTCAGCACAGATACTTGTCTACAGCACTTTGGAAACATATTCACTACAAACACAAATGTTCTGTAGATGATCCATGTTAGTGGACGTTCATGGAAGAGTATTTCTGAAGGTAATTCTATAGAATCAGCAAACTTACTGCTGGCAAGTCTGTCATGAATTTGTTGCTTAATAAATCTCAGCAACTTCCTTAACATGGAATCCAAATCCTGATCAGGTAGGCCTGTGTTTGCAAGCTAGATTTCTTCACAAGAATGAAAATACAGCTGTGAAAGGCTTTAATAGCTTGGCTAGTCAAAAAATCATTACTTGAGGACTGGTGGGAATTACTTATCTGTTTCTTCTTTTGCCCTATTTGACCCTAGGAGCACAGCTATAAAAAAATTCCTTAGATGTATGACAATTGGGAAGTACAAGTTACATCCCACAGGGTTGAGTGTCGGCCAACCTGTGAATGCAACTCATACAAACATCAGAACATCAGCTCAGCTGTCTGAAGGATACAAGTTCTAGAGAAATTCAAAAACCTCCCAGGGGTGACTACTGATCAAATTATTTCAGAGTCACAGATAAGAAGTGCTATCAAAGGCATAACCAATAAGCTTTTCTGAGTTTGTTTCTTTAAATTTCTTTGTGAATGTAAATTTCTTTGTGAAATTTAAATCCAGATGAACAGTTCCTTGAAAGGCAGGACCAAGGACATTCCAACTCAGTTTGAGCTGACAGAAGTGGGATACATCAAAGCTTCTGGGCTATAATCTTCCCCATTCCTTAGGATCGTTATATTTCAGACCAGTCAGTATTTGAGCTTCATCATATCATCCTGGGTTTTCTGTTCAGTTGGGTCTTTTTGCTTATTTATTTTTTAGTTGCTCCTAACAGAAGACTGGTTCCCCCCACAATATCTAGGCTTATTTATACAGGGAAATAATAGAGGTAAAAATATGAAAAGACATCTACAGTTATGTTAGTATAGCCTCCATGAGGACAAACTGGTTTACTTATGTCACCTATCCTTAGGTCTTCACTGAACAGAAATAATCAACTTCTAGGTGTATTATATCCTCCTCTAGAGGGAAATAGAAACTATTCCTGAAGACCTCAGCAAGCCAATTTTGTGTAAATTCTGCAGCTCCCTCCCTTCAGTAACAACTCTAAATTCCACCTCAATATTGTCCCTGGCTCATACAGACAGTTCAGGTTTCCATTAACCACTCAGGTAGCTGTCTTCATGCCATTATTTTAGAAAGGCTTATATAATATTTTTTTTTCTGTTTTATCATAAAGATAGGGATTATTAACCAAGCTTGAACGTAATCTCCTCTGTACTTAATCCCCCATGCAGTGACACAATCACAGCATGCCTGTACGTACAGATCCCATTTCCTAACTTGTAATGTTTTGCCTCTGATGGAACTGATTTCTCTGTCTACCTAACTAGGATAATTATGACTGAACCTGCTTGAGACTGAGGCACTTACCAAATGGAGAACTTTCAGGTCACTAACCCTTATTTCATTCAGGTTCCCATTAACTTCTCTGTTACAAATGACACATTGTTAGCGTCACTTCACAAAGGAATACTTACTATTTGGGATAAAAGACATACTTAGGTGGAATGAGATTATTTGTAGCAATATAAGCATGTTAACTAAACTCACAGTGACAGAAATGCTATGCAGGAAGTTACTTAATAGCTAGTAATAAAGGATGAGATTCAAAGGTGTTTTAAAGGTATTATTAAAGGCAACCATGCAGAATAGATACATGTACAAAATCTGTCACAGGTACTCTGCTCACACCGTCACCAAAACTCCCTTTTTCAGATGAACAGAACAGCCAACAGCAGAATATTTCAGAAGGAGGACATTGGCCGACATAGTTAATACTACACAGCAGAAGAGGAGTGATATGGGTATCAAAGTCTCACTTGCTTTTAACAAATGTGGGACCATGTCAAGAGCAATGCAGGCTAGGCTTGTAGGATGAGTATAAGAAGAAAGAATAAAGAGATCTGGGCGTAGATGTGACCACTTAATGTATACCTGTACATGGAGAAACATATCTAACTTGTATGAAGGGTCCCTGTTCCTTCAAGGCAGAATGGGAACAAAGGTCAGGAATAACAGGAGTCAAACAAGCCTCTGCTTATAAAATGTTGCCAAGAACATTTCATTTCTTTTTCTTCCTTCACGAAAAACATGATGCCCAGAAACTTACTAGTTATTTCTTATTAGAAAGAAAATCTGAAAGGAGCTGTCAGAGAGAGACAGAGCAATGCAAGAAGAAATTACTAGACAAGAAGAGTTCTTAGCCACAGCTGGTAGGAACACAGCAGAGGGGTACAATTATGAGACAACTACTTTTTACTGCAGCAATGAGCTAGAGGGTCCCCAGCTGCTTTGGCTGCCATTTGGATAGGAGCTGCTGTAGAAGCAGGGTTCTGTTTGCTCTTGCTGTCACATCCCCATGACTATATAATTACTAAAATTTAAACTCACATTACTTACTACCTAAAAACATATGTATAAAAAAAGCAAGCCCAAACTACCAACTACAACAGAGCTTTCAAGACTCCATTTCTTACTTGCATTTCTGTGAAGCTGAAAAAGAACAACCCTCAACAGGTTCATCACTTATAATTGGAAAACAAATAGTAATTTTTCATCAAGTACAACCATTTTACCATAATGGGGTGCTTTACACTACCCTCAACCCAAATATTTTAGCACTGCATTAATGTAAATTCCATTAAGTAAGAAGACCAATTCTCTATGCAGATTATCATCTGCCAAACAAAGCAGAGCAAGGATTGTTAGCTCACGCTGAGTGCGTTTAAGTGGCAAGTTAAAATACAGCACCTCTGGTAGGTCTTTTGTCTCTGGTAGGCACAATCCAGCAGTTCAAGGAGCTCTTGCCCCAGAGTGGCTTCTTTAATTGTAGCTGCTTTGATGGCATATCCTTCACCAGCCTTTGCCCATCCTCACCCCCCCCACAAAAGAGAGCCTTGGGAATTGGGTTACAGCTCTGGTAATCCACACACCACATGAGCTGACTCTCCAAACTGTTTTGACAACACATTCCAGAGAAAGGAAGGATAGCTAACTTTGGGAAGATGCATAAAGCCAGAACTTCAGACTTTTTTAAGTCCACACAGAAAAGGTAAGACCTCACTCAGGATCAAATTGCAACTGGATTCTTTGATATGGATCAAATGGGAGAAAAGAAGACAATATTCTCCTCATTTTACTCTTGGAAATTAAGCATGTGTCCAGGGTTGCCCAGGCTACTGCAGTGCTAGACATCCAACATCCCTCAGTGCCAATTTTGCTTCTTTGTCATACTTCTCCCTCCTTTCTGTTCCTGCCAATTCACCTGAAATGTTCTAGCTGTGGTTTTCTGCCAAAATACAATTTCCCCCCAACAGCCGAAGGGATATAAAACATTTAAGAAATATCTGTTTCTAAAGATAGAGCTGATCTAATTTCTTGGAAGTCTTCCTAATGATTCTTTGAAGTGCTATAAGCCAAACATGGAAATTATGGCCAAGCAGCTTCTGAACAAGCAAGCTTTTAAGCAGTTTCATAGCATATTATCTTGTCATTAATAAAACTTCTCATTCAGCTTCCCAATCACAATGGAACATGCTTTAATTTTTGTGGAACTGGTGCACTGGTATTCTTTATTCAAGAGCTTTACTTCTGTGAAGTGATTTAAACATTCAGCTCCTCCTGTAGGAATATCTGCAGTATCATGCTGCTTCTAACACAGACCCTCACAGCTACTGACACGGGAACTGATCAGGAAAAGAGAGACACAGCAAGCTTTTAGCAACACCAGCACTTCGTTCACATCAATTAAATACTTCTTACAGTTCAGCAAAACTGCCATTTATCTCCAAAGTTCATTCACTGCAGCCTCCCCAGCACCATTTCAGTGTACCCTTCCACAGAGTTCCCTCCTAACTTACACATCAGTCCATATTTCCTAAGAAGCAGGTTTTGAGATAGTGAAAAAAACACCTGCAGCATTTCCAAGTCTCACAGGAAATTTCTTCCTACTCAGGGAAGACTGGTTTCAACTAAATGAATCTTAAAAAAAAATAACCATTAAACAGTGCATTTTTTGTGAATAAATGAGGAGAAAAACTTTGCAAGAGACACCAGGACTTCAAAGATTTTCTTGCTTATGTCTTAATCTCCATCAAGCTCCCTTTCCTCAGTGAACCCAGCTGGCTTTCTCTGTAAGTAATGGGAATTAAGGGTGGCAGCATCTCATACAGATAGTCAGCACCATGGTATCAGCTGAATCTATGATTCCACATGAACCACTCCTAGCCCAGCTCCTAAGATCAAAGTATTCTCTGCCTTACTGTGCAACCAGGGAGAATTTAAAGGAAAGCAACAGTAGGAGTACAGAGTCATTCGGGCACAAAACATTTCTCTGCAACATCAGGAAAGAAACTGCGTAAATAATAATGGCAGAATATGCCATTCTTCAAAGGAAACACCACTGAAGGGAAAGAAGCAACCAGAAATGGTATTTCAACAGTGACTGCACAATAAGCCTAATGCTAGTATTTTTTAAATATCTGAAGTGCACATATTAATTATACATTCAGGACTGAAGTATCAGCAGTGTCCTTGTTGTATCTGTAGCCTACGTGCATTCCCAAGAGCCAGGAAGATAAAAGACATATAGTATTTGTTCAAACTTCTTATGAGGCAAACTATCACTTAATGAAATCCATTATTTCTAGGGCACAAATTTCCAAAAAGACAAAGGTCACCAGTGGTGATGACACAGCTTGTAGATGCGTCTTACAGCCTAAGGGCCAGGGCAGCAGGAGGTGAAGTATGTCTCTGTCTTCTCTATAAACCCCGTAAGCCAGAACACACACAAAAAGTAAACCATGAACAAGAGTGTTCCCTTAAAGCTGACTTGTAAGACACAGCTAAAACAACACTCTAAATAAGCATATGCTACCAGATAAATCTTTTATGCTTAAAGCCAGAATACAGTCACAACTGAGAAAGCCCTTTATTAAGCTAAGCCTCCTGCTACAGCTAACACAAAGGTGTTCAGATGCATCCTTGTCTGATTTTGCAGCGAGTTCTCCCATCTCTTCCATCCTCACATCTAGACCCACTGAACACTGAGGACTGTGATACCCAGAAGAAAAATCAAATATGAAGCTCACATCCAATTCTAGCAGACCAAATATGAGGCTCAAACACGCTACATAAATCAGAACGTGTGGAGACACAGAAGTTTAAGCACCTTGTTGTAGACTATCCATTGACCCAGCCTGCAAACGAAGACCACCACTCAGGAGTTCTAAAATTAGATGCTTTGCTCTAACTTAACTACTCAGTTATTATCACTCCCCACCCTAACAGAAGATACCTCTCAGGAACAAAGAGCTTCCTCTCCCTGAGGAAACAATTTCCAGGAATGATGTTGGCTATTTTCTTTGACAGGTAGCTAGCAGTGAATGGACTGATCACCATGAAGTAGAATGATGAAAAGACTCATACCTATCCAGTACATCTGGGAGAGGTAAGATCATCCATTGCCATATTCCCA
Source organism: Pezoporus wallicus (assembly GCF_028554395.1). Classification (NCBI taxonomy): domain Eukaryota; kingdom Metazoa; phylum Chordata; class Aves; order Psittaciformes; family Psittacidae; genus Pezoporus; species Pezoporus wallicus. The sequence goes on along the minus strand of NW_026636333.1, from coordinate 1,629,884 downwards.
AACCTTCGCTGTAATCTGAATGCCAGAATGTCCGGCTCTGTTCCTTTCCTGTCTTGTTCTCAACCAGCACCAGGGATATATTTCCCAGCAAGACACCTTGGATGAGCCATGACATTCGTAGCTAGAAGAAAGAGAACATACAAAATTAAACATCACATAAACATTATCCAAAAGTTAACAGAATTCCCAACTCTTCTTTCATTTCTTCTTTTTCTAATCACCAAAAAGTTGGTTCTCTCTCCCTTATCTCATGTAATCCTCTTAGAAAACTCCACAGATGTGGAAGCCTGTAATAATTAGTATATGCTATTTCATATTGGAGCTGCTGGTCTTTCTCTTTGGTAAAGTTGAGTCCAAAACATCTTTCACATATGTGTCTGTAATTTTAAAAGGATAAGCTAATACTTCTATCTTGTGCAGTACGAAGATCACACCCTCCCCAAGATGCCACCTAAGAGTTTCAAGTTAAGACTAACAATTTTTTCAGCAATAAACATTTATATTCTGGCAGCAGCAAAACCACAAGGAATAATAGCTGCAATAAGCAGGCACTATTAATAATCACATCCTCATTCCCCAGACACTCTTTTCAAAAATCATCTTTTCCTTACCTCTTTCCAAGTTTCTACAGCCTTTCCAATTAAAGTTCAGTAATAATTAGTATTTTTTATCAATTAAAATACCTGAGGGAACTGCTTTCCCTACCATTTTTGTTACACTTAGTGTAATTGAGTCCATTTCTACGCATTTATCCCTGCATGTAAAATTATTTCATGTAGTTTTCTCATTTTATGACTTTCTCTCCCTCATTGTATGAAAATAAAAAGAATTCTTCAGACATCAGGCTAGTGTCAAAATCCATATTATATTAACATAGTCTTCTCATTTTCTTGGGAAGATGACCTAGCTCTTTGTTGATAATGAGCATAAGTAAAATACACGTATATATATTACATGCAGGAGCTGGGTCTCATCTCAATTAAACAGTAGAGGTGAGAATCCTGAAGGGACATGTTTGTTAAAAGTACATTAAAATTGACTTTTTTTGGACGCAAGAAAGTATTCAACACAGTAGCTAGCATCCATGCATGTTAAAAAACAGCCCTCTGTTTTAACACTTTAAAGCAAACTCTTCAGTCAGGAGGCTAGGAACTGAATTTATATTTCACACAGGAATGCCTGATAACAGTATTTACTTTCTTGCTTTGACAGCACAGACTATTTGTATCCATTTCTCTAGTTCTCTAGATTTTGTTTGCTGTTCCCATCTCATGGTGTATGTCTGTCCTGGCAGTCAAGACAGATTTAGGCATCAAGAGGACAGAAGCATTGCTATTCCTAGCTGATGCTTACAACATCCCAGATAGCCACTGTAATAATCATCAGTACTGATTGTAGGTAAAAAATGTAGTTCACCCCTCTGTCTCCAAAGCTACAAAGACAGCAGTGACTTTGACTACACTGCAAAACTATCACAGAGACTGAAAAATCTAGATGTGGTGGTGTTCTCTCTCGAGTCCAAAACTCAACTGCACTTGCCTGGAGTAATTCCTGGGCCTGTTGCACTGCCAGTGTGTGTGACACAAGCATTGATAAGATGTACAAACTGATATGCAAGTATGGGTCCATGAATCCATTTTGTTACATTATGACCAGACATTCAAGACTGATGGGTAAGGTTTTGAGTGGTTCAGCAAACCATCATAGGGGCCTTCCAAAGCACAGCACTTCTGGTGACCCGAGGCTGCTCAGGTCTGACTACCAGCTCACTCTCATCTTTGGAAAAGCACTTACAGAGTCCCACGTCCATTTCTATAATGACAGTGGAGACCATGGGATGAACTGAGGATTTTCACTTCACAGACACCAGAAAGAAAAAGCAGAGTCAAGCAGGACTGCAAAGAGCTGCTTCAGATACAACACAGCAATGGCTGGGGAAGCAGCCGAGGAGGGCTGAGTTTATGCCTACAAGTTCACCAGAACCAACACTGGTGGAAAAGGCTGCTGACAAATGTTTATGGTGTAGGAGGCTGATGCTTTCAAACTTGCTACTTACACGGCTACTCCTAACTTTTAGTGCACAGTCTTAATGACAGGTGACAATGAAGATGAAAGAACTTGTTGAGCATTTTGTATTTCAAGTGCCTATGAAGTGAGGCTATTGAAATCACAGTGAAAATTGCTCTCCCCTAAACAGTACTGCAATACCTTTCAGACCCACTTAAGTCATTTCTCTTGAGAAAACTGATCAGGACCAAAGATTGTTGGGATTTTTAAATAACTTTGCAATAACAGCAGACATTTAAAGCACTCTATGGCAGGGAAAGCAACTCTTCTTACTCAGAGTCTACATGTGAAGCACTTTTAGGACCCTAACGCCAACTCTACTGTAACGCACTAAGTGAAATTTCTAATACAGGTAAGTTGGACCAACTTCACTGTGCCCTTCTGACTGTTCAAAATTTGAGAGGTAAAGCCCGGAAGCTCCTACCACACAGGAGCTTTCCGACCTCTTCTCTTCTGGAAAAGTGCCAGACTGCAAGAGGCAACATCTACATGGTCAGAAGTGAGAAAAGAGTGAGACTTTGATAGTTATTAACGTAACACCAGAGCAAAAGCTGAAGCAATTGATAAATTGGAATGGATGCCTTTGCACACATGTCAGCTGTTCAAAGGAAAAAAGTAGCTGGCATTAGATGTGGAGATCAGCTCATTGGCAAAGTGCAATATGCATACTCTAATGAACTGGCTCTGAGTGAATCGACTGGCACTGTGTCCAAATGGGCATTTTTGGCTGTGAATTCCAGGGTTTCTAAGCTTCACAGCAGGGCAGTTCAGGCCTTTTCACACCTGCTGAAGTGAACCACAGCAGATGATGGGCTGGATACCATAGTAGAGACATCTGAATGGGGCTGGCATTCATTCTACACAATACAGCATCAATGATGGCAGATGGTACTACACACACGATGCCTCCTTTAAGCAGTGCAGTGGCACATTTGGAAAAATCTGAATGTGGGCTGTTGGTGGCATACCCCTAACATTATGTATCAAACATCTCTCTCTGTTAAATCAGCAGCAAAATATTCAGAAGCTAGAAACACCACTGAGAAATTAATTAAGCATTGGAGGTAGGCACTGGCTCAACAGCACCTTACTTTCTGGCTTTAGAACCCACCAGAGCTGGTGATTAGCTGTTCAGATTCACTGACTCAGTAAATGAAACACTCTAATCTGATTTGGGGAAAATTAAAAGGAGAGATTGCCCATGGTAAATACACAGCATATTGAGGCAAACCTTGGGTCAGATGTCCACATGCACTGCACTGCAAACACCACCTTAGCCTCCAAATTTCTCCTTAGCCACCGAGTTTGTGGAATTTCTGGACTAACAAACAGGAGGCTTAATCCAAAAAGAACAAAAACCTAATCCTTGTAAGTATAAACAGGGTTTGGCAGTTTAAGAGGGAGGTGAAGATAAACAAGGATGGTAGAATTTTCAAGCACAAACTGCATAATTCCAAGACCACCTGATAATTGAGAGTTGTTTATTTATTTTTTCTTGTCCCTATGTAAAGAAGAAATAAAATACCAAGAAACTTCTGGCTTACACCTGTGAATCTAATTTAATGACTAGAAGTATTCCAGTATGAGCTAGTGTCTAGATGTCTGACTGAGGACCAGTGACACACATAAATATCAACATTCCTTAGGGGCGCTCCAGAGAGCTGCTGTTTCTTTTTCCTCCTTTTCTAAGTGGCAATGCCCCTGACTATTAACATTATGGCCCTACCTGGCAGGAAACACTGGTTGTCCATTCTCAGCAGAAGTACCTAAAGAAAGGGGGAATGATGAAAATACTCTAGAGCTTGGAGTAAGATATTTTTACGGAGACAAGCCAACAGGCATCCGCTCCCAAGGAACTGTAGAAGTTGGAGCCCACTGGTGGCTATCTTGCTGCTTACGCCCAACTCTGCAGCACAGGCTTACATCTTGTGAGAGAGCATATTACTTGGCATTCCTGCCCAAAATCATTGCTTCCCGCCTATAATACTCGCTCAAAGGAATTGCTCAAAATTTTCCTGACCCAGAAGTGCGTATTATTGAAATAGACATTTATTTTTCTGAAAAAACATAACTCTTGTCTTGGGTCTTAAGAATTCCCTGTCCAGAAATTTCTGGGCAGGAAACAGTGAAGTTGTTTTCAGGTGGGAATGCACTGACCTGGTAAATGTGAGTCAAGCAGTAAAGAAGCTTGGAAAACACTTCATGGTAGCATAGAAACTGAAGCCACAGGTTGGAATATGGTTTACATGGAATTAGACGACAGCTGCAGAAACTTTTGCCAAGTCTCTAAGTTTTGTACATAAACAATGCTTGAAGCATGAAGTTTATCACATTGGCAATATTGTTTTTCTTACTAGAAATGAGAAATGGTTTCACAAAACAGTATACAAAAAGACATCTATTAAACCTGCTCAGCAATTTAGGCTTGTACCTGGTCTTTGGCTAGATCACCCACTGTGCATGATCAGTCTCTCTTGCAGAATCACAGCAGCAGAGAATGGTTAGAGGTGGAAGGGACGTGAAAGCTCACCCAGTTCCAACCCCCTGCCATGGGCAGGGACACCTTCCACTAGAGCAGGTTGCTCCAAGCCCCGTCCAACCTGGCCTTGAACACTGCCAGGGATGGGGCAGTCACAGCTTCTCTGGGCAACCTATGCCAGTGTCTCACCACCCTCACAGGGAAGAATTTACTCCTAATATCTAATCTAAATCTCTTCTCTGTCAGTTTAAAGCCATTCCCCCTTGCCCTGTCCCTACAGGCCCTTGTCAAAAGCCCCTCTCCACATTTCTTGTAGCCCCTTTTAGGTATTGAAAGACTGTTCTAAGATCTCCCTTGAACCTTCTCCAGGCTGAACAAGCCCAGCTCTCTCAGCCTGCTGGGAGAGGTGGGCTTGTTTAGCCTAAAGCGGCTTCTGGCACTTCAGTAGACTTGGGAGTCTCCTGACACTTCTGCTTTTGCTCAGAACTTGGATGTACAAGCAAAAACCTCATGTAAATGCTAAAATAATTAACTAATCTGATCACAGAGCTTTAAAATACCCAGGCAGGCAAGAGAAGCTTGTGTTTTATATGAATAGATTCTCATGCTATTTATTCTCACTTTATTTCTTACTTCTATAAAATTAAGAACCTAATAAAAGCGCCTTCATTTCAGGAAACAAACAACCATAAAACCAAAAGAGAAAGAGTTCTTAATTTTGCTGTCAGAATACTGTGGAGTGACCAGGCCTTCCAGAAATTTAGCTATTCTAGATCCTGTAATCCAATGACACAGAAGCCAAGTGGCAAAGGAGACAAGATAAAAGCCTGATAACAGTGAATAAAATGCAGATTTAAAAAACAACACTTTAAAACAGGATGCTAACAACATTCTGCAAAATACAGCACATGAAAGGTTGTGCTAGAGGCGGATCTATGTTGCATTTTTCATACTCAGAAATGTTCTGAGTCAATGTTATTACCATGTACCTTTCTAACTTATTTAAAGCTGAAGGAATAGAGGAGGGAGACACGCTCTGCAGGTGTCAGCGTGGAGCCCAGAATGCACTCAAGGAATGATTTATATTATTGATTTACATGCATTAAAATAACACAACACCCTTGCATAGAAGAGAGGAGTGAATTAATAACCACAGAGGATGAAAACATCTTTACATCTATAAACCCGAAAGAGAGGGCAAGCTTCAACTATACTCTTTTACATCAACATATTTATTTTCTAGAGAGTGTGTTTACATTCAGAAAGTAATTTCAGGCCTAAAAGAAGCCAGGCTCAGTTCAGAGCTTACTTATATAACATAATGGCACCTTTCAGGAAATAGCCAGTTGAAATGTCAAAACAGCATCAGAAAAAGATTTTCATTATTTTAAACATGGACAAAGCACAAAGCCCTGTTACTTTCAGATATCTGTTCTCACTGGTTTTCAGCACAACCATACCCTTTAAAATGTTTGACCCAGAATCTAACATAAAATTGAAATAATCCGGTTCCCAATCACAATGTAGTCCCTCTTGCAGAGTCACATTCTTCTGTAGAGATGTGATAACATTTAAGGCTAATTCCAAATTCACTACCAGCCAGGCAACACCGCCCTGTTGTCATTCTCCTCTGTTACAACCTACACAAAAATTGCTTGCATGGCTTTTACTTCTCAGATACGGCATGAAGGTCTATCACAGATTCTCTTGAGCTGAGCAAACCACAGCCTTTCTAAAAACCAGTGTCCAGACTCCTGTTTCTGCAGTGACTTCCAGACAGAAGTCATAGTCATAATCCACCACAAACCAAAATCTCACAGGACAGATACAACTACTGCTGCCCAAGAGGTACACATGGTACCAAGCACTCACAACAGTCCTGGACCTGATCTTACATCTTTTCATGACACAAACCTGAACATTTCTGGGGAGACACAAGTATGACTCTTACGACCTACAGGCACCACAGCATCCCTTAAAGCCTGAGGATGCAGACAGCAGGGAGCATCTCTGAATAACAGAATGAAAAGCAAGTCCATGTACCTGACTCTGCACTTTAAAGCAACAGTGCTGGGACTGAGACAGGATAGCCTTGTTATCCAGACAGGGGGGACTGGAATTGAGTCTCCAGTTTCCACATGAAAACAAGCGCTCCCTGCGCATCTGCAACACTAGGGTCAGCTCTTTTGACATCTTTGCAAAGAACTAAGAAGTAGGTGCCCATTCTAGTCTGGAAACTGGGCACACCCAGGGGCTCTCAACTGCAGCAGAGAAACTTAGTGTTGCATAGGTGGTGTCTGAGATGACAGCACTTGGACATTAACTGCAATGTGATTTCCCAGATTCGCAAACAGCAGCACAGCTACTAATGATATACATATGAATTTCTTCTTCAAAATGAGGAAATGTCTAACCACCCCATGATCTTCTGCCCTGTTGGCCTTGTGTAGGCCAACTGATTCTGATTCAGAGTGCAAAGGGCTGAATAATGCTGTGCTTTACTGTCCAAGCTCTATAAATTCTGCCTTTAAATCAGGCCACTGTTTGGATTAGTTCTTCACACTTTATGTGCATTCCTATGCTCAATTACACTTGCTTTGTTTCCAGTGAACTTTTACATACAGGTTTAAAGATTTTCACTCTTGATTACTGTGATTCAGTTCAGTTCCTGAAGCGTTTCCTGAGCTTTTTATTTCATCTCCCTTTTCTGGCTACTTCAAGGTAATGGAGCATCTCTTCATACACTCTGTGTACCACTTCCTGCTTTCCCTCAAGATTTACTGAAAGTGCCACATTTCCCCTCTTTCATACAAATTGGGTTTTAAACACAGAGTTAATGGGGTCAGAAGGCAAAAGACTCTACTGAATGTGCAACATGAAAAAGGTAACAAAGACTGTCTGGACTGCAAACAAAAGAGGTTCTTTGAAGCCAGAATACTTCAGCCAAGATTTAATAAAACAACAAAGAGAAAAACTAACTGAACCAAGAACAGAGGGCAGCATCACAAACTAACCACTCTGACCCACCAAAAGCACTGAAGAACAAAGAAAAAGAAACTATAAAGCTGCTCAAAACAAACAGGAGCAAAATGCAATACAAAGCTATACACAAAGTGCAAGGCCAATCCCAAACGTGTGGAGAAGAACAGGCTGTGCATATTATGGTATCTCCTGCATGCATTTTTACCCTCTTCTCATCTTTTGAGGCATGTGTGGCAGCACAGAGTATGTCAGGCTGATTTTTCCCTTTCTCAGTTAATGAGAAGCCTCCTGCAGGGCATGGGAAACATGAGGGGAACGCAGCCTGGAAGGCAGCCCAGCATATTCCAGGTGACCACCTCAAGCTCCACAAAGACGGACAGTTGCACGTGTCCTGCACTCAGTGGCAATCCATATGCCAAAGATATCCAGGCTCTGAAGTGTCCAAGCGCCCACAGCAGCCCTGCTGCACACAGCTGCCCAGAAGTCAGCAGGGATGGTGTTTGGCCAGGACAGCCCATGAGTTGCCAGGGTGTTAGCAGTCATTTTCTCAGACTGTCCAGTTGTCTCTTGCCAGTCTATCACAGTGGAAGATTAAAAAGCCAGGTTGAAGGAGAAAAAATGAGCTTGAAGCATTAGCAAACTCTTTGTGGCTGGCACCCACTGTGGACTGCTTGACTGCTACCTTATCAGCATTTGAGTCCTGGTTTCATGGACATCCTGTCCGAAAACCAGAATCCTCCAGCCTGGTAAACAGCACTGCAGAAGTTAATGCTCTCGAAGATCAGGTTGAAGTGATTAATTCCTATGAACGCTTCAGGCTAAAAGGCAGGGCATCAGCATTTGCTATGGTGGGTGTAATTGTCAAATATGACTGGATAAAAGTGCATTAAGAAAAAAGGGAATAAACAGTAGCTTCAGTAAACAGTGGGTCTAGTAGCACCCCAGAGCTTCCGCATAGCAGGGAAATAGGAGAGTCAAGATGAATAAACTGGGGACATCTGCTAGCCTGCTTGTCACTCTCAGGGCTTGCAGTGTATGGCCTGTGACAGTCCTGTAATAGTCCTGTGCACAGAGCATCCGAACTCAGGTGTGGAGTTCAGCTGAGCTGGGCATGTTGATACTGGGGCAGACATGGCATACAAGGAAGAGGAAGGTTGTCTACCGACAGGCTTAAGGACAGCCTCTATTATAATACATATTGGTGCAAGATGTGACTCTAAATCTCTCCGGGGTATTGGAACCAGCTGAGAAAGCCACTATGTAGGTGAACATACAAGGAGACCAAGCAGATATACAAAGAATCATGTGAGCTTGATCACATACAAGAGGGAGGGCAGGTTAACGGTTTGCTCTGACTAAGGAAGAATAAATGTGTCTAATTTGTACACACTTGCTAAGATCCCTTTGCCACATTAATCATGAGTTTTGTCAGTGGGATTTCAGGTGCCAGAGAATCTGTCCTGGTTGTGACACACCAGGTGGAGCTGTCAGCAGCAACAGGTAGAAGAAAACTCATTTTTTAGTGCCTGAACTTGAGCCAGTTCAGTCAGGAAATGATTGAGGATGAATAAATAGAGAACAGCATTATGGTATTTTCACAACCTCTTTTCTGACTGTAATTTCAATGTAAGGAAGTTTGTTGGCACCTATTGAAGGAATAAGTGCGTAGGGGGGAATATTTCCTTTCTCCTCTTGTTGTGCTGAAAAGTGGAATTAAATTATTCTGCTCACAGACAGATTGTTCCAGTAAAATAGAATTTGAAGCCACAAGGGGCTCACTGAGAAGAGAAGCTTTTACACTATATGAAAAGGCAAGAGACAAAACCCTTGCCAAACTCCTTCACTCTTTATTACCGACAGCTGCAATGCTGGATGCGTCCGGATGCCTTTTAAGTGCCAAGGGGAGTGACGGAGGTGGGATGGCATGCGAGCAGATGAAATACATGGCAGCTTCTCCCCCGACGGCAAGTTTAATTATTTGCACTGTTGTATACACAAGAAAAAAAATATACACATATTGGGGAATCATTCACTGATTCCTGTGGCAGGTGGATTATGAAAAACACTTGCTCTTGCTGGTGTGTGGCAGCACAAGGTCTTAAAATATTCAGAACCTGCATATACCTTTGTCACAGAAGGGAGGAAAAACAAGGTAGAATGCATTTCCCAGAGAACGAGAACACGAATATATCAAGAGAGCAAAACCAAAAAACGCTTTGCTATATGAACCCAGATATACATCAGAGGTGAATCAAACCAAATTTTAAGCCAAAGAAACATCATCTTCACATACTCTCATTCCAAAGGATTTTCTAACACATCTGTTCTTGTCCTTTCTGGATTTTAAGATCACTGGAACAGAGAGAATCCGATTCTTTTGTCTGTTCAGTACTCAAGCAGCAAACAACAAACCGTGCTTTGTTAGGATTGACTTTCCCAAATCCCTTTGGCTCCAGGATCCAAGAGCATATGTGACATTTCAGGCTGACCATTCAAGATGTGAAATGCTCAAAGTCACCAGCCATGGTTCAAAGTTGTAAGCCATAAATAAATCCTATCAGTGATAATATAATCTGTGAAGCCATAGCCTGGAGTAAAAAGATGCAGACAGGTCATCTTTCTGTAAGCTGAGGTTTAAGGGTTAAGTACAACTGACTCAGAAATGACAATCATGTGCAGGATTGCCTGGAAAGCCACGATGTACATGCTTCAATTGATGTTTTATGATTGTCAATAGCTTATCTAGGAACCTGATTCCATTCCACATGAATTTATCTCTGCTGCTACTAACTTTAGCACTCCTCTGAACAAGGCCTACCTGAGGACTGGCAGGTTTGAGGACCTGCCAGCAAAAATCCCAGCTGTGCTAGAGAAAGCATGCACCATATTTCCTGAGCAGCTCAGGGGCAGTCCTGAAGCGTATTCTTTCTTAGATCTTGCAAATACAATGCTTGTTGATGTAGCCAGCATCTTTGTGTTTATTTAACCCTGGCTGCCCTACCCTTACGGCATATACACCTAATTATGAAGATTTCAATACATCATGTGAGGCCATACAATAAGAACAAGATATGCCAAGCTCTTCAGAGCACATTTCTGTGGTATTTTGAGCAGATAATCATATCTTTCCCCTGCACACAAGGACATGAAATAAGTGTATTTTATAGACAATCCATCGGAAAGCAGTTGCTGTGCTACTGACCTAGTGCCTATATTTGAAAACCAGAGTCAAAACACACACAAAAGATATGTGAATTGCAAAAGAAAAGGAAATATCACAACTTGCCTCACAGGGGGAGTTCCTCAAAGGAGCTGGAAATGCACTGCTGGTCATGATAGTGTTTGCTACTGCTGGTGCTCTGCTGGTGTTAAGGAGGAGTGCACAACCTGGATAAAAGAACAGGAAGAAGGTCAAACTGCAGCACTGATCTTCTGGTTTCAGGGTTTGTGAAACCTCTCAAGAACCCATGTTACCTGGCTCCTACTACAGCAAAATGCCAGAGAGCAGAGACTTCTTCAATATGTTAGGGATGCTGCTTCACCTACCCAACAAATATACTCAGGAAACATGATTATTTTCCCCCTACAGCTATCTTCTGTTGCTTCATGACTTCAGGTTTATCCTCCTTGCAAGACTGAATAACAAAATGTTTATTTTATGTACAGAAGGTAACATGGAAGAGAATATTTGCCAAAACCAAAAAAAAATACAGCTATGGCGAAACACCACCAGAGTAGCATTAATGCAGCTGCATTAAAGGAGCCTCTTTGCTTCTTTAATTATTTGTTGGAAAAAGAGAAACAAAGGCGGTAGTAATACTAGGGTTTTTCCTTGGCAGCTTTACATGAGCTGCAGCACTGCTGCAGCTCTGCTCTCCAGCTTAGGAGGGTAGCACTACTTAGAGCCCATTTGGGCTTTCACTGAAATGACTTCTACAGCATAGACGAATCATAAATGAGCAGCACTTGCCAGCTCCCCACATTATACTCTTTGTGTCTCTTTGCCTTTGTGTTTGTCTATGCGCCCATCACTTTATGGTCTGTAATACTGTGGACTAAACCACCAGATGGCCTAGATCAGATTAACTGCACTGTAGCCTATACCAGCTCACACAACAGCAGAGAATCTTGCTCTTCATGTTTAACTCTGGATCTAACTTTCTAAAGTAATGTTGAGATTATACACCATTCTTGTTATTATTCTATCCCTTTAGATGCTTCTGTGCCCCACCAGTAAATGCCTTCAATGATTTACACTACTGCAGTGGGAAAAAGCTTATCCTGGCAGGTAGCCCATTTGCCAAAACTCAACCAGAAATAGTTCAGTGCCTGAAGTTATAAACCTTCAATGGTTTGTACAGGAAGGATTAGAAATGAACTGCTGGGATTGGATAGGGCAACTAGTATACAGTATTCATACACAGAAGTGGAATTCCACAGACCATGGAGCAAAGAAAAACAGGCTGTGAGAGGGTACAAAGGAGCAGTACAAAGAAACAGAGGAAGTAAATGAGAAAATCGGAAAGAAAAAAAGCAGATCAGGATGGAGGAGGATCGTGCAGATGAACACTTGGTGTGAAGTTGCTTAGGAGGGGTCAAGATTCATGTCTAGTGTCAGTTGTGGAGACCTGAGGTAGCATTCTGTACTCTCAATAAAGAAAGTGAGCAGGATAGTCTTTTGCTCAAAGCACTTACAGTAGAAAGGTGGCTTTTGTACTGAAGGAAAACGGTTGTGCTCTGGGCTTCCAATCCGCCATGGAGAAGGATGGGACACAGAGGAGCCTTGCATCCAGCCACAATCCCCTTCTTCAAATGAACAGTAAAAGCCAGAGGGAAGCTTTTCTGCAAGTGGAACAAAGAGACAGACACACACACTAGAACAACGCAGGTGAGTTGAGGAGGAGACTCCTGGCCACACAGAGAAGCTGCAGTGACTATTCTGACTCAGTTTGCCCAGGGCATGTGGGCACCTCCACAGCTACTCAGTCCTTTCATGTGGAATCATGCCCATGCCTGACCATGAAGAAGGTGGTGGCAAGGGTAACAGCTCCCAAACTGTGACTGACTCCCACCACACTTTGACAAGCCCAAGTGAGAGGACATCTCAGTGTACACTGTAGCATCTCCTAAGTACCTGGCCTCTACAGCTCCACAGGTATGAACCCACTCAAGGTAACATCTTGGAGATGATTTCTTAGCCACTGCTCCTCCAGCCTCACAGAAGGAAATCTGGGAAAGGGGTAAGTAAGTTCCTAACATGACTGCCCTTCCTTACAGTCCAGGTCTTGAGTCAGCCCAGCCCAGCAATGTGATCTCTTCTCTCTGAGAGCGTTGATGCAATCTCAGGTAAAGCACTGAATCCTTTTGTGCCTCAGTTTTTGCACCTGAGGATCCGTTTGGTGATATAAATGCATGAAAAAAAAGGATCCTTTATTTTAAGCCATATTTTCAGGCTTTGAAGCCCACTCATTCTGTCACTGGCTTAAGATTTCAGGCAAGTTTCCAGCTCGAAACAATAAAGATACACTAGCTTTTTGCCTTTAAATTAATCGGTTTTAAAGTAACAGTCATCTCTTTCAAAGTAGAAGGTAACTTTATGCCTTCCATCTCCTGATCTACCTACATTGGAAATGCTTCTTACAAAGGGTGCAAAGTACTGTTCCCTTTGCCCTGCACCATACACTTAGATTGCCGTATGTGGACATCATCTGCTGGCCATGAATCACCCACTTCCTTCAAAGCTCATAAAATACTTTTTCCCATCAATCTCAATAAACCCTCACTGCCTCCTCCCTAATATCTTGTGTTGTCTAGTTCCCACCTTTGCATTTCTCTTCTTCAACACGAGGCCAGATTTTGTACTTATTAAATACACTGTAAAACGCCATGTAAAATCACTACCACTATAACATGATTTTCACTTCTGGTGAATCACTAATGATCCTTACTATGTATTCTGCACCCAGGGTGCAGCTGAGAACTCTGCCAGCTAATAAAAGGGAACAAACTGGGTTTTATGGGAAAAGAAGTAGAGCACAAAGCTAGCCTGGGTGAAAAAGATGTCCCTTTTAACACAGTTAACATTAGGCATTACAGATACCAGAACAGAAGCAAAGTGACCAGTCATTATATACCCTATATACAGACTAACCAGTCCTTGGTGCTGGCAATACAAAGCCCCTTAACACACCTGCTCAGTGAAGTTGGTCCTTCTTCCAATAAACTAGAAAAACTCCTGTGGTGAACAGATGTAGCAACAAACATGATGATGATATTCTTAACTTCTCACTGCTTCTACACCACTGTGTACTCAACTCTGTACTAAAACCAATTTAGCCTTTACTCCATATTTGTTTTTTTCCTTCCCTGTTCCCCCGAACTTCTCCTAAATCTATCTTTGGTCTTTTTGTGTGGGTTTGGTTTTCGTTTTTTCTTTTTTTTTGTTGGTTTTTTTGGTTGCTGTTGTTGTTTTTGGGTTTTTTTTTGGTTGTTTGGTTGGTTTTTTTTTGAAAGAAAGGAAAATGATACAAGAAATATATTTAAAATTGTAAGATTAAAAATAAATTTCATATGTGAACACATTATGAAACTCCACAGCCAGGAAATCAGTTTTTTCTTTCAACCAGTTGTTAAATTTAGAGTGAAAATGTCTTCATTTACAAAATGTAGGATAGACTACAAACTCCTAAAGCAAGAGAATTTGCTCATCAGATGATACTGGCAATTTCATTAGCTTCTCTGTGAGAAGAGGATGGTCCTGAACTCAGATTTTGCTGTGATTAAGAAATTTTCCCTCTGAAATCTTCTATCTATATAGAAAATTTATATATATAAATTTATAGCTATTAAGACACTGAGGCAACAGTATTCAAACTCCAGATAATTCAGAAAATTTAAACATCTGCAGAACTCACTGTCTGAGTTTGCAGATCAATTAAATACCTGCTTGCAGAGCTCAGCTTTGACACACACCTCAAAAGGCAATTCACTGTCAGCGACACATGCATGTGCTCCCTAGTATACCCTGAGAAGACACATCCCAACTGCAGCATCTAGACCAGCAATACTTAATTTTCTAGGAGCCTGAATCACAACTGACTTCACAGAGGAAACTGAAATAAGTCTTACATCTGTGGCTTTTTAGTAGGGCCAAATCTGAACCTGGAACCTGACATGGAGGCGAGAACCCCTGCTTTACTGTTATTTTCTGCAAGCATGCAAATCTGCTACGAAAAGATCAAAACCTGGACTGGAGTTATGGCTTTTTCAACTTTTCCCTTTTAAAAATCTCTCAACTCATTCAGCCTGGGCTTTAAACGTGAAGCTGTTAAGCAGAGAGTTGTTTCCTTGTGTTTTACCCTTCAACAGAACTTGATTATATTTCATTGCACAGCCAGAGGCTGGGATCCAAAGAAAATGACAAATTAGAATGTGTCCTGAATTCCTACTGAAACAGCTTGGCTCGGTGTCCGACTGAATTAATTTCATGGCCATACGCTGTCTAGGATGATGTAAACAAGTCAGAGCAGCAGGAGCCATCATATAAGTAGCAATCCCTGCCTGGAGAGCAGAAGAAGTTCACTGCTGATGAACAAGTAAGGGCATAAATAAGAAGCTATTACTTTCCCAGAAAATTTCTTTCCCCTTCCACAAATTATTTTTTTATGGGTTTTCAGATGTCTTGTGCACTCGATGCATTTTCTTTGCTGCTCTTTCTCACTTTGAATACATACAGCACCTTCTACAAAGACCTCTTTGGCCAGCACTTCTCTGTCGACATGCGCTTCTCAATTTTCTGCATATTTATAATTCATACTCACGTTAGTGCAGACATGGGGCTGATCAGGGAAAGCTCAGTGACTTTATTGCAAAATCAAGTAGATTAGGGGGCAGGAGTTACATCTATTGAAACCTGCCATGTTAGATATTATCATTAATGACAGAAACCTTAACAGATTTAGACTTTAGTAAGATTAAGATGCAGCTTGTGCATATAGGGTGGAGGACAGAGGCATCCAGTGAGACTGGAGCACTTGTGAGAACATGAGAGTCTCTGCTTTTGAATGATGAATTAGAGAAAACCTGTAGGGTGTTAAACTTGTTCCTAAGTAAATATTTTCAAGCCTTCAGAATGAATTACCTTTTAAGCAACACCTAAATAAGTTCATTTTTTTTCCTCATCTCAGATTTTTCATCCATTAATAGCAAGAAAAATTAGCAACTAACTGGAATAATTTATAAAGCAGATGGAGCAGGTTCTTGATTCAAAACTAGGTGTAAATGAACCAGCTACTACAGTTTAAACTTTTGGGTGAAATTGCAGACCGATATGATAAAGGACAAAAGCATAAAAGACTACTCTGGTATGTGTGGACCTATACTAAATTTAAGATGAAATCTCAGCAACCAAATAGATCAGCTACTCAAACAATTCAAAGGAGCACATGAATCTTAAATATGAGTTTGTTTCAATGGCTGCCTCCATGCTTGCAGTTGGTCAGCTAAATTCTAACAGAAATGAAGCGTAAGAAGGCAAAATACTTTTCAACAGTCAACAAAGAGTTATCCTTTACTGCCAGAAGGCTTTGCTGAGTTCAGAACTGCCAGAGGTTAGAATTTGTTGCTAGAAGTACAGTCGTTGATCAAGAAAGAAGCAAAAGGATTAGTGTATGCAGGATAGGAACCTTAAGAGAGCAGAAAACAGAAACAGGTTGCTACTTCATCAGGGGGACTCTGCTGGGCTGTATCTATCACCAGGATATAAATTAATCCAGTGGTTTCTTCATGCATTTTTGCCTGGAAAGTAAACTGGCCCCTGTAGAATTAATTACCTATGCTTTTTTGGTCACTTGCTCATGTTATCAGAAATTTAAACTTTATAGGTTCCTATTCAAGCTGTCATCTGGTTTTCTGACAGATATGTGCATGCACTCTTCCAACCACATAGCACAGCCTGAGTCACTCCTTTCATGAATCAGATACTAGTCTTCCTATCTTACCTGGTAATGTGTTTAACATCCTTAAATATTCATTGAGGCAAAGAGTGAAAATTACTCTTTAACCCAGTGGTTATGAGATTTATCTGAAAGATGGAGGACATCACTTTCAATCCCTATTCCAGGTAAAATTTATAAAATGTGGAAGAGCAATCCCAGGAGATACTTGAATAATCATTCTCTTCCAAACTAGACCAGAATTTCAGACCACGGTGTTGGAAACTCTGCATGGAGAGAGGAAATACGGGTTCAAATTCACTTAGGCAGAAGAAGCAGCAGTCCTAGGTTGGTAATATCCTAACTGAATCCTGTAAGTTCTGGGTCCCTACATAATAAATACTCTTATCAGCACCTCTATTTTTTATTTTTTTTTAATATATCCATTACTTTCCTAACATAATCCATACATTGTAGGATTTGCTATACTATATATAGAACTCATTTAGCATAACTTGCTTAGCTTAAGTAGTTAAATTTGCTGAAGCCTTAAGCTGCAAACTGTGAACTTTCACCTAGATATGTTGAACTTTTAGCTAGTTAAGTAAAAGAAGGCCCCAGAGCCAGTTCTAGCCACCAGATAAAGAAGCTGCCTTCATTAACAGAAGCTGCAAGCTTAGAGATAAGAAATGGCCCTAGAGACAATGAGAAGACCCAATGCAGAATGGGAAGATCTCAGGCCCTAATAATAATACTGGCCTGTTCCGTTGCATGAAGGGTAGGAATTTAGATTGTAAGGGGATAATTGCCCGTGGATTTCTTTGCTCAAGGTCCCTTGTCAGATGCAACCCGCTTGAGCTGTAGCAGTATTAATACAGAGTGCTTCTTTCAGAGTTGCTGGAGCACCTCCTCTATGAGAACAGACTGAGAAAACTGGGGCTGTTCAGCCTGGAGAAAAGAAGTTGTGTGGACACCTTATAGCGGCCTTCCAGTCTCTGAAGAGGGCCTACAAGGATGCGGGAGAGCAACTCTTCATCATGGACTGTAGTGATAAGACAAGGGGCAACAAGTTCAAACTGAAACAGGGGAGATTTAAGTTGGACATAAGGCAGAAATTCTTTACTGTGAGAGTGGTGAGGCACTGGAACAGGTTGCCTGAGGAAGATGTGAATGTGCCATCCTTGGTGTTCAAGGCCAGGCTGGACAGGGCTTGGAGCAACCTGGTCTAGTGTACGGTGTCCCTGCCCATGACAGGGGGTTGGAACTGGATGATCTTAAGGTCCTTTCCAACCCTGGGATTTTATGGTCCTTCCCAGCCTGGGATTCTACGATTTTATGATCTTTTGGCTTATCAATTCAGTAGAAACCTAGAGTTGAACCCTGTTATTGTGGCTGGCATGTATAAATTCCATACACGTAAAAGCATGAATTTACTAGCAAAGACATAAGACAGCCACTATCTTAAGTTTTAATGCATGTCTGCAAAGTGTGCTTCTGCAAAGTCTTTTCCAGGGCCATGCTTCCATCAGTCTGTTAAATCTGTATGTCTGATCCCAAATCAACGCAGTTTGTCATCTAATTCCACATCTGTCTCTTTGAAGCTGTCGTTTGCTCTTGCAAGATTATTTGATTATGACTCAAATAGCAACATGTTTTTCTCTAGGGGTCATCCCTCTCTGATTTCACACTCTCTACACAGACTAATTGGTTGCATGCAGAACAAGCACCATGACATTTCCTTGGCCATTAATAAGTAAAGAGATGTTAACAAACAGCAGGCTTTAGGGAGATTTTTTCAGCTAAGAAAGGAACAAAAAAAAAAAATAAAAAATCAAATGAATAGGAAGAAAGAAAGAAAGAAACAAACAAAAAACTGGGGAAAAAAAATTAGTACCTGCACAACAAAAAGAGTGTGAAAGATAAAAACCCCCAACATCTCCTCGAAACTCAAAGATGGAAGCCTTTGGTTAAAAGTAATCTTAGGAGCTCTCCCCTCAGGTTTGAGCACAGCTATATCTTTTTCTGACAGCTCTTCTGTGCAAGCAGAAGCATTTGGGAACCCTCTTTCTCTGCGTTAAGGATCTGAATCACTTTTCGCCACACTTAAAAAAGCTGATGAAAACATCTATGTTGCTCAGGACTAAAATGACAACTAAAATGCTGGAAGTTGACATATGTTTTATGTTAGTCTGCCATGCAGATGTAACATATAAAACATGAGATCCTTCCTCTGTTTTGTGTAAGAATTCTTATGCCAAGAATATTCAACACAGTAAGACGTAAAAAGAGAAATTAGCCATAGGGCTGAGCAGGCTTGTCAGTGGATACACAGACAAGCACCCAACCTGAGCTCTTGCTAAGGCAAGCCTGTCTTTTTGTGTTACTTGGATGGAAAATGGTGCTTTTGGGGCCTTTTGGCTGTGAATAAGAACTCTCATTCCCAGTACCTGTGGGAATACAAGCCGTGTGCTCTTCTCCTCAAGCTAGCGACTGATGCTCCCCTTAACAGGCAGTTAAAATATCTTCTGATTTTTACATTTTCTCATTTACATTCTGTGTACATTCTTTGCTGGCACATCTGTAAGTGCTATACTGCTTTATGCAAATAGCTACAGATGAATGCTGCATGGAGAGGGAAAAGGCAACCAAATCAGCCCCTGTGGATAACGTGTGTGTGAGAGGGATCAGTCACTTTACCAGCTGGCTTACCAGATACAAGGCCCTCCTGATACATGTATGTGGATGAGACACCAGCCACATGTGCACCCAGTGTCTGAAAATGACATTTTAACAGGTAAGCATCTTCCTCTAGGCCTACCCCATCCTATGGTGGTATTTAGTTTGCATCCATGACTGGTACAACTCCACCTTGTGAGCTCTGCTGCTCCCACTGGTATAGACAGAATTACCCTCCCAAGGCAGAGCCATTTATAGCAGGCACAGACAACAGTGTATCTGGATGGTAAATAGCATGTTTCCCTCCTTCCAATGAAATGGAAATGCATTCAACCTACTGATTATCATAATATACCAAGGTTTTTCTAATTAAAGTCTAAAGCACAACTGAAATACCATTATGAGGCTTCAGAGCTCTGTTTTAAAGCACTTTGGCAAAAAGGTTTCAGTACTACCAATATGAAGCATTACTGGTTCTAAGGAGCTGCAACTCTACAGTGACAACACCCTCTCTATGAAACTGAATCTAACGTTCACTGAGCGTGTCATTAACAAACATAATTCCAAATTGTAACAACCTATATCTAGCATGATGGAGTAGCACATCATGTCAAGCTTCTAACTAGTTTATTATATGATCTCAGGTCAAACCACTCTTCTCCACACCAATAAAATTTGTTAATTTATATTTACTAGCAGCAAAGAACTAGAATTTGCTAGAGGTTGTGTATCGCACTGATGTTAAATTTTTGCTAGAAACTGCAAAAGTCTGCTAAGCCTAGACATTACCTATATCAACAGAGCTTGTCTGAATTACCTTACCCAGATTCTCCCCTGCTCTATCTGTCACATATGAAAGCTAAACTGAGAATAATTGCCTCTTCTGTTTCAGAGGCTTTTTCTGGTACTGATATTTTGGTCAGGGAATACATGTTTTGCATACCAAATCAACACAGCTCTGCCAAGAAGAGTCCATAGGCCAAATCAGCTGTGACACATACACTTTAAATTGGTAAATGATGAACTCTCAAAAGCTATTTTTCTCAATATATTTGCCCTGTGGATAACCACATGGCTGACAATCCACCACTCCTAACTCTCCGCAGACTGGCAAAGGGGAAGATGCTGGAAGTAGAACATGTGGAGGTATAGAAAAAGCAGTACGGCATCTTTAAGATGGTTAAAGGAAGGCCCTAAACTATCTAGGCTATGCAGCACAATAACAAAGTATTCAGGCACAGCAAGCTCTCAGAAAACTCAGGCTGCTATCTATCTTCTGCTATATTTTGTTAGACTACTGACTGCTGAAGAGAGGATAGAAAACAAGAGGAATTACAAAGACACTGGAGATGGCCAAAGACTAGCTACTGGCTCTACTCATTTTTCATTTTGGAAGTTCTCTCCTTTCTCTCCCTTCTGCCACATGCTGTGCTACATTTTTTTTAAAGGCTCTAACAAACTTCACATTTCATAATTCTGTAAGGCATCCAGCTATTCAGGCTATACTTCCTTTGCATTTTTGATCAAGAATTTGGAAGAGATGAAGCACTAAGAGCATCTTAAGAACCTGCTGAAGTAGTAATGTGGGCGAGTACAGGAACATAGAATCATAGAATAGCTTGGGTTGGAAGGGACCTTCAAAGATCATCTAGTTCAACCCCCCTGCAAAAAGCAGGGACATCTTCAACTAGATCGGGTTACTCAGAACCCCATCCAGCATATCAAACAGTCTATCTGCTCTAGGCAGATATCCAGAGTAACTGCATGTACTATGTAGGATACCGGTCTTTTGATAGCACCAAATTAGTCTATTAATGCTAAATTTGAGCATTAAAATTCAAAACAGTAAATGCTTTTTCAAAAGCAGGGTGCATCCTGGGGGCTTGATTTACTCACTGCATGTATCTCCCTCATCTTCTCCCTCGACGCAGTCCTTGGTGAAGTCACACACCTGCCCCAACCTTATCGCTGTTCCATTCCAGCAGCTGAAGGAACCCTCCAGAGCCATTTTTGAGCCAGAAGCAGACCCTAAAGAAAAAGGAAACAAAACCCACTTCAGATTACTGAATTACCTTACTCTTAACCAACAGGTCATAGGATCCTGGAAAACACCTTGTAAAATCCCCTTCTTCCAATAATCACTTGATAAAGTACTTACTGTGTTTGACCTGTTTGATCTTGTCAAATATCTAATGGTACACCTAACAGAGAATTTCAGTTCCCCAGGCATTTCTAGTGTTTTAACTTGGAAGGCATCTCTGACCCTTGAAAAGAGGGCTGAAATCCTTCAGCCTGCTTTGCGGAACTTCCAAGAACAACAAAATATGTATGATAGATTTTTAATTGTGTATGAATTTACTGCTGGACTGACAGTCCTGAAGATGTATATCCTCGCTGTCTAGCTCAGGAATAACATAGCTGCAGGATTTGGAAAGAATACAAGCTTTCATCATGCCCTCCTGTCAACATGTATTACCTATGACTTGGGTGTATAACATTGCCATCTTCTCTCTGCAAGACAGAAAACAGTCTGATCTCTGCTTGCACTTTTCTTTCTCTTCTACACCCACTCCTTCATCCCTTCCCCTCAAGTCAGGAAGCTCACAGCAGACTACATCTACCAAGATAAAATCACTAATTAATTTTACCTATGCTAAGCAGCAAAAGGCAGTCAGCAATGTGGAAAGGAGCCAACTCTTATGAAACAAGGTCACTGAACATTACAATTAGAGGCCAGTATCATCCATTCAGAAATGATCCTGAGTACTTGTCGCCTGGCACTGTCCTTTACTGGAGGCACACGATTCCTTTGATAGCTGAGATGTCAGAGATCATCCAGCTGGATGGGTATGATTTTCCTTACTGTAGGAGTTCTTACAAGGGCATGCAGGGAAAGGACAAGGGGGAATGGTTTTAAACTGGAAGAGGGTAGATTAGACATTAGGAAGAAGCTCTTCCCTGTGTGGGTGCTGAGGCACTGGCACAGGGTGCCCAGAGAAGCTGTGGCTGCTCCATCCCCGGCAGTGTTGAAGGCCAGGTTAGAAGGGGCCTGGCGCAACCTGGTCTAGTGGAAGGTGTGTCTGCCTGTGGCAGGGGGTTGGAACTGGGTGAGCTTTAAGGTCCCCTCCAACCCAAGTCATTCTGTGATTCTATGAATTCACTCATCCCCAGTGGCTCAGATACTAAGAATAAGGCCTTTTTTCTTTTTTTTTTTAAGAGACACATGCTGCAGATCAGCCACCTCAAGAAGGCAGTAAGTAGTTCGAGAACATCCTATAGCCAGTACATATTGAGGGGGATAAACTCAAAAAGCAGCAGAGCTCCTTCCACAAAAATTTGGGTGTAGATGCAATTCACCAAAACCTTTCTGACTTTCTGCAGAGAGATCTGCTTCCAGTCACTGCTCCTAGAAGGCAAATCCAGAAGTTCAAAGAGGCCTGTGCTGCAAATTCCCCATTGCAACACCTCCTGCCCTGTCTCATATTAGATGGGTAAATGCTCAAGATTAAACCAAAGCCTCTGGGCAGAGTGAGCCATTGTTTGCCTAACTCATCTGTGCTTGCTGAACAGCACAGCTACATCATGTTCTCTGGTACTACAGGGAGTTGGGAATCACTGGCAATTCAATTAGATGTGCACTTGATACTTTTATTTATATTGCCTGCCAAAAGTAAAAATTAATGAAGCATGTAGGAAAGCAACCACTATTTCTCTTCAAGCTTATTTTATGGTGCAAATCAATTCAGGAGTGGGGGGAATACATGCCAAACCTTTTTAATAAAGGACCCCAGCTCCTGAAAAGGGTGCTCTATGTGGCTGTCAGCTCAATGTTTTTGAGTGCCTCAGAGCAATTCTGGCTTGCTTCATACAGGCTGTACAGTGCCCTTGTATTTCAGGCAGGGTCAAAGCATGACTACAGAGGACAGCTTTGCAGGAAAAATAGACCAAGTAACTCAGAGCTGGCTGCTGACAATTTCTGCAGGCCTCTGGGCAAGGCTTTAAGGCAATGAGAGGATATCTATCTTCCTTGGCTTTGCTGTGCTCCTTATAAAAATGCACTCCTAGAGACACAGTGCTGAGAGCCTTCCTTATGTTACATGCAAAGCTCTTTACATGTCACAAGCTGGATGCATCAGGCTCAGGCCAGTGTGCAAATGGATGCTAGAGAGCTATCAGAAGTCACTCTGGTAACTCCAGTGTCCCCATCGCCTAGGGGTATGCAATGAACCTCCACAGCACCATGTTGCTGGAAGGACCCCTAAAGAAAAGTTAAGAGACACATCCCAGGGCACTTCTATGAGGTTAATAACATCATGACACTCTTGAAAAAAATACCTTTAAGTCCTAGTCAAATTCTGAAGTACTTTTGTCTCTGAATTATCCCCCAGACAGTTTTGAACCCCACATTTATTACCAGCTCTCATGTCCTACTCTGCTTATCTGCAATCTTTTCCGCAATGTCTGTGTTTTATCCCAGCAGCTGCTGGGATAAGATACACAGAGATTCAGAGGAGGGGTTATTGTAGACAATGGAGTTGTTCTGTTTACTCAGTTCATTATAACCTTGTAAAGGAATTCAGTTTTCCAAGCACATGACTGCATTATTACGAATTATAATGGAACCAAGGCATTCAAGAGCACCTACTGTCTTCCCAGATGTCTTTGTTGCAGCCTAGGAGCACAAATCTCCTGAAGTCAACCGACTGTACTGTTTAAAAGTCCAGGAGCTTTTCCTCCAAAACAATGCAGCAGATTTGCATGCTCATTTATCTCTGTGGAGACGGGGCTTCAATTAGCTTGGATTTGCATTAGACCCATATATACATGCTCCTTGTATAGGATGGAGAACACAAATAGCAAAGCTGCAGCACGGGGAGTGGCTGGGCTCTGTGATAGTACGTGATTCATTCCTATCTCCTGTTTGCTTGCTTACCATGTGCACAAAGGCAGAATGAATTGGATAAAGGAGATGATTAACTAGTAAAACAAATAGAGAGCAGAAAAACACCCAAATACAAATGACCCTTTTAATGGGCCACTTGATGCAGCTGTTTGCATCCAAGCTCAAGGAAACGCAATTTTTAATTAAAATATTTTGTAACAAAAATAGACATCTGATCTTTTCATTTCCCAGCCCAAACTGCTCTTGGCAAGGTGAGCCAGAATGACCTAGATTGCTGAGTGAAGTGGCCTCTACTCACACACAGAAGATGCGCAAGGAAAGGAAATGAATGGTATCAAGTAAGTATCAAAGTAAAATTTGTGGGAGACATCCTTTATATTTACAGCAGTGTTTACGTAGCCAGTGGCATCCATAAATTATAGCAGTCATTAAGCTGTACCACGGCTGGCTTGGAGTCTTATAAATCATTATTTAAACAGCAGCATTAAACAAATGGCATTTCAAGCTCTAAATTGGAAGGAGAAACAAACAACTCCTTGGGGAACACGTGCTGACTTTATACCTCACAGGTTCTGCTTCTGAACACAGTCCAGCCTTGGCAGTGTTTAAATCCAGTACCAGACTCTGGACACAAATGACATCCTGGGCTCATTACTGCCCACGCTTTTGGACTTCGTTTCCATATAGCAGTATGGAAAGGGGAAAATCATGTGGCTTACCCTAATGCAGAGAAAACAACTTACTGCTCAGACTGTGGAGCCACAGCGGATGTACTTCAGCCCTCAGCAGATTCTCTCTGTCTTGGATTGCCTCTTCTTTCCTACCCTTTCCCTTGAGAGGAGCTGGCAAACTCTGGTGGATCTTTCTCTGAGGAATGTGGCCAGAAAGACTGTGATGTTTGATCACCACAAAACAGGAACCTTCAGCTTACTGCCACCACACTTGGCCAGGTGGGACAGAAGACCGAAATTTTTATAGGCTTTCACAAAGATATCCCTTATCTTGCAACATGGCTACACTGCTAATTATCACGCAGGACTAGTCAAGCTGAACATAACTATACCTTCACGTTACATTCAACTTCTCAGGCCATAATTTAAAATGCTACCGAAGGCTCTTGGGACCAACACAGTAAAGTAAAGCCTTCCCGCTCAGCACACATTAAACCAAGAGATCTTAATAGGACAGTATCTGGTTGTTGTTCAAAACCCCTGTCATTTATATTCTGCAATAAAAGGTGAAGAGAATTGCAAAGACCTGGGATGAATGAGCATGTTTTATCAACAAGCTCTAGGCTATCCCTGAGGAGCTTGGTTGGACATAGCTCAATTGATTCCAGTGGTTCTTGGGGCAAGACCCTGTATGCACACAAGGTGAAAACCTTCCATTTTTAAGTGCATGTATGTAATTAAGAAATATCTATCCATGGAAATCCACCACATCTGCCTCACTGTGTGTGCTACCTCTCAAAAAAGAAATTTTCCTACTATTTAATTACAGCTCTTAAAACTATTTTCTAATGGGCTAGCACTGCTAGTCTAACATTCCTCCATCAAACACCAGGGATTGTGCAACCTTACTGACAACGCTTATCTGTCACAAGTGTTTGTCATTAACTTTCCTCTCCTCCTCCTTTGGTTTAAGGCTTCGACTCAGATATTTAACGAGAGAGTATTTGGGAGATTTAAAGGTTGAGCAAAACATAGAAAAGCTGCTGTCTAGCTAGAAAAAGACAGTGAGAATTCTGGTGAGTTTCTGATAATTGATTTTTCTCCCAGGCACATCATTTCCTCGTTCAGCATCTCCATCCCTCCAGCCTTCCTGCAGCGCAGAGGTTTGAAGGCTGAGGGCTCACTTGGCACTGAGGATAGCCCTGCTCCAGGACAAAGACCATTTTCTAGTGCTACGAGTCATTAATAGCCCTACTTTCACCATTAGAGAAGTTGGAAGGTATGAAATAAAAGAGGTAAGAAAGTGAAAGAAGAGAAAAATGAGTTCATGTTTAAGGGAATTGAAGCCATCCTTGGCAAATGGCTATTGAACTCCAACATGATATAGGGCAGATCACATAAATCAAAACTTGCACAGCAAGCTACACTACCCCCATTTTCCAGGCAACCACCCCAGGACACCTGTATTCAGATCTGCAAAAAAGCCAAGTGGTCACAGCTGCAAATGAGACCAGTAAGAGAGAGACTTGGAAAACAGAATGTCCTCAAAAAATGCTTTGAATAAAGATAGCACTCCAGGTTTCTTGCACCAGGCAGCCAAAATTACTCAACACTTCATAATTTCTGACTTTAATCTTTGCAACAGCATTGTTACTGCTGCTGTCATTGCCTAAGGATGCAAGTGAAGCCACATTTGTAGGAGGAAGTGATCTCTTTTTATTAGACTGCCTATATCAGGCAGAAAAGCAACCCATATTTAGATATGCCTGAAAGCTTGGCCATTTTTTTCAGTTAGATAAATTGGCTTTAATCTTATTTCACTTTTTATACATAAAACAGGAATAAGCTCCTCTCAAGAGCTCTGTGATGCTCATTTCATTAACATTTGTAAGGAACTAAGATGTTAGGATAACAAAGCCATGAAAAAAAACTAAGGAAATTATTTATATCTTCACAGTACAGATTGAATAATTTATGGTATAAAATGAACCATCATGCATTTGATGAAGGTAGGACAGAGGATCGTAAATAACTTCCCATTGAGGGAGCATCCCCCCTACACTCCATGCTTAAGGGTGCAGCATTCCCACAGTGAGCTGCTCTAAGACCAGAAATCTTGCTCATTAGAGCCACATAGAAACAGGATTTTCATTTCACCAGAAACGTCAACATTTCAAAATGCATCTACCTGTAAAATAAAAATGCCCAATTTTCTCAAAAAGTTTTGAAACAATTCTGGGTTGAAAATAGTGACTAAAGAGGTTTCAACCCATAACTAAATATTGTCATAAACCCAGGAAATTTGAAAACATGTGAATTCAGACAAAGATAAAATTTGAGGCAGGAAACTCAAGGGGAAACTCACTGGTCTGCAACTCACTCTTGTCGATAGTTCAGGCAGCTCAGTGCTAACGTGCTCTGCCTCTCTGCTGCTGCTGTTTCATAGTAGGGATGCTATGCTCAGATTTGAAAACATCTGCTCCTTCAGCTTTCCCTACTGCCAGTACGATTGCTTACACAGAAGAAAGCTTCACAGCACACCTGAGGAGCCAGCACTTGTTCACTGCCATGTTTCAGCAGCATGAACTTTCCAGAGCCATGCAGCATTCAGACTAGCCAGGCCCTCCTCTTGGAAACTTTTTTGACCAGGTATACTTACTTGTCCTACCTTTCGACCAAGTAACTTCCCAACATTAATGTTGGTGTGATGCATTTTTAATGAATTTACAGCAATAACTAGCTTCCTTAAAACTACAATGAAGTATGAATTTGGAATAAAAAGTTAGCTGTATTTCACACATTCTCATTTTTCAATTAGGGAAGTTGACTGAGGATCTAATATTTATATTCATGGCTCCTGAGACAGCAAATAATTGCTGAGCGCAATAAATGACATGATAATGTTTTTCGCTATTAATCTTGCACAAAATATTGATGCTTTTTTGTTTTTTTTGCTAGGGCTCATGGTAACATACATATTTTTTCCTGTTATATGCTTACTAATGAATGAGCAGCTCCAACACCACATCCAAAAATTAACACTAAGCAAGTAAACAGCAGCAGCAATTTCTATAAAGGAAATGTGGTTTTCCAGCATGCAGTGATCCCTACCTATTTTATGGTATCTAGAAAATTGAAAAAGGCCAAAATAGATGGAAAATACTTATTCCCACATACCTATGAAACACTGTGTATGCACAGACTTTGGACTTTGTAATTTTACCTTACACAGCAGATCATTAAGGTTTCCATCCCCAAATATGAACATCCTGACTTAGAACAATACAATGGGATAGAGGAATTTTGTTAAAATTCCAAATCGCATTTCTTTTGGTTACTTTTTGCTTCTCTTGTTTCAGTATCAGACTACATTTGACTCCTTTTTCTCTCAGGTACCACTGCAGCTTCATGAGATTAAAAAAAAACCCAACAAAACAAAAGACCTCACCGCCTCCAGCTTTCATACCTCTCCTAAAAGCAGTTAACAGTATATTTGCAACAGTAAGCAACTGGTTAAGAAAAAAAGACCAAAAACCCCTTTTCTGTGATTTTCTGTGAAATCTTCAAAAACAAACCTCGGAGAAGGAAAATAAAAAACTCCAACTTCTATTATTAGCTCTGTCATCCCCGTCATAGGCTTGGAGACCAGCTCTCACCCACAGGAAACATTGGCCAGACTGATTGCGAGCTCACTGGAAGATGAATGCTGCTTGCCACATGTGATGGATGCTGTCAAAATCATGAGGTGGTTAAGATCTCTAAGCTTATTTATAGACAACAGGAGTAGATTTAATGCAGAGCCACTCTCAACATCAGACATAGAACTGAATATGAAATAAAACAAGGCTACTGGAGAAAGGACATGAAAATAGTACTTCCAAACTTCATGCATGCCTCTTGGGTATACTAAAGAGCTGATTAAATAGGAAATACTTGCAATTTTCCACATTTTGCTCCTTAGAAGGCTTGGTTCATATCCAGTTTCAATTGGAGAGGTAAGTTTTACATTTGCCTGCTCAAGTTTCTCAGTTCTAAGCACAGCCAACATTGCCACTATACACAGATTTTTTTTCAATTCTTTTCTCCATAAAAAACCCCCCAGCCCCCAAAACAACCAACCAACCAACCAAAAACCAACCAACCAACCAAAAACCCAATCCAAACCACAACCAATAAAACCTCACTAACAGTATTTTAAAGATGAGGAAACTGAGGTACACATCAACTGATTACCATTGCTTAAAAGAGACTGTAAATTGCCCAAACCAGACTCACTCACTGTTGCAACCTCTACCACTTGGACTGAAGTTGCCCAGATCCACTAAAAAAAAGCCACAGAAAGCAGAGACTGGAGAAGATTGCTTGGCTCAAAAGCCGATTCCACCCAGGTCAGACATAACCCCTCTCTGAACCCTACAGAAGTAGCATCTCAGTAATCTGTCAATCATGCACTTTTAGCTCTGCCAAACCAGTCAACAGAGGTATATTTGTATGCTTTGTCATGAAAAACACAAATAGATGTATAACCCTTAATTGCATTCAATCACTATTTTAGATGGGAATCATATTTTTCATTTCTAAAATGCAATTCTGCTTCTATAGCTGTTTAAAGCAGTATCTCTCCTTTCGCTGTCAGCAGTATTAAATGAAGGTTTATGTCCTTACTGCAGATCAGTTACTGGAGGAGGTGGGTGGAACGTCACAAATCAGCACAATCACGAGCATGCTGTGGTCCCTTTCAGCGGGTGCAGTAATGCATCCTCACATCACAGCCAAGTGCTTTACTGGGCAAAGCAGTGGGCCCACAGGCAAGAGTAATAGTTGTTCCAGGTAGGAGCAGCCGCTTGGTGGGGAAAGAAGGTTCACGTTGTGCCCCTCGCCACTGGGCCAGCCTCTGTGTAACTCTGCAGTTGTGTAAGTGCAACAAATTGTTGTCAAGGAGCCAATTTCCACTTTGTTAGGAAACTGAGTAACAATACCTCAAAAATTCAAAGCATAAGCAAAACGAAATTGCAGATGAGCACTTGCTGCAAGGGAGACACTGGTGACACTGAAAGGTTTGCCACTGGAAGGAACTTAATGTGGACGGTTTCTATCCGTCCACAATTCAAGGGAAGTAAAGGGAATCACTTCAGTGCTACCCTACCTCCACACAACCCTGAACACCAGTATGTTGATGAATGTTATGACTCACTGGTGACTCTTCCAGATGAATGCACTGAAAATGCCTACATTTCAGTTCTCTGAAGCCAGTCCAAAGGGATGGAGAAGTAGTCTATCCTTGCTCTTGCGTATCAGGCTGTGCTTCAAGGCCTTCCTACACTTGAATGAAATTATTCCAGGAGAAAAGCTGCTGAAGGTCAATGGCCCTCAACATCAAAAAAAGCCTGCAGAAAGACTCCTTTCTTCAGTACATGTCTCTGCAGAGGATCTCAGTTGACCTTTGAACATGTGGAAGGCTTATGAACTGGGAACACTTACAGAAAAAAACCCAAATGTCAGTGAATAAATGCAGTGCACAGCTCTGTGTAAGCTAAGGTATGTACTGAAGTTACAGGGAAAAAAAACAAGAAGGGATGACAAAACAATTCCAAGAAAGCTACCCAGGTTTCAGACAGTCTCTCTACTGTCCTACAGAAGACAGGACTACAAGACACTTTGGTTAATGCTTTCCATGCAAGATCTCTCTCCCAAACATATATTGAGGTGCAGAGACAATTGTATGAGTTGACCATATCATTATTCAGAATTACCACACCCTGAGGATGAGATGCCTGTAGGTTGCTAGCCACAGAATAGCCAGGCAAGTGTTAAGCAATATTAAAATGGCTTTTAATTTTTTAATACTGTGATAGGAATCTTAAAACAGTTGTTCTGTGTAAAGACAGATCAAGGAGACAGAACATACCCTATGTCCCTCTCTCTGACTCCAGGTTTTCTTTAAGATCTTTACCCTTCAGTGAGCAGACTGTGCAACCAAACTCTCAGGAGATTTTGCACAATTACTCAGAACTGACAGTTGCTTCTTTTACAGTTTGTATCTTCAAATTTGGTACCATAATTTGTATGCCACTACAAACCAGTCCTTTATATCCACTTTGTGAACAGGCTTCCTGTTGAGTGCAAGCTCCCCTTCCAGCTTCTTCCAAACCCTTTTCCCTCCATTTTGCTACCTGATTCAGTAAGCTTTTAGTTAATCTCTCACCTATCCTCAGCCATAGTATTAAATTCTCACAAATCTGCTACTGCTGTTATTATGCAAAGTGCTCCTCCCAGCTGCACAGATTTCAGCAAAGCGTAACACCTTGTTGACTCTAGATAAATCTATTTATTCAGTGCAAATGTACCTCTTCCTGACAGACTAATCCTTTATAAGTAAATCCTTTATAACTGCAAAACAATTCATTATACAGAATACAGAAGTAGGACTACACACAGCTTACTGCTCATACTTCATCAAGGCCTAGCAAACAAACATTTGGCTACAAAACAAGTAATAAAAAGAGAATATGAAACAGGGTGTGCTAGCCCCACTGCAGAGTAAATGGGGTCAGTCTGGTTTTGTGGCAAACAGGTGTTAATAACTGTAGGAAGTTCCAGAAGGAGGAGTGGAGCACATGGAAAGGACATCCAGAACCCAGCCTAGCCATGCATGCATCGTATCCTGACTGGCCTGGAATTAAAAAATAATTAGGCATATACAGAACCAAGAAAAATAAACCAATTTCAAGAAATAATGAAATCCTGCATACTTTCCACCAAAGATCTACTGGACTGTGATGCAGTTTCCAAGGAGATTTTGGAAAAAACCCATAAGTTTAGGGAAGGGTTCCAGTTGAGCTGCACTGGACAGGACTCACTCGAAAGCACAAACTGCACAAACATATTGAATAATGAAAAAGAACCACCAAACTTTCTTTGGGCCATAAAATGGACTAAGGAGACCTAAAAGGTACTTTATACATACCTGTGTCTACATGTGGTCTTGAAGTATCAATTCAAAAGACCAAATAATGATTAACATGGATTTTCTTAACACCTTTCACCGAGTCTTCCCTCAGTGCGGCGGCCATCTTGGGGAGCACAAACTCTTCCTTTTTTTACCGCAATTCATTGGTCTGCATTTGTAATTCCATTCACGTTAAGCTGCTCATGGTCCTCTCTGTGGTATACTTAAGCTATACTGAGCGCAGAGGTTTTAGCTAGCTGCTATACGTGTTTTACAAAGGGAATAGTTGAAATTCCTGACTTCCAGCCCCCCTGGGGCTTTAACTTAATGGGATGTGCATACAGTTCACCAGTTATAACAACTGTCACTGGCCAGCTACTCACGGCACTGTAGTACCTCAGAGCCTGGAATGTAGCCCATAGTACACGGGGAATCTATCATAGCATTACAGAACAGTTTGAGTTGGAAGGGACTATAAAACAATAAAGCTCCTTTTGTTCCAAACCCCTGCCACGGGGTTTGGAACCTTCCACTAGAGCAGGTTGCTCCAAGCCCCATCCAACCTGTCCTTGAACACTGCCAGGGATGGGGCAGCCACAGCTTCTCCGGGCACCCTGTGCCAGCGCCTCAGCGCTCTCACAGGGAAGAATTTCTTCCTAATGTCTCATCTCAGTCTCCCCTCTGTCAGGTTAAAGCCATTCCCCCTTGTCCTGTCCCTACAGGCCCTTGTCAAAAGCCCCTCTCCAGATTTCTTGTCACCCCTTGAGGCACTGGAGCTGCTCTAAGGTCTCCCCTGATTCTTCTCTTCTCCGGGCTGAATAAGCCCAGTTCTCTCAGCCTATGTTCAGAAACTTTAGTAAAATACTATCAACAAAATCAACTGCACTGGAATCTGTACTTAAACCAGGAAAAATGCCTTGCCTCTTCTTCCAGGATTTCTTGACAACCAGCAGCAGGACCTTCATGTGGCAGTAGTTACAGTAAAGGCTCTCAACTGTAATTTGACCATGCCCTTCCTTCCTGGCCCACAGATAATTACTGCTGCTTTTTAGTGAGCAATATAACTTTAAACAGTCTGTCAATGAGGTATCACAGAGATGATAAAAGTGCCTTGCCCTATCTAATGGGGATAAAAATCAATGACCTGCTGTCCCACAAGTGGTAACATAGTCAGAAAGCTCAGAAGCCTCCGCACTCACTGCAGCCAGGTCTTTATGGGCAATGCCACTGCAAAGTTTTCAGCAGAACAGTAGGGCAGCTAAGCAAACCAAGACGTGACAAAGTATGTGTTAAGCAGTTTCAGTACAGATGTAGCAGTTCAAGTCTTCTCCAAGAACTCATATGTCCTATTTTTCATCTCTTTCTCCTGTCCAGTCCAATGATAACCCTGCCAGGAGGGGCTCTGGACAACTTTGCCTCTGCTAGCAAAAAGTAGAAGTGAAAGGTATCTCACAGCAGTCCCTTGGTCTTTTCCAGATTGTTTCCATGACTGCGCTGCCAGATGATCTGGCGTATTCTCAGAAATAAAAAACCTAGCATCCTTTTCCCAATACCCAACAAAAGGAAGAAAAAATGAAATAACCAGGGACTGAGCACAAACAGCCAAACCAGAGCAGCCCAGCATAATTTTTTGAGGTACTTTAAACCAGCACTCCATTTGTGTGTGCAAGGGCCTTGAATTGCTAGCAAATCACCTTCGGAAACTCTGCCTATCAAATCGGGAATCTGACTGTCAGGGTTTCCAAACTGGCTCTTCCACTGTGACGCTGGATAAGTCTCTTAACTTCCTCAAGCTTCCATCTCTCTTCTCGTGACAGAAGGAGATAACACTTTGTGGGGAAAACATGGCCTTGCTATTGTTTAAGACTAGCACTGTGTGAATAGCGTGTTTTTGTTTGCACAGAAAAGAGACAACTTATTTTCAAGAGCTATCTAAAATGGAAATGTCCCCTGCAAAGAAAAATGTTTGCTCTGCATTACTCCAAAAGACTCTGTCTGACCTGGAATAAAACCCCAGTGAGCTCCAGGAAACTTGCTATTGATCAAATTAAAAATGGAGATGCTGCTTATCCTTGTGTACACATAGAGGCTCTCAAGTGAAAGGCTATACTGAGTGCACCACTAAACAGGGAGCCCAGAGGATGACAGAATCACTTAAGTCATCACCAGATGCTAATGCAGCATTGGTCTGAGGAAGCCCTGGGTCATTTCAGCTTGGGCCTGTCCCCTGAAATCTACTCATTCAAGACAGCACATTAAAGAGACAACTTTTTACCGTGTTAGCACTGACAAGACTGACAGCATTCTTGGCACTTGGCATGTATTAAAACACGTAAATACTAGCAAAAACATAGATTTAACTGGGGAACCTCAGATTTTGAGAGCAGAGAAAAACCACCATAAAGCCTGCATAGCTTCACATGAGCACTATCGAGGTATTACACTGCTACTGCTTCCTCAGTGAGTAGCGGCATGACCTCACCTACTCCAGGATTTTCACATGAGCACTATCGAGGTATTACGCTGCTACTGCTTCCTCAGTGAGAAGCAGCCTGAAAAACAGTTTATGTAAACTCAACATTAACAATTTCACTGACAATTAAGATGACAGATTAAACTGATCTGCATGCAATCTGCAAACTGATATGGCATTCACTGATTAATGCAGTAAATTAGATGCTAACTCACATGAGATATTGTATATCACAAACTTCACTCAGCAACGTATATGTGGTGTCAAACATTTTTGATGCTGTGTTAAGTTACTAGATTTTCCACAG
The DNA here is from genome assembly GCF_028554395.1 of Pezoporus wallicus. NCBI lineage: Eukaryota > Metazoa > Chordata > Aves > Psittaciformes > Psittacidae > Pezoporus > Pezoporus wallicus. The sequence continues at coordinate 1,595,444 of NW_026636333.1, read as the reverse complement.
GCAAAACTCTGAGTATCTACTGCAGTTGTAGGATGAGATTATGAACAGAGCCTTTCAATTTCTGCCCAAAATTACTTCCAGACTTGGTCACTGGAGTACCTGATACTGTAATAACTGCTCAGATTTCCAGAATTCAAGTAGAAATTGCTTTCAGTGTAGTGGAAAATAGCAATAGAAGCCTACCAGCACCAAGTCTGGACTCAAGTTCTTTTTCATGGACATGCATCTGAAGGTGGAGAGATGCTTCAGACATGTGATTTATTTCTCCAAAAAGGTGCTTTCAAGAAATACCCACTTTTGAGTTCTGCACACACTGAGTGCAATTCAGATCTGCTGCTTGAAGAAACTGCAGCGAGAAACGTCACAGAGAGACCCCGAGATCTCTTCTAAGTGGTTTGCGTAACTACGCAAGCAAGGTAGAGTCCCCCCATCTCATGCTTTTCAATGGATATTATTCTGTGAGTCAACACACCCTGACTACTTTCAACTACACAGGCACAAATTCACCAGGTGAAGGTATTCCCCTCCACAAATCCCAGGCAGTGTGAGGCTCTAGCCTTAGCAACAACAATTCATCTCATGGTTGTCAACACTAATGAGACTGTAATGAGATTCTGGAGTTATTTGTAGCTGTGGTACAGGTAAGTCCCTTTGGTTGCAGGTAGACATCCTTCCCTAGCTGAATTGGCAGAAGAGGTTATTGCCTCCATCTGTTCCGAACCACTTTTCCTCCCAGTCATCTGGTGAAGAAGCATGTGCAAGTACTCTCCAATTTATTTCAGGCAAAGTCAGTCAAGTGAGACCAAAACAACAGCTCTTACCTACTCCAGGATTTGCTGTCAACCTCTCATTTTCAAGTGGCAGCTGCTCTCTGGGCTGCATGAACACATCTACAGACTGTTGTGACCTGCCTGAAGATTAGAGGAGCAAAGCCACAATACAGTGGTACTACAAGGCAGGGGAGCAACTTGGTGCTTATGCTGTAGTCCCTTTTAAAAAAAGGTCATTCTAATATGTGAGATAATTCTGATACATGACAATATTCTTACTATTCCATGCAAAGCCATTCTTACTATTCCATTTCTGGAAGAGGGAGTATTTCCCTTTCTCTTTTCTAGAGAGGATATAGGGCATTCTGTGGAACATCAGGCTGCTAACTGCCACTACCTCTGCAGCTGTGGGAAAATTTGTGAACACAGTTTGGTCTTTATCTGAGATACTCAGCTCAAATCTGCTTCTAAAACAAGGAGAATAGAAAAAGCACCTGCAAGTACGCCCAAGTCCAGAGGAAATTCTGTCTCAATTTAGAACTACACAAGAAGGACCTTGCTTTAATCAAAGATGGAGACAAAAGGGTATGTTTATGTGCAGGAAATTATAGCAGCTTTTTCTGCAGAACAATATTTAAAATTATTAAATACAATGCACGTATAAACCCCCCAAAACCCACGATACAGTTTTCTGTTCAGAAAAACCAACTGCTTTAAATTTTCCTAGCAAAGAAGAAACACTGATTATGCTAACATAACGGAACAGCAATACCCTGACATAATTCTTAATGGCATACCATGCTTAAGAAGTCCTGTCAGTTACAATCTAGGCTAGAACTCAACGATCTCCAGGAACTGGACTTACAATTACTAACTCCTCAACGTAACCAGATAGCCTTGCAGAAGTAGGATGAATAAAGGTTCAAGACAAATGCTGCGCATAATATAGATCTTAACCTCATTTAGAAGCAATGTTGTTTAAGGCTTTATTAAGGGATTGAGTTATCACTTCTGCTTAAACAGAAGTGACAGAGTCACTCACAAGAGTAATAAAAATAAACAAGATAATGCGAGAGAGGGAATTGCACCTACTGCTAAGGAAGTAACTGAGAAAAATAATGCAGACCTTCTATTACTGCTCTCTGAAAAGCGGCATGGGATCCAGTGTCCAAATGCAACTCAATTTAAGCAGATTTTCCAAAAAGCCTTCATTGAGGTCTCCCATAAAGGAATGTGGTTAACAACAACAGGAAAAAAACAAAACAAAACAAACCCAAATGCAGAGAGGCAACATGATCTACAGGGCTCCATTAGAAGGTTCTCTGCTGTAGCTCTTCTTCTACCAACAACCACTTTACTTTTGACAAACCACTCCCGTATCTGAATGTTCTGTGTGAAAGAACTGTGGGTTTTTTTTTCCTAGAAATATACCTTCTTTTCTAGACCCACTCAGAAAATATCTACAGAGGGTAAAAACCTAAGGCTAATTTCTGGTTTATAATGTATACAGGTTTCCAAGAACAGCAGGTGGTTTTAGTTCTAGTGCAGATAGGCTTCTAGGTTTGACTGGAATCATCCTATCAACGCTGCAGGAATGAAGCTTGTTTGGGTACTGTTGATATTGGAAAGTATTCCTGGATAGCGCTATTTATCTTGCACTCAACAGCCATTTCATTTTTTTTTCCGGGTTTATCCTAACAGACTGAATAAACTCCTGCAAAATAATTACTATAAAATGATTTATCTAGCATGCTAACCAGTAAGCGTGGAGGATGTTCAATAGAGAACCCATCTGTTGAAGCTTCCTTGCCTGACACTATTCATTTGAAAGTGAGGAATTGGTGAGCAGACTTTATTGAATACAGGTATGAAAGCACCCACTGGCTTTAAAAGGATAGTTCTGTTAGAAATTCAGGTCTACAATTCTTCAAGCAAAGCATTGTCCTTGTTCTGACACTCTGATGCTGCTATGATGTTAAAGGTGGAATTAATTGCTCTCTGAAGTGCCTCTTTTTCTCTCTGATGACTAAAAAGGGGCCACAGAGACTAGCTTTGACATGATGCCTACATTTCAGATGGCTGAAGTCATGAGAGATGAATACCACCTTGTCTAACTTCATACAACAAAGCCACATGAATGTCTGAACTAAATCTTGCCTAGGGAGATTGAATCCCGTGATGTTGTGAATTAGATGACTGGTTTATTATACAGATTTTATTCCCTGACAGTTCAGTTGAGGTCTAGACTGAAAATCATGCTGAACTGCTTGGGAATTAGCTCTGCAAGTTGGAGTTTGTTTCCTATCCACAGAAAGTGTCTTCTGGCCTTTGCTCAAATGCTAAGAAAAGCAGCCAGCATAATCAGAACATAGCTGTGTCAAAAAAAGAGGTCTCCTATACACTATCACAATAAAGAAATAAAGGGACAAGTCTGGTGCTTGGCTTTGTAAACTGGAAAGGAAAGCTGTCTTTGTTTCACCTCATGTCTTTCCTACCCACTCTTTATGAACACTTGGCATTTAGCAAAACCCACACCAGTATAGCAAGATTCCTTAGGCAAACACAGCAGCTCTCCCCTGACCAAGCTCTCTGCCCGAGTAACTTTTAGAATAAGTGCAATTTCCTAAAGAGGAGTCTCCAGGGACAGCACACAACTATACCAACATGGTCTCAGCTTTGGCAACGTCCAGCATTAGCTGAAAATTCAAAGCTGACAGCAAGGCTATGCTTTCCTGTTTCATCAGTCAAATCTCTCAACTTAAACATGTCAGAGATGCATCAGTAACCCGCTGGTTATTGCTGCTGCCACAAATGGCCTCCTTCTGTTCACTCACTACTTCTCTAATGTTTCTAGGACTGATGAAAGGGCTACTTAAAATTGTTCCCATTTCCTCCCAACTAATTCTACCCCACATGTCAGCTAATCTAATGCTCATTCACTACAGCCCAGCCAAAGGGCCTTGCTCATCTTAACTCTTCTGATGCTGCTTGCCTCTGTGGTAAGGAATTCACCATCTCATTTCTTTCTCCTTTGCCTGTATTCAGTGCACAGCACAGACCAGACTCCTCTGTGATGGTACAGCAATATGAGTAAGTGGAAGCAGTAATAAACTCCTCTGTAGTATTTACAGAACAGTGTCACTCTGGGCTTGCAGGGCAGGAGGAGTTATTTTGCTTGACTGACTTCCATTTGGTGGCATCCTGCCTGGTCGTGACACTTTAGTTTCATTTCAGCAATTACCTTAATTGTCCAGGAAAGAAATGCACTGTTTACTCAAAAAGTCAAAAAAACCCAAAACAATATGAACCGGAAAATGCTCTAACAGCTATTGTACTTGAGAAAGGCAACTGTAATGCATTATAGACACTGCTGATGTCTGGAACTGCTAGTAACAGAACCAGCAAATAGAAGCACATTTATTATCATTTAAGGGGAGCCATGCAAAGTCACATATTAGCCCACATTCCACAAATCAACAATTAAAATGAAGCCTACTTGCCACAATCTAAACTTCCAACGGAGAAATTATTGCCCTAAAGATTTCATGGTGAGATTAGATAGGGAGGAATGTTTTACGACTAAAGGGCTTTCCCTTTAGGGAATAGGCTTGTCCAAATGAGAGAAATTGCCTGATTTCACTTGGGAGCAAAGGAAGTTGGAGGTACTCCAAAGATGAAATTAGAAGGAAATAGAAGAAAAACACCATAAGCATAGAAGGCCACTGCAAAGCACTCTGTGCAAAGATGACCAGTTCAAACGTTTCCTGGAGTGAACTTTTTTCCAACATAAGGAAGCTTATTTTCATTTCTAACTTTTCTTAATCAGTTTTAAGTTATATTTTTAGAAAACATGCTTTGTACAAAGTGCACTTTGCAATCCAATTTAAATTAAAAAAATCAATGTAGCTTTATAGTAACATGTATCATTGCAAACACTAAGTGTCAGCTCCAGCCTCCTTTACCTACAATGAAAGAAAAGCTCCAACTTAAACCCAACTCCTCTACCAAACTCTTCTGTTGGCTCTGAAGAGCCCAGCAATGACACAAAGTGAAGTCCAAATCAGTGATTTGTCTTGTTTGGCTCCTCCTTTTCCAAAAGCTTTGATAAATATATAGGGGCAGATCCTCAACTGATACAAGGAGTTCAAGCTTCAGCAATAAACAGGATGATGTGCAATGTGCTTTACAAGTTTTGATACCAGAAGCTCCGCTCAAGTAACTTCAGTGTTACTCACTTCCTCTATTTAAGGAAATAGCTTGCATTCAGTAAATACTTCCATTACTTTGCTGTTTAAGCCACTTGGCAATTGTTTTAGACAGGTGAGTCACTTTACTGTTGTTCTGTTACAGATGTCTCCAATAAAAGTGCCTGATGAATTAATACGATTGCCCAAACTTTACATTTAGTGTTTCTGATCTTGGACCACTTACTTTATTTTTGTTACGGTTTCATTAACATCTGTTCATAACCACATGTACATACACTGTTATGCCATGAGATGCTTAAAGAGTCAACACTGACTTTCTGTAGTCCGATAATGTTACAGAAATATTGAGATCCTTTTCATATTAACAGGTTCTTCTGGTACCGTGTAACATGATGCTGGATTTATGCAGTCATTGCTTACAGCTTTAAATGACATCTTAAAAATCCAGTACATAAATTAGATGTAAGTGCATGGAATATTTGGCTGTAGTCTCCACAGAATCATTTACTCTAGATTGTGGCTCATATAAATCAATCAAAACAGCTTAGATTCCAGTATGCCACAACCCATCATCTCACAGAACCAGACAGACTGCCTCTCAACCCTCAAAGTTTTTATGTATCAAAATAATAGCTTTGTTCATCTCTATTCACATCAAATAAGAAATCCAGCACTGATATTATTTTTGGAACATGATAAATCTCTCTGTGAGAGTTGACTAAATTATATTTCCTTGTAGATTTGAAAAACATTTTCAAACCTCTTATTTTGCTTACAAATCTCCTGATGCTTCATCAATCATGCCCCATGAACAATACACTTCAGCGTGGGACTGGACCCAGAATCCGGCTGACTCATTTAAGTGCTTGCAATCTCCCAGTTGTACAAAACTTCAGCACTTCAGCTGGCAATCATTTAAAGAAATGGGGGGGAAAGGTATTCTTAAAATTTCTTTCATGCAATAAAACCTGACTGTAATTTAATACCTTGTCATCCGTGTGTGACTTCAGGATCAATATGCGTTACTAGCAGGGCTTTCAAAGGCTCAATTCATAAAAGCCCTGTATGCCTCATTTATGGAGGTACTCCATAAAACTGCCTCCGTGGAAGCACGGTGCACGGTCTGCCCTTTCTCAGCCTCACATCCTCAGTGCAATTCAGTAATGATGGCATTTTTGAAAACTCCTGGGGGACTAAGGAGCGTGGTTCCCATTAATTTGTTCTCCTAAGTCCCTTGGCAGCTTTTCAAAGTTCCTCTCTTTCCCCATGTTTTTCATTACTTCAAAGTATAAGGACCTCCACATACAGGTTTAATGATCCTGGCTGAGATTCTGATGCACAGCTACTGGTTGTGAGTTTCCAAATACAGCATAAAAAATGTCTCAATTTTTGAAAGGGCATGCACTCCTTTTCAAAAAACTTTGGTCCCCCTTAAATTTTTCAGGGAAAAATCAGTGCATCAGGTTATGGTATTTCTATTTATGTATTATGCATTTGACTTGGAATTACAAGGTCAAGGCTTTTTGGTTTCAGTTGTTCTGTTGCAGAGCATCTACTTCACTGTGTCCATCACCGCTGACACCAATGTACCACACCTCTCCCATGGTACACACAGTGCAGAATTATTAAGCAATGCCTGTGGTTTGCTGCAGTGATTGGTTTGCTAAGCAAGGCTGCAGGAGACCATGCACAAACAAAACAGCATGACAAAGCAAGCAGAGCTCCCTGAGGCAGAAAGAGGAAGGTTTGGGACAAGGAAAGAGAAGAACAGGACTGGGTCTTACAGCAAGACTAGGGCAGACGTGCAATGAGACCTCTTAGACGCAGAGAGAACAAGCTGAACCTGATAACAACTGAACAAGATAAGCCCTGAGGTATAGAAATGCCCTGAGCCAAACTCTAAAGAATGCTTCACTGTGGTAAAGGGAGTTCTGTCCTCAATCCTTTATGCGTTGCACCACTGAAGAGCAGTGGTGCCTCAGAACCAGTGTTGGTATGACACACACACAGGCTTTTAGAAAAATAAGATTCTTGCTTCTGTCATTATCTAATCTTCTACAACCTGGAAGCACACAGAGAAAATCTTCTCTCCTCCTTGTCCCATCATTTTATTCTTGCTCTTCATCTTCTACTTTGCTCATCAGTGCCCCCTCAGGCTCTGCTGAGTCATGCCAGAAAAAGGGACTAGCTTCCTCCTGAACATCCCACATATTTACCTTTGCATTTGATAAGTTTAAATGTTAATTATCAATCCTTTTGCATTTCATTCAGTTTTCACAATTTGCTGAATTTCCCTCAGTCCTACTTGGTTTCTTTGCCAGTTCAACAGATTATCCCCCTAGATAGTTCAGTCTTGGTGACTGAGTGGCTATCTGATTAAGTTTGATTGCTCTAGTTAATTAATTGGATTGTAAATGTTTACTCCAATTCCTTTCTAACTTGTTAAATGCTTTAATCCCTTCTACTATCTACACCAATTATTCCTGCCTGATATCCTGTCATTTGTTCCAGTGTTACTGGTTTAGTGCCATCTCTCCTTTCCTCATCTCTCCCTCTGATTTATTCCTTTGCTCGTGCAGTCTGACTCCTACCCTTTTTGCTTGATCATCTCCCTCTTCTGTTCTAACTTTCGAAGCTTCCCTGCTGTCTTTCACCTCTTCTCAAAGACCATTGTCATTCTTCACAAGCATGAATCAAGTTGCACAGCCAGGTCTTAACATCTTCAAACATAAGTCCTGTTTAAATTAAAACCCTTTCCTACAGCTAACACGGACCTTCATGGATCTATATAAAACAAAACTCAGAGCAAAATCAAGGTTCTGCACACCCTTTGTTACAGGCCAGCAGTCTTTTGAAATGTAGGGGTTTATTATGAATAGAAAAAGGGAGAGATAAGACTGTCATCTACTGACACAATGGAATCAGCTTGCATAAATCTTTGCATCTGGAGTAATACTGGTTTAAAATCATTGGGTCATCTGCAAATCATCATTGTCCTCCCCATTTCTCAAGTGATAATAGTGAATGCTATGATTGTTTCAATAAATCAAAGCAGTTAAAACATCACAAGAACTAAGTGGCAGCAATTAATAGTAATAAAAATAAGTTCAATTTGGGGAAAGCAGATTACAGAGTTCATTTTCTTTCACTGAATCAATGGTTCCCCTGTTGAAATAAGCCTTAATTAAGGGAGAAGGTCAGGATAAAAATCATATAAAGCATTAAAAAGATAATGTATTGGCCAATTCTTCAAGGTGTTAAAAAGTACTTAAGACACACAACTGCCAACATTTGCAGGGGAACTGAGGGATTTTCAGAGTCTCTCAAGTTTCCAGTACCTCCTTTGAGCAGGCCCTTCTCTTCTGGTTATAAAGGCTTTGGATTTTCAAGGCTGAGATTTCTCAATGCTGTTTCTTAACCCAAATCACCTAACCTTTTTTTCAATTAGAGTTAGATGAACCTGCCCACTCTGGCAAGATTGTCTAAGAAACACCTACACTGGGTCCTGCTGTGGCAGATTCCATCCAGCCTCTCCACTTTCTGTATGAAGGCATCAGTTTCAAAGACCAAATTATAAGCTTTGTTCCACCGTCTTAAAGATTTCTTTATAAACTCCCTTCCTCATATCTTAAAAACCCCACATATACCATCAGTCGATTACTAAATAAAACAACAGAACACTAGGTCCCACTCACCAAGGTACATGAGAGACCTATGAAAACCAAATGCTCTAGACACTTGGGTTCATTTCCCCCCTCCCCTGCCTTTAGTGAGTACACTAATGTTCTAAATAGACTATTTAACATAACCATCACTGTCTAAATTTGGCTCCACAAAAAGTAGGCACTCACAGTCAGCAACAGAAATGCATAATCACTAATTCATTACTGTAAGAAGCTACTCTACCACTAATTGAGTTACTGTGCCTTTTCTAGAAGCAATATTAAGACTAAATTTGCTTAATTTTTTATTCCTAGTGTTACTATAACTTAATTTGAAAAAGATGAAATGAAAAATGAAAACAAAGATAAGCCCCATAACAAGCGCATTAAATTTATTCTACTTAAATGGGCACAAACCACAAGTGAACTAATTTTCACTTTGGAACTATCTTAAAATGATTTAACTTCCCTACAGCCACCCCACTCATCTGCGAGGCAGCTTTTTTTCCTCCAACACAAGATACCTAGAGGATTAAAACACTACCAGTTAGGGATGGTTTTCTGGCACACAACCTGAAGTCAGAGTAAATCAGTCATACTTCATGGGAGAGCAGAGGTGAATGGAGAGAAAGGTGGTTGCCAAGGAATTTGGAGGCAAATATTCTTAAAATAGTAAGGCTTGTCCAAATGCCTATTTACTGAAATTAACTCCACGGGAAAACCAGCTCAGTGGAACTGCATAAACAGCACAGGCCACTTCAAGGAAAATGCTGCCAATTTGCCTCATTTATATATTTATTTTTTTCAAATGAAGGATAATCAGGATTTAATCCAGTCATGCTGAATAACTCCCACTGACTTCAATTAATTCTGGATCTATCCTCTGGCTTCGTAAACTCTTTAACCACAAAGGAAGTTTTCCAGCTTCTTATACATGGAAATGACCTGGATAGACCAAATAAGTATTATGGCAAATGTCGGTCCTAAACCTCAAATAGAGACAACGACTTCTGTAATTTCAGAGTACCTTCTTTCTGTTAATCATGTCCATTTTTCGGTTTTATAAGAAAGGCACAATACTGACTGTGGTCATTGCTGTGTTCACCTGGTCCCCTGAATTTCTGGGCAGTGGTGGATCTCCAGACCATGTAAGATGACACTGTTGGTTCCACTGAAGGGATATGTCTCCTCTCCAATGTCCCATAATTACAACTAAGCAAATAATTAATAATTAAAAATTATCAACACCATTAAGTTAGTTGCTTCATAAATCTTCTGGAAACATCTTGCAATTTTATTCAAGTGAAACTTTCTTAAAAGTTACACAAAATTCTTTGTGAATTATTAATTATTAGTGTCTAAATTAGCTTTGTGTCATGTGGGACTTCAATTAGAAACCTGTGAGAACAATCACTGGAACAACATCCCCAGGGATGTGGTAGAGATCCCATTACTGGAGGTTTTCAAGATGCAGTGGGACAGGGTGCCAGATAATCTCACTTAGGCTCCCTATCCCACAAGCAGATCATTTGAGCTCCTTTCCAACCTGGGCTCTTCTATGTTTCTATTAGATACACTGATATTATTTCTGCTCTCGGTTCCAAAGATGTTCACTTTTCCAGGCAATTTTCCAGTAGGCAGCATCAAGAATTCATTTTGAAAAGGGCCTCACTGGTATTTTGTTAAGTTCAGCTAACCACAACATCCTGTCAGCAAATTAATTTATACGACAAACTGCGGAAAGTGAGCCTATGTGGGAAAACCAAAATGATATATATTCAGGTTTTGGCCGGATATACAAAACCATGATTTCTGTAATGATTCACATACGTAAGTAATCCCGTCTGGAGAAAGCCCTTATTGATTTCCTGCAGTTGATGCATAAATCTGTTGCTAGATGATTTATCCAACGGAATCATGAAAAAGTCTACCTAACAGTTGCTCATATTTCTCCATATGTGTTGCAAGCCCATATTTGTACTCTTCCCTCCCTATCTTTTCCCACCAAAATCACCTTCAATTCTTCAAAATTCTTCCTTTCTTGAGAGGTCCTCACGGATTTTGCTGTTAGCACAACCTTAGCTTCAACTCTCAGGAATCTGCATATGTACAACCATGAGATCATTACAGAACTATTTACCAACTCTGAAGGCGATGAGTGTGTTTCTATGTACTTTCAGTAGCTACTGAAAAATGCTATTGCTGAGTAGACAGAACCATTAACTTAATCAACACTACACTGTCTCTTCCTCTTCAAAATAAATATGGTTTTTATGTTGCTTACTGAGGTCGAAAACTTGAAAGCTAAGTGCTTCCTCTTGCACAGGCTGAATGTCTGAAATAACTGCTTTTAACAGCCTCAGAGCATCATTAAACCTTTAACACGTTTTAGAAACATTTGATCTCCATGCCCCTTACTTTAAAAGTTACTTCTAACTGGTAAATCAAACACTGCTAAGTAAAACAATGTCTTGTCATTTACTTGTGCTTACTACTAAGTACTTTAATTAAGACTTTTGGAAATAGGGTAGCAAATTAATTCATTTACAACTGCAGTAAAAAAATCAGTAGGAAACCCATTAAATATCATTAATAAGTCAATACATTACTTAGGAAATGAACTCTATTTTTATTACTAGAAATAGCCATCAACTATCAGATGCCACCATAATAATTACTTCACTTGCAGAAGGAACAAATTCTTAACCTGCATTATTAAATTAATATATTACTTCTCTGCAATTATCATTTTCTATTTATTCCTTTTTTTGCTTTGGAGATGGCACTTATTTAATAGTAAGTTGTAAGAAAGAAAATTAGATAATCAATAGTTTAGGTTTTACACACTGATAAACACAATCTGTTTCACATTTAAGACAGTAACTGAAAGTCAATTGGCTGTAGGACGCTGGGTAATGCTACCTGTTTAACTGTCCTGATCCAAAACCTATAAAGTTCCAAGCAGCCTTTCTATTGACTGAAGGGGCTTTCTGATCAGAATCTAATCCTAGGGCTCAGGAACTTTCTGTAATAAAACCAAAAGCACTTACACATGTCAAGGGCTAACAAGCCCTATAAGAATTAAAGCCAGAGGATGGAGTGCATGACAAGAATGGTGGTGATGAGCTACAGCAATGATAAAAGATGCACCAAATAAACTTTTGGCCTATCCTGAGCAGAAAAAAAAACCCAACAGAACCCAAAAAAAAACCCCAACCCTCATCCCCCACCCCCCAAAAAAAAACATCAAAAAACCCTAATCAAAACCCCACAACCCACATAAACAACCAAAACCAAAGGAAACCCCTCAATATGTTAGGACTTTCCTTTTTTCTATCAAGCTAAGCCAATCAAGAAGCATTATATAATGGGAATTGGGAAAAAATGAAGATATCCGAACGACAGATCACTTTGATTTTCTAATCTTCTGCACAATTGAATAAAGAAAGGGAAATATGGAGCACCATTAAGACACTGAAATGATAGTTATGTTTCAACTCAACAATTTTCAGTTAGATGGAATATGAATCCAGAATTCTTAGATTTAGAATTCAGAATTTTATCAGTACCCGAACTTTTTTTCCAGTTCAAGTGCAATAAAAATCCCACCTTTCCATGTTTAAAGAACTCACAAAATGGAATTTTCAATGCTCAAAAGCAAACCCCAACATCAAACTTCTACCTTCTTCAAACCCCTGTTGGCATCTAATTTAGATCCAAACCTGTATCCATCCATGAAAATGACTGCCTATTTTCCTGTCTAGGTACCTTAATTTATTTTTAAATTGTGTCTATGATCTTCAAAAGGCTTAGAAAAATTAGGCTGTAGGCTTCTTACTGTTTCTCAGATGCTTCTTTCTGAAGTTCACCCATGCTTTAGGTGTTTTAGTGACATTAAGGTATCAAATAGCTAAGCTGCCTGAAAGCTTCTAATAGCCACAGAAAAATTAGATTTAAATTAATTTTTCCTTATTGCTTTCCTTATTTTCTCTAAGCCTAAAGTGCTGCCCTTGGCTGCTCATCACCACTTTTGTTCTTGCAGAATGACACAGCACCACATCTTCAGCCGGGTGTAAAACGCTTAGTGGTATCAACCCACTGAAAAAGGAACAAGTGGTTTTATTCCCTGGTTATGTTATCCATATACCATGTCCTGTGAGCAGAGCAAGGGAGTAGCCAATTGCTACAAATCTGTAGACAAAATGGAAGATTTGTTCTTTTGCTCACAATATGTCTTAATAGCCTCAGCAACCGACATCTGTCATCTGCAGAGCAGTGCCCAGTATTGGTATGAGCTCACTCAGCTAACATTATCCTGTCACTTGGCTGTCCATCATTTACGGCTCTCCTTCAAGTGTTCCCAAGAGAAGAATTCCTGTACCTTCATGGGAGCTGAATACCTCCCACAGTCTGCCATAAAATTGCAATGAATTTCCAAAGCACTGTGGATTTGAATGATTTCTGTCTCATTCACTTTTTTGTTCTGGGGAGTTGAAATACTTTCTCCTCAGCCTTAGGAGCTACCAAGATGTGTTCCGTACATCAGCAGCAGAACAGGTTCTTCCTGTCTGACATGCCTTGCGCTTTCCACACAATGTCAGGCTATTCCTTGCTGGAGCTTAGGGATCACCTTCATGTATGGACAGTGCAATGAACCCCTTAATACAATTGACCTTTGTGGACAGCAATGTGAATAACCAAAATAACACATTCTCCAGCATATTTCCCTGTCCCACACAGACTGAAAAGGAAGATATACATCTCAGCTCAGCAGAACTCCAAATAAATAAGATGGACAAAAGGTAGTATGTTAAGTGCTGTAAGTAATAATATTCTTCACTGACACTCCACCTAAAGATTTCAGTATGATTCGCAAGCTCCATAAAGCTGGCAAAACTAAAATGCAGCTGTTTCTGGCATGAAGCACTAGATTTACATACTTGAATTGGTAATGGAGCTTGTATTTAAAGAAGTAACCCCCACTAAGGTTGCCCACTATTAAACTTCCATGCACTACACTGAGCTATTAGGGGTTACTCAGCAATAGCTGCTTTGGAACACAGCCAAAGAAACGTTTATTAGAATCAAGTTTTCAACTGTTGTTTAAAAACACAACCCTGAAATTTGTTATCCAGAAGGTCTACAGCCATCACAATCAAATAGCTGATTTGACAAGAAGCCTTAATTCTGTGAAGGTTCTCTAACAGCCAGGAATCATGCTCCTCTCCAGAAAGACATCAAAAGACTGTGAGCTAGAGGCAATAAAATACTCTACATTACCTGTACTGCAGTTCTTCATCGCAAAGGAATCTATAGCCGCTATGCTCTTGTTCCCATGAGCAACATACTCCACTGAGATCCGAAATGGTTTCTCTAGATGTCCAACTCTCCTTTGAAGCAGCACCCATCTGGTCTCACCATACAGTGAGAGGAAAGAACAAAGAAGAGCAGTAAGAAAGGCTACTTTACAGGGACCACATCCCCCCAAGCTGCAGCTCCACACAGAACTAGTCATAGCGTGCCTCCTACCACAACGTTCACTCCCCTCGCGGTGCTCCATGGTCAGGGCCTTTCCCTCCCATGGATTTCGCAACAGCAAGCCTCTAAGCACCAAGATTTTCACCCAGTCAAGGTGCGGAAAACCCAACTAAGCAGTAGCTTATTGCTTTCTTCTGTCACACTTCCGTGCTCTCAGATTTCTCACACATGTCTGCCTGCTGTTTAAAAAGAAGCCTAACCTCCTAACCTTCTCTGCTTTCTTTGCGAAGCAAGCTGTGGAATCTGCACTGCACATGCATATCCCCTCTAAATATCACTCCTCCTGCTTCTCAGGAGGTAAAGTTTCTTAATCTCTCAGGCAATAAGCCAGTCTCCAGGATTTACACAATAGCTGTAATTCCCACCACCGTGTGGCTGGTTGAGGTAACATGCTTTGCTCCTCATGCAGCTGGCTGGAACATCCACACCTGCATGAAGCACTACAACTAAAACATGCCTTTTCTCCTCCTCTCATTTCTTCCTCCTCCCCCATGGCTCCCAAGCAAACAAAGTCCTACCAAGTTAATTAAGGACCTAAGGAACTGGATTAGGATTAGCAACCCTGGAGATTTACATCAATGCTCCAAGTGTTTCAATTTAGTCTGCTTGCTGCCAAGAGTAAATGAGAACAAGAAGTCTGTCAGAGCGTAATTTACTCTGAGACACGAGAAGGCATCATCCCGTGCTTTACGGGTTTGTGCTTATACATGGGCTGTGCACAAGAACACATTTTTCTTGGGGAAGAGAACCCACTGGAACAGATGTTCTGAACACAAGAAACTACACAGTTTATGTGGCATCCATAACAAAAAACTCTTTTTCCAAAAGTATGTCAAGATCTGGATGCTATCAGGTTAAGACACACTTCTGACAGGATCTACAACAACATACGTGAATGACATCTGCACCAACCAACCATCACTTGTGCGTGCTACAAGCATGACTCAATCCCAAATCGCAGATCCTGTACTGCTACCTGCTAAAATACTTTGCTCCATGTTTATCTCATCAGGGACACAATAGTGTCATTATACGCTGCTGAAGCGGCCAAATTTCCCAGCAGGCAAGGAAGCTGCCAACAGGTATGTTAAGGACCTGCAGAAAAGTCCTCAGCAGGAGCTGCATAAGGACCCTGCCAACAGCTAACACAGTCCAACTTGCAACTCGAAAACAAACACTGCTTTTTAATGATTTACTTGGTTTCTTCCTCCCTCCTTTTTCGGCAAGAAAAGTGAAACTAGACTGCTAAGTTTCATTTTTTGTTTACACTTGTTTTCATTCCCACATCTCATCTTCTGATTTCTATGCTCAAGGCTCCTGCTTCCGGAAGGGGATGTTGGCATCCTCACTCTCTTTCTGTCCTCCTTCGCCACTAGATAAATCTGCTGTTACTGGAATGAAATTAAGTAAAGCATCAAGAGTACTTTAAATGCTTAGCTTCTGTGTTATTTCTTTTCATGTCATCTCAAGTTAGGCATATTATAGGGATTAAAAGATTTGAATTTCCCTACAAATAGAGTAGAAATCCACCCTAGATTTAATTTTGATTATGAAATACAGAAGCATCTGTATGTCATGAAAATCGTTCTCCTCAGCTTCAGAAGACTGATGGATTTTAATTCCAAGTGCGCTGTGGCTCTCAACAATGATTTCCATTTCTGTGCTACTGCTAACCCTCTGGATAAATGCGCCAGGAGTTTTAGGAATTGCTTTTCTGAGTTACTGGTGCAATAACTTTAGTTTGAAATTCTCAGGCCTCTCATAGTTTACCACAGAAACTTTATTAACTCCCAGAGTGGTTGCCAGGCAGGTATTTTATATCACCACAATGCATGATTGGAAAAGGCAGACTCACTCAAGTCCAGATTCATTACAAAATACACTCACATTTTGTGGTACAAATTCCTACAATAGGCTGCCTGAGGGGCAAAGATTCAGGTGAAAAGAAATCCCAACTATCAGCCTCTTTCTTCAGCGACACAAAAATAAATAAACTAAAGATTATGCTAACTGCTGGATTTATCAGGGACATTAAAAACAGCCACTGGGTAGTAGAGACCCACAGCCAAATTTGGATGGGAGTCGATCCTACTGTCATTCCGTGGCAGAACGGGGTCTCTGATCTCCAGACCTTTCCATATAATACCCTGTATCTAACAGACCCATAGTGAAGGCTACCTGGCAGCAGCAAGATCTACTTCAGCATAAAAGATACGCATTACATGTTAAGCAGTAGTAGCTTTATTAAATTTGTATTAGAGGCCTACAAGTTACAAATCTAATTTTAGAAAACGTTTCAGCAATCACTTCAGTCTCTTTTTTATATTTTGAGATATTCGGGGAAATATTACATGTAGAACCTCTTCATAAATCATACTTAACCAACCTGATAGCTTTCTGTGCCAAGAAGATCGGCTTGGTTAATGAGGGGAACAGTGGATGTTGCTTACGTTGACTTTAGCAATGTTTTCAGTGCTGTGTCCCATCCTATCCTCAGCGAGATAAGGATGGAAGTACAGACTATAGGAGTGGACAGTGAGGTGAACTGAAAACTGGCTGAACTGCCAGGCTTAGAGGGTTATCATCAGTGGTACAAAGTGCAGCTGGAGGCCAGTCACTAGTGGTATACCTCTGACAATCACTAGTGGTAGATCTCTGGGCCAAAAGTAGGGCCAATAATGTCTTCTGGCCTCATTAATGACCTGGATAATGGCACAGACTGCACCATCAGCAAGCTTCCAGTCAACCTGGGAGGAGTGTTTGATACAGAGGATGGTTGGGCTACCACTGAGAGGGGCCTTTGGCTGGAAATCCGGGCCAACAAGAACCTCATAAAGTTCAAAGGGAAATGCAAAATGCTGCCTCTGGGAAGGAACCACCCCAAGCACCAGCACAGCCTGGAAAGTGCCTTTGCAAGACTCGTGGGTCCTAGTGGACAAATGCTGAACATGAGCTAGCAATACGTCCCCAGTGGCAAGGAAGGAAAATAGCTTCCTGGGCTGCACTGGGATGATTCTTCCTCTCCATTCAACGCTGGGGAGACACATCTGGAGTGCCTGGAGATATTCAAAACCTGATATGGCCCTGGTTAGCCTGTTTTAGTTCACCCTGCACTGAGCAGGGAAGTTGGCCTAGTCAATCTCAGAGGTTCCTTCAAACCTCGACCATTTTGCAATTCTGTGAAACGTGGGTCCCAAAAGCAAATTACAGCAGATAACAGATCGCTCCTGTTATCCTCTGTGTAACCTCCAAGCACTCTACAGAGTGATGAATCAGCCTGGTAAGCTGACAACTGCAAGGGCAAAGTCACCAGTTACTGCACGCGTAGCTATCATCTTGACACAGCCTTCAACAGCAAAACCCTTTTTTACCACGCCACTAGCTATAATGACCATGATAATCACTCTAGATACTGCCTCAAGCAATAAAAAAGACCACAGTTTAACATTTTAATTTAAGCCTTTATGCTGTACAGCAACATGTTATACTGCATTGTTTAGGCACTGCTCAGTGTCTTTATACAGCAAGCCAGATGCACCCAACAGGACCTTCACTGAAGTTACACTAAGAAAGAAATTGGTTCAGATGGCTTTAATCTGCAGTATAATGAGATTTGGACAGAAACTAATAACACTGTGGTCTTCAGTAACAGAGCAGCTCAAAATCCTAGATTCAAGTATTTACAAACTTCAGAAAAGTTCAGACCTGGGTATATTATCTAAAGAGAATTCATTGCTTAAAAGAAAGCCTAAGCAACACCCAGGGTTTCTCTTACAAGGCTGTACTGGTTTTCTCAGAAACAGAAAATGCATCTGACAGACCTGAACACAGTTTGTTTTTCCCCACGCTGGGCCTCGCACAGCCGTGTGAGGGTTACACGTTAGATCCCGAGCAAACCAGAGCACTTCTCTGTTACTTAACCTTTGTTAAACCTCCCGTCCAGGACTCAATTTGCCAGGTACCAGGTTTTGCTCCCTGGCTTCTATTTCACATGTAGTTACCCAGTTTCAGAAGCCATAATCCAGTTTTCATGGAAACTTAATTTCCAAGTGATATCTATAGTTCAGACACTCTTTGGTTGTTCCTGCAGTGTGTAGCTCCAGGAGGAGCACATTCCTGATTAATTCAAATCAATACACTAATGCTTTAGATGCCATTTTGTATGCTCCTCTGAGTAATGCCAGCACTAATAAACTACTAGAACTCACAAGTAAAATCTCAACCCAGAACACTTGCACCCTGCATTTGCCTGTCTTCATGGATAAGTGATTTTGAATCCAGTTAACACCCACATACTCAATGGGTGCTCTTTCATTCTGCTAAAGAGAGGTTTCAAAATGTTCAATTCCAGCAAGGTCTGGGACTTGACATGCCATATACAGCAACCATCTTTGTGACATCCATCTACATCTGGAAGGTAGAATTAATTTCCTTGCTATCAGCCAGCCTCATCGCCTGTATTGCCACCTTCAGTACAGTGCGCTGTAGGTTTACACCAGCCCCTAGGCATAAGTTAAGTTTCACCCAGAACACTATCCCAGCCTAGCTTGGGTCAAGCCACTGCTTTCTCACATTTAGAGGCCAATTTGAAAGCAAAAGTCTTTGATGTATGAGAAGAGTATGGAAACAATTATGAAAAACCAAAGAAGCAAACTTAAATCCTGTTGTCTTGGATATAGTAAATGAGGCCAAAATGCATTTGAGCTGTGGCATGGGAAATGGAGAGCTGCATGGCCCCTCCTGGGTCACAATTCAGCATGTGCACTCCCAGCAGCTATTAACAGGAGGCTGAGGGAAGAAACGAACCTCAAACTATCTCCTCTCCTTACGAAAAAAGCTCTCCAAATACAAGCTGCATTTTGCTCTCTCATCTCCACTTGCCACAGAAAAAAACCCCGTGGAATGTAATAGAATTCTCATACCTAACTTGAGTTACTGTGTAATTTTATTTCTCCAGGTCCAGGCTCTCTCCCATCTAAAACATTCCTATTGTTACCAAAACTTATCATGGTATGCCTGGGAGGAAAGCACAATCTATCTTGACAAGAACTTAGTTTTATCTCTTCGGTAAAAGATTCAGCAGTCTTTGAGGGATAACAAACTTAAATAGCAGTAACAGCAGCCGCATCAGAGTATTTCACATCAAAATCCACCTGTGACCCGATAAAGGTAGGGAGAAAATTAGAAGCTCATTTTTGAGAATGAAACCTTGTTAAGGGCAGAATTAAAAACTATCAGAAGGAATCCAAAAGAGAATTTTTCCCCTTTACTAGATGAATTGGTGAAAGAATGTAACTTTCTCCATCTCACATGCCACTGCACTGTTATACAGGAGTTTATAACAGGTTTTAATATCGCCTCCATACTGCTCCAGACTTTCTTTTCCTTCAGCAATCAATGGGCACTGCAAAAAGGAAGAACCAGACTAGACCTTTTCAGGCTGCAGCAAAAAGCAAATGAAAAAATGCTTTCAAGAAGTCCATACAATTCTAAGAGACAAAAGGAGAAAACAAAATGACCCATGAGGCTGTGTAAATTCTTCTCATTAGTTTAAACGACACAATACACTGTCTCGTAATTAATTTTAACCATCAACTTTGAATTAATATCCATTTCCTGATCTTAAAATTACTTAAAAGACATCAGAGCCTGAACTTGACACATGATGATGCAGTCTTGAGAAAGATCTACCTTCTAAAATAGCAACAAATAAAGGTACTGTATTTTAATGCAAGAGTTTACTTAGCATTAAGGGGATAATTCTTGATGTGAAAGCCTGCAGTGCAAACTCTCTTGCTCATGCCTCATTCTAGTTAGTAAGAAAAAGAAAAATGGTATACATTTTCTCCTATTGATTTAATGCCAGTGGTCTTTGTACCCTTCTCCATGGCTTTTTGCGTAAGCAAGACAGAACACTTAAATACAGTTAAGACCTTTATTAGTGTCACTGGAGCAGACCTTTAACATTCCTGTGACTGGTTTCAAGAATGCTTCTCCGCCCTTCCCTCACACTACAAAGATTAAATAATTGTAATTATTTTCTTTCCTTTTACTCTTTTAATGCTTCCAAGATAAACTAATAACACCACCACTGCCCATAGAAAATACTCTGTAATTCTGCTAGGTTTGATCGATGAGTCAGACACAGTGTGTCTGTTCCTTCCCTGGAACAGGAGACCATCAAAATCTGGGCTTCAGGCTGCAATGACATGGCCTCACACGTGCTGGGAAGGAAGCTAACTCTACCTTTCTTTTAAGATTGTGATGCTGGGCTCTTCTGCGCAGCTGCTCTACTGAGAGCTGGACAACTGGGGAGATGGAGCCAGAAGGTGGCAGGTCTCTTGTCCCAGGGAACAAGTGATAGGACAAGAGGAAACAGCCTCAAGCTCTGCCAGGGAAGGTTTCGACTGGATATTGGGAACGATTTCTTCTCCAAAGGTCAGTCAAGCATTGAAACAGGCTGCCCAGGACAGTAGCGGAGTCACTGTCCCTGGAAGTGTCCACAAACCGTGTAGATGAGGCTCTCGGTGACATGGTTTAGTGGTGGCCTGGGCAGTGCTAGGCAACAGTTGGATGCGATGATATTAAAAGTCTTTTCTAACCTTGCTGATTCTATGATTCTATATCACAATCTGGCAGAAACTGCTTTAGGTTTCAGTGAGACACAAGTAGCCCATAAAGGATATTATTCTGTTACACTTATTCTTAGGTAACAATGAAAGTTTGCATTGGTAATAGAATCTCCTCCTATATTTAGAGCATCCTATAAGACCACAACACGACTACTCCACATGGGCAAATTTATTAAAATGGCAGAAGATAAAACATACCAACAAAAAAGCAAATACCTGTTTTTCCTCTTAACTTTCACAGAGTTTAAAGTAATAACTTTTTTTTTTGTAACTACTTCCTGAGTGTCACTTTGAAAAATCACTGTTACAAAGATTTTGCTTTACTAACCTGGTTAAAGTAAATTCCCACGTTTGAAAATGGGAAGACATCCATTTGAGTGCTGTAAAGAATTGAATCAGCAATTAAATCTAGTTCTCGTGATTACAAATGAGAATCTTGTAATGGAATTTAATACAGACAGAGGCCTTGGAGGAAAGAGCACAGAACTGCAGAGGGATTCAAAGACAATGAAATGATGTATTATGGTGGAGGGCAAGAGTCTTTCCAACAGAGTAATCTGGCATCTTTGCACTAGAACATAACCCACTAAAAATGGCAGGGTTAAGAGACTACTGCAAATGAAAATACAATAGAGCTAAAGAGCTTCCACAGAGGAATATGTTCACCTAGCACAGAACTTTCCTTTCTGTTCCCCAGTTAAACCATGAAAAGTGGAACTTTCTTCCACCTCTCGAGAAAGTTCATATTTTGAGGCACTCCTGGGATGCTACGATTAGTAATCTTATCCACGACGTGGCATCAAAACTGATGTGAAAAGAAGAGCTCAGCATACTTTTCTGAGGTACAGTGGCTCTTTAGTGTCACCTCCTCTTGTAGTCCTCTCCCTGTTTGCAGATAAGCTTGATTACACTTCCTGTAATGGAACTAGCACTGCCAAAAAATGAGGTTTCACTGTATGAAACCAAATTGCAATAACTGCTGGCAGCATGTAAGCCAAAGCAATCCCATGAATGCTTCACATCCACAGAAACCATTACATCTTTAGATACTTCTACAGACCTCACAGCCCTTTAGCAAAGGAATCAAACACCTCATTTTTCAGGTGGGTCAAAAGGAGGCACAGGAAGGTTGTAAGACTCATCTAGTCAATAACTAGATGGTAGAACTAGGATGAAGGATAAAGTTTCCCAATTCTTATTCCTATGTCCTAATCCACTGCATCATGCTGCTTCTGATGAGGGTAATTGAATTTTGTGCTTTGGGAGTAATTTAATTGTCTTTGAGTTTCAAAAGGAAATTTCAACTTTCAGCCCAACATGCGGCACTGCTTAGGTGTGCCAGAGAGCAGCTTTCATTTTTTATTTGAATACTGAAAGTAAAAAATCTAATCTTAATTACAGTCAAGTACAGGGAAGGCTTCAGAAACACAGGCTGTCTTTTCAAACGGAAGAGTAGTGGCAACATGTTGTTCTCCAGGAACTGAGTTCTCAATAGCCATGTCTGGAGACTGATTAAAGTGGGATTTTTACCTTAGCACTCAGCAATGGCTCCTCACAGCACGGCTAAAGGGAAGTACAACTATTGTGCTGCTCACCATCTACATGGTGGAAAAAAATCCATGAAGTATTTTAGGTTCAAAGGCTGAAAGATCAGATGAGAGGGAAGGATTTACTTAAGAGAACAGCTGTTCTCTTTAAGGATAACTCTGTATTCTTTAGGGATATGTTGCAATTATTTAGCAGCTTTAATAACCTAAACTTCAAAATAAGGTATCAGTATATTCAAAAGAAGATTAAGGACTAGATAAAGGACTGTCTGGATCATAAGGTTCAGAAGGATTTACAGGACATCTACTTCAGGCATTCCTGCCCACTATAAGACAGTCCCAAACCTCCTGTGAGAGGTTCCTAAAATCAAACCCCATATAAAGCTGTCTGGCTGGAAAAAAAAATTGCCTGACTGGATTTCAAAGATTCCCAGAAACCAAAAAGGCTGGCAGATAATCCTCAGCAAATATCACCATAACTACAGCTGTTCACAGTGTTTGCCTGCAGCACAGAGGTAAGCCCATGACTGCATTGGGTATGGGGTGTGCTATGGGCAGTACAAAATCAGAATCATGACATCGTTTGGGTTGGAAGTAACCTTAAAGCTCTCTCAGTTCCAACCCCCTGCCATGGGCAGGGACATCTTCCACTAGACCAGGTTGCTCCAAGCCCCGTCCAACCTGGCCTTGAACACTGCCAGGGATGGGGCAGCCACAGCTTCTCTGGGCACCCTGTGCCACGGCCTCGGCACCTTCACAGGGAAGATTTCTTCCTAACATCTCATATACACCTACCCTCTAAATCAAATATAATGAAAAAAAAAATATATATATATGTCTCCCATAAAACTGTACCATACAGAAGATGTCTGTACATAAGCAAGGGGTGCCTATACATAAGTGAGTGGTGACATGAGAGGAAATTGCAAGGATGAAGAAGAAAGATGGACTTTCCGACGAACAACTTCCAATTTAATTTGCTTCCTTCATACATTTAGGAAGCACCCGAATGGGGAAAGATGAGGCTTGGAATGCAGAAAGGTTGTGTCCATTACTGCTTACATAGCAGGTATTCTAAGAGTTACCCTGTTGAGGAAAGGGCCTTTGAATTGTACAGCTCAACTTTGAATGAAGAAAGATAGTCACTCTCTTGGTTCTTAACAAAACCATCACCTGGTCAGTGTGCTCAAAGAACTGGAACTTGGGAGGCTAGCATCTACTTGTCAGAGCAAGTGGCACGTCAGAAGTCAGAAAGACCACGTCACTTCACAACTGAAATGTCACCTTTAGCAAGGGAAACACCATGAAAGTGAAGTTTGCACAGCTTTCAGCATAGCAGCAGCCAGAGCGATGCTCTCAGTTGATAACAATGTCCTCACCATCTTACCTTGTCCAGAACATACGACAATAACATCTGCTATGAATGTCCAAATAGAAGAAATGCTGCCTACACTCAAGTCTAATTTTTATCACATGTACTGAGCCACTGATCTAATACCCCTCATTTGGTATTGGATATTCTTGAGAAACAGAATCATAGCAGGCCACGCTGAACATTCGGAAGGGAATCTGAGAGAAGCCAACCATATCTGTTGCTGCCTGGAAATGTAAGTTTAAGCCACTATCCAGGATCAAAACTCGCCAGAGCATAGAGATGTTTGATTTAGCTCAACATACGTTTGCCTGGTAGTCTCAACACTTGCTATACACACTTCCTTTGAGCATAAATAAGACAAGCCTTGACAGGGAACATGCATAGAGAACATACTCCACAAGGTGCTCTAGTATAATTTCCTGGCTCCTCACAGTTAAAGAAAGAGGTACCTAAACCAAGAAGCTTATTTCCTTGTCTTAATATTGTCGATGAAATTGAAGGTGGTTTTGAACAGTAATTTTAAAATAGCACGAAAACATGATGAGTATTTTTAGAGTTTACTGATAAAGAAAATACCTAGACCTTTTCGTGCATTTGCAAACCACAGCAGTCCTGCCAATGCTGTTTGTCTCAGTATCACATTAAACTGTTTTTTAAATTCAAGTAGTCATCAATTGAAATTCAATACCATTTGGTGGGATAGCTCTTGCCTCTAGACACCATTCTGGGAAGGAGCCCAGGCACTGCAGCAACCTGGAAAGCTCAGAAACATGAGCCTGGCCTCAAAGAGCAAGTCTCACTTGCAAGCTCAAACATTAGGCAGAGGCTGGAAAGAAAACCATCCCATGATTCCCTGGCAATGAAGAAATGGGGAGAATGGTCCCTGCTATGATATTTTAGTGTGACTCTAGAAACACTGTGACATTTCTGTGAATCCAGGTGTAAAAAAGTGTATTTGGGAACCAAGGATACCATAAAGCTTCATTAAGTTAACAACACCCTGCTCAGTGAAAAAGCCCAAATTAATTCAGGCCCCATTCCTAAGGTCTGACTTAAACCCTATTTTGAACATGAAAATGAAACTGAAAAAGGATGAGTTTGCTATCTGAACCCACAACAACCTTTGAGTACTTCAGCAAAGGCTGCAGGTATGCCAAGCATCCATGCAGGGTACTTATTGCCGACTCACCTACTGGTAGCATAAACTGGGTAGCAACACCAAGGCTGCGTTTCCTGACACTAATCATCTCTTTCATATCACATCAAGAGGCTTTTTCAATGTAATATCTTCTAGGCCTGTTTCCTTGCTGTTCCTCATCTCCTGAAAAGAATACGACATAATCAGAGTGCTACAAGCTGATAGGAAAGACAGCAAACTTTCCAGCCCTTTCTTTCCTCCCTCCCTGCTTTGCCACAAGGGCTGCCCGAGTGCTTGCTTCAGAGAAGGATTTTGCCTTTTGCATCAAAATTCAGATTTATTGACCCTCCAAGTCTCACAATGACCTCTATTTTCCCTAACAAACATAACCACAAAGCTCTCAGGCTCCGTATCTGCCAAGAACAATCAATACTGTTGAATAAAAACCAGCCTGTGGACCACAGTGGCCCTTGCCTCTGCCTTGCTTAAAGGTTTTGTGCAGTTTCAGCTTATTCTTGGATGAACCAGCTCCTGGGTAATTAGCACTTCAGGTGCTCCTGTTTTTATGGGTAAACTGCCTCAGTACATACCAAACTCTAGCCTAGGAGGTTAAAGCTGCCTGAGTCTGTGGGATATGAAGGGATGAGCAATGGGCTGGCAGCAATTGTGTTTTAATCAGTAACTCCATCTCCACTACAGCCCTACCAAATACATCCATGTTAGCCAATGCCAGCTACATCCCAGCTTTGCCATTAACCCACACTAGAATGACTTTCTGTTGGTTAAGTGCATTCATCTGACACAGCATCAAACTCTTCTCTTCTGGACAGTAGTTCAGGAATCAGCTGAATACAAGGATAAGGAAAAACAATGGGTAAAGGAAGGTCTATCAAGAAAGGCTATGGGTATACTGGAGTTTCTCTGGACTGCATGAGGCTTTCAGGCTTTAACAAGGACTGCAACAGCAATTTAGGTTTTTCACTGCAGTTCCAATGCAAGATTGAAATATGAGGCTGCAGAGCAACCACTGGCCTGGGGCCTTCTGAATTAGTGCAAACCCCTCCAAACACTGTTCAACTACAGCACAATTCCAAGAGGCTCTTGCCTCTATGTGCTACTTTAAAAACCAGTGCAGAATGTAAAAATAATGACCTTTTGGCCTAGTCATATTTTACATTCACTTGTAGTTTAGGTCACTGAGAATAATAGAGAATTAGGATGTCTGGGCTTGTAGGTAAAGTGAATTTAGTCCAAAGAGCATTACGGCCCAAGAGTAGCCTTTCCCTCACCCCCTCCCTTTCTCTTCCTTTGCAAACTGAGACAACACAATAAAAGTCACAGCAAATTCTCTTCATTAGCTCTATCTAGCAAGTGGCTGTGTTTGAGATTCACATGTGCAGAAAAGGCCCAGAACACGGCACAGACCTATCAACATTTTCAAAGGTGAATGAATAAAGTACTCAGAGAGCAGAGCAGTTGTTTCAATTACAGCATTAGCAGCCTGAGCCCTAAGCACTCAGTGCTCCTGGAAGCCCAGAGGTGGGTAGGGAACAGAGCCATCTCTATGGATTCTAATTAAAAGATTAAGGCCAATTGCACATTCTGAGCAAGCAGGCAGCAAATGCTCTGGTTGCAGTTGGTCATTTTCTGTTTTGGCTTTCCAGATTTTTGGGTTTGCTTTGCAAACGTGAACAAACTCCTTGCAGAATATGCCAAGTACAAGCAACTCCAGCATTCCCACCCTGCTCTTTTACGTGTTTTGCAAGTCCTACTTCATGAAAAAAGGAAAAAAATTAAGTGCCTTCTCCTCTCCTGTCCTACTTTAACAGAGACAAGTTTGTATCCTGAGGCACTCAGTGGATGCAAGTTCATTTCTAAGCAGGTAATGTCCCACGTAAATCATTGCTTCATCACAACAAGAGAAACAGTGAATCTATGTATTACATTTCATGCCTGCTGATGCAAACCATGTGAATTCAAGAACTCGCCTTAGAGCTTTTCTTAGTCAGACATCTAAGTTCTCAGGCAACAATGATTATACAGAAAAGAATGGAATTGGCTTAAAAGCACACACAAAGATTCCTCCCTTGAGCGAATTTCTGTTCAACCACACACAACTGAGCAGACAAGCCAAATTCAGTTTTACTAAATTCTGACTAAACAAAAAAAGTCAGTTTTATTCCTCTGACCGTATTGATACACCAGCATAATGTAGCTACTTCTGGAATGAGACCTGTCAGAGTAGCACTATTGTGTAATGTAATCTCCTGAGCCTCAACAGGAGGTATCAGGAAAAGGCACTCTGAAGTCCTCAACATACCACTAAAAAAAGCTTCAGATATCCACTTACTATAAAAGTGGGGAAGCAGAGATGCAACACATAGGAGTCCACCATAAGACTCTGCTAAAGGCTCACACAAATTGCAGCCTGAGGTTAAAGCAGTGGATGCGGCAAGCTCAACAGCAACAGCTCTAGGATGGATGGGGCAGGCCCTTTTCTACTAGAAGCCCTGAACTGTCTCCATAAACACCCCATCTCCAGTTAACTCAGACATGAGTTCTGCCAGTAGAAGGAAGATTTCTCAACTCTGCAGCCACACAAGGAGGAATAGCTTCCCGATACTCTGATAAGGAGATGTTAGATGAATAGCTCAGGTAATGACAGTACAGACTGGAGCATCTGACAAGTCGAGGCTGAGAGAGTTGAGACTCTTTAGCCTGGAGAAGAGAAGGCTCAGGTATCATCTTGCCAATATGTACAAATGCCCTGCTTTGGCTCTGCTTTGGGTTGAACTATATGATTTCCAGAAGTATCCTTCAACCTCAATTATTCTGTGACCCTGCAAAGGCAGAAGATGTTCCACAAAGATCTGTCTTCTCTGCTGTTTTCTTTAGCAAAGCCTGCTGAATTACTGGTGCTTCCCGATCAATGGTACTGCAGGCTCAATAGCAGCCATATCTTCGAGTTTTCTTTTTCAGCTATAGACTCAGAGCTTTGGTTGAATGAACCCAACTTGCACCGAAACGGGATACATGTATAAGAAAATGCATATCAGTTTATTGAAGTAATCTGTGCTTTGCTCCTGCTGATGTAGACCTTGAAAATGCAAAGAGCTGGAAAATCATCACAAGTTATCAATGAAGCTTCTATCAGATGTTTCACACCTTGCTCCCCTCTGAAATTAACTGCAGAGCGAAAGAAGCATTTTCCTGTTAAATGTGCAAAAGTTAGTAAGTCTCAAGCAGCTACTCCCTGGAGGAAAACACTTCAGACCCTATTAGACATTCTGCTCTGTGCTTCGTTTACCTTGCACTTTGTTTTTCTGGCCACTATTCTCTATTAATAGGAAAGAAAGAAAGGTTGTTTCTCATCATTAAATGTTACAAACCTTTGTCCCATCTGAAATTAATTTGGAAACAGGGCACTGGAGAACATGGGCAGATCATATCCAGGACAGAAAGCTCATCCTCTGGTCAGATGTCAAAGAGCAGAAGCCAGCGAGAAGGACAAAGGGGGAGGTAGAGAACCGTTGCACTGGCAAGCAATGTATCAAGAGTATAGACAAGCACATGGATAACAGCAAGATGGCCAAAATCCATTCAGTAGCACTGCCTCAAACACAGTGCCCCAGAGGCAGCCAAGCCTGTGACCACACTCACACTGCGACTGTAGCCTGTGGTTCACATGAGATGGGAAACCAGTGCTCGCTGAACACTTCTGGATGAAAACAACAGCCTAGTGCAAGAAAAACTAAACAGTGTATTTAAATACTTGAAGACCAACATGGACTGACTCTTTCTCTATGTAAACTCCTGCCTCAGCCTTGCACTGTTTTCCCTTTCCTTTAGCCCTTGGGATGCCAGGGCACAGCCATGAGTCAAGAGCAGAACATCACTCTCTGTTCTGTTGAACATTCTCTAAAGGGCACCAGGAAACCCATGAAACATTTGAGGAAGAGAGCAACTGAAAAACAGAGTGATCTTTCTAGGGTGGAAAACCAACCGGCACAAATTACAGTCCAGAGGAGACCTCAGCTGCTGTACTTTTCCTGAGATAATCTTTCTGAATAATGCTGTACTTACAACCTTCCCAGAAATATCTGTTAATATCTGAAAGAGCACAGACCTGAAACTTAAGAGGTGTGAATCAGAAATCCCATCTAAAAATGCCTGAGGTAAAAAATAATATACCAAACAAAGGTTTAATAGTGAATTTCAACACCATCATTTTCTGGGAAACGGGGGGATGAAGACGGGGACCCATGAGAAAGGAAAAGAAAAAAGAATGGAGACAAGGTGAAAGCAGCAGATTAAAGACAGGACATAGCCTCCTGAAATAAGCAATCTGGGTAGAAATGGGTGAGACTAGTGAGCTTTAGTTCATTTGAAGAGGGGTAAAAAAAAATTCCATTACAGACCAGAAAGGCACAGACTAATGCTCCAGCTCCTGCAGTCCTAGTGATTGTTCCCAGTCTTATGTTCCTAACTTTAAGTCATACGTTTTAACTCAGCCAAAAGCCGATGGTGATCAAAAGCTGCTTGCTTCTAACAGCTTTTTAGAGTCAAAGAGTTCAGCACAGCTAAAGCCCTCTACCCCCTCCTTTTTATTTCTTTTTCTTAACTGTCATGTCTCTAGATTACTAACCCTGATACAGGTTTTCATCCTCCGAGGACGAACTGGACCTGGATGTTGCACTACTGTTTCAGCCAGGTCTCTAAATTAATTCTAAATATGAAGAAAAAAAAGAAGTAAATCCTGGTTTTATGCAAAAGAACTACAAAATTCACTTGAGTTCAATAATCCCTCATTTCTAAACTTATCCTAAAGAAAAAGTAATGAGCATTTGTGGATTATGCATCAGCAACAAATTCAAGGTGTCAACAGAAAGGTAGGCACAGGGCCAGGGCAGCTGAGGTGACAATCAAAAGAAGTTAGGCAAGTCTCACAGAAAAAGAAAACTTCCAAAGAGAGGAACAAGTGATACACACAGACCTAATTACAACAGACAAGGATGATGTAGTCATATCTACGTGATGCTTGCTTGAAGTACAAAAGATGAAGATTCACATTCTCACCCGAGCTATTCCTTCCCCATTTCAGGGCAAAGTCCTCTTGAAAATTATGCTGGGCATCTGTGCAGACTGTAAAGACTAAAACCTTTCCTTGCCACTGAAAACTATTCCTGCATTTTAGGACTAAAACACACTGGCATTGCAGAAAGACACCTCTGAATAAATGGAACACTTAAGTCTTCAAAGAGGGTAGTTCCACTTAACGCATTAAAACCAGCTAAAAAGTGCCAGAAGCATACCGAATGTCTGCAGCCTTTAGGGTCATGCCTGAAGAATGATGAAAAGGGGCATAACTCTGCTGGCCAGCTCTAGGATTACCATCAGCTATGCTCTATGGCGACAACCACCACAAGTGGGGCAATGACAAACTCAACAAGTATTTGTGCAAGTTTCCCATAAAGTTCGGATTCCCATCTAAATCCTTCCTTCTTATATGAATAGATTTACCGAGCCCCAGCCCTAATCCAAACCAAGTTTCTTGACAGGGCCTTTGGAGTGCTGTAACAGAGTTTTCTCCCAAGTTGTTTTTCTTATGCATATTCTCTTCATCTCTCTTCACTTGGATAGAGCAGAGAACTACAGCTGAATCATTTCTATTCTGCAGAGGTGGGTTTCTGTGGGAATGATGTATGAAAGCAACAGGTGGCCAGAAAAGCACTTTAAAGATGTTCTTTCAGCAAAGCCCGTTAAGAAAGTGCAAACTGACAGCGTGGAGCAGCTGTGCCCAGCCTGCGGCAGATGCTACAACTTTAAACACTCAGCAAAACCTGCCAGCACCAAACTTAACACATATTGGAGAAGTTTTCCTTCAACAAACCCACCAGTAACTCACTAGGGATTCCACTTGCCATTTCCTGGGAAAAGGACTCCAAAAATATCACTTAAAATTACAATCTGGTGTGGAATTAGGGATGAAGTCACCACTACCGACAGAATTTATTCTTTCAACCAAACACATTAAGGTACTCAGCTGCAGATGCAGCCTTCCTTTCAGGGGATGACAAAGGAAAGTTGAACTTGAGTTTCAGCTCCTTGATACTCTTCTGGCAGTGAGGGTGTCCCTTTACAGGTAGAGTTGGGATGGGAGAAGACACTCCAAAACATGTTAAAACACATGAAAATTAAGCTGGATACAAACCCAGAATTAGTAAACAGTCACAACTGTTTTTCAACACAGCTTTGCTATTTAGAACTGTGACGCTCCACACCAGTGAGAGCCAGGTATTTTCAACATAAGGGAAATTCTAAGAGAAAAGAAAAATCATATCACAATTATTTATACCTATTAAGAGGCACTTGACACATGAGAATTCCTGACTTCAAAAAAAATTGTCTTAAGGAGCAAAAAAGAAGCCTTGATGTTAGCATTGTCACAAACAAACAAAATTAAATGTAGTAAAATGACGTATCAGTGGGCATTTAGCATTATCTGGATAATCCATTTTGGATGCTTCAGGATTCAAACACATACTAGTAATTACACGTCTTCTAAAAAGATGACTAAATATAGGTATGTGCCTACAAAAGGCTTCAACACCATTCCAGAGAAAAAAATTAAAAGAAACTTCCAAACCAGGCAAACCATGAAACGAGCAAAACTTGGCTTAGGTCTAGATTCCACTAAATCAGACCAAATGTTATTAGATATCTATACCCTATTGCATTATAAACAACAACAGTTTCTAATAATATGGCAAGAACCCCCACACAATGGAGTTTTACAAATCCCTGTTCTTATAGCAACAGCACAATATGGTCTTTGAAAACATGATGTTATTGGTAGCATTGTGATGCAATTTATTCGTAAGCGAATTCTGGCCAGCAAGCAGACGTTGCTCATTTTGCTTTTTCCAGCATCACTTCTCAGCAGAAAACAAACTGCTTCCTCAGGCAAGGACGTTTGTACTTTGATCAAAATTCTGTGAAAAGATAATTTTCAACATATTGTTTGATCCCGCCTCTGCTCAAGAACCCATGCTGTAGGATGAAAAGCAATTTCCTGAACATAACTTCAGGCTTCACATCACTGACTTCTTCTTTAACAAAAAACTAACGTGGAAAGCTTCAGTATCATTTGTAGCATGCCAAGAGACTCCTTTCCAACATTTGTTTGGTGCTTTTCATCCAGAGTTACAAAGGCTCATTCCAAACAGGTGCTGGTTATGAGTGTACTGGGGGGCTAGGAAAAAGTTCCACCTTTCACACTCTTCAGTGGACAACCTTTCACCTTCACGTACCTAACTACAGGCAGTCAAAGCAACAGGCTGGTGGACTTTATACATGAGCAGGCACCTGGAGGGGTGAACTGCCCTGTGTTTGGCATGGGCTCAGCAGGAGGTGTTAGCCTATGGCCACTATGAGCTACTTGAACAGCTCTGAGATAGATGCAGCTGCTAAAAGCATCACTCCCTAGGCTGTCCCTGGTCCACCTGTCTCTCAGGCAAGGTGCACAGAAACTCCTCACATGTTCCTTGTTCCTGTTCAAAATGCTTCATTTTCCTCACTGTTACTCAGATTGATCAATGGTAATCCTCATTCTTTTTGCTTAAAGGAGCATTAGAAAAAACAAACTGTATCTATCTCAAAACAAGCTCATTTCTAACTTTAACAGATTCAGTTCAGTGAGGGTAGCCAGTAAAGTACATGCAAATCTGGTGACAAGTGAAACAAACTGCAAAATGCAGTTTGAGTTCAAAATAATTACCTTTGGATCAGAAATCCTCTTAACATTTCTCTAGTGAAAATCAAATACTCACTCCATGTTCAAGCAATGATTTAACTGACCAAAATCTTGAAATGCTTATAACTTAAACTTTCATTTAAGATGCTTTATTTTTTGCTTTATACATAAAAGTGTACGCATAAAGACCACTTCATAGACACACAGATATTTCAGTAACTCAAGTGTCTGTGTCCTATCCTTCTGGGTGACTCAAAAGACATCTTAAATGGTCTTCAAAATAAGGAAAGAGAAGAAAAAGGGTGGGAATAATTCATTTCCACTAACAGCATTGTAATACCTCGATGCTCTAACCAAGTCTGAGGCGTGGAAAACATGGTAAAGTGTGGAAAACACGGTAAAGACACTGTGAGGATACACCTGCCCCAAGTACTTGAACTAAGAGGCTGCAGGTCTCCTTTCTCTCACAATCCAGTACTGTACTGCCATTGCTACCGCTAGCATTTTCATCAGCTATCCTGTTTCAATTGAAAATCTATTCAAACTGATGCTCCTATTTCCCCAGCTTTTATTTGAAAGGAGAAAATAATTTGCAAAGTTTCACTTTGAGAAAGCTTTATGTGTAAGCTCTAGTACAATTCCCCCAGCCTACCTCCATCCTTTTTGGCTGGGTTGTGTTTTACTGATAAGCCTGGCCATTATCTTTAGAGCTATTATGGAGTAGAGGCAGCACTACCAAGTATTTATGCACTGCCCACCAGCTATGACCTTAACAGCAGCTTTTTATTAAGAAGCAGAAAGCAAGGTTGGTATCCAGGAACTCTTTATTCCTTGACCTACCCACCTGCACTGCACACAATACTGCCAGGTTATGTCAGGTGTAAGGGAGATTGCTGTGATCTGGGCACCAAGCCATAGGCTTCTCAAAAGCAGGCAGCGAGATGTGGTTGAACTTCACCCCGGATGAAGTCAGCCATAAACACACCTGCTTCACTGGGACAAGAATCAAGCAAATAATCGTACTTTGGAGAATCCCACCTGGGTTCATTAAGAGATATGCCAAGTTCACCAACTCATTTCAAAACAAACTGAAGAGCCTTTGGAGAAAAACAATTTTCATTCTGCACAACAAATAATCAAGTGTTCAAAATCTTTCCATTTTCCTCAAATAAATAATACAGTATTTCTATTTTCTATTTAACTCTGTCATGGTTTAAGCCCAGCTGGTAACTCAGCACCACACAGCCATTTGCTTACACTCGCCCCCTCCTTGGATGGGATGGGGAGGAGAATCGGAAGAGTGTAAACCCCACAGGTTGAGATATGTACAGTCCAGTGAATGCAGTACAATATAATAGTACTACTAATAGTGATCATAAGGGAAGTAACAACAGGAGAGAATATAAAACTAGAAGGGGAAAGGACAAATAATAAATAACAATACAATTGTTCACCACCCCGAGCAGTGATTGGTCCCATCTGGGTGACTCCCCCCCTCCAGTTTCTATACTGGGCATGATGTGCTGTGGTATGGAATACTGCTTTGGCTACTGTCTCTGCTCCCTCCCAGCTTCATGTGCCTCTCCTTACTGCAGAGCATGAGAGACTGAAAAGTCCTTGATCAGGGTAAGTGCTACTGAGCAACAACTATATCGTCGGTGTGTTAACAGCATTGTTCTCAGACTGAAGCCAAAACACAGCACCAGCTACTAAGAAGAAATATAACTCTACCCCAGCCAAAACCAGGACAACTCCCCGTTACTCTAACCTAGTTCATCAGGGAACAGCTCACAACCTGACTCTGAACTTCAACAAAACACTCACTATCAACCAACTCAATCCATTAACTGCAATACTTCATGCACCTATACGGCACTTAAGTGAACACACACCAGAAAACCAGCATTAGCCAGAGCCTTAACACCTTCTAAATCCCTCAAAGATCATTTACAAACCATGACTTACAGCAGGCAGCATCTTGGAGCTCTTTGACTCAAGGCACTTAAGAATTAAACTCTTCTAGCCCACAGCATAAAGCTCTTGTGCAGTGAAGCACCGTAACTGATGTTCTGCAGCATGTCTGAAATGGCAGAGCACTCACTGGATGTTAGTTAGCTCTAATTGAGCTGGGGGCCTACCTTTCATTTGATACAGGTGTGCATTTTCTCCTAAACCCTTTCAGTGAGAAACCCCCTTGCAGGCAATCCAGAGCCAGCCCTGTAAACACCTCTCTCCAGCTGATTCTCTTGTAATTAAAGATTACAGGGGGCACCTGCTGGGCATGTTTCCCTCTGTACACTTCAGTGTTCAGGAAGCCTTCTGTTGTTAATCAGCACTGACTACCAATCTCTCTGGTGGTAACTGATGTATCATGCTGCAAACCACAGCTCAGGGAGACATAGAAAGTTTCAATAAAGGGCATGAACCATAATCCTGGTTTCTGATCCACATGGATCCATTCCAGTGCCGCAACAGTTAGTTAATGCTCACAGTACTGTCATGTGACAAAAGGAAAGCAAATTTTGTTGCTCTACGAGGCTTTAGAACATGTCTTCCTGTAATATATCTTGCCTAAATCTTAGAATCTTGGAGTGGTTTGCAAGGGACCTTAAAGCTCATCCAGCTCCAAAACCCTGACACAGGCAGGGACACCTTCCACCAGACCAGGTTGCTCCAAGCCCCATCCAACCTGGCCTTGAACACTGCCAGGAATGGGGCAGCCACAGCTTTTCTAGGCAACCTGTGCCAGGGCCTCAGCACCCTCACAGGGAAGAATTTCTTCCTCAAGGCAGCGTCCTAAGACCAGAAGTTTTATGCTGCCAGTGTCATACTCGGTTAGTGAGTGAATGTGCTGGCAAACACAGCTCTCAAAGCCGTCAATCCAACAATGCTCTACTCTTTCCAAGTTTTCACTGCTTCATAAAACCTTTACATCTTTTCTTGCCTCAGAATAAAAGTTGTACATTGAAAAAATTCTTAAAATAAAAAGAGTCACTTTTCCTGAGGGAAGGAAACAGTTTTCCCTCTAGTAAACATGGACTGTTACCGTCGGTTTCATTCTAAAAGAGGAAAAAGAAAGATGTGAGAAATCCTGTGTAGGAGGTGTGCTGTGGCTTTAATGGCAAAATCTCCCACAGTACAGCAAGAACATAACACAGTTACTGGATTTTTAGGTGTTGGGAGCAAGAGGGTGGGACAGAATTTTGACCATCGTTTCCCAAGTGTGCCAGAAGCTAAAGCCAAATGCTCAGTTTGTATTTTACGTTCTAACAAAGAAAGGCTGGAA
Organism: Pezoporus wallicus; assembly: GCF_028554395.1. Classification (NCBI taxonomy): domain Eukaryota; kingdom Metazoa; phylum Chordata; class Aves; order Psittaciformes; family Psittacidae; genus Pezoporus; species Pezoporus wallicus. Next base: position 1,559,535 of record NW_026636333.1, on the reverse strand, counting down.
AAAAATGTGCTGTACAAATTAAATACCTAAGGGAGGTTACCCAAGAAGAAAAGATCTTCGTTTGCAAGTAAATCCTTAGATTAATAATGTTATCAGATGCACTTCTACCTATTGTTTGGGAATTTAACCTCTCACTCTTAGGACAAACAGAAAGTAAGAAGAAAAGCAAAATGAGCAATAATTACACATCGTTCTAACACATCATTTCACTTTTTGAGTGACTTTGAACCCATTGAGGCAGGGGAAGGTGGGAACTATTTTGTCTATGTCCCTTTCAACACAGACACAGAATTAAGCTACTCTGATTTGTGGTCCTCAATAAGTCTGTTCCATGCAACTACACTGAGGCTGCTTAAGATCTCAAAAATGCTGACAGTAAGTGTTTCTCAAACAATGTTCTTGCCCAAAACTCTGGAACACTGCTAGGCAGTGCTAAGGACAGTGGCTAAAATGAACCTTCATTGAAACCCTTCTTTTTTTGGCTTAGAAAGTCAAATCAAACCAATCATCAGCATGAGAGCATTTTGAAATGCTCCCCTCTGGCATACCTGCTTCAGTTTCCATAACATACTGAATACCTGCAAGGAGAAAGCAAGCATGACAGTGACAAAGGTTCTTCTGGTTGGAATATTCACTCCCTGGTTCAGCAAGTGCCCAGTATTGGTTATTCAAACTGATACTGCTGCCAGGAGAAATCAGAGCTGTGGGTCCAACACACACTGGCAGTGGTGGCGAGACCTTCTCTAAAACACAAGTTAAGTTTTGCCCCACCTAAACTTCATAGATTATAACTTCGGAAAATGCTACTGGCTGTCAGAAGCAGTTCTTTCTTTTTCCTCTTCAGCATTTTCTTTCTCTTCCTCCTCTTTTTTTTTCCCCCAGTGTTGCTGGTGTAAGGAGGAAGAGAAGTGGATCAGCACTTCAGTAGGATCAGGCAATAAAACTGTCTGCCAACTTTGTTTTCTTTTTTAATTAAAAGCTAATTATGACATTGGTTGTGTCACGCTCTTTTTACAACAGCCAAAAGGTTGAAAACAGGAGAAATGTTTGGTCAGTGACTCATCTCTCTGTGAGGAACAGAGAAACTCCAGAAGGGTTTTAGTCAGGGGTTTTGTTTCTTTCTTCTCTCCCATCTTTCATTACAAGATCAGGCCTTCCCTGCGCTCGAAGGCTCATTGGGTGGTAGGTTATGACTCCACAAAAGCTCCAGCCTTGCTGTAGAAGCAGTTCTAAGGGAATACTAAGTCAGGAGGACACAAGATTTATTTTCAACTCTTGAGAAACAAGGTTTAGGGGAAAAAAAACCTGCAAAAGCTGTCTTGCCACTCAGCTGAAGAACCTGCAGCTGTGGCAACTGTGGTAACAGGGTTTCTCCGGACCAAAAGATAAAGAAATAAAGACTTGGTTTTGCTTTTCTCCTACCTCAGAAATACAACCCTACCCCTCCCTTTAGAAAGTGTCAGGAGGGAAGGATGGAAATCTGAAATGCTCTTTAAAAGTAGTGAACATAACACAGTTTTTAGAATGAGGGTAGTAAAATCCTGGCACAGGCTGCCCACAGAGGTGGTGGATGCGCCCCTCCTGGTAACGTTCAAGGCCAGGCTGAATGCAGTTCTAGGCAACCTGATTTAGTTGAAGACGTTCCTGCTCATTGTGTGTGTGTGTGGGGGGGTGGACTAGATGAGCTTTAAAGGTCCCTTCCAACCCAAACTTCCAGCTCAAACTGTTCTGTGATTCTCTCCACTCACCGCCTTTAAACTGAACTAATTCAGTGCCCACCACAACCCAGGTGCTGCTGAGGCAACATGTGATGAAAGCAGAGGAGGCTGAAGAGATCTGGAGGGAGTTGCTGCTGGCACAACACCAACCAGGCTGTCTGCTTTCAAACTGGCAGGTGGAAGGGTGGCTCTGTCACCCACAGGAGTGGTTGGTAGGCGTGCGGATGTCCTGGGAAGGAAGAACAGCTTTCAGGAAGCTCTTCAGCTTGTCTTCATACTGTTTGCCCCTGTAGCGTACCTGATTTTGCATGGTTCAGAGATTATACCAATTGCTTGTTCTCCTCTCTTTTTGGGTCCAGTCATAGTCCTGTAGCTCTGAAGAGCATCAGCCCAAGAACATACCCCACCTATTTTGGCAGGGTTCTCAGGTCTCTCATAACATCCTTTCCCCAAGTACCACAGGTCACTGCAGATGCAGGTAAAACGAGAACTCTATGGATGGGGGCTGTGAGGCAGACACTGATGACTTCAATCTGCTTCAGGGCTTTGAAACACAGAATACCACTCATTATTTCAGCGTTTGCTCAAGTCTGTATTATTTTCTTGTTGCTCTTGCTGTTCTTTCCTGAAAATCACACTGGATTATTTCAAGCCTACATTCTTCTGGAGTTCACATAATGTGCCTTGAGCAAGGCTGCAATGAAAGTCTAACCTTTCTCTGTTTATAATGATGCAAGAGCAAGAAGGTCTAGCCTATTTTGTAGGTTTTTTGTAAAGTACAGAGGGAAAATGATCTTATTTCATTCTCCTCCTGAACTTTTCAACTCCCCAAAAAAATGATTCTGCATCTAGCCTAAACAGAAGTGTCTCAGCTGCTTTGACAACAGTGCCATGCTGTTTAGGAGACAGTGGTTGATAGAAGGTATAGATGGGTCCCTCTTAGGATATCATTAAGGTTAAGCTCCTTTTGCATGATGAACTTCAGTACTAAGGAAGACCAGATTCCATGGGCAGCACAGGGAAATTCAGAAATTGATTTATACACAACGAAGTCCAGAGGGTGTCAAAACCACTGCAATTTACAGCATAACTTGACCTTCTCCTTGAACATATTAGCAAAACCTAAATTGGCAGAATTCTCCAAGGTGGAGTGTTCTGCCTTAACACCCTGGGATTCTTTGGTATCATCATTAACTTGAAAACTAAGCAAATGTCACCAACTGGTAAGAGAAGCGTAACAAAAAGCAGAACAATACAACAAGGAATGCAGGCTAGGGGATTGCTGTAGTTGTGTGTCAAAGCAGTCTGCCCTCTGCCACAAGTTACACCTTTGTAAACCTCTGCTGCTTTGCATCTACACAAACAATTTATACCCAGTTGCATACACTGAGGGACTCTACCGAGGTGGACTGCATTGTCTCTAACATTGGCCTTTTCCTACTGACATGGAGACAGAAATCATTTGATCTTGCAGGGAGAGCCAGAATTCTGGAAAGCTGCTGAGAGCTGTCACCCCTCCCGCCAAGAGTTCTGAAAAGATGAGGATATAGAGGAAACACTCGGATCAGCATTTGGGTGTTCAGATTTATCACTCATTTTCAAAAACTCTTAATGAAGATCTGTTTCAACCTTTTTAAAACTACATTTGTTAGACTAGAAAAATTCTAGGTGAGGGATTGTGGGTAAGACAGAACTTACAGTAGTACAAATCTGTTCATAATAGGGTCAGCAACATGCACCTGGGGTAAAATGGATGGGGCAATTTCACTGGCAGTCCTTAGACAAAACTTGGCTGAAGATCTCGGTGCTAAAACATTGACAATTCCTATTTTGGAAGACTGCAAGTGGATGGCAGCAGCAAAGAATGAAAAAAAAAAGTGTCCTAATTGGAGAAGAATTAGAGACATCTCCAAAAATTACTCAATTTTTGCAGTCCTAAATGTGTAAGGGAAAGATTTATAGGGAAAAGCTATATAGGGAAAGATGTAATCTAAACTTAACATGTCTTCTGCTTCCACTGCTGAAATCTTAAGACATTGAAATAAGGCTTCCAGTTAGGCCTTACTGTGCATTCAACATCTCAGATTCTGTTCTCAATTATGCTCTCATAAAAAGAAGGACCACATTAACTGATTCAGTCTGGGTTTAGGCCTGTTTAACAACAGACAGAGCAATGACAGGGCTGTACTTAAAAACGTAGCGTGCCTAAGGTGAAAAATCATACTATGTAAATAGACTTTAAATGATTAACATAATTTGCTCTCCCTGTCATTTAAAGAGAGATTTACTTTCTTCTCTCACTTAAGTGAGAAAGATAAGATCAGATCACACAAGACAAACCTCATTCTGTTTTTTCAAGCAAAACTCTTCTGTGCCAGGAAGGATTCCAAGCAGCTTAGTGGGTGTTTTTGTCTATGTAGAAACTGTTGTATTTAGTGTGTGCCAGAAACAGAAACTCCTTCCACACAGCTCTAGGGAAAGCCACTATCACCTCAGAGAACAACATCATGCAGTTCTGAATATCTTTGCTTTCGAGGTATTTAATGACTTCATGCTTTTGTTTAAAGCAGAATGATCACAATCAGGCGAGTGCATTTTTCATGCTGACAGGGACAAAGAATTAAGCACTCACCAAACCAGCAGTCAATGTTATGTGAAGGAAAAGGTAGGAAACCATTTTCAGGAAATCAAAACATGAGTTACAATGCCAGCATTAGAGTAGAACAGCTCATGGATGCAATCTCATTCAGTACATTAAAAGATAAAAGGGAAAAGATAGAGGCGTAAGAGGTGTCACTGGTGCTTCCTCAAGCCTCATCTACTGAGCTGTTCAAACGAACTGTACAATACAGCCAGCCAAGATCCGGTTAAGAAATAACTCCTTTTCAAGAAGTGCTGTTCTGTTGAAGCAAGAGCTTTTCCTATGAACATACTGTTCAGCTGGGAAATTAAAATGCCAGCAGAATCTTATTCGAAGGAGAAATCCCCCTTCTCCCCACACAAAAAAGACATAGTAAAATGAAACTGTGGAATGACAAAGCTATTGGATAAGGGCTGAGATAAGCTGCACTTTTGTAATGCCTGTATTCACCAGGAACTATTAAAAAGTTTACAATAACTATGACTGGAGATACTGGAATGACTTATTAACATTTTCCAACATCTCTCATAAATGTGAATCTCAATTTTGGGGAATCTTGGGGGTAGATTCCCATTCAGTCTGAGGTTTTCCACAGTAAGCACTTGCCTTAAGCAAAGAACAAAAAGAAACAAAAATTCCCAGGTAAATTATTTCCTCTGGTTTGTCATCAGAAACAGGTCTAATACAGCCACACCTCATTACTTTCCTGCATCTGCTCAAATCTGATTTGAAGTACAGTCTCTGTCTCTGCTAGGTATGCTTTTCAAAATCTTATCACTTAATGTTCCTAAATGCTTTGGGCTACAAAAAGTGACCCAAAAGTGGACTGTATTAGTCTATATAGGAATGACAGCTTATCAAAAAAATAGTAATGCAGGTTTTTTGAACGCTTCCACAAGCCCCTTTCTTTTTCAGTCCAAATCCAGGCTTTCGCAGTAACCTGGAGGACAAAAGTCCCTGAGAAGCCCTAATGAAAACTCAGACTTTTAGCTCTGTAGAGTATGTTTGTGTCTCCCTCCAAAACACATGCACTAAGATGAAACCTTCACCATGATCCCTTTCTTTCAGCAGATAGTTTAAGAGGATTTTATGTTCTGTTTGTTAAGGTATTTAGTGGTACAAGGCAGAGGTTGCCTTTTGTGAACCAAAGCCTGACTCCTGCCAAACAGAACCGACCCATCAGTAGGATACCACACAACTCACAGAGGGCTATGAGTCATCAGAAGGCAAAAACAGTTGCAGGCAACAGAGCTGAGCAATGCACTGATTCCCAGGTGCTGAATACAGAGCTGTCAGGTTCACAGTCTTGTTTCGATCCCTGGCACAGTCCTATTTTACTTCTTAGAGGACACTCACGTTCAGAACCCCTGCTTGGAGCTTATTTATGTATGCATTACAGACTCCCTAGTGCTTTCTTTTGAGAAAGTGCTTGAATCAACAGTATGCTGTGAATTATGCCCATTCTTTGAGAGACTTGAAGAGACAGCCCTTGGTCAAAGGTTAGGCATTTGGCTACAGAATACCCTTGATTTTGGAGAGCATCAGATGCAATGATCTGCACTAGGAGCTGTACCTAGAGGCCTGCTGGTGGCAACAGCCTAAAATCAGTGTAGTAGATGCTTCTGCATTCCTTTGTAAAAGGCTAAGAAGCATTCAGAAGAAAGCTTCAGATATATCTCCAGTTAAAGAAGCAGCAAAGTCAGAGAGGGGTAAACACCTGGTACAGATAATCAGAGAATGAAATGTCTAAGACATGCTCCAAATGAAATGTTACTACAGAGTTACGTTAAAAACTCGGGACTCTGTTTTTGCCTGACCAGTTCATTTCCTGCATTCTCAAGGTTAACACTTACCTATTCTTGTTAGACCAGTAACATTACCAATTGCATTGAGGTTCTAATAACCACTGCATAAAACAAGGGAATAAATCTCAAAATACACCAAGACAATGCAAACCCAGGGAGACTTTAGTGCATATGTTATTTATATCCAGAGCACTTGGGAACAAAAGGTGTTAGATATTTTATTTCTCCCATGATAGATTGATACTACACAGTTCTGAACATTTCACAGAAACAGAACAAGAAAACAAAACCCCACAATCACTTCTTAGTTTTGCTTGTATGCATGTGTGCACATGCGTTCTTCTTGATGCAGGAGGAAAGGGTGATGAACTGTCCACCCAGAACATAAAGACACCAAAGAGCTAAAGACAGTTTTCCACAGGTGATTATTAGCTGACGTAACAGACAGTGAGCTGGAAAATGAATGACCTGACCCTGTGTGACCCTCTACAGCCACACAACAGGTCACAGTTACTGTTAATGTACCTCAGGTACGTTACTAGACATACCTTACTAAAAGTAACTGGGTAAGTTACTTCTCCCATCATCAGCTGGAAAGAACAAATACAATACTAAACAGAGTTCAGGAACAACCAGGCATAAAGGAGTCAAGAAGAGCCAGAATTCAAACACTTCAATTGGTTAGTGACTTCAGCAGCTGACACAGAAGGTTCAACCGAGACCTTGCAACAGTATTCCAGTGCCTGAAGGGGGTTCCAGGAAATATGGAGAATGACTTGTTAGACGAGGGAATGACTTTAAACTGACAGAAGGGAGATTTAGATTAGACATTAGGAAGAAGTTCTTCCCTGTGAGGGTGTGAGGCACAGGGTACCCACAGAAGCTGTGGCTGCCCCATCCCTGGCAGTGTTCAAGGCCAGGTTGGACAGGGCTTGGAGCAACTTGCTCTAGTGGAAGGGGTCCCTGCCCATGGCAGGGGCTTGGAAGTGGATGAGCTTTAAAGGTCCCTTCCAACCCAAACCCTTCTATGATTCTATACACCCCACTTCCCGAAGTGCGGGGGAATCATAGCTTCAGAAATCTCTGTGTCTTCCCCCTTCCTTAATTAAATTGAAATGAGTAAATAAGAAATACAGCACATGGAATGTTTTGATGTCCCTCAGTAAATCTACTGGTTTTTTTTTCAAACAGTACTAAGATACTTTAAAATAGGTATTTGCTCCAGGCTCTGCACATTTTATTCAATATGGCTTTGTAGGCCATTTTACAGAAGGACAAAACCCAGAAATGTAGAGCAGCAGTCAAACTTGTAACCAGATTCAGACTTTTTGCCTTAAAAAAGACACGCTTTAACAGTACAAACGGAATTTGAAAGAACACGTATTATGTCTGGATTTTGACAGTTCAACTAAAACCTAAACCTAAAGTCTGCCCTGAAGTTTCAAAGCAACTTAGACCCTCTTCCTGAAAAAGCTTAAAATCTGTGATTATTAAATGCTAAATACATAAAAAAATCCAATAGATGTTAAAAGGGCAGTCATAACAGTGCATGCAGTAATGATTGTTATTAGATAGTTATACACCTTTCACACCTTATTTAGTTCTAATTTCAAGGCAAAAGACACTACAACAAAGAAGACATGGGCTACTTTGGGATAAGGTATTGTATTTATGGAAGAGTTAAAGAATTAAGTGTTAAGAGTCTTACACCTCTGTATGAGGTTGTGAAATGACAATGCTGAATTTTGGTCAAACATAGTGGGAGCAGAGGGTGGGTAACACCCAGCAGGAACAATCCTCATAACACTTTAATAATCTGGGTTAACAATAATTTAGGCTTGACCAAAACCATAATGATGCATTTCCTGTAAATAAGATTTTAAAATGTTTACTCTGTAATCTCCAAGGAGCCACTAAAATTACTGCTGCTGCAGGCCTTGTTACAGCCTGGTCCAGTTCAGTAAACCATGTTATCCTGTGGATGGGGAGAATTACACCACTCCAAAAGTCATTTTTGCCTTGGGGATAATTAAATACATATTGTACCTTAAAGTTACAGCACCAGGAAGCCTTTGTATATTGAACTACTTCAATTAGAATGCAGTTTACGTATTTCTCAGCCCCAGTTTGTTGTCTTAAACATGCTGGGGAAAAAAATTAAAGATGGCTAAAATTCCTCCTTCTGTTTTTTTTACTTTGCTTCAATTACTGTTTAGAAAGATTACGACGAATCAGGCCACTAGAGCCAGAAATTTTCCCTTACAGACTGGGGAGTAGTTTCTACTTGCAGTTCTCTTCAAGGCAAGCCCTATAATCCTTCTGTTTCAGAGAAGTTTGCTATAGGGTTGGAACTACTCAGCCACTACAAGCTAGAGAAACACTAGCAAGAGGCCAAGAGAAAAAAACTTTAGCTTTGCTCCTATTAAGCTCCCTCTCTTCACAGGGAGTGAATCACTCTATAGTGATTCACAGCCCAGCCTCTGACTCCAGAAGTTTGGATCAGATCTTTTTTGAAATCTGTACTTTTTTATTTTGCATTTTTAATAGGATGCAGTTACACTAAATGAAACAGGATGGTAAAGACAACTGGGATACGCAAATAAACAAATAATACGAAAGCGTGGTGGAATGCTGCATGCAGTAAAGGGTTCACATTGTGCACTGACACCCTACATTAAGTACTGTGTTCAGTTATGGAGCCCCGAACACAAGAAAGATGTGCATCTGCCGAAACAAGTCCACAGGAGGCCATGAAGATCCTCTGAAGGCTGTAGCAGCTCTGCTCTGGAGACAGGCTAAGGGAGCTGGGCTTGTTCAGCCTGGAGAAGGCTCATTAAGGGGAGACTTAGAGCAGCTTCCAGTGCCTAAGGGGGCCAACAAGAAATCTGGCGTGGGACTTCTGACAAGGCCCCTTGTCTGAGAGGACAAGGGGCAATGGCTTTAAACTGACAGAGGAAGATTGAGATCAGACATTTGGCAGAAATTCTTCCCTGTGAGGGTGCTGAGGCACTGGCACAGGGTGCCCAGAGAAGCTGTGGCTGCCCCATCCCTGGCAGTGTTCAAGGCCAGGCTGGACAGGCCTTGGAGCAACCTGGTCTACTGGAAGGTGTCCCTGCCTATGGCAGGGGGTTGGAACTGGATTAGCTTTAAGGTTCTTTCCAACCCAAAACCCTTCTATGATTTCATGATACTTAAGTTTCCTCCGTCACCCTTTTAGGTGAGCATGGTTCATAGCCCTCCCCTCCAGCTAGATACTTTGCTTGCGTGACTTGATTCACATCATCTCCTCTTCATCCTCATTTCACAGAAAAGATTTATGAAAAAAAAACATGGAAGTCTGGTTTTGGAATGCTTATTTGAGCAGCTGCTTGGGACTCACAACCATGAGCAAGCAGCACAAAGAGGCTGTTGAAATGACATTTCACATTAGAGACCAATTTTGCTTCAGCCCCAGGATGTATACAAATGCATCTATAAAGGTAGAATATAATGCAGATAGGAGAGACCTGTCCATCAGCACCCAAGGAAGCATCCCCGGGCTGAGAGAATGTGGTTATAGCAGGAGAGCAGAGAAAACAACTGATATGCTGCCTATTCTACTGTTAAGCTGACCACAAGTACATTGAAACCCCCTCATTTTGAGACCAAAAGTGAAGCACCACTGAGAGCTGTGCTCACTCCTCCTCTGCCCCACTAACCACAAAGATAGCTGCTTTGAATTAAATACAGGCAGTGAATTTTAGGGAGGCTAGAGAGAATGATGGGTTGCCATTTATATGCTACACGATACCTTCAGTTTAATTAGACATGTGTACTTGACGTTTCTTTCAAATCAGCTTTAACTGTAGATGAATTCAAATGGTCAGCAATCTGCTCTGAATGCAAACTGAATACAACCAATGAGTTCGAGATGTTCACATTGAACATGCAGACTGGGCTCACTAAAAGGAAATTCGGAGGCATTTGATATCAGGATATGGAAGTGTTCAAGCGACAAGATTTTGAGACCCTACCACTAACCTTCAGCAATTTCTGAAGAAGAAGGGAAAAAAAAAAGTGCTATTGAAGAAAAGATTAAATAAAACAAAGATAAAGACAAAGATGATAAAGACAAAACGATAAAGCAGAGACATATGAAAGGAGAACTAGAAAAAAACACTGTCAATTCTGGTGTGGCCATTCATGCATGTGGGACCTTAGAAAATTCTCTGCTTTTCATGCCTTGATTTCTGGTAGCTGCAGAAGGTGACTAAAATTCTTATCAGCTTTATCCTGTTTTGGTACCCAGGCCAAAATCTTACCATTTCAATGGTTACTTGGAAGGACAGAAAGTCAAACACTTACTGGTAGTTTTAAATCACATGTCTTTTGTGTTTATAACCAGAGTCGGCACACTTTTAGATAGTCTGCTAAACCACTGCGGCTTGAACCAGGCTGCACTGAGACACAAGATACTGCACCAAATGAACAAGCAAACATTGTGCTGATGGTGTAGTCTAATACTGTATTAAAATCAGTAAGCAAAGACTTAAAAGTATACCAGAATGATGTATTTCATATAATCATGTTTAGTACCACATCTCCCTGATTACAGATATTTACACTGAATTTTGTTTTCCCAGAAGTTAGGGTATTTTTGTTAAAGTGAAAATTAAATACAGGAAGTGTAAAACGTTGTGCAATTGGAAACTCTTAAACACTAAGAGCTGCAAAGTGCAAAGAATGAGAAGAGAAGGAGCCTAACTTTACTTTCCTTTGCTGTTAACAGAAAATGAGTTTAAGTCAGTTCTGATCAAAGAATGGCATATATCATGCCTTTGTTAAAAACAAAACACAAAAAGCAGTGTCACAAATAGACTCTAACTGTGAGATGAAGCCAACTTATCCCTGAACTTGGAACCACATAAATGGACAGACAGCTGTAAAGTGCAATGCAAGTTGTCCTTAAGTCCTTACAAAGCACATGACTGTAAACCTCAGTCTAATCCCTGAAACATTCGAATTATTACTCATTAGTATTTGTACTGCCATAGCACCTACAAGCACCTATTAAGGCACTCCTGCTCCTCCCACATTATCCCGGAACTCTGGGAATGCGATCCAGAAGGTTCAACAGTTTCTATGCATGTCCTTCCATCAGAAATGAAGCTCCCTTTGTTAAAGCTATGTGTTGGGTCTTTCCAGATGCAGTCATGTGGGCTGCATGGTGGCAGTGACACCTGATACAGTGCTTGAACACTGTGCTGGGCTGCAGTCCACGAGGAGCAGAATAAGAACATCACTGTGCTGATCATGTAGTATGTTGGTCTTCCATCGGAAAAGCCCAAGCGACAGTGTTGGCACTAAGTACAAATGGTTCCTGTTGCGATAAGGAAAACTATTGCTCTTGATTGCATGATAGATTTCAGCCAGGCTTTCAAATGTGGAAGCCTCATTTGCAACCAAAACAGATCCCTCAGGCTACAACCAAGACAGATACTTCGATGTGAAAATGAGCAACTACTGAGTGACACTTTCTGTACACAGCTACTTACTAATAATTTAGAAAAGTGGATGTAATAGGTACATAGTCATCTACGTCTTCAAAATGCTCTGCCTTGCCATCCCTTGTGAATTCATTACAAGCCTTGCAATATTTGACGTCTTTCTCAATGTCAAATAACTATTTATGTCTAAAAGTTTCTAGTCATCATTGCTTTGGGGGAAAAAATGTTTAAAAATGTGAGGTACAGTTTTAAAAGCTTGAGGCAAATTAGCAGAACTTGCCAACAGTCTTATTTTCAAGCCAGATGCATGATTTATGACTACCAGGGAGTGGAAATATTACTAATAAAAAGAAACAAAAGAGAAATGTAGTTCAAAAGTGTATGCTTTATAAAGCTCATGGTCTAATTAAGAGTACTAGGTACACAAAATAATTTGAGCAGATAATCATATAGAAGAACCCAAACCAGAGCCTCACTGTCCATTAATAATCATTATAAATCACAGATATTTTTAAGGCAATCTGACAATTAACCTCCAACACCAGCAGGCGTTAGCGACAGATGCTTGGGTAACTCCTGCCCCTCCTTCTTCCAGAGCTGCAAATTGAATTGTGGTAGTGAAATAAGTGAAAAAAAAATATACTGCTGCACAATTCCCACTGTGAGTATTAACTTTGCTTTCATTGAATGTCCCAATTCTGACCACTGCTGTAATGACGCAAGAAGGAAACCAGATTTCTGCCACCAAGATCATTTTAGCACAACTCAGTGCTAAGGGCACTGATGTACAACTCTAGAGCACCTAAAGCATTTTCCCAAGTCTTCTCTAGGAAAAAGCATGACTAAATCAAGCCAGAGCTTCCCAAAGTCATGGCTGGTGAGGCCAGAGTCCTGCCTGTAGGGGCAACAATACCACAGGCGCGCTGGTACCTCCCTGACAGAGTTTGGTGTATTTGATCTGGCAACCTTTGACTTAGTTTTGAAGGTAATTGAGGCTGGAGAAAACATTTATCCTGTGAATGTCTCCCCTCAGATGGCAAGTTTTTCAGGCAATTCTCCTCAAAGATGCCTTTGTGATGGCAATCCACAGCGTATGAATCTCAATGCAATTGCACACCACGGGATTATGCTGGATGAAGAATACCAGGATTCCAGAGAAAAGTACAGGAAAAACATTCATCCCCAGCAGACCAAGCTGTTGACGATTTGATAAAAGACAATGATTCCTTCTCCTTCACAATGACATGCTGACCCTATGGGTATTTTCACCCATGTCTCCACCCTCACAGATCACTCTTGTTGATAGAATTTCAATATATGGGATAGGAGGGAACATAAATCAGAGCCAGCAGCAGAAGTATCACTGTGAAGCTGATCAATAACAGCAGAGAGCTCCTCAGGGCTGTGTTCTGTTTTGCGGGTTTCTTTTTTTGCCTTTTGTTTTCATTATTTTCAAAAAATGAAGACACTTTCAGTGAAGTTGCACAGAAGGCAGGAAAACAGTACCCATCCTCTCCTGCAGCAAGGATGCTTCTGGAATTGGACAGCTTGGGTGATTCCCAGCCAAGAGGTGGCACTGATCTAGAGGTGTCAGTGTTCAAGACCAGGTTGGATAGGGCTTTGAGCAACCTGATCTAGTAGAAGGTGTCCCTGCCCATGGCAGGGGGGTTGGAACTGGATGACCTTAAGGTCCTTTCCAAGCCAAACCATTCCATGATTCTATGATCTTGTCCAATAACTCCTGGGAGAGTCGTGTCTTGAGCTGCACTCTCAGACAACAAGCACACCTTCACAGCCAGGCACAAACTGCCCCACGATCGTTTCATCCACCCTCAGCCCCAGCACATGTAAACTCCTACTCGCTGCAAAATCCTGCCCTCAGCTGGGCTTACTAGTAAGACTCAGCACCATGCCCCCATCCAGACTGAGGCTGCAGGCCTACAGCAGCGGCAACCACCACCATGGACTGCCTGCCCAGCTCATACTAGGGCCTGTATTAAGGCAGAAGACTAAGAAGGCACCTGAAAGAGCCCAAGAGGATTGAAGTGCAAGAATGAAAACCACCCCAGCACCAACTTCTCCAGTGAATCTCTACATTACTAATCTCTACATTACTAATCTACATCTCTACAGCACTAATTGCTTCCATTTCACATGCAGGCCGATCTACCCAGGACTGGTTAGCTCTGACATAGATGACAGGAGCCCTGACTTTGCTGTGTCCTCTGACATTCCACACCATAGTAAAAGATGTGTGGAAAAGACAAGGGCTTCAGGAGCTACAATGAGAGACTGCTGGGGCAGTAGTTTAATGTTAATGGAAACAGGCCTGGAATGTGAAATTAACTTTTTGGTGTGATTACACTGATTTCATTTCACTCAGAACTCTGGCATTTCACAAATATACTCTCTTAAACGTATTCACCAGATTAGGAAACCAGCAAATTATTTTTTACTTATGTAATCCTGAAAATATCATCATCAGTCTGAAACTTCTGTATTTTCTGTTTAATCAAAGTGCACAAGCAGCAATAAAAATGTCCTTCTCATTAAACTGAGAAGCCTCTCTTCCATTTCAGAGCTCTTAGAGCTTAAGTATACATCGAAACATTTAACAATACAAAACTGTAATTTGTAATTGGCAAAATCAAACTTCGTATTTTTACACCAAAAGTAGTAGTAAATAAGCTTACTTTGTGCTCTAGAAGTGCAATATGTGGTTACCTGCTTGCTATCACCTGAACATTAGATGTGCCAGAGTATTGATCTCAGTAGTTTTGCAGTCTGCCTCTAGCACACAGCCACTACACAATACTCTGGAAACATTAAATAATTGTTACAGCACAATAAACTGAAAAGATACCAGCCTTTTCTGACCTCTGCAAGATACTAAGTTCCCTGCATTTATTCTCTTCCCAGGTACCGGATGAACTCAAACTCAACAGCCTTATAACAAGAAGAATTTCCCTTTCGAATATGGATTTGCTAAGGATAATAAAGACCAAATACAAACTACCAAAGCTGTAATGTGTAGCCTCAGATCAGACTTCATTTTCTGAGAGTTCACAGAAATTCTGACTATGAACAACATCAATTTGAGGCCATCACAAGTACACAACATTTAAGGAGACACACCTGAGGATACAAACCAGAGCTTTAGCTGAAATGAAGAGACAAAAAAATCAGAGATCAGGGCTCCATTTTCTGTCAACACAATCATAAAAATGCTGGTTGGCAGTCATCTAGTCCAACAGACTCCAAGATGATGCGCACCATGCCCTTCCCAGGGATGGGAGTGGGGTTGACAAGTTCCCCTCTCCTCCACTTTCTTGCCTTTCCGAAAAAAAGATGGTGTAACACTTGTTATTTTCATCACCAGGAATTTGCCAGTCTCCTTCCCAATTACCGTCATTTCTCTCACACATTATACACCAGCCTTACAAACACATCATCCTATTATTTCAGGACCCTTGGGTACATCCAGCTCCACGGATTTGAATATATCCACCTTCTGTAAGCAGTCCCTGACTTATTGCTCCTCTGATGTTGGCTGCACTTCTCCTTTCCAAGCTGTACTAACATGCACATAGGCGTCAAATCAGGTTTTGCTTGTAAAGGCTCAAGTTACAAAAAACACATTCATTACTCTTGCCTTTTCCTCTTACCAGTGGACAAACACTCTTGCTGAATTTCCTTGTACTACTACAGTATCTACTTGTTAGCGTTCATATTTACTACTCATTCATCTCCAGCTGGGGTTTGAGATGGGGAAAGAACAAGAAAGATGGAATGAAGGATAGCTCATTGCATATAGAACAAACCTTTTGCTTGTAACTAAGTGACCTGGACCCCAGGTGAACTCTGTAACAATGATAAGGAAGAGAACTCCTCAGTTAATGGTTAGGGAAACCAGTTAGAACCAACTAAGGAGCTGGCAAACAGACAAGAAGGCTGGGCAACTCTGAAGTTCAGCCAAAGAATGAAGTGATGAAGAGGAAGATGAAGAAGAAATGACCACCAGGGGTCCCAAAGGCCACTACCACATTTTAGTGCATATGCAGGAAGAACTGTCTAGAAGTACGATGCAATGTATAAGTAGCTTAATGAATATGTATGCAATGTAATGAATATGTATGATTAATGACAATATAATCATGGCTTGTTTGGTGCTCAAGTGAGACATGCTCAGAGGAGCTATCCCCCATATCTCCTGGTGCCGCAGTAAAGAATACCTGCTTGTCAACTTAAACTTTGTTGGTGAGTTCTTAAGAGTTTTTCTATGAATCAGGTTTGATATGAGTTTGGATGAATTACTTAGGTCAACATTTTCACAAATGCTCATTATTTTGTGAGCATTCACAATCTGACTTGAAGGCAAGAACTGACACAAGCTTAGGCTATAACTTAACTTGGGGATGTACATAAGGAACCCAAACCCTCAAAACAGTAAACAGACAGTGAGGTTGAAGCTTGTGGAAGTGGTGTGAAAATCCCAAATGCCATTGCTGGCTAACCAAAAAGTCAGGCAGACTTAGCTGATAAAGGTGTGTTTTACAGCACCTCGTGACCATGATTTCTGCGAAACAAAGAAAGTAACTCCTCACTAGGGCCTCGTTTCAAAACTACATGGGAATGCTCAAACATTTCCAGAAGACATTACAGTTGATGCTTCGGGTGGCCCAACACCACATATTCTTTAACTAAGTCCTAAAGCTCCTAAAGGCTGAAGAAATACAGACAAAAAGCCTCACTAAGGATCGTCCAGCAGGTCAACAGCCAAGCTGGACCCAGACCTGTTCTCTTCCCAGCTCAGTCAACGATACTGGAATGCACTATTTGCATGCCAAACTGAGAGCACAATATGTTATTAACATATTGTTATGTTAATATTTGCTAAGAAAGCAAGCAGAGAAACGTTTGCACACTGAAGATACACCGTAAAGGGTACACCACATATTCAGGTACACCACATATTCTGTAGCTTTTCATGGAGACAACAGTGAGAAAAACCAACCCAAAAAGCAACTGGGACCCTGGAGTGGCATAAATCTGTGATTGTCCTGGGTTCAGCAGTAGCAATCATGTTTTTTCCTTTGTGTTAACTGGTGCAGTGCTGTGTTTTGACTTCTAGTTTTGAGAACAGCGTTGGTGAAGCCGATGTTGTCGGTTGTTGCTAAGTGATGTTTACCCTGACCAAGGACTCTGTGAGGCTCATGCTCTGCCAGGGAAGAGGGGAGGCTGTGAGGAAGCAGAGGCGGGGCGCCTGACCCGGGCTAGCCGGGGAGGTATTCCATACCACAGCACGTCATGCCCGGGGTGGGGGGTAACTGGGAGTTACCCGGAAGGACAGGAGCTTCCGGGTGGAACTCGCTTTCTTGGCCGGTGGTATCGTATTCTCTTCCCTTGTTATTTTCCCTTATCATTGTTTTAGCTGATAGTAGCGGTGGTGATTTGTTGCTGGACTGTTCTTGTCTCAACCCGTAGGAGTTGCACTCTCTCGATCCTCCTCCCCGTTCCTCCGGGAGCGGGGAAGGGGAGAGCCCCGGTGCAGGGAGGGGGGGAGACGAACACGGACCTTGATTGTTGTCAGCTCGGCACCACTCACTGGGAGTGAGTGAACAAGTTACCTGACTGGGTTTAAACCACGACAGTGATATACCATCTACACATGAAATGTTACAAACTATCCCAAGACTAAGTAGTAAGATCCCAGTCAGTCAGATAGAAGATGCTAACAAGCATTAAAAGCTACTTGAATTTAATTAAATGGATCTCAGGAGGGGTCTGAGTCAGATCCTCTCGCAGGGCAATCCCACATGAGAACCTTCAAGCCGTTGGCATCAGCATCGTGACAAAAGTTGCATGGTACATAAAGGGTAACAAATACATGGGCAGCTCAGATTACTGTCAATCAAGCAGCAACTGGGGAGAGAGATGGCAGCAGTGCATACAGAAATGCTCCAGTGAGTCATGTTGGGAGAAAGGGAGCAGACCAAGCTGTTAACTCACTTGGATAGACATTTACTCATTCCCCATAAAACCAACACACACCTATAATGGCTGTCACAACTCAAAGCCTCCTTCCACAGTAATGACAATTATTCATACTTCCAAACATTACAAGTTGGGAGATAAGTAATGTTAACAAACGAGCTGTCAGTTGTAATACACGGCATTAAAACTATCAGGTCAGAAAAGGACTAGATCTTCATCAGAGTATCTAACATTAAAATTATTAAGAAGAATTTATTAAGGATACACTGTTGGGAATTTTCTGGCTAAAGACATTTTTATCTGAAAATGGAAATGTAACAGAACAAACCTTTTGATAGAAATCTACCTATCTCAATTATGCCTCTGTCTCTAAAGTGGTTTTTATTTCATGGTGGAATTTCTTCTAGCAGAAAGAAGGATCAATACTCACCTCACCCCAAACACCACTAGAATAGACAAATCCCAGCCATGCGCCAGACAGAACACTATCACAAGGCTGAAACTTATGGGAAAGTGAGTGGTCTGGGCTGTGCGCTTACTGTGTGTACCAGGATATATCCCAGGCTATTCTGCAGGGCAGAAGAGAAGGGCCTGACAATGAACCACACACCTAACACTTGAAAAGGTACTGGCTTTATTACAACATAAAACCATTGCAGGTAAAAAAATGAACCAATGACAAACAAAACCTTTCCCAAGATGCTTTTTAACTTAAGTCTGTCAAAGCCGAAAGCAGTTTCCAGCTATAGAAAATACTAGGGTTAAAAACCAGGATAAAAGCAAAGATACAGAAAAGGAGGTAATCCAGCATCAACTTAATGCAGTTTTTTGAAAAGCCTATTCCACTGCTGGAAACACAATATTAGACCGAGAAAGATCTGATCCAGCCTGTTCTCAGTTACCCTCAAAGCCTAATCTCAGCTTTCGCATTTGGGCCAATTCCCATGTTTGGCCAACTCTCTCAGTCCACATGGGAAAACAGGGCAAGCCATGTGGCACATCGGCACAGTCCTACCACCTGTGTGTTTGGACCGCTCACAAGATTTTGGCAGCCTGCAGAATGTAATACAGAAGGCTAAATGCCCTCCAAAATTGCTGTATGCATTTCTGATTGAACGCCATGTGGGAGATCTGTACCCTATACGCTAGAAACGAGAAAGGGAATGGTAGAAAGGAAGGATACCTAATTTAGCTGATTACAAGTGGTCACATCTCCACTGATTCAGTGAAGAGCAACAAATGAATGATTTTCCAGAGACAACTTGAGATTCAAAGAAACTGTATGTAACTTCAGGACATGAAAGTTTTCAACACCAGCACTCTGTGCTGTGAAGCACCACCTTACACTTCCATATCATGCTGAACTAGAAAGCTGGTAATGATAAGTGGGAGAAAGAGAGCTAAAGAATAAAAAAAGAGCTCAGACAACTTCAAAATTTAACTCTTTACAACTGCACCTCTGCACCACTGGTATTGCCTGTCTCTCCAGAACACAGCTTGCCTGCCACTTGTTTTGCTCAGGGAAACCTGGATTGATCTGGCACTGTTATCAACCACAACTCAGAGATGGATGTCAATAGCTGTTATAATTAGTAGAGATTTGGATTAATCTTCCAGTCTATGGCAGCAGAGACCACACAGAGACTGCTCAGGATTGGTCTCCAGTTTAATTACTGAGTTTTATTTGTTATTCTGGCTTGGGGGGAAGATTCCCTATGCTAGGAGGAAGAGGAGTACAAAATGGAAGAAGAGAGACAGTGATCCCAAGTCTGATCTAATCCTCCCTATGCTGTATAACTATCAGGTATTTACATCTGAAGACTACCACCTTCTTACGCAAGGCAACAGCAAAGGTTATGAGCAGTGCCTAGAAGAGCACATCCCAGAAGGTCAAGTGAGCATTTCAGCTAATAGGAAAATATTAAATCCATGTCACCATACTGACTAGGGCTGGCAACCTGTATCCAGACTTGGCAAGAGACCACCACCACCACCACCAATAGTTTGTTGAAGGGATTACACTCACTATAGCAAGATAGATGGGTTAAAATAATAATGAAGCATGAAACTGGCACAGGCATGTCTTCCAGCCTCCTCTAGTCTGTCTGAAGGCACAAAACACCTCCAGCCTCAGTGGTGGTGGTAGTACAGAGTATGGAACTCTCTCTCCAGGAATCAACCATCACTATAAATGCCATGTTTGCCCAATTTTAGAACTAGGGCAGGTTTCACTTCATGCAGACAAATGTCTCTGTTAGTGTTTCCCAATGAACTCTGGAAGATACTTTAAAGATACGATACCTGCTCCGGGCAACAGTTTATCCTGAACAGTGAAGTGGTTCCATCTGTTGCAATATTTTATCAGACTGAAGCCATAAAATCTCTCATTACAAAATTTGCTTTTAGCGCTTGGAAAGCTGAAGGCTGGGATCCCAATTATGGCTGAAGAATTGGGATCATTCCCACTCTGTGATGATGAAACAACACTCTCAGAGAGCAAAAAAAAAAGCAGTATGAGCAATGTGATGACAAAAAGGTTCAAAGCAAGTGTTCAGCAGGACAACAGCTCAAAATTGAAGTTATCTACCACCAACCACACACAGCTGTGACACAGGACTACTGGGCTCTGAATAGAATTGTGAACAGTCGCTTAACATCCCTACTCTTCTAATTAGTTATTTGTAAGACAGCAGAAAAGATGTCAAAAAACTTAATATTTGGTAAAGTTCTGCAGATTTTTGCCTGAAGGGTGTTGCTGAAGTGCAAAGCACTAAATTAGAACTTAATAAACCAGCATAACTTCTTTGTTCCTGTAGCAGTTTGTCTTTCTGCATGTGACATTTAGACAGGTGAGATATTTCCTCTCTTTCACTGAACTTAACTGCCACATGTTGCAGAGGTTAAAAAAGAAAGATGTAAAAATACTTCATAGATGCAGCCCCTGATTCTACATCTCTCAAAGCATATTAGGAAAGCAAAATATGCATATTAGGAGAGCAAAATACATCTAAAATGTGGCTGCACTCCTGGCTGATGATTTAAGACTTGACTGAAAGACTAGTAAACTCTATGGACAGATTCATAATCAAGAGGGCTTGAAATGGGCACTGAAAAGACCTCATGCTGGCTCTTGAAGGCATACACCATAAGACGCCCATTTTTCTAAACACTGAAACCCTCAGGCTTCACTTAACTGGTGCTACACACACCTGATGACATTATTCCAGTTGTCAGTACTTCAAGTGTTTTACACATACTGCTGAATTTAGCTTTAGAGCACCATGCTTGACAGGTTATTATCTACGGAAGAAAGCAACAAGTATATTTTCAACAGCTATTTCATCTTTTAAAATCACTTTGGTTTAATTCAGATTGTACCTGCTCCATATGTGCTTCCTACAGATATCATTATTAACATCTTTACTGCTATAAATGGTCATGGAAGAGCAATTTTAAAAGAAACAGCATTTGTAGCAAGCCCGGTTTGGTCTCTCTTTTTTGGGAATGGTGAACACCATGGGAAAAACCTAATTTCAAAACATCAGGAATGTTGAAGGAAATAAAGGGGGAAATACAAAGACCTTTCTTAGATCAGTTTCTGAGTCAAGCTGCTTTATTTCCAGTCAGCTGGACACCGACAGCACCATGTAATAATACTGTACTTGGATCACAGACTGGGCAGTCACATTTCCTCTACAAAATGACATAGTTTTGTCCCAGTATGTCTTCAGTGCAGTGCTAATTAAGATGTCCTCATTCACACCTGAGCTCCAACATTAACCTACCTTAGATAGGCAGCCTCATGGCAAATGAACACTTGAGTTACTCATTCCACAACAGTGCTCCACTCTCACCCCAGAGCTTTTGGGGCTTGCATCTCAACAGCATGGGACTGCAAAGAAACAGTGGCTCAGATCCTCTGCCAGGCGATTGTGAATAGGAAAAAACCACTCATTTTGAGTACAAAGGCAGGATATGTGGGGATGCCACTGTGACTTGCCATCTCAGTGGAAGAAAAAGGGAAGTTAACTACTTTCACTTAATTAGAGTGTTTCACTGCTTCGCTAGAACCATTTCTGAGTAGCAATAAAGTACTTAGCATATCTCTTTCAACAAGAAGCATTTTGAAAACACACTGATAAGGCTACACTATAATATCACTAAGATGTTAATGATACTGTTAACATAAGTTTAATGTAAATATAAATACAGGAATAGTATTGCTGACACTGATTAGGCATCCTACTGTCTTGATACAACATCATTAAGGCACAAACCTGAGTAGTACACAAGATTTAAAAGGCAAGCATTGCAGAATGATTCTTTGGAGACTTCTCCAAGGCAACAACGTCCAGCTTCCCATTCTGCCAGGCTACAAAAGCAGTAATTGTAAGAGCAGAATGAAACCAGCGCTAACTGCATTTCTTGATTTCTGCTAACACCAGCCTAGGTCTTCTGTTAGGTCAGGGTGATTTGTGAGTCAAAGTGTTAAGGTGTTACTTTGAACCCATCTTAAGCCAGCTTGACAGTCTACCAAACTGAAGAACCTTAAAATAAAACACCGTTTCTTCCTCCTGCCTTTTACATAAGCTAATGCAAAAATTGGAAATAGGACCCAACTGCCCCTTGACTCAGTTTCTGGCAGCTTAATGGGGCAAACAAAGAACCAGGAACTTGGTGGCACATCACTTTTGGAACAACTGTTATCTCCAAGACTTTTCAGTCTTGGTTGATTGATGGCTTGGCTTCTCGAGTGAAGATTTGGGAAGGGCTTTAACCACGCTTACTACAAGCACGATGACCAAGGGCATGGGGGATATGCAAATCTGGTTGGAAAAAAGGCTGCTTAGGCAATCAGGAAGTGTCCGACCAGGACTGTCAACTCCTGAGGCAATCTTGAGCGACCCACGCCCTGATCGCCCCGCATGCAAGGTTGGATCTGCAGCTTCCTGTGCACCTTGTCACGTACCGTTTCGACCCACGCCTGTCCATACAGGCAAGTGAGAGCCTTGTCCATACAGCCTGCGCAGTGGATTTTTTAGGTGAGGCGCAGCCTGCGCAGAACTGGTCCCACCCTTTCCACCTGAGGTTTAACTCCCACGGCCTAGCTAGCTAGGACAGAGACAGCAAAGTCTTGTTCAGAATGTGTGGGTTAAAGCCCTTCTGCAAAGACAGGCCTTCCTCATAGAAGGAAAACTCCTATCTTCAAACCTGGGCAGATGGAGCTCGTCTACCCTTGTAAGGTCTTCCATCTAAGAGACGGACACTCTTACAAAACCTACAACCTGAGGACTTCAGTTTATACACTCAGAAACTAAACACAATAAAATAAAATAAAATAAAATAAAATAAAAATAAAATAAAATTTCCCTCTATCCCTTCCACACACATTTGAAACAAACATATTTCACACATATTTGAAGCCAAATTGCAAAGTGCAAGTGTGTATCAATAATTTCATCCAGAAATCAGAAGATGGAAACAGAGGTATGCAATCAGAGCCAACAAAACACCTCTCAGAAACGAGCTGGAAGCTGTTTCTTGGGAGCATAAAGGGAGCCAAGTGGTGGACCACTGGGGTCTCCACTAAAGGAAGGCCAGTAGATGAAGATGAAGAAGGGGCACTTCTTCCTCTATGAAGGAGGCTAAAGGAAGAAAGAGAAAAAACAGTCTAACACAGAAACAGCTTTCCACCAGCAACATGTTAATACAGAAGCTCTCAATGGTATTTTAAACTTTCTTCCAAATTGTTGAAGACAACCATGACCTCGTGTGCAAGGTCATAAAATTAATTACAGTGTAAGAAGATAATGAAAATAACCAGCGTTCCAAACACACACCCCTCCTGGGTGGAGAGAGGGGAGTGGGTGAAACAAAGCATTTAAACAATGCAAAATGTTTGGGCATCGTGGAGAAAATGCAATTTGCACTCAGAGCACAAATACTGCTATTCAGTAATATCCAACTTTAAAACATAAGGTCTGTAAACTCAGTGGGGGAAACCACCCTTTACTAGATACATCCCACAAGTACCATTTGCGCAGTGGAATGCCTTCTTCCACTTAAGCACAGTGAAAGCAAAGATATTCACATATTCAGCTACTATTAGTGTAACCCAAACTACTTATGTAAATCCATCAAGTATCCTAGGGACAACTGCTGCCTCATTCTGTGAAAGTATTAACTTAAATTTATATGGCAGAACTGACACAGTCATATGCATAAAATGTTAATTCTGCTTACAGAAGAAATACTAACTGTATCTTTCTTTCCTTGCCCTTTAATACACACAATTCTCATTTGAAACAATAGCTGAATATGCAATAATAATTTGCAATGTGAAATACTGTTAATGTGTTTCCTCTGGGAGTTCCTTTTCCAGAATGTAGCAGAAACACTTTTATTGCTCAAGTTTTCATTACAGAAATGCCATAGTACATATATCTTTGGTCTCCCGTGTACCTTGCTGCAGAGCATGACAAGCTAATGACAAGGCTTTTTTCTTGCCTCCCCCGCCACCCCCCTTTTTTACTATCATCAGTCCACTAAAATTTAGATAGATTTACTTTAGAGCAAATAGTAAATGAGTAGGAAGCTGTTTCTATTTCTCATTCTTATTCTGATTAATGAGCTAGAGGAACACTCCCTCACTTCCTCCTCCTTCTGTGGCTGAAAACATATTGAGCTTATGCTTCTTCTATACCATACAACTGCATTCCCTAGTAGATTGATGGGACTTTTGTAACACTGATGGCTTTTCCAAAAGGGAATAAGGATCAGCAAAGTCATCCTTCAGCAGTCATTCCAGGGTGAAGGATGTAAGGAGATATAGTATCAGATTGTTGAAACAGTCAGAAAGCAAAAAGTATGTATACATGAGTGTGTCCAACACACACACATATATGCAAATCAGGTGCATGAGCTGATTGAAAAATCCCTCACTCCATATAAAGTCAATCAAAAAAAGAGAGAGAAAACAGTAACTTTATAGGAAGTGAAAGAGGAAAGGCCATACATATATATAGAATCAGTGAATGGTTTGGGTTGGAAGGCACCATAAAGCTCATTCAGTTCCAGCCCCCTGCCATGGGCAGGGACACCTTCCAGTAGATCAGGTTGCTCCAAGCCCCGTCCAACCTGGCCTTGAACACTGCCAGGGATGAGGCATATGTACATACACACTACGTCTAGTATAATGCATATATGAGGGAGACACACAAGGAAGAAAATCAGGAATACTGTATACAGAAAAGAGCAAACATCAAACATAGCTCAGTAAGTACAGAGTGGCCCAGGAATAAGACTGGAGAGGCTTCTCAGCTACATGAGCTATGAACATCACATTTTCATTGTGTTTGATGTCTCCAGTCTTCAGGAACACAAGGCCTTCAAAATCAACAGGATGACCAAAACCACTGGCCTTATTGCCAACTTTTCTTCCTTACAAAGACAACCTGTGGATCTCCAGCTCTGAATAACTCTTCTGGTCAAAAAGGGTAACTGTATAAAAAGACCATCAATAAAGGCTATGTCTTTGCCCCTCAAAAACATGCTGAACCTTCCAAGAGGCTGTTTAAAACACTTTTCTGTGGTAAAAAGGCATCTAAATCCATTTTCACACCTAAACACTGAAAACAAACCACAAACCCAAACCACCCTCCCTAGGGCTGTTGCAGGCAAGGAACAGAAGACAAGAGACTTTCTGATGGATAATTGAGCAACAGCTGAGTAAAGAATCACATTAACCTGCAGAATTTATTACCAGTTTGCTGTACCAGTTTTGAACAGTCACATTACAACGAATGTTGTTTGTAAAACAAACTCTGTATCAGTCAGTAGATAACAACTGAGCATGACCACGGCATAAATTATTACAGAAGACGACAAGCAGAAGTCATTAAGAAAAAGTCAAAACTGGGAAAAAGCAGTCTTATCAGTCCTAGAAAGAAAACAAGTCAGTAAAAGACAACAAATTTCAGGTTTGAAATCTAGCCATTTGACAGACAACTTCTTTCTCATTGATACATTTGTCCTATACCCGGGTGATTTTTCTCCACAAATTAACTTTACTTTATAAGGGACTCTTTGGCTTTGATATTAATTACACTACCTTAAGCTCAAAAAACAATTTGTAAAGTCACATCACAGTTGCATTTTAAAGCAAAATATGGCTACTGATTTATCAGCATGTTTTACTTATGCTTTATATAGCTGATCTACAGTACTTCCCTCAGAGTCAGTTCACCATTCAGTTGCACCCTCTTAAGATGCCATACTCCTGTATGACACAGTCATACACAGGCACCCAAATAGTGGTGTTATTCCTTGTGCAAAGGGTTTTCCTATGAGCACTCATGAAGATGCTTCTCAAGACATGCAACTTCCACAGCTTAAGAAGACATGCTGTGCCATCAGAGGGATAAAGAACAATCCCTGTGAAAAAGGACATACAAAAGTGGTTGTGCATGAACTAAGGCAGCAGAACGCCATGCTGAACAGATAGCAAAGAAGGTATTCAGGGTCAGTCCAAGAAACCAATGTTTTGTCTAGCCTGCCCTAAGGGAAAACACTTAATCAAAATTGAATTTCTACCATTAAAAGTTCTGATTTAATGGAAGATGCGATTTCTGGATAAAAGAAATTGTTCTATTGTTCTAAATTACTTCTGGCTTTTCAGTTGGATACAACATGCTTCATTCATGCTTTTGCCCCCTCCATGACATTCCTGAAACTTATTAGGGGTTTAATGCTGGTGACATATTAGGGCTTTCAATCTTCCCCAATGACAGTTTCTACCCTAGCTTTGATGTCCAGCTTCAAAAGGGAGAGCTCTTTTCACTGACTTCCAGCATCTCTCCCAGAATGTAGGCAACGCAGAACACATTCTCAGTTCTGGAACTAAAATGTAGTTTATCCATTGCAGTTAAGCCTGCAGAAATGTCAGAAATGGAAAGCTAGCAAAACATTCACTTGCTTTAAGAGAGAGAGAAATCCAACTCAACCCCATAATATTCAAGTTGACGAGGCAAATAACTAAAGGAAAAAAAAAGCCATGAGGATTTCACAAGTTTAATTTCTCTGCTCATTGAAGCTTTCTACTTTAAGGCAATTAAAACCAAGCATCAAAGGCACATGTAATTGGAATGGGGTAGTGATTAATTTGAGAAAGAAATGTTCACAGTTCAGTTAGACCCAATTCAGGCATCCCTGTCCTAGGAATGTGGAGCATCAATGCAGTAAGAATTGCTGGGAAGGGCATGGGGAAGAGAACATGGGAAGAGTGCGCAATGCCTGTCCCCTGCACGGTAGCAATGTATCTCATGCGCTGCTCATGATGAGGACTCATCTGAGGTGAAGGAGATATACATTAACATCTCTGCTGGAATCAATTCCTTTGACTCTGAAAACCCAGACATAAACATGATTTCTCCCCATTAAAACCTGCACTCTTTCTAGTCAAAATAATGCCATAAAAGCAGTGTTGCTCAGCTGCACATCTACTGAATACCAACCTCACTAATGATCTGCTAGAATATCTCTTTAATGCTGTACTTTGACCATCTGTATAGTACCACCTACTTCAGCAGGGTCTTCATGTTTTTAAGAGTCCTTCAGAACACTTGATGAAAGCACTGCTGGAGAGCAATAGCATCACTTGCCTCATTTGTGTGGGCCTTCCTGTGAAAGGAAAACCTCACTTCAATGAGGGCAGTTTCCAAGCCTCTAACAAGCTGATATTTGCATCCTCTTGGCAGAGATCTTCCCCCAGAATTGCACAAGGGAATTCTCAGTGCCCAGCAGTCACCATGGACTGCAGCAAACAATATCAGACCTGGGTACACAGAAGAACCTGCCCTGTGCCTCCTGCAGCCTCTGGACCCAGAACATGTGAAGAAGAAACATACCTGAGTCAAGGGCAAGCAAGACAGGAGCAAAAGACAGGGCATGGAGAGAGAATGAGACCTACTGAGGAGCTGGAAAGCCTGTTTAGAAGAAAAGCCTGGAAGACAAAACTGGAAAGGAAGAGTATGTTGAAACAGAGGGAGCAGGGAACAAGTGCAAAGTTACAAAAGAGCTGATGGAAAGACAGAAATTCTGTTGTCTGTTTCCAAATTATTAGGGAAAGAAGTCAGTACAATTGTATAGGTTTTTTCCCCCTTTTGTAATAGAATACTGGCAGTAAGAAATAAGTGAAAAGAAAACAAGATGTTCTTGATAAGATAGTAACTGATAGTGGTCTGATTGCTGGTAAACATTGAAGCTGACGGTACCTCTCATTTTGAGAGGGCCTGTTTTACTAGGCACTGTCAACTGCAACTGACTTGATACTGGCAATCAAAATCCCCTATCTAAAACAGAAATAGTAAGAACAGAGTCAATTCCCTTTCAGACGGCCCAGATACATGCCCCAGCCTTGACCTGAAGAAATTGCCTAAAGGAATGAAAGGAGCCCAAGTTCCCTGACAGCTAGCTTAAAAAAAATAAAGAAGAAAGGAATGAACCTGTGTCAGATGTTATCTCCAGACCTCTAAGAAATGAGCCTCTGAATAGCTCATCTGGCACGAAATAATAACAAATTGCAATCATCATGGGTTTGATATGGATCTGAATTGTCAAAAGCATCAGCCCACACTTCTCATACCACGGCCTCCGGAAAGCCAGACATTTAGAAAAAGAAAGGAGCAGAGATGCAGAAAACAATTGCTAGATTCAAAAAGACTGTCTCCATTCAAACTACAACAATACCCAGATGTATTATCCCATGGTTTTATTTTCTGGTGTGGCAGTACATTTTGTTTGACGCTCTTAGGATGTTTAACATCCTAAAAATGATCAGGTCATCCACTGCACTTAACACTCAGATAGCAATCTTCTAACTAAAGTTATCCTCATATCTGAACAAGCACATTGCACAGGGAAAGCTCTCTTGCACTTTGTATCTCTTTTGCTGAAGAAAAATCAGATTATTTGGCTTCTTTATCAAAAAGTATTTCAATCTAAATATTTTGATAAAATCTTCCCATTTCTGTAATTTTGTTCTAAAGGCATCATAGTAACTGGCCAGTGATGTGAATACAAGAGACAGCTTGTATTCTTTGCTAGATGGAGTCCTAAAACCTTTAGCGCCTTGTGAAAGATTTCAACTTGAGCCAATCTTCTGCAGTCTCATCCTCATGAGAAGTTCACCAAGGATAGCAGACAGTGCTGCTGGTTCAAGTCCCAGTTTAGAATAGCTTTGCCTTGTCAAAAGGAACTTTAATATGTGTCTTTGTGGCCTCAATCCATCAGCATGAACAGCACACCAAGCCAGGGATGAGCAGGAAAAGCTCCAATTACATTCAGTAAACAAACTTCACTGCTGCTGTTTCCAGTAGAAAATCATATTTAGTCAGCCTGATACAGAAGGCAATAAATATCATAAGGTTACAGACTGACGTTTATGAAGAGCTGGCAACTGTACTCGGCAATTCAGACAACTCAATGTCCATAAAGAAAACCAGATGAACACAAGCCTTGCAAACAAGTAGGGAAAAGGCAAGTGCTTCCAAATGTGATAGGGAGGACTGCTCATTTCAGTCTAGGAGAAACCAAAATGTTACTGTGCAAGCCATGAATGTTCACGGCTTCACTATATTGATTCATTTTAAGAAAAAGCATTATCCAGCACTGTATGTGGAAAAACCTTCTGCCAGAGTGCACAAGTCAAGAAATAAGTTGTATAAAGCAGATCTGACAACCCTGGCTGGTTTTTGCCAGACCAGCCACTGACATTAAGGATTTGCCACTGCCAGTACAAAAGAGCCCTTGAGACAGTATTTTGTCACAGGAATCTAATTTCTACTGTATACCAGACATGTGCCATGGAAAACAACAAAACTGCAAAGCAAAGGTAGCTGTTTGACAGAAAAATGACAGAAAAATGCTTTCAGGCATTAGCAGTACTCTTTAACCAATATGGTACAAGAAAAAACCCTGGAAAATGCCTCACCTTCGCACCGGTGTCAAACACTACAGTCCTCACTGTATTCCTGCAGAAAGTAAGCCTGGTCAGTACTTTCCTCAACCACTGAAAAGACCCCAAACCATCCTCCTCTGCCACTTCAGAGACATCAGAATCTAAACAGTTACTTAGCCTTTATTTCCTTTGATTTCCACCTAAGAATTTACTGAGAATTAGCTTGCAAATTTCTGTTGAATAAATCTTTGCTTTCTTTTTTTTCATAAAATCATCAAATCCTACACTGGTTTGGGTTGGAAGGGACCTTAGAGATTGTACAGTTTTGACCCCCCTGCCATGGGCAGGGACATCTTCCACTGGAGCAGGTTGCTCCAAGCCCCGTCCAACCTGGCCTTGAACACTGCCAGGGATGGGGCAGCCACAGCTTCTCTGGGCACCCTGTGCCAGCGCCTCAGCACTCTCACAGGGAAGAATTTCTTCCTGATGTCTCATCTAAATCTCCTCTCTTTCAGGTTAAAGCCATTCCCTGCTGCCCCACCCCTGGCAGTGTTCAAGGCCAGGCTGGACAGGGCTTGAATGGAGCCACATAGTCTAATGGAAGGTATCCCTGCCTGTAGTAAGGAGGTGGAACTGGAAGAGCTTTGCAGTCCCTTCCAACTCAAACCATTCTATGCTTGTGTGACTCTATAACCCTGTGGTGTGAGTCAAGAAACAGAACTGAGAGAATTTAAGAGCGATACCAAAGAACCTGCAGAAACAACTGCATTACCACTACGCAGACACTCTTAGCAGCTGGATGGTTCAAGGACAAAATGTTTAAGTTTTGCAAGGTTATCAGCACCTAGTTCATAATTTCCCTCTGAATTTGAAGGGAGGAATACTACCTTGTAAATCTTTTATAGTACGTACTACAGCAGAGTAGATTTGCCTTGGATAAGGAGGAGATTCTGAAGCATTAGCAAGGAAAACCCCAAGGAAATTGCTCCAATGTGGGACAGCCACAGAGGAGGCTGCACAGAACTCCAGAGGTTTTTAAGGTCAAAAATAAGTAGGAGATACAGAAAGCAATTATATCGCAAGCTAGTTACAAAGCTTTGCCAACAGCATAATGACAGAGAGCTTAGCTTGAGGAGAGAAGAAAAATAACTAGAAACAAGGCTAGCAATAATAATCAGGCATGTTGCCTAGTTTCTGGAAATAATGTTGGAAGCCTTTTGGCTGTGGGATGCTAGATAGCAAAAGGATCCTGAAAAGACTGCTTGCCATGCTGTATAATAAGAGGGGACACCTAAACAAAGAACAGAAAAGAAAATGACAAAGTGTGCGTGTGTGTGTGTGGGTGTATGTGTGCTTGGGAAGAGGAGGCTGAATGGTGTGTGTATGTGTGGCAGGTTGCTTGCTTGCTCAGGTTTAAAGAAGCTGAAATTCACCCTGGCATGGCTACACTGACAGGAGCACAACATGGACTAGCATCAACATGGGGCTGTAAAGATTAGTTTGGGATGACTGTTAAAAATTGAAGTAGAAGCCTCAGGTAGAGAAGAAAACAAGAGATCTATAAAACATGGGAAACAAGTTAAAGGAATGAGAGAAGGGGGGAGAGTGAGAAATCCACTTTGGAAAATAAGAATAGCAGAACAAGCAGAAAAGAGGAGCCTGCAAACAATTCTGAAGGGCACAACATATAAAAACTTAAGATTGTTGTGCCCAGGATTTGGGCAGTATAAAAGCTGGATTAGGGTGCTCAGAGTAGTTTGAAGGAATCTTTGGTTTCAAAAGAACAAATACCCAAACCAGCCACTTTTATGGATGCCTCAACTCTCACCGTGGTGACTCTGGCACCATTTCTACAGGGTCAGGTGTTCCAGCCTCTGGGGTTCCATGCACAGAAGCAGCTCCCAGAGCCCAAGGAGGTTACCAACAGCTGCTGTGCTTATTTGGTAAGCCACAAGGATCCTTGTGCCAATGCACACTGGGCACCCAGCTCACCAGCTCACCCTCCTCCATGACAGTGTGTTCAACAATATGTTAAAGAGGCAGAAAAGGCTACTCCACTACATAACCACAAACCTGAATTTCACCTTTAAGTTTATCTTTCCTCTACTGTTCCATTCTTTACACATTAAGTAATTTGTTTCTGTAGTAAGGCAAATTTTGATGTTTGACAAAAATTTTCCTCATTTGCTACTTTCACTGCAACTTTAAAATGGCTTTTTTTTCCCCTGTCCTTTTTTATCATTGTAATTGGAAGCAGACCACACAACTTTGGCCTTCCCATTTGCATTTGAATCCGACAAACATAATAAAAGACAGCACTGCCACATAATAACTGTCTGATAATAAGTATTACAGGACAAGAAAGAACACTTTCTCCCTCCCCTAATGCTCCAAACCGATTTCAAATCAGTTTGATTGGGATTGTAATCAACTGCTAAAACCCCCCAAAAGTAATTGCAATTACTCTTTACTGAAATTACATTGTTTGGCTTCAGTTCGTTCAAGAGATTGTACAATACTGTTGCATCACAATATAATATACCTCAAGAGTGAATGTCGCTCAAAAGTCAGTTTCTGGAAATATTAATACATTATTCCTTGTAATAAATAGTTCATGTCCATGTACATGTCTGTAAAAGGAAATAAACTGCTACAGTCCAATCTCTATTGACAATGCAGTAAATTCTTCTGGAGCAGGTTGAAGCTCCTGTTTTGTTGTGCTGGAGGTTACATGCTAAATTAAGGCACACTCTAAAGCAAATCAGTGCTGCATAAAGTCTACAAAAAGGATCCAATAATACAACACTTCATCAGCAGCAAAACCACAAAGAAGTTTAAAGCAGAAGTGTATTTACCTCTAGTGCTAAAGTAACAACTTCATCTACATAATCTAGCACTCAAGTGGAATGGGAAAATAATCTTTCCACATCTGCAGACTTTTGTCTATCAGGTTCATACTGCTGAATAAAGCTTTGAAAGGCTCCATTCTGAAGGATTTTGATTTAAATCTCCTCATCTACTGAAAACAAACTAGCAATGAACTCCTCAAGGTGCCACAACCAACAGTGTTAAAGCTTTCTTCAGATCTAGGCTTGAGATAAAAAAACCAAGGTTTTGTAGGTGGATAGGAAAAAACTTCTTTCCAAATAAAAGCATTTGCTATGGAAAGGACTGATTCTTCACAGGTATTAAGGACAGTACTTTTTGAAAGGGGAAGGGGGGAAAGAAACACCAACATCCCCCTCTCCTTCCCTTTTTTTTCTTTGCATATAATTTGACAGACTGAAATGGACTGAAAGCTGGCTAGTGGATAACAGCAAGGGAAAAGAGTAAATGCTAATTTTCTATCTAGAACAACTGAAGTTTCCTCTCTAAAAGTAAGGATTAGTGGTGCCTGACCACCAAGACAGGAGAGCTTAGTTTCTAATGAATCCATAAATAGAGATCATTTTCCAGGATTACTTGAATTTCTTTAATGTATAGACTGAACGACTTAAACTCCTTATCTAGAATCCTCTGAGAGTAAAATGTACTATAAATCTTTTGCGACATTTTGATGCATAAAAATGAGCTGAAGTGCCCATAAGAAGTACCCCAAATACACACAATTTGGTCTTGTTGGACAATTTGGACCATGTTGTAGCCCAGGTATGTTCAAAACAAAGGCTTGAACATAGGAAAGCATTTTTCCAAGGAGGAAAAGGAAAAGAAATGCCAAGCAAATTCATATTACCACAAACCTGAGGAAAAGTATTTTTAAGGTTAAAGGGCTCTGAGAAAGTAAATGCTTTCTACTGAGCCCATGGTCTGCAAGACAAACTAGTAAAGCTGTTAGAAAGGAGAAAAAAGGAGGGACAAGAGAGGAGAAAAGCAGGGAAAGAGTGGGGAAGGAACAACACTAGTACACTAGTACAAGAAATAACCTTCAGACTTCAAGCCCTAAGGTCAAATGTGACAGATGCTAGTGGTTCCTTCATATATTTGTCTTGACATCTACCAATGCAATCAATCTTAGGTAAAGTTGTAGATGCCAGAAAGGGAATAGCCTATCATGATTTGTAGCAACCTTCATAAACAGGTGCTCTTTCTTTGTTGGGAGTGCCCTGTGCAGAAATACACATGTACCTACTGAAGCAGTGGCTATTTGTAGTAGTAGTATTTTATGGCGTCCTTGCACATGCACGCATGTTCAGATCTCAGATTTTATTTAAGAGAGACCTTTTAATTCACGTATTTACACATAAGTCTTCAGATGAATTCCAGGTTTTGTTAAGGTTCTAGACTAGTCTAGATGTGCCCAGGGAGGTTGTGAATGCTCCATCCCTGGCAGAGTTCAAGGCCAGGTTGGACAAAGCCTTGGGTGACATGGTTTAGTGTGAGGTATCCCTGGCCATGGCAGGGGGGGCTGGAACTAGATGATCTCAAGGTCCTTTCCAACCCTAACTATTCTATGATTCTATGATTCTATGTCCTACTCAAAGCTCAAAAATCACATATAGCTTGCAAAATCCTTTATGTAGTTTGTGTAGTTATACATAAGACAAAAGATGTATAGTTCAGGACCAACAATTCTATAAAAGGGATTCTACAATCAAGCAGGAAATGTGGGATAGATGTCAGAAGTGAACTCAATCCAGCATTTCAAACCTTATCTTTTGAACCTAAATCTGAAAAATGCCGTCACCCTGGTATTCCTGCTGAAGTAGCTGATTTGAGGATATTCCCCACCTGCCCTCTTTAGAAAGGCCTCAATTACCTTCAGTCATGTGAAGAGTGTTATATTATTTTGGGAGGCAAGAACATAACAGAGTTACTGATGAGGGAGGACTAAACTGAAAGACCAAACTGAAGTTATGCTGTCATTTGTTATGGGTTGACTAAAATGTCTGGTTTCATATATAGTATAGAACAATGCAACTTGCTATTAATAGTGCAGGTAGAGATGTGAAATAATGGTAATTAAAATGAATAATGCTATTTTTGCCTATGTGCAACTCTAACTTCTCCAAAATGCACAGATCTAAGAAAGAAAAATAATCCCATATTACAAACTCTGACCTTGCTAACAGGTTTTCCCTTGTATTTTCCCCACTCTACTAAGCACAGTTACAATCTTGCAAATAAGATTGTGTAACAACTTTACAATTATAAATTTAACAGATGGGAAAACAAATAAGAGGTGAAATGAGATCAGTGGCCACAGTGACAGGCTAACAAGCACCGAGAATTCAACATTTTAATTGTGGAAGTAACTGCTTTGATAAATAACCAGTATGCTACATAAACATATTCGCTGCCTCTTCACCTCCGGTAACATAGGAAAGGAATTACACTAAGTAGCAACAAGAAAGGATCATATATCATATACACACCATGGGAGTGTGAAAACAGTGTCTTTAAACAGTATCCCACATCTTGTAGCATCTGAGATAAATCAGGAAGTGCTGTGCTCCCTGGGAGGAATTCCAGCAACTCTTTGCCATTACAAAGGATCAACAGCACTGCACTGATTCCCTCCCTGTGTCTTCTGCAAGTGCTTGTAAAACTCAACAGAATTGCAAGAGATGCCAGAAGACATTAGCTATATCAGAAACACATCCACAGTGTCAGATCATCTGGAGGCTCTATCATGCAACAAATCTGATTCTAAGAATACAGTGATCTGTTTTTCCC
Source organism: Pezoporus wallicus (assembly GCF_028554395.1). Classification (NCBI taxonomy): domain Eukaryota; kingdom Metazoa; phylum Chordata; class Aves; order Psittaciformes; family Psittacidae; genus Pezoporus; species Pezoporus wallicus. Next base: position 1,524,262 of record NW_026636333.1, on the reverse strand, counting down.
CATAGAGGAGTCCTACTGATGGCTTACGAATTAAATTAGAGAAGGTTTAACTAAAGGCGTTCCAAACCCCATAGATTAAATATACCGAGTAAGATCTTTCTGCTCTTTAAAAGAATAGGTATACAATCCTGTTGAACTGAAAAACAAGGACATAATTATCTTCTGAGTAGCAAGTGTTGTTATTAATATTTTGTAGGAAAGCTATTACTGTACTTTGCAATGTTTCTGTATAATACAAAAACAAGCATCCCTTTGCCATCCTCTGGTGTTTCATCACTGAAGAACCATTTGCAGCTATCACTTCTGGCATATCCTTCCTGGAGTCTGTTCCATCTGCCCTATCCTGCTGCTATGTAAAGCATCTTAAATTAGTTTGCTTTCTTCCTACATGCAATAGCTCAGCTACAATGAAATATGTCAAGTAAGAAAACAAAACAAATATGCATCTTCCAGACAACAATCTCTGTAATGACTATGCCTCATTATGGAATTGGTACAACTCTAATCCACAGGCTTGGGCTATTCTTTTCTAGAGAGAATGATACCAGAGGACCAAACAGAATATCCCTAGTTCTACCTTTGAGGCTTTATGCTTGCTGAGTGTCCGCTGAAATCATATCTGGTATTCTGCACACAAACACATCAGGGCCGAACCCTGGTAACAAATAAATAGTGGTTCCTATGCTGTGTCTATCTGAGTAATGACATTTCATAGCTTTACATATGTTCTACTTAAAATCAGCTCCAAGTGCTGTCAACCAAAACCTTTCTTGCCTGGTTTCACCATGAGTGAAACAGCAATACCTGTTGGCATCTACTTTTTTTTTTCTCTTGTAAATGTAGGTGAACTGTGAAGACCTTGAAAGATATTAATATATGTAATTCAGGTTATGCAGTCAAAAAAAGAAAAAGAGTAAAAATGACACTAACAACGTGCAAAGGTCAAGATACACAAAAATCCACCTTGGAATTAAGTTATTGCTTTACCACCCTTCAGGTGCATTTGTTTCAATACAGCACCCTCTTCCTGCTATGAGCTTGATTTGAAGCAATGCCATGGACTTACTACTGCACATACAAGTCACTGGCAACTACACACACATTACACCTCTTGTTTGCAAAACAATACCTAAAGTGCATAGAATCAGAGAAGTCACTTGTGAAACTTTAAAGTGGTTTTATTTCTAGCACAGCTCATCACTGGGGAATCCAATTACCTTGTGCCCTGAGCTAAAATCCTTATAGCATTTTAGGAATCATTTGGTTATAGCAGGGTCAAAGAATTCATTACAAAACAATACAATCCTTTGCAATTTCCAAGACAAAATAAAATATTCAACAGAACAGATTTCCACTGTTGGAAATTCGAGCTCTTTTAAGAACTTTACTGAATTATTCTTGGCTCCTGATCAGCTATTCTTGATTCCCATCTAAAGAAAAGAAGATTTTTACAAAAGTGCAGGTTTTGTTATCAGAGCTGGGCTAATCCAGTATTATTGCTTCAAACACTTTGGGAGTAGATACTTAACTATCCCTGTGTGACGTTTATGATGCCCAATAGCAGAGCCTTTCTGCATTGCTGGGCTGGGAAAAGAGCTACTACCTCTCACAGTGAAGAGAGAAGACCAGAGGGGAGAAACATAACCAACAAGTTGCTCCAACTGCAGTTTTATAGCACACAGGGTACCAAGGAGTCAGCCATACAAAACCATGAAAGCCACAGACACAACCTTACTACCCTACAAGCCACATAAATGCTGCTGGGGAGCAAGCTACACTTCTTGCAAGTGCATGGGACAGCCAAGCCATAACCAAAACTACCTTCTTTAGAAGCACATTCCCCCTTTACTATTGTGACGATCTCCATCTGCCATCTGCAACACACAGCTGAGTAGTGTTATTATCTATAGCAGATGGCAAAGGTAGGCATTTGTTATCATAGTTAAAGTCATCTTTCCTTTCCCTTCAAGGCTCCTTACATTTGGCACTTGCCTGTGCTCCTTATGAGTTCTGCCTGCACACACATCCAAGCTCTATCTACTCCATGCAGCACAGCAAAGCATTTTGCACACAGCAGTATTCCCTGCAAGTGCCAAGGAACAGTGGCACTGCCAATGCAGGAGGCACTTTGCACAAAGCATGTTTATTAGCTGTGACACAGAGGCAACATTTGCAAGGAGCTAAGGAAGAAGACAGCTGCTGCAACTCCTCTAATTACCTTTCCCCAGACAGCAACCGGAATTTACAATTTGTACGATGCTGCTGGAACTAAGTATGATCTAGATCCACACACAAGCTCCCCTCCTCACTTTTATAGGCCATGCGTTACATGAAAATTAGAACTATTCAAACTGTTCCTGTGAATTAGATTATCTCCTGTAAGGTTTTTTTATTGTGCATTCTCCTTTTGCTACTGGAAAAGACAGAATTTGCTGCAGACAGTAATCACATAATCACATCTTGTTACAAGCACGAGCCAGCAGGACTTGCTGTTAGCAACTCTATTCTATCACATCAAAACAAAGAACATTTGAGATGCTGGGTAAGAATTATGCTTCTTAACACACATTTCACAGCAGAAGTAAAATATAAAAAGAAAAAACCCAGTATATAGAACACGTAGAACATCAGCCTCACATATATCCAAATTCAATTCTATGTTAGTCCGCTACCATAGCGTTTACTGTGTTCAGCTCCAGCTGGTTCGCTGCTCACCAAAACTTACAAGAATGCACAGGAAGTCTGACAAATTAAGACACAGTCAACAATTAAAATGAACTGCACAAAGAGGATAAAGCATTTCAAACAGTTGTAGCCTTGAAAGATCATTTCAAGCAGTTGCACCCTTGAAAGATGAAAAGCTTTTCAGTAGCTCTGAGCTGCTTTATTGACAAGACACAGCATTAAAAAAAAATCACAAGTGCAAGACAATACTTAAAATGTATGCAGACAGGTGAAACTGCAAAGGCTCAGGAGATATTTTAAGGCCAAATGTGTATGTGGGAAAAGAAGTAGTAAAAAGAAATTGAAGCAAATTAGACAGAAAAGCTTTAAACTTGTATGAGTATCCACACTACATCTGTACTTGCAAGCACTGAGAGCCGACTTAGAGATTCACTGTTACACGGATCCAGTACTTTGCTGATGCTTTGTGCAATAAGCCCCAATCTCCAGCTTCTACAATAATTTAGACACATGCAAGACAAGCATCTATTCAGTGCGGTGTCTTGCTCCCCTTAGTAGTATGTGCAGCATGCATTTTGTGGCTGTACTGCTACGCAGTCTTGATTCTTCTCACTCAAGCTGTGAGTCAAATGAGAAGATGAGACTTACCCATGTTTCTCTGGGCTCTCCACTGATAAGATTTCACCGCTGCTTTCATCAATGGGAAGGACACGAGCAATATATTCTCCGCTCTGCTGGTAAAACTTATACACAGCCACTTGAACTGTGCATTGGTCACCGCTGCTTCTCAGCCAAGGGCTCAGGATGACAGGGCTTGGCCTCTCTGATGCATTGAGAAACAGAAACGAACCTAAACAGACGAGGCAACAAGAAAGCCTTAAGAACACAGAAAACCAAAACAAAATCTTCACAGAGTGCAGATGAACACTTGTAATTTTTATGCCACAGCTCATCTGCAACCGTTTCATACTGCCCAGTCAAAGATTATCTTTGTCAACTGGTTTGGAAAGTTTGCCCGTTTTGTATTAAGCCCATTAAGATCCTCCCAGGCAGGCAACATTTCAACTCACCTTTGAACGGTTCAAAACAACCATTTAGATTTACCTCCCAGAAGAAAAGGCATGAAATGGGAAAAGCCATAAATACCAAGGGCAGGGAAAAGTAACAAACAGTAACAATAAAACTCAATCAACCAAGAGACTTCCAAAGTTAAATCCAGGCAGGCGATTAAGGAGTTTTAGGTTCAGATTCTTACTTTCATGTGCCTATTCTTCCTGCACTTCATCCCCATCTCTAACTTCGCAGGTGTGGTCCAGGCCCAAATATTACGGCCTTGGGTCAGCGGGATCCTGATTTGATAGCTCTGATATGATGATATTTTATATCCATTTCTCTTACCCAAATAAAGAGAATAAATTCAATAGCTTTACTTTTGCTCCTCTATAAACAGAGAAGTGCAGCATTTTTAAGTCATTAGAGTCAGGATAAAGGCCTGTTTTATTTCTTCAGCAATTCATTCTAAAGTATTAATTTTATATGTAACTAATCCACATTACACATTTCATTATTATCCAGTACATTGACTCCCTTGGCCTAATTCTATTTCAATACAATCTGAGGCTTATCCACTGGGACAGAGATAATGCATTTTCATCACACCGTTGCTCATTTTCAGGTAAGTCAAATTGCTCCCTTTTGGCATCTGACTAATTTACCAGCTCATCCACAGAGCAAGCACACTGGGCTGGGTAGTTGGTAAGTGCAAGGTGCAGTTAGGTAAATGAAAGGGACCAACTCCTGAAGCAAGAAAAATTGTGATATCCCACAGATATTAGCAAGACCTGTCAGATAATCAGGACAACGAGATTTCATTTCCTGGAGCCTCCATTAATAAAGCCTTTCCATTAATACTTAAACATGAAGATCTGATGAACAGTTTAATTTCATAGAGGGAGAAACTAAGGCTTATCAGGGCTGTAATTTAAACCTCTTTGTAACGGTGTGCTGTGCATACATTTTAGCAGGAGGAGCAGCTTGGTTTTGAAAATACCAAAGTTGAATCTTCAGGGAAATGATCTTCCAAATCACTGAGCATGGCTCAGCTGAGATCCAGGGTGTCTAAGAAATCCTACGGCAGGGCCACAAATGGATTCTGCTCACCTTCACCTTGGTGTCTAAGTTGTGGACCATAATGTATAAAACCAGCCACTCTGAGCTTCTATGGTAATTCGCCTCAACCTAAAACAGATCTGGCGACTTGTCCTTTGGTTGTTCCCACTTCACTAAACTGAGCGTCAAGAGCACAGACTGGAATGTCTCCCTGCCAGATGCCAGTTTAGAACAGGGCAATTGTGCTCGTGCTCAAGCTCACAGAGGTCCCCTCTGAAAAAGTCTGATCTGGCAACTCAGGTCATGCACAGGGTAATACTGGAAGGGCTAAAAATGAACCCTGGATTCCTGCCAAGCACATTTCCCTCCTATACACACATTTCTCATAGGCAGCATTTTTGACATACTTGTCAAAAAACAGTGCTCTTGACCCTGGCATATCTAAAACTAGAAAACATTTGTACTGAAAGAAACACACAGAAATACATGAGGTATGGTCTGCTTAGAGGGAGGTTTGTAAATAGAGGAGTGACACGTAGTCATAGCATTTGGGTTTTTAATAACAAGATTTCTTTATGTGTAACAACAGCCCTTAATCCAGTTACTAACAGAATGGTTTGGTGAGTTTAAATAAACTCTGTTATTGGCACTGGTTACATATACACAGTATTTTTGCTAGTCAGTAAAATAAAAACAAAAACCCAGCCACATGTATGATCCTTCCCTGCCTCCCCCTTCTGTTGCAAACAAAAGAGAATTAGAGCACTAAATCTTGTGGCTTTAATTGTACCATCCCCATAAGAACACTGAAATCTGTGACATGAAGGGGAGTGCAGAGACTTCTGCTGGTGGCAGAAAGACACTAAGCACTGCAATAACTGCTCATGGTAAGTTGCCAGGTGCAAGAGCCATTTGCTTATCTTACTGCCTTGCAATAGGGAGTCAGATTTTGAAGTAACAAATAAATAAAGGCAGCTCTCATTTTCTTCCAGTGGTTCTAAATAAAGACAGCTTCCAAGGGTAGTCCCTCTTATGCTTATGTCCTGACTTGAGGCCAAGTTTGAAACATCAGTAGAGTCTAGCAGTAGACAAGGCTAGCTGCTACAGCACATTTGAGAAACAGTCACTAAGCCCTTTGGTTTGGCTTTTATATTCCTACTCTGTTTACAGGGCTCACAGTTTGCAGTTGCGGCTTATTACCCATCCTATGGCCAGTTTTCCCTGCTAAATCACACTGCTAAAAGGAATACAATTGCCATGGTGGGGGCACTGCTTGCCACCGTTTCATGTAGTGGCTTGCCATGGAACCAATATGGCCACTGTTTTCAGGGTCAGATTAGAGATGATTATTTAAGAGTTAAAAGAGCACATGAAGATCAATTCACCAAACACACTGAGGGACAGAAGAATATTGATTCACTCCAATGGACGCTCTGGGCAAAATTAGAACCTACCTGTTCACTGGTATGTCCCGCCAGTAGGAGGAAATCCTTGTGGCATGCTCTACCTGACATTACTATGTAAACCCAGAAGGCTCAAGCTTCCAGCTGTAATTTCCTTGCACTTTTTTTCTCCTATTAACTCACAGCTCTGATAAGGCTCTTGGATCTTCCCAGATAAACAGCTAGAAAAAGCACTGTAGCTTCAAACGAACTTCTGCTTCTATTTAGGTATCAAGGGACATAAGGAGAGATGAAAGGCCCCTTCATGGTATATGTTGCCAGAGTCATGTTTTACTGCTCTGAAGGGTCTATTTGCTTTTTGTAAAGATGTTCACCAGTGAGCCATTTTGAACTGCTGAGGTGAGTAGCTCGAGAGAGGACGCCTTCAACACTGGAGCGGGGGGGAGATCAGCGTCCAGGAGCCTCAACTCAGAGCGGCAAGAGCCACCGAGGGAGCCTCAAGTCCTCGACAGGACCGGCCCAGGAGCCGGCAGCTCAGCTGACGAGAGCGAGCAGCTGACTCACACGGGGCGGAGCCAGGAGGAGCGGCACCAGCCCTGAGCGGGTAAAAACCTGCCCCAGGGAGCGCGGCGAGCAGAGCGGGTAGAGGCGGTTGGCGCGGGCGGGCGAGCGAGCGCTCGGCGTATGAGCAGAGCCCTGTCGGGAAGCTCTGCTCTGGCTGCCCCGGCGGTGGCAGCGTAGGCACCCAGACAGAGCCGATGGGAGGGAAGGCTGCAGTGCAGAGCTCGGGGTGTAGAGAGTGGCTGCACTGGTCTGGTGAGGGAATGGTGCACAATGGGCAGGGCTGCGCTCGGTGCTCCCTGGTGCAGGTCCTCCTGCAGCAGGGGCTGAGCTGCGGGATGCTGTTAATAGGCTGCGAGATGTCAGGGAAGCTGAGAGGAAGCAGGAATGCTTGCTCCACGCCCAAACTGTGCAGGGGCCTCGAGCTTCACCTCTACCTCATGAAGGAAAGAAGGAGGCCGTTAACCTGGGAAGCTGGGAATTAGTGACAAAAAAAAAACCAACAAAAAAAAGAAGGAAAAGGACAACCAAAAGCAAGGGGCTTCCCCCTAAATCCCCTGTCCCCATGCAGAACCGCTTTGCTGTCCTGCAGGGGGTAATGAGGAAACGCACTCGAGCCAGAAACGCCGGCTGATGCACTGCTAAAGAAGATCTCTACTGGTGCTGCTAGGAAAAAGCGGAGGGTCGCAGTAGTAGGGGACTCCACACTGAAAGGGACAGAAGCACTCATCTGCCGGCCAGACCCTGTCTCAAGGGAGGTGTGTGGCCTACCGGGGGCATGGATCAGGGATGTGGCAGAGAGGCTGCCTGCTCTAGTAAGTCCCACTGACTATTACCCACTCCTGGCGATACATGTGGGTGCTAGGGATATAGATAGTAGTAGCCTGAGGAACATAAAGAAGGACTACAGAGCCGTGGGAGAGGTGGTTAGGAGCTCTGGAGCTCAGGTCGTCTTTTCATCAATTCTCCAGGATACAGGGGAGGACCTAAAAAAAGCTAGGAGGATTGGCCAGGTTAATAACTGGTTAAAAGGGTGGTGTCATAGTCAGGGGTTTGGGTGTCTTGAACATGGCACCCAAGCTTGTAGGCTGGGTCTAGTGGGGGCTGGTGGAGCTGGTCTGATAAAGAAGGAAAGAGCAGTCTTGGTAGGAGGCTTGCCAGATTGGTCAAGGAGGCTTTAAACTAGATGTGTTAGGGGAGGGGGGCATCATTCCATCCCAACACACCCAGTCAGTCGCCAGAACCTATAATAAATGCCTGGAGCAATGTAGAGATATCCCAGCTGCTCCAGCCAATGAGCCGGCTTCAGTTGGAGCTTGGCTCAGATGCCTCTATACAAACACCCGTAGCATGGGGAACAAACAAGAGGAATTAGAGACGTGTGCACGTCTACGGGGTATGATATAATAGGCATCACAGAAACATGGTGGGATGGCTCCTATGACTGGAGTGTTGGAATGGAAGGTTACAGGCTCTTTAGAAAAGAGAGGCCTGGCAGGCAGGGAGGAGGAGTTGCCCTTTATATTAGGGATAGGCTGGAGAGTATGGAACTCTGTCTGGGGACAGGTGAGCAGTCAATAGACAGCTTGTGGGTCAGGGTTAAAGGGAATATAGCTATGGGAGACATTACTGTGGGGACCTGTTACAGACCGCCTGATCAAGGAGAACCTGCAATGAAGCACTCCATAGACAGACAGGAACAGCCTCACGCTCGCAGGCCCTTGTTCTCATGGGTGACTTCAACCACCCTGACATCTGTTGGAAGGACGGTACGGCCCAGCACAAGCAGTCCAGGAGGTTCCTCGATTGTGTAGAAGACAACTTCCTTCTGCAAGTAATAGAGGAGCCAACAAGGAGAGGTGCCATGCTTGACCTCGTGCTCACCAACAGGGAAGGGCTCGTTGGAAATGTGACGCAGCCTTGGATGCAGCGATCATGAGAGGCTCAAATTTGAGATCCTCAGGACACTGAGAAGAGCGTGCAGCAAGCTCACTGCCCTGGACTTCAAAACAGCAGACTTTGGCCTCTTCAGGAGCCTGCTTAGGAAGGTTCCATGGGATATAGCCCTAGAGGACAGAGGGGCCCAAGACTGTTGGTTGATATTCAAGGATCACCTGCTACAAGCTCAGGAGTGTTGCATCCCAACCAGAAGGAAGGGCAGCAGGAGGGCCAGGAGACCTCCTTGGATGGATAAGGAGCTCCTGAGGAAAATTCAAATGAAAAAGGAGGCCTATAATAAGTAGAAGCAAGGACAGGTGGCATGGGAAGAGTACAGGGATGTTGTCCAAAAAGCTAGGGACCAGGTTAGGAAAGCTAAGGCCCAGTTAGAATTAAACTTAGCTAGAGGTATTAAAGATAACAGGAAGGAATTCTGCAAGTACATAGCAAACAAAAAACAGACTAGGGAGAATGTAGGCCCCCTCAGGAAGCTCTCAGGAGAACTGGCTACACAGGATTTGGGGAAGGCTGAGGTTCTGAATGACTTCTTTGCCTCGGTCTTCACTGGCAAAGGCTCTGACCAAACCACCCAAGTCTTGGAAGGCAGATGCAGGGACTGTGAGAATGAAGACCTTGTGCCCACTGTAGGAGAGGAACTGGTTCGAGACCATCTTAAAAATGTAAATGTGCACAAGTCCATGGGTCCTGATGAGATCCATCTGTGGGTCATGAAGGAGCTGGTGAATGAAGCTGCGAAGCCACTGTCCATCATATTTGAAAACTCATGGCAGTCAGGTGAAGTTCCCCATGACTGGAAAAAGGGGAATATAACCCCCATTTTCAAGAAGGGGAAAATGGATGACCCGGGGAATTACAGACCAGTCAGTCTCACCTCTGTGCCTGGCAAAATCTTGGAGCAGATTCTGCTGGAAGGCATGCTAAGGCACATGAAAATCAACAAGGTGCTTGGTGACAGCCAGCATGGCTTCACTAAGGAGAAATCCTGCCTGACCAGTTTGGTGGCCTTCTATGACGGGGCTGCGGAACTGATGGGCAGGGGCAGAGCAGCTGATGTCATCTACCTGAACTTGTGTAAAGCATTCCACACTGTCCCACACGACATCCTTGTCTCTAAATTGGAGCGACATCAATTGGATGAATGAACCACTCGGTGGATAAAGAACTGGCTGGATGGCTGCATGCAAAGAGTTGTGGTCAGTGGCTCAATGTCCAGCTGGAGACCAGTAATGAGTGGTGTCCCTGAGGGATCGGTGTTGGGACCAGTCTTGTTCAACATCTTTGTCAGTGACATGGACAGTGGGATTGAGTGTGCCCTCAGCAAGTTTGCCGATGACACCGAGCTGTGTGGTTCGGTTGATACCCTGGAAGGAAGGAATGCCATCCAGAGGGACCTTGACACACTTGTGAGGTGGGCTGATGCCAACCTTAGGAAGTTTAACAATGCCAAGTGCAAGGTCCTACACCTGGGTCAGTGCAATCCCAGGCACAGCTACAGGTTGGGCAGAGAAGAGATTCAGAGCAGCCCTGCAGAGAAGGACTTGGGGGTGTTGCCCGATGAGAAAATGAACATGGGCCAGCAGCGTGTGCTTGCAGCCCAGAAAGCCAACCGTATCCTGGGCTGCATCAAAAGGAGCGTGACCAGCAGGTCAAAGGAGGTGATCCTGCCCCTCTACTCTGCTCTCATGAGACCTCACTTGGAGTATTGTGTGCAGTTCTGGTGTCCTCAACATAAAGAGGACATGGAACTGTTGGAACAAGTCCAGAGAAGGGCCACGAGGATGATCAGGGGACTGGAGCACCTCCCGTATGAAGACTGGTTGAGGAAGTTGGGGCTGTTCAGTCTGGAGAAGAGAAGGCTGTGTGGAGACCTCATAGCAGCCTTCCAGTATCTGAAGGGGGCCCATAGGGATTCTGGGGAGGGACTCTTCATTAGAGACTGTAGTGATAGGGCAAGGGGTAACGGGTTAAAACTTAAACAGGGGAAGTTTAGATTGGATATAAGGAGGAAATTCTTTCCTGTTAGGGTGGCGAGGCACTGGAACGGGTTGCCCAGGGAGGCTGTGAATGCTCCATCCCTGGCAGTGTTCAAGACCAGGTTGGATGAGGCCTTGGGTGATATGATTTAGCGTAAGGTGTCCCTGCCCACAGCAGGGGGGTTGGAACTAGATGATCTTAAGGTCCTTTCCAACCCTAACTATTCTATGATTCTATGATTTCAGGAGTCTCTGCTGCAGGTTTAATATTGGACTCTAGCTGCACAGCCCAACGCTGATATTAAAGAGATGCAGTTAAAATAACGAGATTGTAACTAGATATGCAGCCACAGACCCTGGCACTTAGCAGTTTCTGAGTCCTGAGCTCATCCATCAGCATTGCGTAGAACTGTGGTTGAAGTAGGAAGAATACTCAGTATTTTGCACCAAATACACCTCTGTATTGTATGACAGACACTCCACTAGCTGGTGTCTCAGAAACTGCTGGTCTAAATGAAAATACTTTATTTTCCACATTCTCAAAATTCCACACTCACAAACTGTGGGAGAAACCTATCAATAATATTCAGCTTCTAATTCTTACGCTTAAGCACAGGGAATTATTGCAGCTGACATAAAAGAAATATTACAAGACAAATTAATATACCTTACATGAAAAATTGGTGTTGATCCTTTGGAAACTTGTTTACAACATTTAAAATTCATGTCACGAGAAGGGAAGGATGGCTTATCAGCTTAGCTGCAAGATGTTTTTGAGATGATGAAGGCAGCTTCAAGTTGCACTGTTCAGGACTAATGAGATGACAGAGATATTTGTAAACAAGAAAACTGATGCTAATGTACTATGCATGTACAGGCACATTACGAATAAATCACCTGTCCAAAAAAGTTTTCAAATGAAGGGGTAGACACTGGTAAGGCTACAAATCAAAACCACACTGGCAACAAAGCCCATTGCTACAATCTGCAGCCTGACGTCCTTGTCTGATACAGATGCACAAAATATCTAGAACTCATGCCAGTTAATGCTGAGGGAACCCTGTTCAAAAGACAACCATAATGCAGCCCCAGGAACTGGCCAAACTCAGTGTCTTATTGCTAGCCCTTTTAAAAGCTGGTCATTGATAGCTGCCCAATAGCTTTGAAGGCACCCTGCTATCTGCTTATACCCTAAATCCTTCCTTGTCAGTCTCGGGGCAAACGGTCCAGAGCCAGGTCAGATTATTCTGCTAAACAGCCTCATGATGCTCAGTGAGGGCAATGCACCCTACTGCATCCTTTCACCTTCCTAAGGCAGCAGTGTAGGAAAGATGGCTGCAGTCCAAAAAGGCAGCAGCCTGGTAAGTTACAATGGGAAATAAGGTTGTCCAGAAGAGTGTTCGTTGCAGAAAACAGCAACCAGCTTCTCTGGGACAAACACATGGAGGCAACTCCTCAACCTGCACCCAAGATCTAGGATTTCCAGCATGAGATGTTCTTGTACACCTGATATCACACAATCAAATAAGATCCTAAAGACATGACATCAAGCAGTGCAATGGAACATACAATTCATTTACAAAGGTGGCATGCATTAGGATTCATGAAGAGGGAAGTTCACATTATTTGAAAATAATATTTAGCAACACAGCCAAGCCAGTAAAAGACACAGAGCAGCCACTCAGCTATCTGATGGAAATGAAAGCGTCCCCATGCCAGTTCAAGCAGATTTCTCCCCAAATAACTAAAGACCTTAGTTTTGTAATTTTAACTTACTTTCTTGAACAGCAAGGCTCAAAACACAGCTTGGCTGCCTCAATCTCATCACACTTATAAAGCAGCAATTTAACAATCCTTTGCAAAACTGATAGATTGTTATTCTGAGCAGAAACTCCATCTTCCTACTAAAAGGGTTTTATTACCTTTCACGTCCAAGTTCAGTACTCTCCCAGATTAAATTAGAGTTGTAAAAACTATTAACAGTTAACGTCTGTTGGGGACTGTACAGTAGAAAAAAAATTTAAATCAAGTTTTATGGGCTTTGGAGATGCTGACTGGAGAGAACGTTTCCATTGGTATCACAAAACATCCCACAGAGCTGGCCTTTGGAGCCTTCGTTTTACACTTAACTCCCAAATTAACTATTCAAGCAAAACTCTTACATGAGGAGCTCAGCAGCTGGTAAAACTGGGCACTACCTGAGTGACAACATTAGGAAAAGATACTGCTCTACTTTTCCTAGGCTTATTTATATGACTTTTCTAATTGCCTCATGAAGGCTCTGAAATGTGCTGAATGCTAGGAATGCAAATAGTCTCCAGTGCTGAGTGCAATGTGACTGCATAAGCACCAGAAGATTTGCAACACGCTATACTCGCATCTGACTTTAAATTCATGAAGGGAACGGCCTTTGAATCATTATAAAATTTGGAGCTGAACCATTCTTAACAATGTAATTATGGTAATTGAATGAGAACTTCCCTCTTTTGAAGTTGATCAGAGTTCTCGCTATTAGCTTAAATAGAACCAGGATTTCACTGCTAATACCTAGCAGGTATGTGAGCACGTTTCTCTAGATGATGTAAGAGCAATTCAAAAGTGCTAATGAATTCATACTTACTCTTGTGGGCATGTAATACATTTCACAAATGGACATGTTAAGGCAGACATTAAACAACTGCAAACAGCATGTGGCCAAGATTGGTATTAGAGCAGATATGCAAGTCAAAGGTCTTGAAAATTACCTCCCATTCAAGCATTTTCCACTTCCTAAGTACAAAGTGGAAGGCCAATAATCCATTAAAGCAAAATAAAGACAGTTTTTGTCCTCCTCCTAAGGCATCAGGCAAGTTTGATTTGCCCCATATGATTTGTCTCAAATTCAAAGACTTCACTCCTACAGAACTTTCTCCCTCAAATAACCGGCATTCACTGTGATCCTTGGGAACAGAAGCAGCGCTACAGAAACGTAACCAGCAGTTAGAAAAGGCAGGAGTCTTCCCTCTTCTCATACTCCAGTCCCTGAGATTTCCCTTATTAATTTACTTCTTCTCTCAGAGGCAGCCGTGAATCCTTACATGCAGAGGGAGCAGTCTCCCAGCAGTGACCTTCACACACACCTTTCACAGTTCTTCCCTGTTGCTTCCCTGAACCCTGGTGTAGTGTGTGTGTGCGTGTGCGCGTGTGTGTGTGTGTGAAGTCCAAAGGAACATTATTAGAAAATGTTATTCCTATTTATCAGTTTTAATTCCAGTAATCCCTAGCATATTCCATATGAAAATCTGAATACCATCATGTTACTTACTTTAGATAGGTTTTTGGTATCACATATTCCATATGAAAACCTGAATACCATCATGCTACTTACTTTAGATAGGTTTTTGGTATCACATATTCCATATGAAAACCTGAATACCATCATGCTACTTACTTTAGATAGAAAACCAAGAAAGGATGTTTTTCTTACAAAGCTTTTTGCATACAGTTTTTCCAAAGGAAGTTGAGAAGGAAAACAAAAAAAAACCAAAAGCTCCAGGTATTGCCTCCTGTAATGGGAGCTAGAGCCAGATGCTCTTACAGTCCAATTCCTAAATGACTCAGCAGTGTTTGCTCCCAGATGAAAAGCACTGAACTGAAAAAAGTAGTCAGTTAATTAAAAACTTCAAATTCAATGCTGAAATGAAAATCTTTCCTACAGAATGACAAAAGAGTGTTTAAATAATTCAGCCTTGCACAGCTGATTAACCAATATGCATCTTCTCTTTTGCTGCTGACAGAGGCGAATGGCAAGTTACTGTTGAGATCTCTGCTCTGAGACTAGAGGATGAGAGAATTTTCTGTCACTGTGAGCAAGACAGACAGACCTAAAGGGAAAGCTAAGAGGAAGCTGGGAATGTCAATAAGAACAGAGAGGCAGATGCCTGTTCAGCACCTCACAGTGTGTGCAGTAGTTAAGGGGAGGAGGTGAAAGGAAGCTTAACACTTCTAGTTGCCACTTTGCTCTCAAGTGTGCTTATTCAATTGCACTAAGGAGGCTAGAAGCTTAAAAATTAAGAAGTTTGACAATACTCTGACACACAAGTACCTGAATAGAAACATGACTGGGACAGAATGGGTATTGCAACAACTCACAGCTCAGTAACGTCAGAAACCACATATAAGCAAGTAGAGAGCGCTGTGAGCTATTCCCCTGAAGAACTACAAAAGCCACAAGAGAAGACTTGTAATTAAATCTAAGTCCTCCTGCTTTTTCATTCTGTGCCAGGATTAAACTCATCACATAAGGGTTGACATGATGTCAGCTTTAACTGCACTAGAGTCGCAACTCAGAGCATCAAAGAATCATCAAATTGGTCCACAGATAACATAAATAAGATAAATCTTGAGGAGATGATGTATTTTAATGTCTTGTACATTTTAATCTGTCCTTGTCAGCCTCTCCTCTACACACATACATGTACATCTACACACACAGAACAAGGAGACAATTACCTGCCCAACTCTCCCTGGAAGTATTGGGAAAGGCAATGATCACACCCAGAGCTTGATGAAGGCCTGACAGGATATAGCATCTGCTGCCAAATCCCTGCCCATCCTGAGGCCCAGCCATCCTTTCTGCCTCTAGCCTCCACACCACTTCCATCTCAAATCTACCTTTCAGTATCAGTTCTGCACTATCAATTCTGCATGCCAGTTTTGTCTGGCAGACCCCTTTCCACTCATCCTGTGCTTTCCCAAGTCATTGTTGCAGGGATGAAAAGGGAGAAGAGTGCCTTGGCACACTAAATATAGGATGGAAAGAAATGCAAATGGTAGAAAGCTTTTGAGGACCACTCTGCTCTTCTGTGAAAACTGCATTGGCTGCTGTTTTTCTTTATGCTGATTCAAAACACCCACTTGACATTCATGTATAAGACAAAAGCAAGCTTCACCCATACACCACTCTTCAAGGAGCAAACAAGTGAGGGGGCAACAACCCTTTCCCTTAGGTCTAATAATAGGTTAGAGCTTCTCCGAACATTGACAGACACGCTGAAAAATGATGTGGCGATCAGTGGAAGAAAACAGGAGTCCAGGAGCTTATACAGAATGACTTTTCCCTAAGCCTTCAGTTCATTTATAGAAAGTGTTCAACACCACAGTTAACCTTCACATTTTGATAGCATTTTCTAAGCTCAAAACATTGCACAAACATTAATTCATTAAACCTCGGGACTCTAAAACTCCATTTTTCCAACTGGGAAAGACTGCATGGAAGTGAGGGGCTTGCCTCCTTAATGCAGTAAAATCAGGCACCACACAGAATTTGTAATTTGAACTGCTTAAGTGCCAACAATACTATGTATGATGGCAACATTCATATGAAAGAGATGGTTTCATCTGCTTCTTGCAGTTTGCTCTTTAATTAAAAACTCTACCTCATCTGTCTTCTTCACAAATTAAAATAGATTCTCCTTTCTATTCTTAGAGACAGCAGCAGCGGTGAAGGATAGAGGATGGTTCAGATGAAAGCTACATGTCCTGGTGAGGTAAGATCTCAATAATACATACTCCAACTATCTGGTCTCGGTTCTGGCCTCTGGAGGGCCTTGCAACACAAGGAAGGGAACGGCCTGCCCACTGCTGTCACTGTTTTAAAACAAGATCGCTGTACCACAAACTGGAAGGTGTCTTCACAGGTGTCTGCCTAATGCTCTGCTCCAAGGAGGACCATCATAAACACTAGATGAGGGTGGCTGCAGCTTTGTCCACCCAAGTCTCAAAACCTTCTGGGCATGGTGATTTGACAGCCTCTCTGGACAACCTGATCCAGCACTGCACCCCCTCCTGGTGAAAATGTCTTCCCTAAAATCCAACTCAGACCTCCTGAACTGCAAGCTGTCACCACTGCCTCTCGTATCGTCTGCTATAGCTGAGAAGTATTTGGCTCTGCCCTCTTTGTACCTCTCCATCGGGTGGTTATAGGCAGCACTAGGTCATCTCTCAAACAGCTATTTCCAGACTAAGCAAGCCCAGCTCCCTCCACCTGACCATGGTGTACCCAAATGTCCCAGGGACTGGAACGCTTCTCTAAGTACTCCCTAACTTTGTGCTCTCCCCATCCTGGCTGCTGCTTTCTTGAAATCAGTGCTGTTACATGTCAAGGTCTGGAGGCTGTCTTGGCCTGTAAATGCAGAAGAAAGTCATTATTTCCACCTTCCCAGTACTACCTGTCACTAGGTTGTGTTGTCATCTCCTTCTAAAAAGCTTTAATAGGTGCCAAGGAAGAGCAGTGGATAGTATTTAATACTTTTGACAGGGCCTAGGAGTGTTACCTAAGGCCAGACCTCTTTGCAGAGAATACCTTAGAAAGTCATTGCACAAAAGAGTCCAAGAGAATAAGGGAAAAGACAGCTGGCAGCTATGAATGGACAGGCAGTGACAATGGCGCACAAGAAAACAAAGATGAGCTTCAGTCATGTCAACAGTGATCATTAAAGCACACGTATCTCAATAGTTCCACTACAAGACCAAACCATAATTCCTGTGCCTTGTCTTTTCTCTTCAGTTTGCTATTCTTCCTGTGATTGCACTGTGAGCCACTTAGAAATTACATTTCTGCTGAGGAAGAGTCATTTCTTTACTTATTCTGCAAATTACCTATCACTCTTTTGGGCTCTGAATACAATGGAACTGAATGTAATAAGGCCACTGCTTTTTTCCAGCACAGACAACCAAGCCCTTCACTCTTCTTGCAGGCAAATACCCAGGGGGCTTTGATGTCGGTTTTGCATGAGTACAGACTGCAGAAGTTCAAGCTTTCAATGAATGTTATGGATGAAAGTGCAGCTCTTGCTCTAAAAACAAAAACCACAGCCACTAGGATCTGCCCACTGAAAAGAACATGCCAATCATCTCACAGGCTGTAATCCTACCCTCAGTATGGCTTTTACATCGATCCTCAAGATACGTTTATCTTCCAAAAATAACAACTTCGGACAGCACAAAGCCTAGCAATAATGGGTAATTTTTTACATGCAATTCAATTAAACAGCACTAACCATTATACACCATAGGAGTTTTCTTCTTCATGGGACAGTTGAAAAAGAACACTTACACATCTCCGAAATGTCATCACAGCCCTACCAAGGATTTCTGCCTCAAAATCAGACTGAGAAAGTCACATACATTATTGCTAGGAGACATATCTGCATAAGGGTACACGGCTCTTTTGACCAACTATATTCACTTTTTCAGTCTTACTGAAGCTACCTAGTGAGAGAGAAAAAATATCAAATAGTCATACTTAACATTCTGTTGGCATCCTGAACAAATTACCTTTAGCTCACTGACATTCTAATTTTCCAGAAAGAGGCATAGTTACGCTAAGAAGGTTATGACTTGTGTATCTCTCTTGGTTACAATTATTCCATCCCCTTTTCACTTCCCTAAGATACAGCATAAATGAGAAATTCCGTTCTGTTTGTTTTCTGTTGGTTGTAAACTGAGAGAACCACTGTCTTATTAAAAGACTACCTCCCTACTCTAGTTTTAGCCTGAAGATAACAGAACAAGGACTGGATGGCAGGGTGAATTGGAAATGGATTGTGGCTCATAACATGGGTTTTACACAGCCCAGGACAGCACTCAAGTTTAGGAGCTGGCTCTGCCTGACAGAGTGATTCCAGCTAATGGTTTCAGTGAGTCTCATCTCAAAGCCATTACCATTAGCAGTACTGAAGTGAGACATTTTGGTGAGGTGGTAGGAAACCCATGTAGTTCCTGTACTGCAGATACACAGTGGATTTTGACCTCAGTGCTGTCTCATTCTATCTGCACTAAGCCCTAAATGCCTCCCAGCACTTACCCCTATGGAGCAAAACCACAGCGAATGTTACTTCTGAAATTGACACGTACATCAGATAGCAAGTGCAAGAGGTAGAGAAGTGATCTAGGGGCCCAAAGAGATCTGACCCATCACTGGGGACTGCTTACCTTAACACAACTCTTTGCCCTCAGCCCTTCACCCTGACAACAGATGAGTTACTTGCTAGTGAAGCACTAGCTTCAGTGAGATGAAGCACACCTCATTTCACAAACTGGTGCAGTGTTTTACCCATTATGGTATAGATGAAAGTCAAAAGTAAGCAGAGTGAATTTAAGTTACTTCTGGGAAACCACCCATATTGTCTTCAAATTCACAGAGGTCACTGATGTTCTACAGAATGACAAGGCAAGATGCTTAGGACTTCATTTTAATAAGGCTGCTTCTAAAAACGTGTACTGTAAATCACCATATTATTAAGAGAGGAAAGATCCTACCTGTTCATTCACTTTTACACCATCCACGTAATTTGCCTATATTCTGCATTTCACGTGCAGGCCAGCCTTTGCATGACCACACTGCCTCCCTTTCCTAATTGGAAGCATTAGTACAAGGCTGACAAAACTTGTGGCAAGGGATAAGTTATTTAAACTCAAGACAAGATTCTACTTTCTTTGACTTCAAACAAAACCTTATGACCATCTGTCAAATGATCCAAGGTTCAATAAACCCATGTTTATCTTAAAGCATCGCTTCTGGCCTTAAATCACTCTGGCAGCCTTCTTTTAAGGACAGAATATAAACTCCCTTAGGAATAAGCAGATGCAGCAGACATGTAAGCTGTAATACAACAATGAAGAGCAAACAGAGAGTTCTCCTATTTCTTGTGACATGCAGCCACACAGGATTTACTGCTATGGCTTTTCAATAACCTGAGTCCTACACACAGCCAACGTGCCCATGGACTGTATGAAGGGCTTGGCAGAGACTCCACAAAGGTTACAGGAGATACCCAAGCTTCACCGAATAACTCTCCCTCTCTCTTTTCCTTTTAGATAAAGGTAAATATCACAAGGTCATACGCAGTAGAAATACACTGCTGACAGCAACCACTACGGAGGCACTAATAAGCCCACAGGTATTTTTGCACATATGTCATATCTGACAGCATGCACTTTTACAGTTCCTACAGGCAGTATTTTTCATCCTAACTGGCAAGGTTTTAATGGCTTTTATTAAACAGTTTTTTAGAAGAAGGGAATAACATGTTTTTTCCATTCATTACAAATGCAGAACTGATCCTGAAGGGAACACTGCAGAGACTTTCAGACCAAGGAGGCTTTCAAACCATTTCTATCTTTGAAGATGAGCTATCAAGGTACTTTATTTAGTTAAGTCTCAGTATGGCTGTAGCTCTTGTTCTAGATACAGTTGGTAGATTTTTCCTTTAGGACAGATGTGTTGAAAGAAAGAAACAACTGCTGCCTTCTTTTGGCAGCCTTCAACACTGAACAACTGCCCCCCAACATGACCTTCATCAAGAGAACATGTACAGTTGCTATTTTCAGCTCTTGGCATTCTTGTAGGAAAAATCAACTGAACAGGAACTCTTTACACAGGGAGATGGAGACAAGACCAATGTTGGCGAGATGCATGATACCAGCACACTCTCTTCAGGACTATAATTGAGGGTTCAAGCATTCAGATGAGATGGGAACTCTTGGGACCTTTGTGGTTTGAGATACTCGATATTCAAAGCCTCTGCCAGAAGCTAAGCATCTCCGATACATGACAGTCAAAAATGGCAGCCATCATTAGAGTGACCATCTCTTGCTATCCTACAGACACCGGCACCTTCTAGACTGCAACCAAACAGAACATTAATACATGCATCAGTAAATCTTCATTTATTTTTAAAATCTGCATAGAAAGCAGTATTAAGGGCAGTATGAGCACTGGGCCTCAGACTTAGGAAGTTTAAATAAAACTATTCCAACAGTTCTTTTAGCAGTAGCTCTTACCTGGGATCACTTTCTAGCCTTCTGTTTCAAAGCCAAAGGCCTTCACACACTGTAGAGACTCTAAGGACAGTTTCTGAGGTCAAGTTTTAAGCACAACAGTAAATCACGTTATCACTGCTGTTTCAGGAATGAAACTTGTCTGGTGAATGTGAGAGGCATTATTTGCAAAAATACCAATGCAGTACATTCAACTTACTTTGCAAACTAATGAAAATCCAAAAACACTTCCAGGGTCACCCTGAAACAAATTATCTTAGAATGGTTTAGGTTGCAAGGGACTTCAAAGCTCATCCACTTCGAACCCCCTGCCACGGGCAGGGACACCGGTTGCTTGAAGCACCATCCAACCTGGCTTTGAGCATTTCCTTCCTCTCTTAATAATATGGTGATTTACAGTACAGGTTTTTAGAAGTAGCCTTATTAAAACTGAATGGGGCAGCCACAGGCAGTGCCTCACCACCCTCACACAGAAGAATTTCTTCCTTGTATCTAATCTGAATCTCTCCTCTTGTCAGTTTAAAGCCATTCCCCCTTGTCCTGTCACTACATGCCCTTGAAAAAAGTCCCTCTCCAGACTTCTCATAGGCTCCCTTTAAGTACTGGAAGGTTGTTCTAATATCTTCCTGGAGCCTAATTATGAATTATGTTGCCTATTTTTTTTATTCCTTAAAATATTGTATCAGCTTTACCACTTTTGAAGGCTTCAAATACAAATTGCAGAATGCCTTCCTTTACTGGAAACAGCAGACACCTCGAACTTGGCAGCCACTTTACATCACCACACAGCCCACAGAGCCAAGAAAACGTTCTCTTGAGAAAATACTAACCTGGTACAGCTAGATGGAAATCAGATGACACCTTGTATTACAATAAAGCACCAACTTTGTACTAAACGAAGCATGTAAGATCCAAACCATACCAAACAGGGTGGTGAGAAATGATATACAAAGCCATAAAAGACAACCTTCATAGTCCTATATAGTTCAGTCTGCAGTCCTCAAAATTAAGAGGGCAATATACAGCAAACTCAATTTGATGCTATTGCTGGAAATACTAAAGGGTGTTCAAGGGTTTGACATCATCCTGGTATTTGTGGGTTGTAATATCTCATGTGGGGGAGATGGATGCTGATGAAGGATCACTGTTCATAAACACTCAGAATATAAACCATTCTGAAATATAACAGCACTCAAAAGAATCAAAATATTTCATATTTTCTAGGGCACATAAATACTGGGTAAAGCTAGCACCACCTACACTGCAGCATACAGAATAATCTCGGGTTTATGGAAATAACATCAACAATTTGTTCCTTGGCCTCTAGACTTCCAGCAGGGCTATCAATTTATGACGGAAGGTTTCTGCCATGTGGATACTTACTCAGTTGGAAACTGAGTTGCAGCTGCTGTTTATTTCATGTAGATCATCCTAAAACCTTCACAGCTGGTAAATTTTGGCCTTTATAATTCAGCTACTTTTAATGTAGTACCTTTCCTCCCCAGCCAGCTGCTTCAAAAAGAAGAAAATCAAATCAGATCTGCCTTTCTGTTTTGTCAGTGATGCACTCGCTCACAGGAGCTGACACCTTCTTCAACTTTTCAGTTACTATTTCAGATAGATTAGGAAGATCCCTCCTGCCTTATCACTCAGCATATCAGGTGAGACTTAACAGATTTTCAATTTAAAATAATTGCTGGGTGTAGGGGAAAAAAAATACTAATGTCCTATCATAGTTCCTCAGTATCAGGGTCCACTTGAAACTAAAACCTTTACATATTGAGAAAACAAAGACATTTATCCCACCTTTCTTCTTCTACAGTCAGCAAACTAGCCTACTTCTTTCCTGAATAAAATTCATCTTAATCTTCTATAAGCAAAGGAACAATCCGTGCTATTTCTCGCCCTCTTTGAGCATACACTTTCATATACAAAGTACCACACCTACTAACTACACCACCACTCAGTGTTCAGGAAAGAACAAGGAAGATCAGCAAATAGAGGGATTGTGTGTGTACTGGTTTTGACTGGGATGGAGTTAAATTTCTTCATAGTAGCGAGTAAGGGGCTATGTTTTGAATTGTGCTGATAACACAGGGATGTTTTAATTACTGCTGAGCAGTGCCTGCACAGAGTCAAGGCCTTTTCTGCTCCTCACCCCACTCCACCAGTGAGCAGGCTGAGGGTGCATGAGTTGGGAGTGGACACAGCCAGGTCGACCATATGATGTCATGGTCAGAATATAAAGCTGGGGAAAGAAGGAGGAAGATGGGATGTTCAGAGTGATGGTGTCTGTCTTCCCAAGTAATGGTTACATGTGATGGAGCCCTGCTGTCCTGGAGTGGTGGAACACCTGCCTGACCATGGGAAGTGGTGAATGAGTTTCACCCTGTTTTGCTTTGCTTGTGAACAGAGATTTTGCTTTACCCATTAAAACGTCTTTATCTCAGCTCATGTTTTCTCCCCTTCTGATTCTCTCCTCCATGGAAGAGGAGGATGGGGGGGGGGGGGGTGAGTAGTTACGGGGTGCTTAGCTGCCCACCAGGTTTAAACCATGACAGTGTGTAACTGGACAAAGTTATTTCTACAGAGAAATTATACTCATATATAATATAAAATATAAATAAAAGTTATATTATAAAGTTATATCATAAAAAGTTATATAATAAAACTTGTATTTCTATAAAGAATTTTCAGCACCAGGCTGATACCTGCTGATGTGGTAAAATGACTTAAAAGACAAAATTCTGACATCCCAACTCTCTGCGGACATTTCATCTATCTCCTGGATTTGCCTAAAAGGTTGTGTACTGTGTTTACTTGTAGCACTGCTCTTCCCATTGCATGCAGAGGTAGCTTCTAAATATGTATTTCTATAAATGTAATACTCCAGGTACACTGAAGGGACATATTGAAAAAAAAGAAATCTGTGTTTTTTCATTAAAGCAAATCATTTCTTCCAGTCTGCTCTCCTTAGCTCATTGTGCCTGGAACACTCATGTTGACAGGCAACTGCTTTGTGCTACCTTGATAACAAGTCAATTATAAAGTATCTGAAAAAAAAAATAAATAAAATCACTTCCTATAAAATTACTCTGTAGTTAATGAAGCACAGATGCCGCCCCTAAAATGGAAGAGAAAACCGAAAACAAACCCCAACAATCCAGAAGCCTGACTATTAAATGTAGTAGTAATCTGGTCATGAAATGATAAAGGTTTGACATCCAGAAATTGCAAGCATCCAGTTTGGCTGTCGGGAAATTGCTTGCATACAAGTCACCTCAAATCCAATAAGCTTTCCTGAAAGTTTGATTATAAGTGAGATTACAACTCTATTATATTAATCACTGCAGAAGCAGCAGGCAAAAAAAAAACCCATAGCAGACAACACGCTAATTGAGAGCAATAAGAAAGATGAATAACATATAGTAGTTCACATAGGTGCCATCACTTTGTAATTGCTAAATTCAATTGAAGGAAAAAGAAGTTGGAGATTCTGCTACTGCTGTGATTTGCATATTACAGTTCTAAAAAGAAAGCTTTTCAAAAACTAGACTGAACTGAAATCAATCCTACAACACTAACAGCAAAAAAAAAAGAGTCTGAAAATTTGTGGATAATAAATGTCAATATGAATTTGCAGTGAATATGCATACATTACAAGAGAATTGTACATAAAACCGGTAATAAATATTTTGCATTCCTGTAGCACTTTTTATCTGAGCCTTAAAAATGTGATTCATAATACATTAATTCTTAGTACCTACCTCATGTAAGCAAATGTCATATAGGGATTTAATTTGCTTGCCTGGAAAAGCATCAAGGTTTTAGAAGAAGCCAGCAAGCCTTTAACAGTGTCAAGTAACACTAGGAAATGGGATAAGAAATGAAGATGCTCTTATCCAACCAAGTGAGATACCGAGAGGGGAACATACCCCCATGTCAAGACCTCAGCTATTATCCCCAACCACCTTTTACTGAAAGACGGTTGTCTGCTGCTTAGGCAGGAGAAATAAGACTTTCTTACGCTCTCATAAACGTTAGACTACAAATCCTCAAACATGAGGATCACACTTTGCCATTTTGCTGCTAAAGGCAACCCACCTCCTCGACTCATGTCCTCGCTATGGCAAGTACAAAATACACTGGCTTACAGGCTGACATATTTTGCCCTAGGGAGAAAGATGGAAATGAAATAAAATGTTACTGATGTGATTGCGATTGGTCATTGAGAGAGCATAACTCTGACTGCCAGCACACCTCATAGAGATGTCCTACAGCAATGTGCACACCCACAAAATGAATGGAGGGGCTAAAAGTCACGTAACTGTCATAGCTCACAGACAGGAACATGTAATCTGCCCGAGGACCTGCCACAGCTAAATTACAAAGGTAGCAGAGCAACGGTAATAGGATGCAAGGTGAGTACCTACAGAACAAAACAACCACACTCACAAAAACTTTAATTCTTTCTAAGCAGAAGGACACTGAAGGTTTGGCTGTTGGTGGGCTTGTCTCAAAATATTTCTTTAGTGTTTTCCTAACATTAATTTTTAGAAACCTACACAAAAGAATGTCTTAAAATGAATTAGCGCTAAACACACCAGATCATTAACAGGCTAAACAGCAATCCGCTCTCAGCACACCATGCCACCCTCAGCCAAACCTCATTATCCTTCTGAGCTCTGGTTAGAGAATAAATGGATTGACCTATTTATTTCATGTCTAAATTTTATTAGAGGATTAACTTATTTATTTAGCATGATGGCAATGCAAAGCAGCAGCAATGGTATTTGTACCATTGGTACAACGGCAGCAGCAAAGGTATTTCTACTCTGTGATCTAGGAGAGGTAAAGGGAGCAACCCAATGAACTTGGTTGGTGCAACTGGACTTGTTTCACAGAGCAAATTCCTGCAATCAATACCCCTCACCCTGCTCTAGCTGCTCACACACAGCAGCTCTTTTGTGGTCTCACACTCCTAGCCTGAAATCATTTTGCACGTTTCTTATCTCCAGTTTTGCTATTTTTCCATCCTGTGCACACTGGTTTCTCTTTAGTGAACACCTCTGCTGCATTCTTACTGATACTTTACCATCTCTACCAGCTTCTAAATCCTGCTTGCCACCATGACCCTCTACTAATTTCCTTCTTGCTCCCTTCCTTGGGATTCAGCCATGAAATCAAAAATAAAAGAATCAAAAATAAATCAAATACAAGACATACACATTATTATCAGATTAGATTTATCACAGCTTCATGTTCCATTGCCTGTAATGAGGGAAGCTGAAGGAAAAAGAGAAAACATCATGAAACCTCTGACAACCACCCAGTTCCTCTCTGTGACCAAGCTATGCTAGAAGGGGTACACAGCCTAATAAATTCATAATAAAGCATATAGAAGACAAGGTCATAACCAAATGCAACCTGGCTTCTGGCACAGCACACACCCAGCAGCGAACACTGCCTTTGAGGAAGTACAGCTACCATGCAGTTCAAGTCCCAGTTCTGAAGCATACTTTATGGTCTTTGGTGAGGCTCTTCTGTTTGTTTGTTTTTAAAAGCAACTGAGGAAGGAATTCTAAGGAAGGCAGTAACAGAGTGAGCAAGTTAAAATGATGCTGGGTCTGTGCAGCGCTTCATCAGGCTGCTAACGCCCGCTGACCACTCACATGCCCCAAATCCTTCAGATCAATGTCTTTTACAAGTTTTTCTATATACTCTGGATCTCACAATATTGCCTCAAGTCCTCCTTCCTACCCTGGCAGAAAGAAGTCCTTATTCCCAGCTACATTTGATCCTTACAACCTGGTGCACAGATAATCATCATGCACAAATCTACTGGCGTGCTGAAACAAGCAGGTTTCTCTACTACAGAATCTGCTTAGGAAGGTGGTGGTATCACAACAACAGTTGCAAAAGCAGGAGTGTTCAAAAAGCATTTTCCCCACCACACTTAATTTGTAAAAATCAGAACTAGACTTCCTTTAAAGAACTTTATATGACAAAAAATGAGTTTCAGGGAGCTCTGAAATAACCTTTTTCTTGTAATCTTCTACAATAGGAGTGGGTTTTGAGTGAATTTAGTTCTTCCCTTCCACAAGAATACAGATCCTGGAAACCACTGTACTACAAATAACGTATTATGAAATGTACCTCTGGTGCATCACTAGATCTGGTGGGGCTGGTTTTGTTTTAAATACAGCTGGCCTTTGTAGCACATGTTATCAAGGTCTTTTTAAGGTGCATGTTGCCATAACTGAATAACGTAGTAATATTCTATTAATTTAGCCATGAATTATCTGCAAACAGATGGAAAGTTTTTACAAACATGTTGTGTACTGGAAATTATTTGATGAATGTTTTGTGCGCAATACAGACTGCTCTTCCACTGCTCAGGAAGGATATGTCTTAGCAAATTCACTGTGCTTAATTCACTGGTTGAACTTCTATGTTTGCACTGTAATGCAAATACACCCTCTGACTGAATTAACTCTTAGGAGGCAATGCTCCTTTCTAGGACTGACTGACTGAATGCAACCCTGCTGTGCAAAGCGAGAAAATATAAGGGACCCAGCTCACACCTAAGAAAAGTCAGACAGGAGGAGGAGAATAAGTCACAATACAAATGGGCTATTTTGAATAGAAATCTTTAGATGAGCAAGCAGCAGGCTTACGACAGTGTTTGGAAAAGCATTCCATTTGACATTCTCCAGGAAAGAGACTACTCACTGCATGACAGTCATCTTATTACTGGAGACCTCTCCTTTACTAGTCAGGGTGCAGAATATTCATTTGAACCTGGACTGCAGGCTTTCCTCAAAAGTCCTTGTTACTAGGATCCGATCCTATAAGTCACTCCATCATCTACTACTGATTTAGTGCCACTAGCCAGCAATGCAGGTACAAGTTTGTGTTATTCCCACAGTTGCCCAGGTGTGGGGATGTGCCTTCTTCAGCTGCATCAAAGGAAAACACAGTTTCTGAAAACTGTCATGTATTTCTTAGAAAGAGTTTGGAATAAATGGTTGGAATAAATAAGTGTTCATGGCCAACCTCCCAGTTCAAAGTATGAAAATCACTGCTTTTCTTATGGCAAGTGTATAGGTCAAAATTTAAGAAAGCATCCCCATGTGCTGCCTCTCTGCCATGACATGAATTCGCTCTAGAGACTGACTGACAGTATAGCTCAGAATCTTTGGCTTCACTGCTGCAGCTATCAACAGGGATGACCAATTAATGCCAGCTCCTGCAGGCAGTTCTTTGATGGAAAAGACAGAACTCTTCAACACATTTCCCACTATCAAACACCCTGCTGATGGCAATGACTTCCAGCATCTTGTGACTGGCTGCATTTGAACCAGTGACCCAGGTCTGAAAAGGTCCCAAACCCATTACCAGTCTCCTGTCTTACTGGTATTTTTATAGTTGTGAAGACAGAAAGCTAGTCCTACCAGTTTGCCATTCTGCACTCAAGCACACACAAGTACTGCCAAGGAGTCAAAGAGCACTTCTGCAAACACTTTGTTTTGAGTTCCCCACTTAGGAAGCAATAGAGATGTTAAATAGAAGCCTTGGCCAATTGCATAAATCAGATTTCACCTAAGTAGCTAACGTCAACCTTGGGGGAAGTGGTGGGAAGGAGATTAAGTGTTCATTTCCAGAGACCAGCACATCTTTTGTGCTTCAAAAGCATCTGAAAGAATATAAATCAAAGCCGAATATGAACCTGCAAAGCTAATTCACTGCCTAGCTGTTTCATTTCAGTTGCATCTTTCTCCATCTCCTCAGCCAGGTAACATGGCCTTTCCTTGAAAGTTACACAACAAATCAAGTAAGTGGGTGCTGGGAAGAAAAGAAGGAGAAGAGAGGTAAAATTTATTACTGCCTAAAAGGGAAGGTGACTCATAAGAGAGTGGTATTAACAAAGTGACAGTACGAGACGAAGAGGGAGCGCTTTGAACTCATTCTAATGATCTAATGACTAATATAATCCATTAAGAAAAGCAAGGGCAAGATCTTTTTCACTGATTAACGTTGTACCTTATCCATGTTTTTAATAAAAAATTCAATATATACTGCTCCTCAGCTATATGCATGTTTAATTAAAACGCTGAACACTTCCAGAAAGCGTTCATTTCACTCCATCAGATGAAACAGTGGAGTATCCAATCCTTCACCATGGATCTGGAAGCAGTAGGAGAAAGTGAGAACGCAAAGAAAAAAGGAAGAACTGTATCATAATACATACAAGAACGCCCATTGGCTTAGCGATGTGCCTGGTAAGTGTGGTGTGTGAAACCCCTAGACAAACACTACAGGAATTTAACACTAATATTTTATGAAGCAGATTTTTTATTAAATCTAGAAATAGCATAAAATATCTGAAAAATATTAAAATTCTGTTCTGATGCTTCAATGATGCACAAATTGTTGTAATTTACTTTTAGGAACATATATGAGCTTCATACAAACATACACAAAATATTTAAACAAACAAACCCCCAACAAACTCCAAACTCATCATTTACTCCACAACTGTATCTGTAACTCTAATGCCCTCAAACTGAAATTAAGGAGAAGACCCACCTTCTTGATGCCTATCCAAGCATTGTGCAGTCACTTAAAACTGTGAGTTTCTGCTATCAGAAAAGACCCACAAGCGTGTATGCCGCTCAGGTTCTGCTGAGCACTGTATAAATACCTTTCCTGTTCTGACTGACCAACTGCTGGCATGCATTTTAAAAGCAAATATATCATCAAAACAAATTTCAGTGAGCAGTTGAGCTATTTCCATTTCAGAGATCCCATTTCACCTTGCTGCTGCTAGACTACTTGATCATAATCTTGAATACATTCAACATGGAGGCCTCTTGCCAAGACACTGTTCAGCTGACTGCCCTGAATGGTGGCAAGCCAAAAGCTTGTTCAGCCACAGTCCATCTTCTGAGCGCTTTGCTAGAGTTAAACCAACATACTCAAGGCCTGATTCAGAAGTATTCTTCAGCAACAGCAATTACAGCTGGGCTTTTTTCTCAGGTGCCAAAGAAAGCGTGAAGTGTAAGAAGACTGCTTGCTAATTGCAACAGTTTTAAAACATTTCAGCAGAGGCTTCTTCTCATTCATAGATATTTTACTAGTGAATTCAAGCACTTGTGACTTTGTAAAGTTTTCAGCAAATCACTGTTCATTCAACTCATGCTCCTTTTTGCACACACACACCATTTTTTTTCCTCTGAATACAGTCAATTCACTCTGGGATAATACCCGCATGTTGTGGAAGACATGGCTAGAGGAGTTGTCTAAAATGTCAGGAGTTACTGAACATAAAATCTAGCAGGGAATCCCCAAGAGAAACTCAGCATTACACCAGTATTTTAAAAAGGTTTGGAGAGGTTATCCTTGCATTCAGAAAACCAGAGAATCAAAAGTGACCGGTTAAAGGGCTTCAGAACTGATTGATGAGTCTTACAACAGGATAGGCAGGAGATGATTACAAAGTGAACATATTTTTATATGGGAGAGGGGAACAGGTCCTGCTATATAATATACATCAAGAAGATTACAACAAGCAATAAAGTCTGCAACTGACATAAAGGGAGGGTAATCATAAATAAAAGGTCAAATCATTGATTAAAAAGAAAACCAGTACAAGCAACCTATATTTTATTAAAGTTCAGTGCCAAATGACATGCAGGAAGAAAGACCTGGCAATAGTGCCCAATCTGTATTGCTCTGACACTATGACTGCACTGGGCTTACAGTCACGCTGAAGTTTCATGAAGCTGGTACAGGATCAGCAAAAGGGTTTTGGGCCAGGCAGCGAGAGGAAGCAGAGCCTGGAAGAAGTTTGACTGTAGCCAACTAAACCTTTTTAAACAGAGAGGTCCTGAACTTGGCATCTTTTAAAATTGTTGTTTTATAAAAGGCAAAAATAAATACTTTTAGTCGAATAATGAATTTCTTTTCAGGACAACTGCTGTATAAAGGACAATCTGTGCATGACCCTTCTACCCCCAAAACACTTTTACTATCTGACAAGCTGTTGAGATCCTCAGATAAATGACAAGTGCAGTGCACTGTCATTATCAGAAAGGTGGTATTTTCACCCTTCCTCTTCTAACAACTGAAATAATGCAAGACTTTGACAATGTTCAGTGTGCTTTGCACACTGCCACTCAACACCAGAAGCAAAGCAAATGCTAACCATCACTCACCAAGGTATGTTTTTAATAAATAACATACTGCAGTCAATACCAGAGATTACCAGATCAACTTCTATACACTATGTACACAGGAGGGCAGATGATCTAATGGTCTCCCCTTTGGCCTTAAAATCTATTAGCTAATTTTTTTTCAACACATAACCAAACACGACTCCAAGAATTGTCTTCACAGTCTATACCACCTTAGACATGGAAAGGGAGAAGCCACCTTGGTAGGAAAATGCTTTTTACTAGAATGTGTTAATTTTCAACTGATGCCATTCAGTTGAGGTACAAATTGGGATATAAATGTGGTATCTGAGAGCACTGACCTGCTAAAAAGATGACTGATGCTCTAGGTGTCTGTGAGGTACTCCCAGACAAGCATACTGTCAGTACTGAATCTTAGCTTAAACGTCTTGTCCTTTCCAACATGAAAAGCTATGGCAAATACAATTAGAAAAACCTGAAGTCTCCCAGTATATCCACGGCAGAGGCTGTCCAAATGAAAAATAGCAAAGATGCACCAAAAAACGCAGAGAAGTCCAAAGTAAATGTGATTAATCTGGGAACTTGGATTTAAAATGCATAATGTGATTACTGGTCTACCTCCCTTTGGGTATGATCTGTGGCAGATCCTAAAAAGCAAAGTGTGTGTCCTGTGTGCAATTCAACAGCAGCTCACTAGCCATGGGAAATAATCTCTTAACTGTGATATACCAGCTTTCCCCAGAAAGCTGGAGGCTGCTATGATACACTACTACTAAAAGGAATAGCAAAAGGTTTAAAGAGAATGTGAACTTCAATTAAAATATGCAAGGCCTAGCCTTTCATCTGAACTTATTCACCCATTTTAATGCTTTGTTACTACATAAACTACTCTGTATATGATGACATTCATTTAGTTTTACTGTATCTATCACCTTTAACTACTTCCAGCAGTTTTAAGAACCTCATGCATTAAATCAAATATCATGACAATCATGTCACTCAAAAGCTTTTCCCAAGCTTAAAACAACAGCCTGCAAATGCAGCCTCTCTGGGGGCTGACTTGAACATACTGCAATTACTCCTCCTAACAACAAGTAAGGCTCCTGCTAAGAGGAAGCCTCCCAGGCCATTTGAACCTCCCTTCCAACCCAAACCATTCTATGATTCTATGAAAAGCCTACATCCCAAAAGGCTTTTAAGCCTTAGTAGTGGCTTGATTTCTTTATAGGATCACACCTGCTGCAGCATGGTATAGGGGAAAAGCCCAGGACCTCAATCAGTTAAAATGCTGTGCAGAACCATCAATCTCATGAAGTGTGCCTGGACACTGCCTGGCAATGGCTTGGGAGTAAATCCCCACATCCAGGACAAGAACATTTTGAAACAGTACTGCCCAGATTTGGTAAGAACACAAAGACAGTGAGGGTCTGAATGATGCAATTATATTCAGGGGTGGGGGAAGAAAATATTACATGAGCTCTTTGCTACTTAAAGCAATGTCCATGAAAAGAACAAGAACATTGTGGAATAATTAAAAATCCCTCTAGTCTGCAGGATGCAGACTGTGTTACCTCAACATGTTTCACCTCCATCAAAAATAAATCAGTGACTGACTCTACTCTTCTCGCACGTCCAACAAATAATTAAATTTCTGCATTTACAGGGATTTCATATGAAGTCATTTAGAAACTTTGTTTCTGTAGCAGATGAGACGACACATTGTACACAGAAGTTATGTGGGGTTTTCGTATGAAAGAGATAACAAGGACATGAAAGCTATGAATAGTTACAGGCTGAGTTTTTAAACACTTCTGCTCCAAATATAGACTCTAAGCACTCTAAATCATTCATGCCAATTGCTTTTTTATGTTTATTTCCTGAAAAGCTAATGATCCAGATTTTAGCATAAAAGGTTTTCTGGGTCTCTTTACCCTAACTCCAAAACCTGGCATATTTTTTCCTAAAAAAAAACAAAACAAAACAAAAAAAACCCAAACAAACAAAAAACCCCAAGTTTATTTCCTGTAACATTTTAGATATATAAAGGGTCCAATGTTCTGTGCCTTTGTATATGTTGCAGAGTATGCCAGTGAAGGTTCCCACAAAGGAGCAGTTACAGGAGTTCATTTGCAGTCAGTATGCTCATTTTATGCCACTGAGGGCTTGCTCCTTTTCCATTTGCAATGCCCTAACCTTTGCAAATCCAGAGCTCTTATGCTAAAGGCCATTTCCTTTGCAGTAAATCTCACTGTCACAACATCCGCTCAGTCCCCTGACAATGCTGCTCCATGCAGTGGCAGCAGATACAACAGGACACAGTTTGTGATTTCAACCAACCTCTCTCCCTTCTGTCTCTCTAAGCTTCCTCCTTTCCCTTGAACAGATATCGAGAAACACAGTTTGGTCTCACATTAGAGTGTGAAATCTGTTGGCACTTTCTCTACTTTGCACTGTTTAGAAACTTCTTGTTTAGGTACTGTCCTGTGTCCAGCAGTAGCAGTCATTTTTCTCCTTCTCAGTAGCTGGTACAGTGCTGTGGTTTTGACTTTCAGCCTGGGAACAACGCTGATAACACTGATGGTTTTAGTTGTTGCTAAGTAATGTTTACTCTGACCAAGGACTTTCTGAGTCTCATGCTCTGCCAGGGAGGAGGGGAAGCCAGGAGGAAGGAGAGACAGGACACCTGACCCAAACTAGCCAAAGAGGTATTCCATACCACAGCACATCATGCCCAGTATATAAACTGGGGTGGCAGTTACCCAGAAGGGCTAGATCGCTCCCCAGGTCGGGCTGGGTATCTGTTGGCAGGTGGTGAGGTGTTGTATTCTCTTCCCTTGTTATTTCCCTTATCATTATTATTACTGGTGGTAGCAGTAGTGATTTGTGTTACACCTTAGTTACTGGACTGTTATCTCTGCCCATGGGAGTTACATTCTTTCGAGTCTCCTCCCCATCCCTCTGGGAGCAGGGGGAGGAAGAAAGGAGGAGCGAGTGAGAAGCTGCATGGTTCCGAGTTACCGGCTGGGCTTAAACCACGACAGGTACAAATCCACATGCATTTATTTATGTTTTTAAATAGAATTTCCAGAAAAGAGAGAATACGCTTTCCAGACAGTTAGCTACCATTCTGATGGCACAATCTCCTTGCAAATCAACTTTGTTCTTGTAGAATTTGGCTTTGGATCAACATACACTGTAAATTGCAAACTAATGAATTTGTATTGGCAGAGAAAATGTCTCTGCTTTTACAGTCTACAGCACTTACTAGTAAATAAGATTACTAGGAACAATTCCCAGTTTCCCCAGCAACTTAGTTACTTGTCTCTTACAAGGCTCATATGTTGATTCATTTCTCTCTGTGGTCCCAGTGTAATGAGCCTATTCCTAAACACCAGATAAAATTATAGCAACTGAATGCCAAGTTTTATGAGTTCTTATACTCTGAAAAGTTGGAGTATACCTGAGCACAGGACTTGGTTTTATCTTGATGTCACCAGAGCTCTAGGTTTCAGCTCTAGGAGCATCATCCCTCAACATTTGTACATGCCCTTTTAATCATTCAGTTCACAGTAAGACGTGCAGACCAAAATCATTACTTATCTTGGAACTAGATATCTTTAAGATCCTTTCCAACCCAAACCTGTCTATGATTCTATGATCCTTTCAGTCCTCCTCTCATCTCCCCATTTTGTAAAACTATGGAGAAACCCTTAGGTTTAACTTACGTAATTCCCTAGAAGCTACAGCCCTCCAAAGCAGTTTTGCCACATGAAAACTCCCTACTTTGCTTCTGATTTTTATAAATCAGAGTTTTGTGTAGTAGTTAGAAACATACTGTCAATTATAAAATGATGACCGGTTACAAGTGTACTCTTGATAAAAACCAATTAACACCCTTTATCTGTATTCTTTGAAAACTGGTTAATAAAGCATGATCTAAGAGCATTATATTATTTTACCTAAGAAGTTAATTAAGCCACACTACTTCAATAGCGAGCTTCTGAAGCACCACAGATCTGAAGAACTCATACACATTAAACTATTACAATCATGCACTTTCTTTGTTAAACCTCACTCTAAAGGGAAGCACAAATCACTTTGCAAACTATGGAAGAAGTCCACCAAATAAGTGCAATGCTTTGTCCAGATAAAGAAACATTTGTATGAAACATTCTAATTATAGTCTGGCAAGGCTTAAAGAAAAAGCTGAAATAAAGAGCACACATCTGCTACACACAGGTTTGGTTTGTTTTTTTTTTTTACAGACTGTTAAGTACCTAACAGTGCTCAGGTATCTCAACCCCCTGAAGATAAAGGAGTCAAATTCCTAAAGCTTTTTTTAAATAGAATTCAACAGATCTAGTCTTTTTTATTTTTTTAATCAAGAAGAATATAATTTCCTGTATGTTAAATAGAAGTCTACCAACATTAGGATGAATACAAGTCTAGTCATTGAAATGTATCAGTTTGAAAACTGATAAAGGAAAACTCTTTTATAAAACACACTATTGGCTTCTGGTGCTCACTGCAACAAAGTATTGAAGCCAAGAGCACTAAAAACAAAAAGAAAAGAGAAAAAGAACTATTTTTTTGTAGGGATAAAAATATCTACAGCGCTGGGGAGATACAAATGCTTGGTTATGACAACGTAAGCCATCCCTGCTGGCTATGGCTGGAAGTTGGTTTTAGGTACTTATTCCATACCTACACTTCTTGTCTCTCAAAGAGTGTGGCAGACTACTAGTGTCTGCAGTAGTATCTCAGACATGATGAAATGCTCATTTCGTGGCACAAGAGCACTCACTTTCAGTCTCAAACAATATTAGGCATGTTATCTTTATTGTTGCCAAATTAGGGCCTCCCCACGGGTTAGTTCACTAAAGTTCACACCACTAACTTTCAGCCTCTTCAAAATTAGCACTTGTAGGAGATTCTGGTTTCATTCCTCACAATTTTCAGGGTCAGGCACGTCATTTTATGAAGCTTCTCTAAAAATACCATCCACAGATACCTAAACAGACATACTTTTAACAACCTAAACATAAAAACAATCTAAAGGCCTACAGATTTTTTTGTGCTTTGATGAAATTCTGTAGGATGAGAGAAATTTCCTACAATCTAAGAAATGTTAATCTGCCCCACATTTCACACTCCTCTAGGGAAAAGTCTGAATTGAGCTTATATACTTGACATTCACATGTTTCTGACCCTAGTTAAAGATAGGGAAGGAAAATGAAATTGAACAACTATATATTACCACATTTCAGAACAACCATGTATTGTCACATTTCAGGACTTTTAGCCAGATTTAACAGTGGAAAGTATTATTTTCGAAAGTCCGGCCTAGTTTTGATGTCTATTTGCTTTTGCTTAAAGGAAAGTTGAGCTTACCCATGTATTTCGTGTAAGTCAAAGTTCTCTCTGCTTCCACTAATTTTATTAAGGCGATTAACAGCATAGTAAGAATTACCACAGTGAGATCAGATGCAGGTCTCCGGGCCTTTAAGGCCATTAAAAGCCATCAAAGTAGAAGCTGCTACTCATGAGAATTCAAAGTATATGTTCTAAGGACAAATGCCACTCAAAAAAATCAGAGGATGCATTCCACTCTTACAGAAGATAAGGTACCATGTTCAACCATAAGCAGCATTTTCAGCCTCTACACACAGAATTTAAAAACCATCTAAAACTAATCAGGTTTCATTTAGCCAATAAGCTCAATGCTATAATAACCTGGTACCCACAGATCACAATTACTGCATTATGGTGTATACCATGTTTGTCAACCCCTTCTCAGGCACTAATTTACCAAATGATGATTGCTGGTTTTAAGAACTACATTAACTGGAACATAGAGCCCCTCATTTAACTTTTTGTCTTCAAAAGAACCAGAAGTTTAGTTTTTAGACTGAAATTAATCTTTCTCTGAAATATATTTTTATGTAAGGAAAATGGTTTGTTCCACATACAAAACCAATTTTTAGTAGACCAAAGGATGCTTATACAAGTGCATGTATCTTTCTAAGTTGTCTTGCTACAACTTTGAGCAAGAATAAGACAATTCCAGGCTTAGTTCATTTAAACCAGTTACAATCATTTAATTCCATTCACAAAGTCGAGGATAACTTGTAACATTTGCTCATTTAGCATAATGGCTTCTGTTAATATTCTGAATTTGCCAAGGGAGAAAAACAGTCTCTGGAGGTTAACTTGTCTCAGCTGACATCTTCGCAAGGATTACGTTTTCTAAGTGGGCAGCCCTCAATAAAAGTTAATCAGTTCCAAAGAGTACACACAAAAGACATTCAACTATGAATGCTCTTCAGGAAGGTTGGCATGGGTTGCTCAGGTTTTTATTGGGATTTAGGCTGTCACAGAGGAAACACATTGTTGAGGTGCTTTACCCAGTAAAAATTCAAACTGTAGAACAGTCCAGGCTGGAAAGGATCTAAAAGACCACCAGGTCCAATCCTTTGTAGGGAAAGGGAGCCTAGGTGAGATTATCCAGCACCATGTCCAATCACATCTGGGAAACCTCCAGCAATGGGGAAGTTCTTCCAGTGAATGACTGTTCTTACCGTAAAAAAAAAAAACACGGTCTTTTTTTTTAATCGAGATGAGGCCTCTTCTAGTGCAACTTGTATCTGTTACCCCATCTCCATGTGGCTCTTTGTGAAGAGAAAGCCTCTGTCCTCTTTGCAGCTGCCCTTGAAGTACTGGAATACTGTGATAAGCTCCACCCCAAGCCCTCTTTTCTCCAGGGAAGAAAAGACCTAACTTTCTCAGTGTTTCCTCACACAGTAGGTTCTCCAGCCCTTTGATCGTCAAAATTATGTTCTCTATAAAGAAATCAGGCCCACATTTTTGCACACGGGTATCCATTTTTAATTTCAGGGGAGGACAGAGACAATTCTCCCTGAGAAGGGCACCACTAAAACCGCATTACAGCACTGAAAACTCAATTCTGTTCTTTCTTTGACTTTGCTCACTACTCAGCAAAATGTCTTCTTGTTAATTATCGACTTCATCACCAAGGGACAGCTTAATCAGAAGACTGTCTGAAGTTCAGGCTATCACAGCAGTACTAGCAGAGAATTCTGCACTGCACATAATTGGCCAGGTAATTAGAATACAACATCCTTAACTGCTCAGTTACCAAATGTAAACGGCACAGTGCTCAGTGCTTGACTAGTGGAGGGCCTGGGGGAAACAGTGCCGCTGCCAAGTGCCTACTTTTACTTCTTCACACTGTAGGTAAGTAAACAGCGCTAGTGGCTTACCGCCATCCTGTTCTCCAGTGGGGTGGTGGAAGTCCTGTCATTCTGGGATGTAAAAGCAATTCAGCAAACTGGCTGTATTTCAGGGCATCCAAATCCACGTGAGAATAATAAAGGCAGGATTTCTGACAAGCAGAGAAAACCCAGCATGCTGACAACGGTGACAATGTACTTGGCTCCGACGTCTACAAAACAGCATCCCCGCCAAAATTGAGGGCGCTACCGTGTGGCACAGGGTGCAGTTGCAGGCTGGGTATTTATTACAGCACCTGCATGGTCTGAGATAGGGAAGTTTTCAGCTCACCATGTTTCTGTATTCATGTTGCTGGGAAGAGCAACCCTTACTTTTCTGTAATTCAACATCTGCCTGCCTTTCTTCAAAGATATTTAAAATATCCATATCTACTCCTCATGTCAGTAGACTAAAAAGGGCCATTTTGTAATCTCATCTGGCACGGCACGGTCTCTGCTCCCTAAGCACCATTCTGAGAGCCCTTTTCTAGACCTATTCCCATTTTAGATTTCCTTTCTCAAAACACAGCTGGCCAGACTGGTGGGCGTGCAGTCTGCATTTGGCACTATTACTGTTTTATATGCAATGGCAACAGCATAGTCTCCTCTCCCCCAGAAGACCTTTACCTGTCTGCTGTGGCAACTAAAAGAAACTTTCAAGCTGCTGTTACCCCTTCCAGCCAATAAATCCTCTGCTTGGAACACAAATTCTTACTATGCTCCATGTACAAGACTTTTTTTTTTTTGCTACATTTTTTGCCTTTGGGACTCCATTCCATTCTCCATCGAAAGAGAACTTACTTTCTATTTCAGGTTCATTTAAGTCCACCATCATTAGTATAATTAGAAGCTTTATACCATAGCATAAGAACAAATATCCTGCTGGTATTAAGTAAATAATCTCCTTAAATTAATGTTCTTCATAAGCAGCTATATTAATGCGGGATCTGCGGCTTGATAAATCGAAAAAATGGGGAATTTCAATATGGTTATATTAACTTCAGGTAGTTTAGGATGTTACCCAAAAGCTAATTCGACTTAGTACAGGATGGCCCAAACTTGTCCAAATACCTGGATAAAACCAGTCAAACTGCACACATTGCATATTCGACATGAACAGGACTTCCAGGATATCAGAACTCTTAAACCAGCCTTTTTTTTTTACATTTAGCCACATAATCATGTTCCAGAGCACTGGATAAATAATGTTTACTGAACAGGGATGGACATCCCATAAACCATATTCATTTAACAATAACATTTTCTTGCTAAAAATCTAACCTTTTTTGTTATCTGGATTAATGCAACAAAACCAGTTAACAAAGAGAATACTTTGTATCAACCTTACTTTATAACACTTCACAAACTGTATTTGCTTACAACAGTGGCCTAGACATTAAATAATCAATCTAAAGGTCACATAGGTCAAAACTAGAAACTTAATGCAAGCTTTACAAGTTCCACATCTTCTTCATATCATTATTTAACTAACTGCAGCTCAAAAATGTCCTCATTAACCTGCAGGAGCATGAAAACCCACAAGCGTATTTGAGGATTCTGAAGACTGTAGCTACACTCTTTATACTTAATGGGGAAAAAGAAAATAAGAGATTTTGGGACTTTAGGTAAAACAAACTGTTCTCACTGGAATCTAACAGACTCTGGAAAGCCCTGGTGATAATCTCAGCCTCACAAAGCTCTCAATATTCCTTCTATTTCTTTTTCTAATTTCAGAAACAAAATATATGCTGCTCCCAGTTTGAGTACTTGTCCAGCCTTCCCATAAGGACAAACAACTAAGATGCTCTTCCTATATTTGCAGTACTTGGCCTGCCTAAAGACCCCTATGATGTGAAAAGTCGTACCTGTTTCACTGGGTACTTTGTACTTTGCAAAGTTACAGTCTCTTTCCTTTGCAAACCATAGCTGAGCAATCATACCAGCAGTATAAACTAACATCATGGATCATTAATCTCCAGCCTTCACAGATTCTGGCATGGGTGTATTAAACTCCATGTTTCCTTGTAATATGATTTCAATTCAGTCATTCACCATACTTACTTTGAATTAATATTCACAACTACCCAGGACAAATGCTACTAAACCCATGGCTTGTATCACCATATTGAGTCAAGAACAGGAAATCAGTAAAAGTTTAACTTAGAAGGAGCTGGATTTAACCCTTCTGAAATCACTGCACCAAGACCACTCTTAATGCATTTAGCAGCAATTAATTCTCAAAGCCAAAACAGCTGCACATTGCTGACGCTCTCCAGATGCAAGGTAAGGAATTAAATCATGGGATAATTCAATTGGAAAATTGCTTGTAATTATGGAGAATGCAGCGTCTGCTTGACTCCTTGTGGTGATTGGTAACTGCTTTAAGAATAGTGAGGTAGTCTGCACAATGCATAGTGCATACAGATAAGTAGCTGTGCTAGGAGAAATCTCATTTAGCTTCACAAAGATATGGGTTTAACATCGTTAAAACTGTATTTGCTGACATTAATGATAATCCATTTTCACTGTCCCATTACTGCCAATGACCCACTATCACACACAGAACAGTAATATCAACTTATAGCACCTTTCCTCTGAAGGAACTCTAAGTACTCTGCAAACATACAAAATGTTTGTGGTCCTGCTTTAAAGAGTGATCCAAAAAGGGTTTGTTCTTTCTCACCTCACTTAATACACAGGCAAGCAAAGAGCCTTGTTCTAACACATCATTTAAATCTCTGATGCCACAAGGCTGCTAACTTACAGCAAATGAAGAAGGGTGCTCCTCCACCTCAGATATTAATGTTCTCAGTTATGTTTCAACCACAAAGAGCACCCTTTGCCCCAAAAGACTGCACAAACATCTAGTCAGAGACCCTCTAGAACTGTTGACAACAGGGAGAATTACAGGAAAAACTCATCTTTTGGACTGACAGTAACCGATGCAAAAACAAAAGCTATTCTGTCATCTGTAAACTGAGCACATGTATCCTTAAAATAACAGGATGAAGCAGTTTTCTGTTCTCTCTTTGTAAAATAGACTTACTAGGACCGATCCTTATTAGCATTACAACATTTGACACAGTCTGCTGAGTATTTTAAGGAGTCTTGCTCACTGGCAAAATGAGGGACAAAATGGCTGCTATATGGGATCATATACTTACGGAGTCAGTGAGGGAAAGGGGAAAACACCTAGAAATATTCATTTCCAGTTTCCTGGTGTAGCTACTAAAATATAGAGCTCAGTTTATACAAAGCCAGTTCCAGTAGCAGTGGTTTCTATGGCACATTATATTCCTGTGTTTTAGCTACTGAAATGTTCTCTACTTTACAAAGCATTAACAGAAAAACCTTTAGGGAACAAAAGATCAATTATTTACAAGCGGCTTCAAAATCAATCATCCAATCTTGAAGCTGAAGTTGTTATATTTAGCACTATTAACTACACGATAATTAAAATTGATTACAAAGTCACAACCCCTCATTAAGTTGATGTCAATTGGGGGGGGGGAATTCCTCAAAAGCAATTTTTTCTTTTTTTTTTTTAAAGTGATTGTAAAAAGATTGCCATCAATAAAAGAGACATCTGGGAATATGGAGAAGGTGATAAACGATCTGCTCTTCTCAGTGCTAGTACTTTGTAGACCAAAGGTGTTCCAGGGGAGAAATCCTTATGGTTGTTATCTCCACCTGAAAAGGAGTGGAAACACCATTGTGCTGGGGCCAGTGACAAGTCATTCTCCTTCTGTATGTTCTGAGGTGACCAAAGTGCAGGTCTCAGTAGCAGAGATGACCTGCTATCAAACACTTAACATGTTCTGTGATCCCAGTACTGCAAAGAGGCAAGCCTTGTATTTCATCTAACAAAGCCCTTAAACATATGCTGTAAGAATTTGAGTAGAAATAATTGTAAGAAGTACAGAGAACTTCGTATATTTTACTGTCACACAGCAGATACTGGTCCTTAGCAGGACTGAGCCCTACAGTAGTAACCAAATATGCTGATGTTTCTGCACAACTCACCTGCTGTTTTCCCCTCCCTGAGCTACATGCTATTAGTTCAGGTTTTTATTCTGAAGAGAAATAAAATGCTGAGTACCACCACCATCCTTAGTGTAATTTTTCAGATTGCAAAAGAGCTCCCAAAATATAATGTTTTTTCCTTTTCAGCTTGTTTCACAAGCTTGGGGTACAGGTTGGCAAGCTGCTGCTGGTCTAAATCACTGGTCTAACACCATATCTGTCAGGCATCAAAGATGATTAACTGGCTCACACTCAGACACGCCCTGTGCAGAGACAAACCTCACTCTGGTCTTTTGGCTATCCCCCACTCTGGGTAGGAAGTGCAGAGCATCCACATACATAGCAAGCACCGATTTCCCTCAAGTATATGGAAGTGAGGAAAAGAGGCATCACATTACTTCCTTACACTACCACCCCAGCTGAAATCTCCAAGGTAAGAAAGGCATTGCACCCATGGTAAAAAAAAAAAAACAACAACAAAATAGAGCTGTCATACCGGCAGCAGTGACACAATGCACATCTTTATCACCTCTGACAGTGCCGGACTTTAAGAAACATCCCAGACTTCAGCCTAACATGTTCTTTTAGGCAGGTGACAAGAGACTGGAAGCTACTTCTGCAATTTCACAAACAGGCCCATTGCAAATACATCAGGGCTAGCAAAATGTCACTTCCTGTGGTCATCCAGCCAGCCCAAGATGCTTTCAGAGGAGAACAAGAGGACATTACCTGTTAAAAATCAGAGGAGGAGGAAGGAATAAGAAGGTGCTTTTCAGAAAACAAAGAAAGAAAAGAAAAAACCTAACACAGCTTTGATTATATTGCACAAGAGTAATCTGCAGTTCACTAAGTGTCTGCAGTCTGTATTATGAATAGCTATTTTAGCAACAAAGAATTGTTCAGCAACTCAGTTTCATTAAAAGTAACAGTCTGGTTTGCTTCTAAGAGTAGCATACCAAGTAACCAACCAAGTAACCAACCAAGAAACCAACAGGTCAGTTAATTTTTATGAGTCGTTTAGGTCATTCTTGCTGCAATGCCCATGAACAGGTTCACACTCAGGGCTGGTCTTTGGTGCCTCACCCTCCCCAGAGTTAATGGCTGTAACATTAAATAACACACAGCAATCAATGTGTAGTTCTAATGCAGTACACTTCACCTGCCCACCCACAAAGCACACTGAAATGTGTCATTTCATACAGATAAGTGTGTAGAGACCAGTTAAAGGCACTGTCTGTAATGTGCATATTTTACATAGAGTTAATTCCCAAGCCTTAATTCAGGGCTATCCCAGCCAAACTCCTCCACGCAAAAAAACCTCTTCCCTTGTGGTAAGCAGCTGCCTTACCTCAGGTGAGGTACCTCACCTGGTTGGAGCTCAGTTATTTCAATTGCATTTTGTCAGTCACGCTGCAATGAAAACACAAGACAAAGATCACTCAAGCACTGCCCCTACTCCAGCAAGTTCCCCTCACCTTGTCTAGGCTGACCTTCGCACCAGTTCAGTGGAACAAATTGGAAGTGCTCAGCTTCACACCGCAGTCACCCATGACACAAATTCCCCAAACAGTTAAGCACACAAGCAAATGCTCACCACCAATACTAGAGAAAGCATATTAGCTCTCCTATTACTCTGCAGTCATTTCTTGTCACTACAAGGAAAACTTGAATGCTTATCCCCAAAGTTTCATCTGCAGTGAAATATCCTTATCCCTGCCCCAACTCCTGGCAAATGTCACTGTACAACAGAGGTGTTAATGGAAGCCCAAATTCAGTTTCTAAATAGTCAACATTTTGACTTATAAGTTGTTGAGTTTCCCTTGGTTTTAAAGCAATCAGGAATAATACTGCTGATCTCAAGCACCCAAATATTCTATTATTCACAGTCCATATTCAGTTCAGCTTTACGTATGATAAAAATCATGGACAGCAAACACCCCCCATCACCCAGTCACACCAACCCTGAAAAGGCCTGGAGTACCTTTCAGTCATCTCTTGCTTCAAAGCCATTACAATTATTACTGTTTCTTCCAAGAAGCTTACAGGAAACTGGGATTCAGATTTCCTGTTCTCTGATTGGGTGATCAACTCCTTCAGAAAAGCTGTAACTTTTTCCACCCCTCTATTCACCTCTCTGCATGGATGGGTAAGACAACCAGCTACATATCCTACACTATTATTCATACACAAGAAAATGTCCTTTAAGAAACTTGCTATTAAAAATGTTTATTATTGCTGTTCATTCAGCTGTTGCCACTACAAGGAAATGGCTTGGCATCTTTACAAAGTAGTTTTATAATCTACTCTTAACAGGTACTCCTCTGGCTTGGTTAGTCATTGGAAAAGTCATTTTGGGTGGAAGCCACTGCTTCTGAACTAAAACACATAATATGTTACAATATCTTATTCTAGGACTCTTGCTTTTAACCCCTAACTGATGATAAAACAAAGATTAATTATCTAAACTGTTAATTCCTCAGGAATCTTGATTTGACAGTGACATAACACTAAATATAT
Source organism: Pezoporus wallicus (assembly GCF_028554395.1). Lineage (NCBI taxonomy): Eukaryota > Metazoa > Chordata > Aves > Psittaciformes > Psittacidae > Pezoporus > Pezoporus wallicus. Next base: position 1,479,725 of record NW_026636333.1, on the reverse strand, counting down.
TGCCCTGCACCAGCTGGATAAATAAACCAACTACAGAATTAAAATGGTTTTACACTACTCTGTAATTAGGCAGTGAGGCTACCACAGTGATCTTTCCTTTACCCCAATCTAAGGGAGTTCAGTATGTAAAATTCAAAGATCTGTATGTCATAGTAAAGCTTCACCTCCTGTGAAGTGACCTTGCTGACACGCAGGATCAACTAAGGCAGGCAGAGCCTGCCTGATCCACAGCTGCCAGCCTGAAAAACCTGATTTTTTTTTAGGGCAGTCAAACATAATCCATCCTCTGCCTCCTCCCCAAATACTTCCACACATTCAAGAAAAACAGAGTGGAATTAAACCTTTCTGATAATGTTGTTTTAATGTGGCCTTTTTATTTCTTCAATGCTCTGAATAAACACCTTGAAACCAGAACATAATTGAAACTTCAGCAGCTCAAAATCAATACCAGAATTCTGCAGCTTGTGCTCTTCTTTGACAAATAGAATTACTACGCCAGGTGAAAGAGAGTCGTGTTCTAACCTTTATTATGCTGTTTATGTGCATTGCAAGGCTCCAAATGACTGCCTGACCTTTCCACTTCCCCACTGGAAGCACAGGAAAGCAGCAAGATGGCCCACACAAAAAGCAACAAACAAAGCGAGTTATTGCAGTTCTGTCCTACGTAAGATTTATTCTTTGAACTCAGGCAAGGCAAGCAACAAACCTTCTGGTTCTGATGTCTGAACACCTCTTCAAATCTGGAGACATCTACTCATCATCTTGTTTACTTGTGTTTACACCAGGTCGTTTAGAAAGCCTGACACAGAAGTGAGAAGATCTGCTCACAGTCATAGAATATGAAGAGAAAACGCAGAACAATGGCCAAAATCTCTATTACATTTCTTGACTGCTTAAGGAAATGCCATTCAGAATTAAGTAGTGCTTGCTTCTCTCATCTCTGTTGTGACACTGGAGCATTCAGCTAACAAAGCTGACTTTCATCCAGGTTTACAAAGGATATGAACCATAAATATCAAGTCAAAATTACTTTAATATAGTCTTTTTTAATTTTAACAAAGACAGTCACTTGTATTTACCTTCTTTTAAATTCTGGTTATTCAGGGAAGGTAGAATGCAAGGGTCAAGCATTTCTACATTGTTTGCTTTTCATAGACAAGAAAGACTCTGCACTGGGATTAAATGGAGTTAAGGGAATTTAGAGAAAGTACCTTCTTTGAAAAGGCAAGGATCCATAATATAATTCACTGCACAGAATGGCAGCATGGCTCAAAATAGGAAGGGGGACCAGGACTGGAGATCCCAAATCAACAACTCGATACTGTAGTATGTATCCCAGCAGACTTCAAACACAACACGGAGGGCTATATTCTATTGCTCCCCTCAGTGCACAGTCTCTGACAACAAGCAGAGACACACAAGTCTGTAGAGTGAGAAAATACTCTGAGAAGTCTGACTGTGTTTGCTTCCCTCTCCTGCTCTCCCAACATGGCCATTCTCATGTTCCCACATTATACCATCTGTTTAATTACTGTGCTCTCAAAACAAGCAAACAAAGAAAACAGATGAAACTTCAGGGACAGCTTCTCACTCATAATTGAATAGATGATTAGTCATTGGAATCCAGGCAAGTTGCTTGGGGCCAGCTAAACAGACATTGTACAGTATTAACAAAAATTTAGTTTTAGAAATACAAACCAGAATTCTCCTTCAGTATCTTTAACACTGCAACCTACTCTAGTTACTTTGAGTAGGATATAATAAGCATACTCATTTTAAGCTGCTCTAAGAGAAAACAGCAATGCTCATAAGTCTGCCTCCCCTTGAAGGTAACAATAAATTAAACTTCTTTTGGTCAGCTCTAGTGTTAACAATCCTGTAAGATTTAACCTCTGAAGGCATGTCTAGGAGGATACTTGGGTTTAGCTCAGCCTGCCCTAAGATCCTGACTGAATCATGGTATTTTCTCCAACATAGTTCCAAATTAAGAGTTTTTTACTTCTGTTTAATTAGTTGGATTTGGTTCTTGGCAAGAGTCACGGCAGTAAAATGTCTCAGCTTTCAGAGTTCTGTGACTCTCTTTAATGTATTCATCCAAGCATAGGTAAGATAGCTACTCCAACACAGACACATCATCACTGATGTGAAGAATAACAGTGAAAATATTTCAGTTATTGTCAATTTACTGATGCTTTTAATATAATCTCACAGAGTAGATCTGTACAAAATCCACATGATGATGCTTATTTATTATAAGTGGACAAACCCAACTTCACAGAATTACTGAAGAGCAACAGGCATCTAACTATTAGAACTAGTTAGGTTGCAATAGATACAAATTTGGCACAGCTAAGAACACAACTCACCTTGGGTTACTGATTTAACCACGCTGTGCTTTAATTTCTCTTTGATGGCATGGAGAAACGTTTCTCCCAATTCTTTAAACCTGTATGAAGTGCCCTATTTAGTACTCAGAGCCTCAGAGGTAAAGCACTAAAGCAGCATAGGTTATTGTAGTAACTGACAATGGATATAATTAGGCTGTGATTGGTAAGGAGGGGCAATATGCAGCAAAGTGGCTGAAAGGCTTACAGGGTCTTGCCTATAGTCCTTTATCATACATTATGTTTTTATGCACAGAGCTGTATATGTGAGCTGTCCCTAGTATGGTTAAAAAATAAGTATACAAAAAAATAGAGGGAGTTTTCTTTCTAGCCTGCCTGCTATCAAATAACAATTTCTTAATTCACTGCATATTCTTTCCAGAAGAATGACTATTTTTTAGACTTGAAAAGTTCGATTAAAAAAACAAAACAACAAACACAACGTACTCATGGATGTACATTAGCATTTGGGGATAAAGAACAATGCCTCTACATGATGGGGGGGGTGGGGGGTGAATAATTACAGATGTGTGTTAATCCAGTAGACTTTCCCTTTAAAAAAAGGTCAAACACAGCCAAGAGCAGGATACACTTCCCTCCAGCTGTCCTTTTAATGTGCCTCTCATCTTGCCAAGGAGAAAGAATCATTAAGGCTGAGAAAGAGACCATTTAACAACCCATTTCTTCTTCATTGTCTGTACTTTTTTTGGACATACTTGTTAAAGTACATTAGTCACAGGTATGCAGCAAGACATCAGAGCATGCTATCATCTGATGCACACTGTAATTAATTTCTCTTTTTCAGCTTGTGGAGCAGAATGCTTCATGTTGAGCTGCACACAAGTCTTCACTGAATTAAGGAATGAACAAACAGGATTTCTACAATCAACAAACCCACGTGCTTACCCACAGTCCCTATAAATACAGAGCTACTCTATAAACAAACACTCTGTCCTACAGCGAGACAATAATTTGCCTCTTTAGAGCAGACTCATTAAAGGGAAATCATTTTGTAATAACAAAGCACAAGTGTAGTACTAATGAGAAGAGCAAGCTGCAAAATGCTAAGAACACCTGGGCCATTCCTTGCACTGACAGAACATGAGCTGGAATCTGATCATCAGAAAAAGGCTGCATTTCCTCCCCCTCCTTCTTCACAGCCCAACAGGCTCTGGAAGCCAGTTTGGTTTGTACTTGCTGTATTAATGCTGCATAAGTTCCTATGGAGTTGTGCTGTAATACTTGATATTTATATTTGCCAAGTTGAGTATCAAAATTTCAATCTCAACTAGAAGAGCCAGAACTATTCACTGTAAATAGATTTTTTTTTAATTTTAAAACCCTCCCTGTTTACAAAGAACTTGAGAGTCATCCCTAAAAATTCATGAATCTCATTTGCAGTAACAGAGATGAGTAATTTTCAGTCCATGTGTTGCTCCAGATCTCACTTAATTCTTCTACTGTTTCACTTGTAGTTTATAGCTGATCCTTCAACTCACAGCAATTATTCCTACCAACTCCATGGCTAAATCTTAAAAAGGAAAATAACCAAGAGAAAACTGAACCCTCCTTTGACTAAAGGAAAGTGCAAAAGTTTACAAATCTTCATAGAATACCTGTAGCTTATCCAAACGCTTATAAATACTAAATCTAGGGTGGCATCGTACCACATCAGTATCTTTCTGAGGACTATACAGCCATCTGGACTGAATCTATGCAGATGAGGATGATCCACATTCTTCTCCAGCATTAAAAAGAAGGGGGCAATAAACATTCAGGTTTGCAAGATTTTTATCAAAATTTGCAAGAGGTTCAAAACTACTTTCCCCCTAAAACAGAAAATATCCCAAGACGACGATTTTTCTGGGGCTTTTCAGACTCACCCTGTCAAATCCTCCAAACTTCACATAACGATTACTATAGAAAAGCATACATCCTCTGTTTGCTTGTTTGACACATAAGATAGAGCACTTCTGTGAGATAAAGGCACATCCTCAAACCAGTCTTAAGGATTAATGCAAAGGGAAAACTTTTGTCTGTCCAGCATGAGTTCTTAATCTTTTACCCTGGTAAAGAGCCATCTTTTTCAGAGAGAATCTTTTTCCCCAATTTTTAGTGGAATTCTAAGTGTTACAAGTCTTTTTTTCTGCTTAAAGAGTCCTACATGAAAAATAACTTCTCAACTACTTACTTCTTGCAAGCCCACATTGATTTATTCTCTACTGTTTTGTTAACAAAGTGATAATCTGAAAAAAAAATTATTTATTATCTTGTATTATCTGCCTCATTCTTCTTTGTCTGAGGAATCATAAATTAAAGTCAACAGCCATTTTATAGTCCTGCAGTTCATTATCTCCCATTTGCTAATATGCTCAGTGCCTCAGCCTTGCTCCTTCTCTTTAGTAAGGATTACAAAAATCAAAACCACATTAACATAACATGGAGATACTTCTTTCGTTAGAACTTACATAAGAGCTTTTCAACTACTCAGTGCTGGTCAGGACACTGTCCTCATTCATCCCTCACTTCCCCTGCCATCCTTCATGAAACTTTAATCTACATTTTCCATTAAGGGGTTGCCTCAATTGGTGTTCACACTTCCAGGGTGGCTTATTACTTTTTCAATTCTGATTTGAAATGGTGGTCACACCTCCCCATCTTATCTCTTCATCTGAAATTTTTATCAAGCAGCTGCATATTTTCACGATCCTGAAATCTTCAGATCACAGAAGCAGAAATTCACTTTACCTAGAATCGTATCACCACAGTCAGGAGTGGTCAAGCCTCTAATCCTTTACGTTTAAAACTTCATTTATGGTTGGAAAGGGATTAATTTGACATTTGATCGAGCACACATCTGGATCCACTTTTTGTGTACTTGTTTTGGGTCCAATTGCTGGTCTTTCCTCCTTAAATACTCAAAATTAACTGTGTACCAGTGATTCCTCTCTTCCTCTTCCTTGTAAAATGACTCTGAAGGAAGCCGCAACTGTGCTTTCAGATCTGGGACCACAATTACCCCTCTCCACAAGTCCATGGGCAAAGCAGCAACAGTGTTGCTGACAGGAAGCTGGGACTGCCTCTCAGGAGGAAGGAAAATCTAAGCATTGCAGTGAGGTAGCAGTAGAGATGAATTCTGGAAAGGCACACTTTCTGAAGGCTGTTAAACCACTCTGCTACTCAGAGCTGAATTATCCTAGAGGCCCCCATAGTACACAAACCTCTGTGTTTGAATCAAGACTTGAGAGGCACAGAATTTATGGCTGGTTTGACCCATTTCAGGTTTATCAGAGAAGCAAATGACTCTTTCAATTCAGCATGACAAACACATACATCCACACAGCTGTGAAGTGGAACTTCCTTGTTCCACAAACTCTGTCATTCTAACCACAAACTGGGTTGTCTAACCTGCCTCCTTTGGCAATACTGCCACAGTTGCAAGATCTGCAATTCCTCATATTTCATTACAACAGACTGCAGTACATTTGCTGGTATAATAGATTATGAAGGATCATAAATAATTAAGAATTAATCATACTTGTCAAAATAAATAAAAGCAGTCAATGATGCAGAATGCTTGAATTTTTTATAGCATCTTTTTGATTATTCATGAATTAAATGAAGTCCGGTAATTCACAACGGATTGCCTAGTCATTACAGCACATACAGGCCTGATTCAGATCCTAACACAGGAGACTTCCCTTTCAATCTTCAGCATATCAGTGGAATTTTAACATTAAATTCCTGATCCTGCAGAAAGTTATGCAAGTGTGACTTGGAAATTCTGGTAGCTCCAGCAGACTTTTACACACTGTGCAGGGCCAAGCTGGCAGATACACTAGTGATTCTATCACCCACTGGTCCACTTGGGGGGGGGGGGGACGACAGGCTTCCCAAGGAAGTAGTGTAATCACTGTTCTTAGAAGTGTTTACAAACCATATAGATGAGGCCCTACATCAGCAGGTGTAATGACATGGTTTAGTGGTGGTGTTGGCAGTGCTAGGGGAATGGTTGGACTTGATGATCTTAAAAGTCTTTTCTAGCCGAGTTGATTTTTGCATGGTTCAGTATCATTCACAAGGCTTTAACAGGATAGCAAATAGTATTAAGTGTTTAAATAGCACATCTTCTCTCTAAATTGCTCTGAAACCCATAGTGCATTTCTCTCCTTTTTCAAAGGGAGGAAAAAAAAGTCTGGTCTGGGATGTGAGGGACAGACACAGCACCACACCAACCCCACCAGCACAGATCAAAGATCCATTCACTTCAGCCATATTGGCTCTGAAAACAGACAGATACATAGGAAAGAATATATGAACAGGGAGAGCAAACAGTTGTACTTCCCCACTTCTGGCCTTCAGGGATCTATTGCACAAGGACTTCCTGAGCCAGAAAAAGTAATTTTGAGAATTTAGTAGCTGCATTTTTCTTCCCTGCACAAATCCTGTCAATTTGCACACCCATAGAAGCTTTCAGAATCAAAAATTTCCAGTTTTACTGTTCGTTACATACTGAAGGATCTCCTTTTGTTTTGAACCTGACATCTACTAACTTCATCTGATAAGATCCAATTCTGTATTAGTAGTATCAAATATTCCTTCTCTATCATCTTTTCAGCGTTTCATAAAGTCTTAGACATTTATAAAGCTTTATACATCATATATAAAGATTTTTTAAAAGTCTGTGATTTTTATAAAACTCTGCCATGTATTCCTTTAGATGTCTCTTGCAGGCAGGGCAGCCTTAGTTAAGTCATTAGATGCTTTAAACCATTCTTGTTTTCCTCCTTTTAATAAGTTCCCCAGCTGTACTAAATGATTTTTGATGCACAGGAACCAGAACAGAATGATATATTCTAGGTACAGCTGCCCCACACCTTTATTCTACAGCATTTCCTATTTTCTACTGCCTTCCCAGTTAAGTTCCAACAACACATTTACTTTGTGACTGCTACCAAGTTGATGTTTTCACAGCTCTATTCTTACCCTAAAAATCAGCTTAAGTAATTATAACCAGCTCAGAATCTGTCCTTACATATGCCAAACTCCGACTGTTTCTCCCAATGTTTCAATTCAGCTTACCTGCAGTAAATTTCACCTGCTGCTATTATCCAGTTAAAGCATCATTTTTTTCAATTCCTTGCCAACCAGACCTCCAATCTTTTACCCTGAATAATTTAATATCAAACTGGCACTTCACCATCTAAACCTATTCAGAAGGTCAATGATTTGTGTGACACCGTATGCTGAACACGCCAAGCGAGTGAAGCACTCAGATGTGACTGTAACCAATGCTGAGACACCTAAAACTAGTTCTTCCTCCAGGTAGCTTGATCAATACTGATTTGTTCTGATTCCTTGAGGCTGAGCTCTATCATGTTGTGGGGACAGGGGCAAAAATACAGAAGTTCCTCCAATACATCTCAATACATCATCCAATACATCCCAGTGATTCCCTACTAAAGCTTTTACAGAAAAGTATATGAAGCACAATGTATCATACCCAAGGCATTTGTCTCTATCAACGTCTTGACATGACTTGATAGCCAAATGACAAGGATGAGCTTAAACCATCCCAAAATCAAGTTATGCTATCTGTTTATCTCTGTGCATTACTGTCTGCAAGAGAGATGAAATGAGATTGAGATAATTGGAAGTACAATTTGCAGGAAACAGTGGGGGTTGGATCTACTGTGCTTAATTATTTCAGATTGAAACAGACCACACAACTATCTGTGCCAAGCAGCTGTAATTAAAGTGATTTAAAATAGAGAGATGCTAGCTCCAAGTGTTGATTTTTCAAATGAGTCTTTATGCACACACGAGTTACAGTCATCTATGAGCTGCAGACCTACAGCTCTACTGAGGGGCTTAAGGGAAAATTACCACTGACAATGTCAAGCACGCCTGATACTTTAAACAAACAAACAAGCAAGCAAATGAAACACCCCACCCCCCCACCCCCCCCTCCCCAGGCAACCCACAAATCTAAATCCACTCGGTGTGACTCTAGGTACTTGTCCCTAGGAACAGGAGAAAACAGCAGAACAGAAACTTCAGCCTAAACTGCCCATCTTCCACATGAAAAAAAACCCTAAAGCTTTGGGCTTAGAAATGGAATTTTATCCCAACAAGCAACTAGAAATCATCAACCAATACTAGCATTTGTTTTGGGCTATGGAGCCAGCCAGCAGTCTCCCCTTCTGCTTTGACAGACATATAAAACTGGATACAAACGTATAACTTTACCAAAAAGAATCCGGAAGAAACATACATCAACAACATGCAGCACTGCAGCAACCCAGCCAGGCTCTTCACCTGGAGCAGTACATTCATTCTGTCATGGGTTTTCCCCTCTCCAGGAGGGAGACAGCAACCCTTCTTAACATCAAAAAAAAAAGCTCATTTTAATTCCTAAATTTCAGCAGCAGCTAGCTGGCACTAGAATTTAAGAAAAAGGAGAACAACCACAGACATTCTGATTTACCTCAAATTTTTGCTTAACTGTACCTCTGTAGCAAGAAATTTAGTATGTGCATGTATGTTCTTTGATGTGAATATTAGAAGGTATTTGCATGCATTACAAACATGGTCCACCTGCTTTACACACAACACAGATCCCACCAAAATTATTTGTTTTGCTCGTGAGTCAGTGCTTAAGCAATGGGTTTGAGAAGTTAAATTATAACCACTACTTGGAAAAAGCAATACACTAGGAGGAGAGGAGAGACTCTTCATCAGAACTGCAGTGATAGGACAAGGGGTAATTGGTTCAGATTTACACAGGGGAGATTCAGGTTAGATGTAAGGAAGTTGTTCTTTACTGTGAGGGTGGTGATACACTGGAACAAGCTGCTCAAAGGAGTTCTGAATGCCCCATCCCTGGCAGTGTTCAGTGTCAGGTTGGACGGGGCTTGGAGCAACCTGCTGTAGTGGAAGGTGTCCCTGTCTGTGGCAGGGATTGGAACTGGATGGTCTTAAGGTCCTTTCCAACCCAAACTAGTCAATGATTCTACTATTGATATGAATGAGAAAACAGAATTAAAGAGTATGAATGTAGCATCACCGAAACTTTTCCCCAGTAACTGTGTGACCACAAGAATTCTTACAAGCAGTCAGACTGCAGGTTTGAAAAGTCAAACACCATCTTTGACACTTGCTGCTAAGAAAAGGACTCTTCCACTTGCAGCTTACTACATAAGAGACTACGTGAATCAGGACCGTAAACAGACAACTGCATTACAGAACCAGTGATCAATGCATTCTGCAAGAATTCATCCGATCTTTCTTTAACCTTATGCGTACTCTTGGCCTCCGTAACATTCATTCATGCACGCATCTTATTACCACCATTTATCACAGAATCATAGAATCGTTAGGGTTGGAAGGGACCTTAAGATCACCTAGTTCCAACCCCCTCTGCCGTGGACAGGGACACCTCACACTAAACCATATCACCCAAGGCTTCGTCCAACCTGGTCTTGAACACTGCCAGGGACGGAGCATTCACAGCCTCCCTGGGCAACCTATTCCAGTGCCTCACCACCCTAACAGGAAAGAACTTCCTCCTTATATCCAATCTAAACTTCCCCTGTTTAAGGTTTAACCCATTACCCCTTGTCCTGTCAGTGCAGTCCCTAATGAAGAGTCCCTCCCCAGCATCCCTGTAGGCCCCCTTCAGATACTGGAAGGCTGCTATGAGGTCTCCATGCAGCCTTCTCTTCTCCAGGCTTTCTGAGCCTATCTTCATACAGGAGGTGCTCCAGTCCCCTGATCATCCTCATGGCCCTTCTCTGAACTTGTTCCAACAGTTCCATGTCCTTTTTCATGTTGAGGACATTTATTCATTTATTCAGGTACCACATAAAAAATACCTCCTCCTGCTTGTTCTATACCCAGCACCCATTAACTTCACAGCTGCTTCACACTGCTCTTCAATGCGCATTTTTATAGAAGTTCTACCATCACAGAGAATCTTTGTCTGTTTAGTTCTTCCTAGTACAGAAACTTCCATATCCCTGATAATCTTTGCTGGCCTTCCCTATATCTCCTTGTTTGCTGGGATAAAGCTTGTAGCCCTAATTCCCCCGCTTCCATTTTGTAGCTGCATTCTCATCACCACCACCTGACCCTTATGAGGAGAAGTTTCAAGCAGGTACCACTAACAGCAGGAAGGATGTTAAGAATTTTTGTGCTTTCCTGGGTTTAGCAGAGCACAACTGCACCTAAAAATCTTTTTAGAACTTGTAATCTTAATAAATACGCTACTATTCACAGATATGATCATGAGCAGGAAAAATAATTCCAACAACCCAAATTTTCTCCCAAGGTAGGAGCAAAGTCTGTTCACTCCACTCTTTTCAAGGTCTCTTGAGAGACAGGAACTTTTTTCTTCTTAGTGAAAAATTCATTTTTTATTCCCTTACCAAACAGAAAACCTAATCCCTGGACAAAAGGATATTGCCTACAATGGTCTGCATATTAGTAAGCAGTAAACAGGATGTAGAGCAGAGGTAAACCCATTTTATTCATCTCTTCCAAACATGGAATGACCTTCAGGCACCATAGTACTATTCTTCACCAAACACTATCCATAGCATGAGTCTGCTGATTCAGATTTTCCACAATACTGTGTCTGGTATTTTGCTTCCCATATATATGATGCAGATTGCTTTTAGACAAAACCAGGTATTTTGTGTGCAGAACAACCCCCTTTGTTTTTCACACCGCTTGTGCATTCATTGTCTGCTGCAGTGAAAGAACAGTTATAGCTGTCTTGTGTATTTTAGGAGGACATGTTTGTTAGGGTGAGGTTTTGTGGTTTGTGAGTTTTTTGTTAGGGATTTTTTTGAGGGTGGAGTGAGGGCGTTTTGTTTTAAAAATTAACCACTACACTGAAGGCATTACATAGTTGTACTCACCTTTAGGTGTATTCTCAGAGTGATCTCTCTCTGGCCCATCCAGGATGTTTAGCTGTGAGATTTCCTCTGCACTGAGTCTGAGCCAGGCTTGGTTGGAGGTTTCCTGATCTTCTGAGGTAAGGGAGTATTCCAGCTCACAAGGAGATTCAAAATTGCAGTCAAATACTGGAAAAAGAAAACCGACATAGAACATATCAAGTTAATCAAAACCAGCTTCCTCTGTGCTTGAAGATGTGTATACATACTCATTTTATACTTCAGCAAGTTTTTCTCCATAATGAGGTAGGAAGAAATGGAGGAAGCCCGTAAACAGACAGGCAATAGCATATCTGAAATGGACTGCAGAGAGAGGTTTGTTATGGAGGTAGCAGCAAATCAAGAGGAAGGCCCAAGAGGCAGCAGTTCCCCTTCAGGATAGATTAAAGGGGCAGTACAGGCTGAAGCGGGGAAAGGCATCATCTAGACTGAAAGGGAAATAGCTTTGTTGATAAAATGACACAGAAAGCCAATCTCCTTGGGGATGCTGGTTCAGATTCTACCAGAACCATTATAGTGCAAAGACTACTAACATGCTTCACAGCATGTTCCATCTGAGTGAGCACAGGACTTTGCAAAGCAAGTTATGAATCCTGGGCATATGGGACATGCTGGTAGCCATAGGGACTGGACCCTGTGAGGCAAGCTTCTGACCCCTGGGGTTTGAAATGCTTCACCAAGCCAGCAGAAGCAGCGGAAGCTTGATCTGCTGCTGCAAAGATTCAGCCTCCAGAAGGCACAGGCATCATCTGCCTCCAACACAGACCTTTCTTTTTGAGATGTTTCTCTTTCAGAAACCAATTACCCTGCTGGTGCTGCTATGATTCACTTCTCAGTGTCCAATTTACTATCGCACTGTAACTCAAGTCGCTTAACACAACATGCAGTGATAACCTGCACGGATTTTACTTGTAATTGGCAGGATTGCTAAATTTTCTGGAATGTCCAGTATACATTTGCTTTTGTCACCAAAGTCAGCACTCAACAACAATATTCAGTAACAGAAGGAAACTATTTCGGAACTATCTCAATGTTTATGAAAAGGCCATATCCATTTGAAAAAGCCCAGCAAAAAAATCCAGCTCTTCCTTGGGATTTTCTACTGTCCTGCCATAGGCATCCAAGTGGAACAACTAATCTGAATTGACATTAGTGGAATTAACTGATTTTTTTTTTAAACTTCAATTACATTCTCTATTAAGCATCCGATTTCTTCTTAGTGTGCACAGATTTATGTAGTTCAGCCTATTCTCCTGGTGAGATAACATTTGCTAATCTGAAGGTTAATACTGTTGCCCTCCCACTATAATTTTCCCAGCTAATTTGCCTTTCTAAAAGCAAGCTGGAAAGAGCAGAGTCTATTTTTCCAATTTATATTTGATTTTCTTAATCAGGTGCTTTATCATTCACTCAGCATTTTGAATGCTTCACAACACAATGGAAACCATGTACTGCAAGGAATCCATATACACCACAAGCACAAGCAGTAATAAGGATTCTACATATTTCCTTAAATTTGAAAATACCCTCTCCAGGCCTCTATGTTATCAATATAAATTTCACGATACATGAAGCACACTTTAATTTAGGCAGCAGGGAACAGTGAATATAGCCATTCTATACAGTTTTCTACTGCAGTATCATAAAAACCTTAGACCACTTATTTCTAGTCCCTCAGATAATCTTTAAAAAAAAAAAGATAAAGAAACCACACTTTTTTTTTTTTTTTTTACCCTATAAAGTGTTAAGAGTCTCTTAAACTTTGTGTCAAAGCCTAAACGGACAAAAGAACAACCAAACTCTCAATTGCAGAAGATACAACATCATTACCGCATAGTTTAGTTATGGGGAACACCTTGAGTAGCATGTGCTTTAGGGCACTAACTAGATGATCTTAAGGTCCTTTCCAACCCTAACCATTCTATGATTCTGTGAAATACAGCTCACACAAGGACAACAGAAGGGAAGGCCCAGGCCAAGATCAACACGTGGCAAGAGCAGTCATTTCAAATCAACTACTTAATTCTTCATGGGCTTCTCTACCCATCAGCCTTGTATTTTCATGAGCTTTCCAGCATTTGCTGCTTGCTTCCACTCCTCTCCCATCCAGCTGCTGGGAACAGAAGCCTTTGTGTTCCCTTACCCTCTTGCCCCCAAGCAGGGGGATATCCACAAGGCACTCTCATTTTCCTCCTCCACCCTGACAGCCTGATTACAGTGCCTACAAGCATTCAATAGCCAGCTCAGCTCCCCCATTCAGTCTCACTTTCCAGAACCTCCTAGTCAAAAGAGAGCTATCAGTCGTGGAGCCCTTAACGCAGCAGGCCTTTGACCTACAACTGGGACAACTTAATTGGGATATGTGATTAAATAACAGCCGCCACATTTAGCATTATGACCCCTGCAGACAACTAAAGCCTCTGCCTGAAGGGGAGAAAGTAAAAGAAAAAGGCAAGTAGCAATACCATTTCCTTCCCTTGCAATGAATAGCCTACAGAGAAGTGGACATGATCCAACATGCCTGTTGTGGTCAAGCTGAATGGCCTTTACAACAGGTTAATCCTTGCAAGAGGAGGAGACTGTGTAGCCCATACATCTGAAAGTGTCTGTGATTTAATGAAAACATACTTGCATCTTTAACAGAAGTTGATAGTGCCTCCACATCCATATCTGCACGTATCTTCATGAACTCTTATTTAAATTAGTCTCACATCAGGCTATTTCAATGCTATTATCCTATTCAGTACAAAGAAAGGATGACAAAGAAATGCTATCTGATGCAACCCATCAAAATCTCTGCAAACAGCATCCAGTCTTCCAAGCCTAATGTTAACTTCCACCCTCATGCTTTCCTTCTTTCACAATGTCCTTCCCTACTGACAATGTAACATACTTTATAAAAAAAAAAAATTATATGGAATACATACATTTTTTTCAGTGATAAGCTGCTCTTCGTGTGGCGGCTGCTACAAGACCATATAAACCAGACTTGCAAATTCAGAACCTATACAATATTAGAATTGCTGCCATAAAGCACCTGCCACTTTTTTATACCTTTGCATAAAAAAAAAAAAAAAAAAAAACACGAAAAAGGTCTTTTGCCTCCCTTTTTTACCTTCGTCTTAAATGTTTAAATGCAACACCCACTTTACTTTGTCCTTGCCCAGCTAAGCACATAAAGAGGCAGCCATGTGCCTTTGGAAGCTGAATAAAAGCCATTCTGCATTACTTGAAAAACAGCAAACACTGCAAGAAAGGTAATTACATCTAACAAAACTTTTCGTGATTGTTTTTTAAACCTACTACCAATATAAACTGACTAGATACAAAGCTTTAAGACTTCAATAGTGTGCCCCGTCAGTAAAAGGGAGGGGAAGGGAAGAAAGTTGTGATTTCTGGTGGGTTTCTTTAAAGAGCTGTCACAGAGATTTATATCCAGCATATGCATTTATGCCACAACTGTATTGACGTTATAGATCTGAAAGGCTTAATTCCTCTATGTAAGGAATTTAAGTGTCAGTATATTGCAAAGTCTGTTTTTAAATATATTGAAAAAAAAAAACCCAACTCCTTGTCCAACAATCTTTAGCCCTTGCAACTACTGGACTCTAGAGAGACAGAACAGCTTATTTATTAGAAATCTATTTTTTCATCATCACACCTTTAAAGAGGAAACAAAAGTGATGCTTATAATCAAATTAATATAAACACCAGTTTAAGAAAGGCTGTAGAAATCAATCATTTCAGTTTCCAGTACATATGAAGATACAGGAAACCAAGCATAGACTGGAAATTTAATTAAGCTACTATCCGATCAAAAAGACAGTGGGATCTGTGCGTGTCTGATGACAGTTCAGTCTTGTGAGTGCTTCACTTTATTTCTTTTTAATCAACATGTCTAACAGCAATAATTTGTGCACAAACAACTGAAATATCTGGCAACTCCATCCGTTTCAATTAAACTGATTAGAGTTTCCTAATAAACAAATTGCTTAAAATAGTAGTATAAATAATACACCACAACACAGTAATCTGCTTTAACATTGCTGCAGGATCAGATTATGGATCATCCCCTCTTTGGATCCTCTCAGATCATTTGTGTAACCACACATCACAGAAAGATGCCTTATTCGAAACAAAAATAATCAAACTTAAAGAGAGCTATAAAAACCCTGTTCTTGTTAAGAAACTATTCTGATTATCCTTTCTTCAGCAGCCTGACAAAAAACTAGGTTTGTTTTAAACCACATCTCCTTTCAACCGCAAGAATCTCACCAGCAGGTAATTTACTCTTAGACCGATCCTTTCCAACTCTGTATGTGGCTGACTTAAAAGGGTCCTTTGCACTCCTCCTCTACCAACTTGTAGAAGTCACTCCTCCTCCATTACTCTCAGCTGGTCACCCTGGTGTGGTATCTTTCTTAACCTCACTGCAACAGACAAGAGAGCAAGTACAGGTTCTCTGTTCTCAGAACAACCATCTTAGAGACCTCCTAACTGGCAGCTCATCAGCTTAAACATGACTAATTTGTACAACGCCTGGAGACACAAATGCACAATATAGAGGTCACTTACACAAATCAGAACAGGACCACAACCTCCCTCAAGCACACACCTCCTCCAGTGGCAGCAATCGCAGCAGCAGCGTAAGATATTCTTGCACAGGATGCCCTTTTTTCATACAAATATTGACAGATATTCATTGTGGAGAAGACATAATTTAAATTGTACAGTAGAGATGTGCTCTGCTGAGTGAGCTTTGAGACCTCCATCAATACACACTAACCTCTATTATACTCATGTTATAAGGCCTATAAGCTTTTAATTTATGACAGGGAAATGACAAATTGATTTTCCAGTTATTAATCCTAGGGACAGAGCCAGTTTCTAAAGCCTTCCCCATTCTCTCTGGGCAGAGAAGGGCATAGCGCATTCAATCTAAGTGTTTCAATTGCCTCATCAGGCCCTTCTGAACTTCTGCCCACCAGTACAGGGGTACATGTGGGGTGACGATACATGGATACCTGCAGTGATAAGTATTTCTCTGTGACAATAGAGCATAAATAGGAAACTGTGCTCCCTGCCTGTCATTTTACCAGCCTGCTCAATACCCAGGAGGACGCCAAATACAGGCCAGACCCTTGGAAGTGAGCCCTGCACCCACAAAGACAAGGTGAAACCCTCTGCAAATACATCCCTAGTGCCACCTTTCCTCCATGCAGCTCAACATGCAGCAGCAATTTAAAATGAGCAAATCCAGCACAGGATGAAAGGGCACCAAAAACGAACCCCACAGAAAAAAAAAACCACCAAAATCCCAAGGGGAACGGGCAAAGGTGTCAACGGTCATGAAAATCAAAAAGGAAAAACAACTGCAAGGTTTAACTGCCTTGTTCCTGCAGCAAAAGCAAGCCTGAAGAGACATTTCCATCTACTTTCTTCCACTATCCAGCACTAAGGGATAGTGTGACACACATATCCCTGCCAGGCATCCCAGGCCTTACTACCCCAGCAAATACCTGCACAGACATAATAACTGCCTGGTGTTTGGGGTGCTGCTTTGGGAGGTGACAAACATGAGAGCAGCAGCATGGCATAACAGAGCAGGCAAAGAACTGGGGAGGCACTGAGGTGTCCCATGGCTTTGGGGTCCATCCTGCCTGATGCACCTCAGCCACCTGCAAGTGAGGCAGCGAGGAGAGCAGCCGGGCAGCACACAAACCCCTCTGGCTGCCTGGAAACACAGCCTGTGTCCACATTTTAATTTACAGCTACTGAGCACATGTTACCTTACTGCTCTGCACCCTTCCTCCTCACCAGCAGCCTCCGTGTACACTCACCCGGCCTCGAGTTACTTGACGGGAGCCGCCGTTCCCTCACGGCGCCATGAGCCTCTTCCCCTCCCGCCGCCTCAGCTACCACTTCGTGACCCTGCAGGGCAGGGGAGGCGAGGGGAAGCGCAGAGCCCCGGCCAAACCCCCCGAACGGGGTGAGGCAGCCAAGCCCTCCTCTGGGAGATGGGAACACACCCTTTCGGCCAGCCAGGCTATGGAGGTGTGCCGGCGGGGCTCACAGGTGAAGGCGGACCCCCGGAAGGTCCCGTTTGCCTAAAAGCCCCTTTCAAGGTAGCGCCCTGTCCTGTACCTGCTACCTCTGCCCAGAACCTCTTCCCTACCTCCTCGCTTCCTGGAACCCTTCAGCTCCAGCGGGACTGGGGTCACCCCCGGGCTGGGAAGCGCAGGGCGGCAAGAGGCGGGCCGGCCGCCCCCTCACAGGTGCGCGCCTCCAGAGCTCCTCCCTCAGAGCTCGCTGAGGGGTTTTAACGCGGCGGTCGGGAGGGACCGCAGGATGGCCGAGGCTGGAAGGGCCCGCTGGAATCATCTAGTGCAACCTCCCTGCTCAAACGGGATCGCTTAACACACAACACTCAGGATTGTGCCCGCGCTGCTCTTGAGGATCTCCGGGGAAGGAGACTCCAGAACCCCTTCCGATGCTCGGTCGCCCTCACGGTAAAGCAGTGCTTCCTCACGTTCCAGTGGAACTTCCTGTGTTCTAGGTTACACCCGTTACCTCTTACCCCATTGCCTGGCACCAGCGAGAGGAGTCTGGCCCCATCCTCAACACCCTCCCTTCAAATACTTACACATATGGATTAATTCCCCCCTGAGCCTTCTCTTCTCCAGGCTGAACAGGCCCAGCCTGGGTTTCCCTTGGAAGGGGCTGTTAGATTGCACTGGGAAATAAAAATAGTTTAGAGGAGCAGTACCCCAGAGGAGGCATCGTTGCAGCAGGAATCACCCCCGGGAAGAGCGCTCAGGCCTCGATACTAAGCACAGGGCTGTCCCCGTGCCACAAGGGTTTAAATTAATCCTCTGGGGAGTGAGCCACAGCTGGATGTGCCACTTCGAGAAAACGACCATAATGCAACCATTCATTTATGTGTTAAGAGAATCTGTGAGGTGACAGCATATACTTTATATCTACCCAGCTCCTCAGTGTGCATCAGGGACTGAATCACCAAAATCTTTGACAGCTGCTTTGTTCAGTAGAAATCAAGCTACAAAGAAGATGGCCAGGACTCTTTTATCAATCAATTATAAGCACACTCTTTCAAGACAGCTACAAAGAGAGGTGTGAGGAGGGGGTGTTGGGAGAGCAACCAGCAATAACTCTCATCTTCATGCCTCCTGCTCTAAGAAGTGACAGGGCTTATCCTCCACACAAGAAATATTTGTCCACCAAGTCTCCCATGCATGCAGCAAAAACATGAAAGAGCATTCCTAATGCCAGTCCTGGCCAAAAGACTGAAGCATTGACTAACAGAGATTGTTAGAAAACATGCTCCAGTTGGCGCAAAACAGTGGTTGGATGAACTGTCATGTTTTGACAACTCATACAAGGGGCCTCTTGCATGAAGTCTGAGAGATCTCTAGAGAAAATGAATACTTGAGAGACAGGGAGAAAAGTAATTTGTTGTCTTACTGGATGTTATTTTATTATTGAAAAAACGTTCAGCTGTCATTGGCATATTATCTGTGGAAGAAAGTGGATATAAGGAAAAGAATAACTTGAAAGAAAGTAAAAATTTCTCCCTAATATGATTTTTACTTCTTTCTTGCTTAGTACAGCCTTCAGTTTAGCTAGGCAGATGCTGCTTTTCCTGTGATTTTTCCATCCCCTGGATTTCAGCACCATTGCACATGGCAAAAATACCATCTAACTGTTAAACAAGAATTCTTGCCTATGTATATTGTGTCACAGCATCTGCTATTTTATATGGAGCAATTCTGTTAATCTGGTGTGAATAACTGCTGTTAATTGAAGTCTTGCCCCATTATATTCATAATATTCTTTCCAAAACTATGTGAGAGTACTTCTAAGATTGCAGAAAGGATGGGTTTGAATTAAGGCAGTACATCATTTTTGCAACATCGTTACTAAGAAAGCACCGATTAATTTTTCCTCTGTGACATAGTGCTATTCTCCTCATTGCTCTCCTAACTTTATCTTATCTTCCAAACAGAAACTTGCTGTAACAATTATGCATCTCACTATTGCCATGCTGAACCAAGTATCGTGATAGCTTCATCATTCTGAAGATGTCAGTATTAGTATGATTTATTGTAGATTTATAAAACAAGTAGTCATGGGAACCTAACTGTAGTACAAATTCATCTGGCTGGTGCCCTCTTTCTTTTCCCTTTTGTTTGATGTTCAAACCCATTGAGTTTCATGTCAGCAGTGTCTATCTGGTATCCAACTTACATGAATGAAATGGTATTTTGAATGCATGCACACGAGTACTTGAATTCAGCAAGTTACACACAGCCTACCAGGGAAAAAACCTAATAATCTGACACCTCGCTGAGCAGCTGCCTTGCCAGTGAGCATCAAATATGCAGCAAGAATGAACCCAAATTATTCCACAGTAAAATTACTCCAACACGTTTTAATTATTATTTTTTAGCAAACCCAATTCAGGAAATCATGAACTCATCACAGATAACATTCTATTAGAAAGTGTAAAAAATATAACCAAACCCAACAGCCCTGTCAAACGAGTTTTCTGAAGACATAGAGCTGAGTAAAATTATTAATAAATTGTTAATAGAGGCCATACTTTGGATTATGCTTTTAGTACCTATTAAATCAAAACTGTGAATAATTATGCACTGTTAAAGGTATGTACTCCTTCTCTGCTGAGCTCACATTTTGTAGACATTTTTAACCACACCAGTCATTTCGTAGCCGTATCTGCAGTTTTCCCTGGAGTTTTATTCCCAGTTAACTCTGGTATCCAAAACACCACTATTTCCTAAACTTTCTAAACTTTCCTAAACAGCCTGAGAGAGGTACTTCTGTATTTTGCATAAAGCTAGTTCAGAATAGTGGCACAAGAACAGTTAAAAAGGAAAAGGCATCTCCTATTTCCCAAATGGCCCAATATGGCAAGCCTTATGCCTGTTGTTCTCATGAAACATGTTCTTTAAAAACAGAATTTAGATGGGCTGAATTGCATTTGGGTTTTTTTTCCAACTGGTAGCACCTTCTGCAGTTGCTGCCATACCCTGCTGGGATCATGTTCCCGGTTCAGGGTTGTTGGTTGGCCTAGAGGAAAGTAGAGGATGGAACAGAGATGGGTACATTAACTGCATGAAAGCTTCCAGGCCTTAAGGGGCACCTGTGATCTGGAACCTCTGTTACAGAAGCTTAATGGATTTCATGCAGTGGACAATTGATTTCTTATACAATACCTATATAGAAGAGAAAATCAATATTCAATCAACCAGGACAAGAAATGAAATATGTGGCTGGGTGCGGTTAATCATGTAAGCCCCAGGACAGAGTTCCATCAGTGCTGCAAATGGGAGATTAATATGCTACTATAAGTCCACATATGCAGAGTGCATTAAAAGTTTGTTTCGAGACAGGTGTCCTGGGTTCAGCAGTAGCAGTCATTTTTCTCCTTGGTAGCTGGTGCAGTGCTGTGTTTTGACTTTCAGCTCGGGAACAGAGCTGATAACACTGATGTTTTGGTCTGGCCAAGGACTTTATGAGCCTCATGCTCTGCCAGGGAGGAGGGGAACCTGGGAGGAAGCAGACAGGACACCTGACCCAAGCTAGTCAAAGAGGTATTCCATACCACAGCACGTCACGCCCAGGATGTAACTGGGAGTTAGCCGGAAGGGCTGGGAGTCTGCAGGGTTGGAGGAGGTATCAGTTGGTGCTTGGTCGGGCTGGGGGGGGCAAGTTATCAGTTGGCTGGTGGTGAGATGATATATTCTCTTCCCTTGTTATTTCCTTTATCATTATTATTATTGGTGGTAGCAGTAGTGATTTGTGTTATACCTTAGTTACTAAACTGTTCTTATCTCAACCCGTGGGAGTTGCATTCTTTTTGATTCTCCTCTCCATCCCTCCAGGAGTAGGGGGAGGGAAAGAAGGGAGAGAGTGAGTGAACGAGCCCTCTGCCTGGTTTTAAACCACGACAACAGGAAATAGTCTGAGTGTACTTCAAAGAGAACAAAAGAAAACACAAAAATAGGGAGATGTAAAGACTCCTCCTGCCCTGCAGGCTAAATTCCCAAATAATTTTGACTTCATGTGGCTTTTTAAGACTTCTGTTTTCTGAAAGGCAGATGGATTTTGCATCTTTGAGATGGTAGATGATTAATCAATGCTTGGATAGAGACAGATCTAGAAACCTCTAGACAAAATAGAAGAAAAGTCTTATGAATGCATCACTCTCAAGTATCCTGTTGTGCCAGTGATTATCTTCTGGGATTGCTGCATACAGTTTCAAATGTCTGATGAAGCACTGTTCCTGCCAGAACTACTAAAGGCAGTCTGTCAGAACTTTTCATTCTGAGCGAAGGAGCAGAAAACTTAGTCTGGCAAAGGAAGAGGGACTCTCCACATCAATTTACTCAGCCTTTCAATCAAAGACATTTCTCCAACAGCAGAACATAGGGGAAAAGTAATTAAGACACCTAATATTGCCCCACTTCAGCAGTGTCAGCCAGTTAATGAGATGGGTCCCTTCAGATGATTAGGCAAACAGAGTTTTGACAGAAGTTTTATTGAGGGCTCTGCAATCACAGTCACACAGGGAGCAGTGAGGAAAACTTCTGGCAGAAGGGGAAAACATTTAGTAGTGTTTTCGTTCACACAGTAGTGAAGGACTGCTGGGTTTTATTTCTGCTAATGCTTTATTGTGTGATTTTGGATTAACCACTCAATCAGAAGGCAGGGGTAGTCCTGGGACAAGGTTACTCGCCTACAGCTTGCATGGTCTAACTTTGTCTTCTGCTTTGCTCTGCTGAGCCCCTGCATGACTTTCACAGGGCTGCTTAGGTCCAGAGCCAGTAATCAGCTGCTGAAAGGCACTGTCCATCCCTGTCGTGCTCATAGCAGTTCTGGACAGAAATCTAGATCCCTGGGAAGTTTACTAATAAGCATTCAGGTGGATATAAGCTGCAGGAATGCAGAGGAATAAAGAATAGGTGTTTTAAGACTTGTCCTCTTAGGCCACTGCTACCCCTTTAATTTGAAGGAAATTCTGCCAACTTTTGGAAATGTTAAAGTGCAAAGCTAGAAAAAACCTAAATTACTGCTGTCCCTCTTCAAGATTCTCCAGTAGTTTCAAGGCATCTGCCCTGAATTACACCTACTGAAGGATAAATCAGTTTAGACCTGTCCTGAGTGAAGATAGTATTTTGTGTAACACCTCATCAAAATCCTGCATTTCCTTGCAAAACAGATGGTTGGGATATGGTAGAATTTGGTCTTGTGCAACCAGCTAAAATCATAATAAATCATTTCTGCTTAGATGCAGTACATTTATCTCCATGTGATGCTGTCAGATGGAATCAATGCTTTTAGGTTTTAAGAACAAAGGCTTCCTTTAGTATAGTACTACTGAGAAACTGAAAGAGTTTAGGCTAAATTAAAAATGAGTCTTGCAACTTCTGAGGAAAAACAAGTGAGGAAAAAAGGATTGTACTACTGTCCCTTCCAAAATGAAACTGGTGTGTCCTCATCATTCAAGCAGATACAACAGCTAGAAGCAGATATTGTATGCCAATGGAAAGAATATATATTGCACACATAAAAGGCTGCAACATAAATTTGAAGAAATATGGGACTCCTTCATATAGGTAGGTCAAACTTTTCCCTCAAGCAGATAATTACAGGCTTGGGGTGAGTAAATCTTATTAGCCTCTCAGCACCTTATCTCCCCTCATAGAGACTGGTAGTAGATATATAGTAGATATATCCTACTTCAGCCACTTTCTGGATTGCATGATATTGCCTTATGCAGTCCAGTCCTAACTGCGACCATCGTATTTCACAGTGGAATGGCTATGGATAGTCAGTAAATAGGTCATACCAGAGAAGAGATGAAAACAGATTCCCGTATTTTGGAAGGGATAGGAGTTACAAAAGGAGATGGCAAGAAAAAGTCACTTTGGTACACATCTCTCTTTATAGTAACACTGGATTCCAACACACCCCTCAAATATTACAGTCTGGGCCCTTGTTTTTGAGGGAGCAGGGCAGGCTGGGGCAGCCCAGGCCATCAGGTACCTCTGTAGAGATAGTGATGGCCAAGGCCTTGTCGGGTTGTGCCGAAATGGGACTCCTGGGCCTGCGGGCAGAGTGGGGAAGACCCCAGTGACACCTGGTAAAGGGCAATAGGGCTTATTAGTACCCTCGGGGGCTGAGAGAACAGATATTTTATCATGCATCTTGTGACTGGTGTTGTTTTGCTCCAGTAGTATACCAATATCCACAGGCAGTTACAGCCTCTGGAGGTTAACATATAAATGCTACTCACTGTGTCGTCCTCTATGGGAGAAGAAAGGGGATGTATCTCTCATGACCCAGGTCAAGTTCCAAGCAGAGTAACCAGGAGGAAGAGGTGGGCTACTTGCTGGGAGATCCGAAGGGCTCAGACCTTTCATTAAAAAAAAACAAAACTAAAATCAAAACCAAACATTACGTATGACATAGCTGTTTATATGCTACACAGCAAGTGCAAAGATCTGAAACAGCTTTATAGACCATATGCAACATGCACCGATATAGAATCATAGAATCATAGAATAATTAGGGTTGGAAAGGACCTTAAGATCACCTAGTTCCAACCCCCTCTGCCGTGGACAGGGACACCTCACACTAAACCATGTCACCCAAGGTCTCGTCCAGCCTGGTCTTGAACACTGCCAGGGATGGAGCATTCACAACCTCCCTGGGCAACCTATTCCACCCTAACAGGAAAGAATTTCCTCCTTATATCCAATCTAAACTTCCCCTGCTTAAGTTTTAACCCGTTACCCCTTGTCCTATCACTACAGTCCCTAATGAAGAGTCCCTCCCCAGAATCCCTATAGGCCCCCTTCAGATACTGGAAGGCTGCTATGAGGTCTCCACGCAGCCTTCTCTTCTCCAGGCTGAACAGCCCCAACTTCCTCAACCTATCTTCATACGGGAGGTGCTCCAGTCCCCTGATCATCCTCGTGGCCCTTCTCTGGACTTGTTCCAACAGTTCCATGTCCTTTTTATGTTGAGGACACCAGAACTGCACACAATACTCCAGGTGAGGTCTCACAAGAGCAGAGTAAAGGGGCAGGATCACCTCCTTCGACCTGCTGGTCATGCTCCTTTTGATGCAACCCAGGATACGGTTGGCTTTCTGGGCTGCGAGCGCACACTGCCTGCTCATGTTCATTTTCTCATCAACCAACACCCCCAAGTCTTTCTCCGCAGGGGTGCTCTGATATTCAAATACTTCTTGGTTGGTTCTTCCTTCCTAATACATGTGTGCTCAGGGAGACAGGAGATTAATTGCTTTACATCCCAAAATTATCATCACCTAGCAAAACTACCAAGTTTAATCTTACATTCAAGCTAAGTTCTCTTTGACCTCTCAGCCCCTCAATTTGTTTGGTTTTGGTTCTAAGTTTTGTTAACATAAGGAGATCCTGTACACAGGCAAACGTGCTCAGCTTCTACTCAACAACCCAATGCTTTTAGGGGTGAGAATATGACAGTGACTTAGAACAGTCAAAACAGTAGACCCAGAACAATACAGACCTGCACTAATTCTGCAATGCTACAATGATATTAGAGGTGCAAAGAGAAACACTATGTGAAACAACATGCAAGGTCAATGAGCAAAGCAGAATTCTGTAAGCTTTGAAAGACAGATTTTCCCTGTGAATGTTTAAGTTGGATTTTCTGAAGATAACTTGAAGGATCTTAAGTATTCTCATCTCATTTTTTGAGGTCCTGAAGGGAAAGGTAGGATTTAACTTTGTAGAAATACAGGCAGGCAAGACTTGTGTTTGGGAAGTTGGTTTGATGGAACAGAATAAACCTGTGGGTTGCTGATATGTTCTTAGAATTCTCACAGAAGATATAAAGAATTTGTTATTTAGAAAAAGAAATTAAAAGCACATTTTTGATCTATTAAATACTATTTCTCTCAAGTAAGAATACTAGAGTAGCTTGCTTGAATTCTTTTAGTTTAGGTGCAACACTAAGCTCTGCTGCAATAACAGCAAAACAAGTTGGTAATATTTCTCAGTAAAGATGGGTAAAACTTCCTGTAACAATAGGAATTAACTAACTTAGGGTAATAATTAATTCAGAGTGCTGAGGAACTGTCCTCTTGGATGGATAAACAGTAAGGGATAATATAAGATACAGTTAAGAGGATAATAGTAAACAAGGTAAATGGCTGATGCCTGGGGAAAACACTGCTTTGATTGTGTTAAAGCTCTGCTTAGCCCTGCTGCTCACTTCCACTGAAGAAAAACTGGAAACTTTCAGAGGGACTTGTCAGGAGCTTAAATACCAAGTGTCAGCTGTGCCCTCTCTCATTCTCAGTGCAACCTTATCGTTAGCAGACTCCTGTAACTGAGTAATGATAGGGAAACTAAGAGAAAAAGAACCATTCTTATTAAGAGATGTAATTCTTGCTCACTGCTTAGAGCAATAATCTTCAAGATAAGAATGGACTTCACGCTGTATTGCAAGCTATTCTTCAGTGGGAAAAATTTTATACCCCTAATGGCACAATTAAACCTGCTAAGTTATGGTCCAGTAACTAAATATCCCCTATTGTTGTCTGCAATGTAGCGACACAGAAGATCAGACCAGTGATTTATAAGGGTAGGTACCAAACCTAGTGTGCTGCCTTCAGCTGTGAATGATGAAATGATAGGTAACTATGGAATAATCTCTATATTGGCTTTTTCTCCCTAACACCAAGACATAGTTGACACATCTTTCACTCATAAGGCTGGTTGTGGCAAATAACATCAGGGTTCATTACAACAGTTACAACAGTTGCTAAAAGTGGATTATTTCCTACAAATGTGATTCACTTCAGTGCTAATATAAAAATTAAAAGAAGAATATTAAAAAAAACGAGCTCCTGAAATAAGCTGGTTTTAAAAGCAATGCATGATCTGCCTGATGCGAGATGTCTGACCAGTATCAATATCCCTGTTACAACATTTGCACCCAGTGACTCACCAAAACAGGAATGATTTAATATCCTAAACACAGACAATGGGTCTCCCCCAGACAACAACTCTGCAGCCTCTTTACCCTGAACAGACCCAAATGAACGCAGACGTCGTGTTCAGTACTGATGAAGAGCCAAACCTTGGGGTCACAACCCCGAAAACCAGACCTGCACCCCATCCCTCCTCCCATGGCAAAATAATCTGGGAGAAAGCCACTGAGGTGCATCTTGAGTTCTGCAGGCACAGAACTCTGAATTAAATCCCTGCTGCTGGCCTGACCAGCCTTAGCTGGGAACCAGAAACACAACCAAATTACCCCAAATTTCCTGGCACTCCTCACACTCAGAAGGATGCCTCTACACATTGCACTCATCAGAAATCATGCCTACCTTCAGCCTCAGCTAAGTGGAAATGTTCCCTCTGTCCCCAGTATATGCAGGAAATTGAGACACAAAATAAAGCTGAATGTCAGAGCAGATGATGGGGCAGCCCAGGCACCTGAACCCCTCCTCTACCAGCAAGAAGAGATACATAAGAGATTACATTAAGAAATTGAAAGTTCGTCTCTATTTTTAAAGAATGGAATGATTCAGTTCAATTTATTTTAACCTAAGAACTCCTTTTGCTCATATTCTTTGGGATTAATTTTGGAACTTCATCTCAAATGATTTGTTTGGGCTACTGGTCTGAACTTGAAGACAAGAAGATTGTATCAGAAGTTATGAATCTTTCCCAATTAAGTTATCTTCAGAGAAAGATGCTGGGTAAAAGGTTTTTGTATAGCCAAGAGGCTACTCTTCACAGTGAGGAATGATTTGATTTCAGAGTGAGCTATAGGGTAGGAAAAGGAGAGACCTTTCCTCTTCCCCCTCCAGGGCATTATACATCCAGAGAGGTAATAACAGAAGACTGTATCAGCTAAATAAACACTTCTCGTGCAGCAAGGGTAATGCAAACGGAGACCACACTGTGGCCATTTGACAAAAGATACGGGTTTTAGCCCTCTCCAAACCAATTCATACTGAAGCCAAAAAGCACTAAGAAAGCTTTGTCTCCTTTTTAAATAGGCAACCCCCCCCCATTCCAGTTGTTTGGACCAGGGTGCTCTGTCACTTGCCAACAGTAACCCTAACCTTTAACAGAAATTAATGGATTAGCAACTGGAAGCTGACAGCTCCATTTTTAGTAGCCAGAAGTATAGCAAGGTGCAACAGAGGTTTCTTTGATATTCCTGCCTAAAGGAATATCCAGGGCCAAATCCTGACCTAAGGTACTCCATCCCAGCTAGAAACATGCACCTGAAGAGAACATTTGACATTTCTGGTTTTAAACATGTACAAATGAATCTCCTTAGGGGATGTGAAGTTCGTTCAGCTCACCAAGAGTTTTGGTAATAAACCCGAAAATGGCTCATGTGTACTGAAGTCAAGCCTCAAGGCTACAAATTCATCACATCAAATATTTATGTATTATTTTAATGAAAAATGCCTCTTTACTAGAATAACCCGTGTTCACATAAAAATGGAACAACAAGAAAGGCTTTGACTTGGGTTAGTTTTAAACAAACAGGGTTTCCTCCCTTTTTTTGCCCTTTTTGGAAGAAGGAAGAAATATCCCCAGCAATTTATGCAGGCACTTTTCTAAAGTCCTGTGCAGTGCAGAAATGTAATTGAATTTTTATCAAAACACCTATGCCTTTTTTAACCAAAAAGTGCACCTGCATGTAACTGAATATTGCTTATTACTGCCCTTGGATATTGCTTCATTACTCAGTAGATAAGCTTTCTCACTTTGCTGAGCTGCATTATTCCCAGCTTCTCAGTGGTAAATCTGAGGTGACAAATCTGCATGTGCCTGTCCTCTAGATTTCAGAGTTGCAGCAGATGTGTAATTAATAACCGGGATCACCATGTACTTTCAACTGCATCCACACCTGGGAAAAGATCTCAAAATCATTCATATTTGTTTGTGTGAATATCAGATATCAACATGAGAAGTATCTGTGATGCTGATTTGTAACAGCAATCAATGGAGTAGTTACTAGAAATATTACAATGATGTGGTTAGAAACAGCTCCCATGAGGATCTCCATTTTCCAGTCTCTGGGAAAGCCTGATATTTCAGAAGAAGTTATTCTAAGAAAAAGGGAGCAAATTTTCCACAGAAAAGATACTACACAGTTATCTTTTCCATTTGGGACCAATGGAACTTCATTTCATTAAAACAAACAGAAAACCTTACAGGCAGCTGAGAGACATGGAAACCTACGAACCAGAGGCAGGCCAAGGACATCCTGGTAAGAGGCAGATCCAACACTGCAGGGCCCTGAAGCCCAACATCTCCATCTTGCAAAAGAGTTCTCAGGACCTGAGCTGGCTATTATGAAGTCGCCAGATGTTCGGGCTTGCCTCTGTCTAGGTCAGAGGGTACACCCCAGAGGTCCTTGATAAAGGAATCCTGAGTTCCTGGCCCCACAGAAGTTCTTGGTTTCAGTTTTGGGGGGTAAAGGGATGCAACCAGAGGGAAAAAGATTGCCTAAGAACTCAGGGTAAGCTCTCAAGTTCATAACTGATCCTCATGATCACACTAATAGTAGTCACACAGCCTCTTAGAAACTTTAATTTTCCCTCTTCCCATCTACAATCATACCCAGTCATCCATGAAAGTGCAAGAACTACACTATATCAACGTGACCCAGAAGCACCAATAGCAACAAACAGGCCAAGTAAAGGCTTTGTGAATAATCCATAGACTCAGCTGTGCTCATACAAATCACTGCCTAAATGACATTCAGAAGCCAAATTCACATTCTGTTTATAGTCAAGCTGGAGAACGAGGCAAAGGGCAAGCTCGTTCTATGCAGTTTCTTGCTCTGACTCGTTGGTGAGCTACACTAATGGGTGGATGTACTCCAGGGTTCCCTTTTACAAACCCTTTCAGCAGAACAAAAACGTTTGCTGACAGTCTGTCAAGTTTATCTTTTTAGCTGGGAAACATATTTAATAATGCATCATGTTACAATGATTTTATGTTATATTGAAAGCCTGATGAGTGCAAATAAAGGACAGTACGTGTGTCAGCGCCTGGGCTGGGTTGCTGCAGAGAAGAAATTAGCATTTAGTGGGCTGTAGCAGACGTGTGGATGGTGGGTCCAGTCAGAGGTACTGCATGAGGCATGGAAGTGATCAACAACCTGACTGGCAGATGCTTGATGTGTAAATTTGGGAATAGCATACACTTCCCGTACATGAAGCATGTGTCACTAATAAAACTGCATTTAACTCAACACCTGTGCTATCCTTCTGGCCGTGATGACTTTTCTCTTTGGTCTTTAAGGCTTATTTAAAATGTTCTTTTAGCCCCTTTATGTTTGCAATGTATCTTTTTTCCATCTCCTTTTCATATGGAGTATTAGCTTTTGATTGGAAAAAAACACTTGCCTCAAACCTGCCTCATTCAGTCAGCAAACAACTACTGCACAGCTCCATTCTTTTCTACCCACTAGGCAGTCCCTCTACCTACCACTGATGCAAGGAGAGGCTGTGTAAGTCTGGGAGATGTGGTCTCAGCAAAACCTGGCTTATGGAAGAAGAGGAGCACAAAACACCCAAATTACAATCCAACTAAGGCACTGAGACAGGGAAATATTGACACAGAATCACATGTTGATGATCATTACAGGGGAAAAAGGAATCCACACTTTCCTATTCAAAAAAAAAAACCACAGGGGAAACCCATACTGTTTTCTTTGCTGCTTTCTGTGACTTCTTCTTAGTATTTGCATGTAAAATCTATATATAAATATATAAAATCTATATAAAATCTATGTATTGTAAAACCTAATGTATTTTTTGAATTTCTACTTTGAACGCAAGTGGCATGCAAAGAGCATTACAAAACCCCACTTCAAATGACCAAGCTTATCTTCCAGCCAGCTCAACTACTATAGTTTAAAAATACACTGCCATCTAGAGCATACTACTTACTGCATCTCGGATGCTCTGCAGGTGCTGAAGACCGGCTTAGTAAGACACCACAAAATGGCCATGACTTACTGATAAAGAGCTCTGGATCTCAATTACAGACCAGAGTAGGAATGGCTTAAAGTTGTTACTCATCTGTGTGTGTACATGGGACCTTTAAAAAAATCCAGCAGTAGACTGGTCTTTGCTGTTAACAATCTTTTACAGCACAATGAAGCATCTCTGTGGGCAACAGAGAGAAAACAAAGGACTGAGTGTTAGTAACTGAACTGCTCTCAGCTCCTACCGTGATTGCTATACCAGTATATATACTACATATATATACCCCATGCTATGCCAGCATATAAACTATACCAGTTTGCTTCTCATCTGTCATAAGTGGGTTCCAGTCTGAGTCTCACCTGTCCCAGCTGGTGTCTTCAGCCTATATATTCTCTATTTGCATGTGTCAGATTACTCTTCTACAGGTACTTTCCCTTAGTCTGTACTCAGTTAACATAACCTCTAGAAGCACAGCGGCCAGGCTTTCAAGTTAAAAAAGAATCGTTCTTTTAAGTGTTTTAATAATTCATTACACATACTGACTTCAAACCATACTTTACCTTGGATTTCTGCATAGTTACGTCTATATTTAACACGTACACTCATCTGGGAGTCCCTCTTCAGATTTGCACACTTCCTATATCATTTTAAGTAGTGGGATTAAGGAAAAAAGAAAGAAACCAACCCAGAAACAACCTCCTGCTCTTTATACATTTAAACCCCTCTTTTGTAGTACACTGACCATGTACTAAACCAGAATGCATATAACAAACACCAAAAAGCAGCCAGCACTAACATAGCTACAGATATTTAGATACTCAGTGGCCCAGTCCCTGCAAATTTTAATGCAAGCTCGTATTTTTCTCAACATCTCCTTTTGATCTGTCTCTCTCGTTTTCAAGGTGTGGCATTCAATGCTCACTTCTAGTTGTTATTTCTTAAGTGTCAATGGGCAAAGCTACATGCTAAAATTCCTTGAACATTTAAATGTCTGGGGAATGAGTATCTGAGGGTTTTGGAGGAGATCTGAATCTCTGTGCTCCGCAGGAGGCTTTTCACCCTCAGAGCAGGCAGCCTGCATCCCTTTTACAGACTGCTTTGATCAGGATGAAAACGGTGGTAACTCACTTCTCCTCCCACACTTTCATGCCACGTCAGTACCTCTGGCTCTGGAGACACTTGTAACAAAGTTTATGAAACCTTTTTTCCTTTCATATATAGCAACTAAATGCCCCCTTTCCAACTCAAATCCACCTAGAGTCACACCTGACTTGAGCATTTAAAATCCTCTCTCCCACTGCACTGCAGCACTGAGCTTGGGCATAAGCCCACCCCAGGCACAAGCTGGCCCTGTTTCTCTACCTAGAGCCATTCAACAATGTCACCTGCAAATGCTGGCCAGTAAATACTGGATATTTGGAGAAAGCAAGAGCAGTGGCGTAAGTCAGCCTTATTTTTCCTCATTACTATCAGTATTACTGCTTCAGTAAGAGAGGGGGGAAATTCCAAGCTTACTGCACAAGTGCATGTGAAAGATGGCAGCAAAAGGTTCAATAATAGTCCCATATATAAGGATACAAATCCACAGGCTTACTTTTAAATGAGACATCCCCAGCCCTTCACATTTAAAACAGGCCACAAGCAAGGGAAATAAAATACAGGGGTAAAAACTGGAGATTTCCCATACAAAAGAGGCAGAAATCCTGAAGCCTCCCATAGGAAGTGTGCCTTGTCTGATCCACACAGAAAGGGAGAACACCTTTAGAAAGGTCAGTGCAGCTCCAGAGGCTTTGTCCAGCTTCAATACAGGGTTACATTCTGAAACCTTGCAACCCAAAGATTTAGAAGAAGAATCTTAAAATAAGCCTGTTGTTATCAAAACAGAAAGTGAACGCTCTGAGGAATTATACAAAGCCCTACCTATGTACAACAGACACAAACTGTGAAGCTGTGACAGTTATGAATTTCCTGCCACTTGTATGGCTAAGCCCATTTATTTGCTGCATTAGGCACTTCTGTTAAGATACAGTGGTGCGGAATAGCAACAAATGCGCAGGGTGTTTTGGTACCAGAGAGAATACTAGACATTTGTTATTGGTAGGCAAGCTGCATTATTTCTAGAAATAGCAAAAGGGTGCGATGACTATTTCAATCTAAACCACAGCTGTCTTGGCAGTAACAATAAAAACTACTTCATATTCCCTTTACTGGGAAAGATGCCAATGTGCTTATATTGTCTGATTTCACTGCAACGTTTAATTTTGCTTAAGGTAAAGGACAGCATCTCTGACTGCAACTGTGGGGTATTTAGATGTGGAAGCACTTCTCAAGGAGGTTCTGCAAATGCTCATCCAGTTCCAACCCCCTGCCATGGGCAGGGATACCTCACACTAGACCAGGCTGCTCCAAGCCCCGTCCAACCTGGCCTTGAACACTGCCAGGGATGGGGCAGCCACAGCTTCTCTGGGCACCCTGTGCCAGGGCCTCAGCACCCTCACAGGGAAGAATTTCTTCCTTACATCTAACCTAAATCTCCCCTGTTTAAGTTTGAACCCAAACTTCACTCTATCTTGCAGAAGTGAAATTCTGCACATCTGGAACAGAGCCAGTGTGTGGATGGGGCTTCAATGTGCACAAATGAAACAGAAGAGCCTTGCAGGAATATCTAGAAGGACAGCAAGGTATTTTATACTGATTTTTGGTTTCCATTGTTTCCCCGAGTTTATGTCTATCTGAACTCTTCCCCACAAAAGAGAAATCACTTCTCTCCCACCCAGAACATGCACTGTTCAAAAAGAATCTCCCAAAGTGATTACCAAAAGGCCTGTAAGAGAAATGATTACAAAT
This sequence comes from Pezoporus wallicus, assembly GCF_028554395.1. NCBI lineage: Eukaryota > Metazoa > Chordata > Aves > Psittaciformes > Psittacidae > Pezoporus > Pezoporus wallicus. Next base: position 1,446,477 of record NW_026636333.1, on the reverse strand, counting down.
GGCTGAGTTAACTGCTCCGGATGGCCTCATCAGTCATCATAACACAGTCTCAGCACCAGACTCATCAGGGCAAGCAACTTGTCATGGCAGATAACACCTCTTCAAGAAGACTTCCTCCCATGGCTTTTCCCCAAGAAAGTCTGCTGGGATAAGGGGCTTCCAGCAGCGGTCCTTAAGCAATCATCAAAGAGGAATCATCACAAGCTGCCTACAGTGAGCTGTTTCTGGGTTGGGGACCTTTAGTCTCCAGGCGTGCAATGTTTTATCTGCGTGCACAACTTGCAATCAAAATACTCTGGGCAGCTGCTCTGCAGGTGAATTTAGAGATGATGATAAGAGTGACAGATTAAGTGAGAGGAGGCCACAAAAGGCTGAGACAGCACTGCCAGCCCCAAATGCCACAGACCAATTTGCAACGTATGCCTCATTTTCTGCATCTAGAAGAGGAAGAGTCGGTACAACAGATTTAGTTTATTGTAAGTCTGCTATGGAAACAGGTTAAGTTGAAGTTTTCTGAGTTACAGAGTGCCTTCTGTGATGAGCACCACGCTAAGAGCCATTATAAATAAAAGCCAACTTACCATCCCATAGATACTGTTTTGTGAACTGGAACTCGAGAGCACTAATGGCATTCCCAGCTCTTCTTTTCTGCAGTGAGATCTAAAATAAACTGTGTACTTTCTCCTTTTGCCTTGCTTTTATCAGCTATTAAAATGCAACTAATGCTGCTCACGGGGCTTCGCCAAAAAGCAATAAATATGTTTATGAAGAAACGTCTAAGGAAGCTTAAGGTTTTCAAAGTATCTGTTCCCTTAAACTCTGTACTCTTGCTCCTCACACACAGTTTTCACTACAGCAAAGGGTAACAAGCTTGTTTAAGAACAGTTGGCTGCGTAGTAACACACAGCTCAGTCAGAGTGACGAGGCAAACTATCTGCAATGAACAGTGTGTTTGTGAGATTTGGCACTCGTTGCCTGTTTGCAGATTGTTCATGGACAGCCCCGCAGTTGATGAATACTTTGAAATTACTCAAATATTTACTGGGAACAGATTTCAGCCCTTGGGGTGTTTTTGTTTGTTTGCTTTGTGTGGTGCTCCAGCTATGCACCAGTTGGTCTTTCAAATGCCCGTGGTACTGAATAGGTGTTGGATCCGAGCAGCGATCTGAATTCCTGCTTTACAGAAAAACCCAGGATTTCTCTTTTTTTCCATTCCACATGTTGGAAAGAACAAGAATAAAACTGAGGTTTCCTAGAAATACAATCTTATATAGGAAAACGGCTTGGGAGCAAATGTTTCTTTGTGTAAAGGAATTAAGATTTAAGTGTTTCGTATTGATTTTACAGTATAGTATAGTTGCAAATGAAGTAAATCATCCAAATGCTTCATGTGGTAAGGTCAAAACATTGCATTTTGATTTTCTCCCAGCCTGAAGATGACCCTGGCATTTTGGGTAACTTGACTGATTCCCATATGAAGGCTAGTTATCAAAATGATACCTCCTGATGGAAAATCTGCCATTAGAAAACAACTTCAGTAATTCTAATTCTTATGCATCTGAGAAGATATGACTTTGCTATGCAGCTGCCGGAGCAGCTCTCTGAGAATGCCCTGACAGAGACCTGGAACCAGCTTGGTTCCAGTCTGGAATAAGCTCATGGAGAGTCAACAAGGTCCTTTGATAAAATGAGTAAAGAGCACAGCAGGCTGAGCACAGCTATGTGAAACTCATAAAACATTCAAGTGAAAGAAATTCTCTGCTGGCTACAAACTTCAGACGAGTATTTATTCTTATTGACGGAGAGGGAGCTGCATGTCAGACACAGTGCAACCCACTGCGGGAATTACAACAATCCCCACCAGAATGATGCCACTGCTCCATGCATCCATACCCTTCCTCGATCAAGCTGGCAGGCAGCTTCAGAATGAAACACACGCATTTTCCTTTCCTTTGTAAGAAAATTGGTCTTTCTGTTTACAAGCTGCCCACCCCAGTTAGTCCTACCCGCAGCTTTAACTGGCTTATGGTGCACACAGCTGATCCATCACTGAAGGCAGTAAGCTGAAGTCGCATGTGTGGAGCTGCAGAGAGCTATTCCTTAAGTTTGCATCCAATCAGGGAGGCAAAAGCATTCATCCTTTTCACCAATTTTGGTTTCCAATTGGGAGAAGGCTTTTGAAATAGTTTTACAAACCCCTTCCAAGGCCTGCCTAAGATCCCACTGGCAATGACAGTCATGGAAACTACCAGGTGAGGATTTGGGGCATTTTAAAGGATCTTGTCATATGTCTTAACAAGTAGAAATAAATGGCAGCCTTAGCAGTCAGCCCTCCAGAATTCATTAATGAACTGACTACGCCTTACCCAGGACTACAGGTTGAGACAGTCTTGGAAACTCTACAAAACTACATGAAGAGTAAGTATTTGTATTCACAGAATCAGAGAATCAGAGTGGTTTGAGTTCAAAGGAACCTTAAAAGCCATTCAGTTCTGAGCCCCTGCCATGGGCAGGGACACCTTCCACCAGACCAGGTTGCTTCAAGCCCCATCCAATGTGGCCTTGAACACTGCTAGGGATAGGGCAGCCAACAGCTTCTCTGGACAGTGTCAGTGTCTCCATCTGGGCAGTGTTTCTGGACTGTGCCAGTGTCCCACTACCCTTACAGTAAAGAATTTCTTCCTAACGTCTAATCTAAATGTCCCCTCTTTCCGTTTAAAACCATTCCCCCTTGTCTGTCATTACATACCCTTGTAAAAAGTAACTTGTTCTTCAAAACTGTTGTAGAGAGTTACCTTGTATTAAAATACTTGCTGCACACCACACTGCTGTCTTACAGCATCTTTCCCCTGCCTGCTGTGGAGATGATTGTACCCCCCGAGCAAGGAACCGGGAGCTCTTGAGCTGGGACCAGAGGCAGCACTGGCTCTGAGGGGAAGTTTTCTCCCCAGCAGTTTGCAGCCAGGTGCCTCTCACCAGGGCAAAGCGTGGTCTGGAGCAATGGAAGGACACTGAAGGGATGGCAAGGTGTAGGGACAGACTGATCCTCACAGTGTGGGACTGAGTACATTCTTCTGTGAATGAAACCTGCCTCTGTCCAGCTCATGCAGGGGTTTCGATTAGCAGGCACCGTCTCAGATGTCTGTGCTCCCTGAGCATCCACAATCTAACATTTATCAGGGAAATAGTGCTACCTTGTCTAGTCTGCCCTTACTGCATTGCTAAAAGTAGTAATTAACCTGTTTTCCTGCTCCTTGCTATCTCTGGACTACACCTGCTTACACTAGGTTGATCAGAATCCAGCTCACAACTCCCAGGAATTAACATCATTATCTCCTTGTACAGACTGCCTGAGCTGCATCTTCACCTCCCGGGCTCTGGCTCTAAGTTTTAATCTGCTGGTAGTTCTGCTTTCTGACCACAGGAGCATCAAGAACTTTCCCTGCTTCCTCTCCATTTCCTATTCTGAAATGCAGTCTGTCTTGCTTCTCAAGGCACTTCTCAGTTGAGCATCTCCAGCAGCATCTAACCTGCCATTTCCATGATGATCAACTACAGCTGGAAGATTCCTACAGTACATCCACTAAAAGTGAAACTTAAGTCAAACCACTTCAGTCAAACTCTCCTCAATTTTGAGGTGTGTTAAATCAAGCTCCATACTGGAACCCTGGCTAGGAGGGATCTGTATCATCTCATGTCAGGTAACTGCAGCGTATGATGTCACTTCTAGTGTAGTCTGAAAAGGATTTATCAGAGACCTATCACCGTTGACAGTCAATCACAGTGCTGTAATCAAAATCCAAACTGCTACTTTGAGGTCTGTTTTTTGTGACACTGGACAATCAGAATTGGTATGGGATGAAATAAGCAAGATTGCTCAGAATTTCATCTAACTTTTTAAGATAATCTGTTTGGATTTTTTTTTTCCTTTTTCTTTTTTCCTTGAGCTCCTCTCTCTTCCAGGTAATGCTGCTTTTTCAGTAATGTAGATTCAAGATGTACCTTTACCAGCTACAGAAAGAGAGCACAATGCTGCAGGCGCACAGGTTCTCTTCTTCCATCCAGTTTTGCAGGTGTTGGCGGTCAGTATCCCAGTGATCACTTCCTTAACCAAATTGCATGACACTTTCCAATTTTTTACGTAGCTGCTGCACAGAAAACAGCTGTGCAAAGGTATTATAATGGGACTTTCTAGTAATGCAGCAGCAGTACTCAGCAGCACATGAAAAATGCACTCATTTCCTAACCTGCAAATGCAACGTAGGGTCAAAATTAAGCTGGATTTCTTCTGTCCTTTTGCAGTGCACGTAGTTGTAAAACCCTTGTAAACTGAAATAATGGTCTCTGTAAACCCATGCAGTCCCAGTGCTTTCAGTGGTCAGGGTAGGTTACTCACCAGAACCCGGGTTAACAGCACCATTATTGATAGCACCAGGGTGCCTGAGAGCCTCCGTGCTGTGCCGCCTATAATTTTTGGTGGATGTAATATAGGAAGGTGGAGATTCCAGCTTGCTCAAAGCTGAATTGGTTCTGCAATGCTAACAGAAGTAAAAAGCAATAAAAGCCATCATGTTGTCACTAACAGATTTTATGTGCGCCTGAAAGTACACGGGGAGTTACTCTATTGATTAAATAAGGACCTTTTTGACTAGTCATTCTCTAGAGTAGAATAGCATTTTAAGATTGGTAGTGAATTACAATCCTTTGAGGAGTTCATCAGGATGCTGTGGCATTCCTGAGTTTAGCGTGCCCCAGTCCTGCAGTAAGAGCAAAACATCCTACAATACCTGCAAGCTGGTTTGAATAAGCAAAATCCAGCACAATCCATAGCTGGGATGGGGTCAAAAGTCAAAGATTTTGCTAATACACAAAGCTTCCATGTGCCAGCCAAACATCAGGGATATACTTTACTGAAGACATGCAAAACATCCTCTGTGTGGCTTAAGCATTGCGTCTACCAGTATCTTACTAGTGGCTGAGCTCCAGGCAATAGAGAACTGGTAAAAAACTGGGCTACAACCTAATGCTTGCATCCTGTGGCAGAATCAGAGGAACAAAGTTTCCTCTGTCAGTGTATTGATTTTTCCAGGCTTGGCTCTTTTTTTAGAAACAAATGTTCTTTGGAACCTGATTTCATCCTGAAATGATGGTGGAGAGGAATGTAATAGTTGTTTATTGTTCTGGTTCTAACTGCAGAAAGCTGTGATCTGGCAGGTATATGTGATCTAACGGAGCTTGAGGGGTAAGTTTACTCACTGCTGGAAACAGAGACAGGAGAAGTTTGCAAACCAGGGAACCTCCTTAAACAAGGAAAACATGGGTGACCACAGACCAAGGGGTGCAGCTGGTATGCCAGAGGGCAGGGCTGCCATCCAGAGGGACAATTACAGGCCAGGGAAATCGGCCAACGGGAACCTCATGTAATCCAAGAGGGACAAATGCAAAGCCCTGCACCTGGAGAGGAGGAATTCCCTGTGGGATAGAGGCTGGGCACTGCCTGGCTCCATAACAGCTCTGCTGAAAGGGCCCTGAGGCACAGCAGGCTGTGCATGGGCCAGCAGGGCTGCAAAGACGGCAGCATGGGGAAGATCACAGACCACAGATTGAGGGAAGTGATCAGCTCCCTTTACTCAGCAGTTGTTAGACCACTGGATCCAGCCTGGGACACCCAGTGTAATGGTGTATAAAAGGAAAATGTCAGTTAATTGGAGAGAGCTCAGGAGAGGCCACCAAGCTTGTCAGGGCAGGAACACTCACCTTGTAAGGAGAAGCTTTCTGGGGCTTCCTCAGCGCAGGGAAGGGATGGCTTGGGGGAAACCCCCGTACACAGGGGAATGTGGCTGAGGTGCAGCTTGTTGCAGAGGTGTCCAGCCCTGAGGAGAAGGACCTGGGATAGACAAGAAAGCTCCCTATGACCTGGCAGTGTATTGGGCTGTATCAAAACGACTGACTGGCGATTTGAGGGAGGCTTTCTCGCCCTCTGCTCTGGTGATGCTCTGTCGCAGTTCTGTGTCCAGCTCTGGGGGCAACAACACAAAAGGGATTTGGAGTTGTGGGAGTGAGTCCAGGGGAGGCCACGGAGAAGCTCCGAGGGCTGGAGCAGCTCTGCTCTGGAGCCAGGCTGAGAGAGCTGGGCTGGTTCAGCCTGGAGAAGAGAAGGCTCCTTAAGGGGAGACCTGAGAGCAGCTTCCAGTGCCTAAAGGGGGCTACCAGAAATCTGGGGAGGGACTTTCTACAAGGGCCTGTAGTGACAGGACAAGGGGGAATGGCTTTAACCTGACAGAAGGGGAGATTTAATGAGACATTAGGAAGAAATTCTTCCCTGTGAGGGTGCTGAGGCCCTGGCACAGGGTGCCCAGAGAAGCTGTGGCTGCCCCATCCCTGGCAGTGTTCAAGGCCAGGTTGGACAGGGCTTGGAGCAACCTGGTCTAGTGGAAGGTGTCCCTGCCCAGGGCAGGGGGTTGGAACTGGATGAGCTTTAAGGTCCCTTCCAACCCAAACCAGTCTGGGATTCTGGGATTCTGTGTGGTGGGTGAACAACAGACATAGGCATAAAGTGGAGCTGGTGAGGTTCTGATTGGACCTAACAGGGCAAGAGGGAAAATCCCTGTGAGAATGACACAGAGGTGGGATGGGGGCTAAGAGAAGATGCTCAGGTTTTCAAGCCCTGACTGGACAAAGCCCTGAGCAACCTGGTCTGAAGTCACTGCTGGCCCTGCTTTGAGCTGGACTAAGAGACCTCCCATGTTCCCTTCCAACTTGAATCACTCTGAGCTAACTAATTGTTGTGGGCCACAGTGCATTTTCAAGGTGACTTAGAGGACCAGTGAGTTTTCATTTAAGACAATTATGATTTCTGATGGCTTGGTAGAAAACCTATTTTGAATGCTTTCCATCAGTGATAGCACAAAAGCAAAATTCAACTTGCATGAATTCCAGCAGGTTTGCACCAAAGTATTTCCCCTACAGGTACTCTTCTGGCTTCCCTGGGTAGTCTGAGGCACCTGATACCTTCATTTTGCAGATGGAGCAGCAGATATGCAGTTTAAGAGACCTGGTCATGTTTCCATATCAGAGCCCAAAGTTAAAAGCTAAGATGTGCTCTTATTTTGCACCTGAAACACATCTTCCAAGCATTTGGGCAACATTTTGAATGCTTTGTATAATATACAGAACCTTTGTATAACAATTATAATGTTTTTAAGAAAGCTTCTTGGTGTTTCTTTGCAGAATACAACCCTGTATAATTCACTGCTGAGAACAGCCGAGGCTCAAACTTCAGCACTGAGCTTCAGCATGAAAAATAAACAGAATTTTCTCTGTTTTTATTTCTGTTTTTTCATTCTATTTGCGTTCTAGGAAACCGGCCTAATAATGCCCAGTAATTCTATAAGTACAGCTTAATCTTAAACAATAACAACAAATGAGTTTCATCTGATCTGCCCAAACACCGAGCGAAGCGCCAAGGGCTGCTGGTGTTAGAGGGATATTGGCAGAAGCCGTTTCCTCAGTTATGGAACAGAGGGAAGGAGACCATTTTTAGCACTTGCTGAGGCAGTTGCAGCAGATTAACTTTAGATCAATGAGTTGCTTGATTATTCTACTTCACTCTTGAGTGTCTTTCAAGGCTTCTCTTTACCAACCAGGAAAATAAATACACACATTTAACGCACTCTCCCAGTCTTTATCTTCATTCACAATGAAGGGCATTTTCTAAAGTGACTGCATGTCATCTGCAGCAGGGCAGAGGTGCCAAAGTGTCCCTGGGTGTCATTAAGTACCTGGTTAAGCAGTGGGCACCCGGAGGCATTTTCAGAGCAGCTTTGACAACTTTGGCTCCCCAGGTTGTCACTGTGTTGTAGTTGGGAAACAGGACAAAAAAGTACTTGATTCCAAGTTTTTGCTTATAGGAATCCCTCTCAATTCTAAGCTACCTTATAACTTGATTTCCTTTCTCCTTTCTCCCCAGTTTACCTTATCCCTGGCTCATGAGTCTTCTGGAGGACCTGCAAAGTATTATACTTGCATGCATGTTCTCCAGTCCCACTCTGTGTCCAGCAGAGCTTGGGAAGAGTCAGGCTGGGGAGCTCAGACCTTTAGCTGGCACAGAGAGTACCACACACTTGCAACCACGTTGGGAGGCATTAGCTCCTTACCTCTGCTCCAGCCCTCCTGACTCCCTGTTGCTTGCTCCTCGGTCCTGCTCAGATCCAGCAGGCTTCAGACTCAGTTTTACTCTGCTTTAGGTCTTCCAGGTAGGCAAAAGAGCTGCCTCCTCCACATTCAATATTGTTAGGAGTCATCCTCAGTCATGGCCAGCCATTGGAGCAGAAGGCTTCTACGCAAGCCTTTTCTCTGAACACTGAACGCAAGGCATGTATCTGGTACTAGAACACTGAGATCTATGTCATCTGGATTTAGTATCATTTTAACTCGAATACTACTGTAGAAATTGCCAGGCCCCACTTGAATGTCTTAAAAAATAACTTATGGTAATATTTTGAAAGCTAATCTTCAATAAAATTATCTCTAGAACAACCTACTGCAGCATATAAGGCTTCTTATTCTTCAGCAAGTAGAGTAAGAATAGTCTGAGTTTCATATCATCATTCTTTGAAGCTATGTCTGTTTCAGAGATCAGGTCTGCTTAGCAGACAATTATTCCTCTACCTTTCTATGCAACCTGCCTATGCCCTGAAGCAGAACTTAATCATTCTTGAGTTTGTTATTTTTCCCTTTGTTCAGCTTTGGTTGGTTGAATATTTAAAACAAGATACACCATGCCTTTCTGAACTGACATCAGGTTCTTAATAAGAGAACTCCGGGATTTCTCCCTTATCTGCCAAGGCCCTCTGTCCTTTCAGTTGCATAAAGTAATGGAATTTGTAGTTCTATAAATGCATTAGCATTGGACAACTTGATGAACAGACTTACATATTTGTATAACACTACAAATGACTATCATAATGTTTTACTGCCTTGCAACTAAGAAGCCGCTGCTACAATCATTTGCTCATCTCTGTACATAACACATCCGTTACTCCTAAGGGTGTGAATAAAAGTTTACCGAACAGAGACACACTGAAATAATTAACAACCACATTTAAAGGAAACCTAAACCAAACCACAACACATGTGACAGAAACTTATTGTATCTTTCAAAGTGTACCTAGAACATAGGCAAGATAAACTCATCCCTTCCTAGACAAACCTTGTTAGGGGCTTACGGACATGACTCCTGGCCTTATTGTGTTCCTAGTTCTGTCTTTCACTTCTGCTTCTGTCTGCGGTGACCTTCTACAAATCATGCAACCACTGAAGCCTTGTTTCTCTTTTGCCATATGTTTTGTACCATCATTTAAGCTTGCAAAAACTAAAGAGGATATGCCAAGCCTTTAAATTTTTCTTACGCTACTTAATACGCATATGTTCAAAATGTCTCAATTTAGAAACTTAGGATATAGCCAACAATTTGAAAACATCTGAGCATACAGAGAACAATCAGGTATTTATTGTCATCATTTATTTATTATCATTATCATTTATAATTCTAGTAACAGACACAAGCAAAAAGGCTATTCAGTAGAGATGAACTGAAGCAGATATAGCAACCTACAGGTTGCTGATACTGCTTCTAAATAACTCATAGCATTATTTGCACTGCAGCATTTTCTTGCTGTTGCTTCCTCCCCCTTGCTGCACATGAAAATACAGACATTGCATGGGATCCAATGCAGTGAGGCTCCAGATTAGCCAGGAATCTTGCACAGACCTGGACTTGTACATGAGCCATGCTTTCTCTTTCAGATGGGGTGTGGATTTTCAGAGGAATCTAAACAGAGTCAGCTTTGTACATCCCACAGAGATTCACTTGGAGCAGTCCAGGAACTTGTGCAGAACAGTAGTTTTGTTTCAGCACATGACTACCATGGAGTTAGAGCCTTGGGTGACATGGTTTAGTGTGAGGTGTCCCTGCCCATGGCAGGGGGGTTGGAACTGGATGATCTTAAGGTCCTTTCCAACCTTAACTCTTCTATGATTCTATGCTTCACATCCATGGCACATGCCCCTCCCCATTGACATTATTTGGGTGGCACTCACACTGAAAGGGTCACAGCCAGCTCCTCACCAAATTTCCACAACCCATTACACAGAATTCCTCATACAAAGATGGCATAAGGGCAGCACGTGAACATTTGTTCCAGTCTTGAAATGATACTTATGCAGCTAAACTCTTCTAGAAATCCTCAGGTTTCTTAGGATCCCACTTGTTTGGACTGGGAGCCAAGTGGTAAGTATTCCTTTAAGGAACACAAAACACAAACACTCCAGGGATATGTTAGCACTCGAGAACCAGACAGCAAAACAATTGCATGAAGGCATCGTTTACCTTCCTAAACTTGGTTTAGCTTGCACAAATGTCATAAAGAAGGAAAAGCAATAAAACTGAAATGCTGCTCCAGAATGTTCCACTTCAAGTGCACAGGACAGGAAAAGAATGAAGACTAATGTAAAAATCAAAGGTATATGGATTGTTCCCTTTTCTCAGGGATATTGGGGAACTAATTCAGTCTCCTAATTCCCCACAGTGCAGTGATTAATTAGAAGAAATGGATCGTCACATGTTTTCTCACCTCTTTGAGCCACTTAGGCAGTGGAAAATGACTAGGAGCCTGGGAGGCCCCTCTGTCTCTCTCAAGCTGCCAAGATCCATCCCAGGATCTGGTCTTTGGGTGTTTTGCTGGCAGGTGTGAACTTGCTCTGCAAGTTCCCCTTGCCTTGCACACCCTAACTAAGGTGAGAAAGTAGTAACACCGAGCTGTAGCTACCAGTGCCAAATGAGGTGAACATGTTCCCCCTTTCAGCAGGGCACACTGGCTCTACAGTTTTCTTGTGGTCACAGAACCGCCAGCAGGCTAAGAACACTAGCACATGCACCCTCATCTGCCTGCAAAACATCACACAGACCTGCCTGAAGGAACATTCCTAACACTAGACACAGTCTTGCAGGCACCCCTCTGACAGCTGCTCAAATCTCTGCTGGACTCCCATCATAGGAACAAGACCTGGTTTGGGTTTTTTTTCTACACAGCCTGCCAACTTCCCTCTGACTCCTTCAGCATCTATCTTCCTGTCTTACAGGTCTGGTTTTGGCTGCAGCAGATGGCAGCAAACAGGCCCAATGATCCCCAATGCCCCAAGAGACTACTCAAGGCTATTGCCGCAGCAACCAAAGAAATTGGCACCCTTAGAATAGAGCTAATGGTGCTTGTAGGCAGCCAAGGAGCGTCCTGGAGGCAGCTCTCCCTCAAAGCCCTCTGACAAAATGTGCTAATAACTAATGGAAGAAGAAAGAACTCTTGCAGAACAGGAGGGCTGACAGACATGGGAATATCCACCAGTGTTGCTTCACTGTGTCATTCTACATACACACCAGAAATAAAGAGATATTAAAACCAGAGCCTAATTTCATGAGTGGGTGCGTGTGAGGCAGTGTCCTCCCCCTTTCAAAGGCTCCCCAGTAGCAAGAGAATTAGGGAGGCTCAGCAAGTGTAGATGCCAAAATCAGGGCTTTCCAACAATTTGCTGGAAGCAGGACTGTGATGACTTCAAGTGGTAGAAAGAACACTTCAAGTGGTAGAAAGAGCACCATGCAACAAATGGACTGACCTAGAAATCATGCTGATTTTAACCAGAAATCTTGGTTTGAAAGAGAAAGGTAGCATGTACACGATCTAAAACAGGCGATAGACAACAGTTCGGTTCTCTGTGGTCTTACAGCTTTCCCATCATTTGCATGTACATGACATGGGCACAAATCAGCTTGAGGAACTGTATCTTCCTTTTTTTTGAAGCTATAGTGAGCCCCATTTTAAAAAAATTAGGTCTTATTCTGAGCCCAGCTGTTCCAGTCTGCTCCAGAGCCTGACCAGCAGTTTCCTAAGCCTCAGATTCGATAGCTATTCAGGACAGAAGACTGAGGAATTTGGGTAGTTTAACTTCTCTTCTGCTTACTAGCAAAGATTCCCCCCCCTTCTCCCCAGTATTAACCCAGTCAGGCTACTTCCCTCAGTCATGTTCCTATGTATTCCCACGAAGTTATCTTCTCAAGTCTTGAAAAGTCGGAAAAAAAAACCATAAACATACATATATGCATGTAATATACATACACACATTGCAGATTAAGCTGATAGGAGGTAAAAATCAATTCTTCTTGGTATGCAATGAAAGCATTGACTTCCGGCATTTTTCAGAGATATCTGTTTCAAATCTTGCACTACAGTAATACAAAATGAAGCTGGTTCTTTGTCTGAGAGCTTTCAGATTTCAGAAAGCTATTTCAGCGTAACATTTAAAAGTTAATTTTCCCTTGACTATGTTGAGAACCTCCATCAAAGCAAAAATTATTATTAGCATCCTGTAACCCTTTGTAAACGGGCCCATTGTTCAAATAAACTGACCTCTGCAGTGATTGACCTTAACATTGCTCAAAAGCTTGACAGTCAATTATCTTCTGATCTCCCTTCAATGGGCTTTGTGGCTGGAAGAACCAATCCATCATCTCGAAGGTAAGTATAATAGCGTCTCACGGGCATTTCTTCACTGCTTATGTCATAAACACACTGCTGTAGAGTAAGTCAAGAAATTCTGTCTCAATCCCACTGAAGCGTACCTAAAAAGCAACGATACATCAAGAAGCTATTCTCCATTGCAAATACCTCTGAGCACACAGTGGGAACCGCAATGAAAAATACCTCATGGGTTGAACGCAACATCATCTACTTCTGGGCAATACCATCAGGCTCACACAAGGTACTGGACTGTGTCTCCACCAAATATCACAACTCCTGAAGTCTGCAGGACATGGATTTGGGGGTGCTGCAGAAAGAAGATGCAATTCTCCTTCTCCCTCACTCTTTTGCTTCAAGTCAACCTGATCCCACTGGGGGCCTGGGACCTGCTGCAGATCACAGCTGGCAACATGGCTTTGACTTCCCTTCCTTCTTCCTGGCTTTCAAAGCACAATCCCCCCTTCCCTACACATCACCCCAAACCTCATGTTCCCTGTTCAGTCCAAAGGGACTGGGGCTCTCTTCCATCACTCTGCCCAGGCAAATGAGGAGAGTTTCCAGCACTGCATCACCACCCTGGGGAGACACACACGGCTGAATGAACATTGTAGATACTGGAACATTGCTGGTGCCCGAGATTCTCTCCTTGTTTGCTACCCTGGTCATTTACAATTGCAACACTGTAATGGCCTTAACACATCACCTTTCCCCAGTGCTGATTCAAAGCTGAAAGTGCTATTTCCTATTAAATCTGGAACAACAAGGAGTTTCTTTTCAGCAAACAGAAAAATCTTCTGCACTCAAAGCTTTGAACTGAAGACCTAAAAGGTGATGTAACTTCTAATATCACAGACTATACAATATTAAAACTACAGAAATATTGGTTTATTGCTAATAAAACAAACCCCAGCTGTGTTCAACCTTGCTCACACAACAGAAACTAATCATATTCCCAGCACACATGTCTCTTCAGCAGTGACTGTGCATGTGTACAGCATAGGCTTTCCTATATAAGGCCCTGTAGATATATAAGACCCATTGCAGCCTTTGTCCAGGTCTCTTGTGGGGGAAAATACAGACAGTATCTTGGGAGGTGGCGAGAAGCAAGGCAGAATAAAACCCCAGGTTTCTTGAAAAGCAGACAAGAAAGCATGGGGAAGGAAGCTGGAGAAGGTCAAGAAGCAGTAAAGTATGTCACACTGGTACTTGGCTGGGTGGTAAATCCTGCACTGCAGTTAGTAACTCTTCAGTGACTCCTTAGGCCGAGTGAGCTTTAGGGAAGCCTTACAAGTAGCCCTGTATTAGCCAGTACAAAGTGCTGCAACCTTCACTACCAGAATAAATTTGAGTTAGTCACATTTGAGTGTCTCCATAAGCTAGAGCAGTTCATATGTTCACGCACACTCAATACCGCGCCCACACAGGGCAGCTCATAAATGATGCCAAGACGCGGAATTTCAAGTATGTAAAAATTATTGCTAAGTAAAGGTGGTTCCTGATGGACAGAAAAACAGGATGAGGTGAAGAAATGGATTGGATGAAAGCATTTCAAACCAAAATTGGATGAAAGCATTTCAAACAAATAAAACAGTTAAGCTAGAGATGACACTGTCTTGGCATTTCATGGTGCCTCCTCTTCTGACATTTAAAACACGCTTAAGATTATCCTGAATGTCAAAAGCAAATATATACTAAGGACAACCACCACAAGACTCATCAGCAGTTTACCTGTTATTACTAACTTATTAACTATGAGCAACAGAACTGTGACTAATGGCTATAAAATCAACCAGAGGGGGGTTTTGATCCTCAAAGGACCAGACACCTCATTTTTTAGTAGTCTGCTCTACATAAGGGTCTAGCAATTCAGTACTGGCCACAGCATCCCTGGTGTCCCCTGGTATGGGGCAGGACTGAGCAGACCCAGTACAGGGGCTCATTAGCAGAACCTGTTCAGTGATGTGAAGCAGTTTAGGACTGCGTGTGTGAGACTTCATTCCACATGTACCTGCTTGTTCTTTCATGTGCAAGACAGAGGGTGCTGACCTGTTTTTTTACTTCTTTTACTTGTTAGGGTCAATATCCCCAGCTAGTGATCAGATTTTACCATTCTGTGGATTCCCAACTCCCAGGACCTCAGCCCCCTTGGTGGCATTGTATTTAGCAAAATTCTCCACTGTTTGGAGTAAATAACATTACTGCATCTTGCACAAGCTGAAGAAGTACCTGGTCCTGGTCCTCAAGTCAGCCAATGCCAATAAGGGACATGTAAATCATGAAAGAGACCATCAGCTACTCCAGGGAAATATTAATGGCTTTTGTCATTTGTGCACAGCAAACCCAAAGCAAAATGGCCATATTAGTGTGACTGCAAACAACAGATTGTAAGAGGGACAGAACTCTGCAAATGGGGTGAATATATTTATCATAATGACTGATCAATTGTAAAATCTGGGAAAAGTGCATCTGCATTAAGTAAGCAGTGTTTTCTAGCTGGAGACATAGCAGCAAGTTTAGGTAATAGAAAAGGGATCTGAGAAAACCAGTATGAAGTAGGATTACTTAATGCTTAGGTAGCTAGCCTGTGTCTACCAATTAGCTGGCTCCTGCTTCATCTTGGCCTTTTCTTCCATTACTAGAAGGTCCCAGAGGAAGTAATTTTGTAAGAGAGAGCACAAGAAGGGAGAGTATCACGCAGCCAGCTCCAGACCGTGTACATAATTTATGAGCATCCCACAAGACGGTGCTGTGGAAAAACTTTGAGGCTTTATATAAAGCCCAGCCACCGGGGAGGAAAATTAACTGGCTGCCACTACAAGCACTGCCTATTTCTGTTGTGACCTGACCTATCATCTCCAGCCAAGATCAGCTCCATTTAACATGTGCTCTCTGTACACATAAAGACATTCCTTGCCAAAAAGCTTTCTTTGTGCTCCGAACAAAGTCACAGGAGATGTGTGTTGGCAGGGAGGGGACCGGGTACTGCTGCACAGGTACTTCTGCAGCCACTTGCTAAGCTAATACCCTGATGCGTATGAGTGCAGTGCTACATGTAACAGCACCAGAGTTAGAACAGCAAAGTTTTCATAACTTCTAATCAATGAAGAACTCTCAGGATGCTCTTGACAAAACCAGGATGTGCGGCACAGGCTGCCTGGTAAGTCCTGCTTGGAGAATTGCCTGGGGCTACGTACTCAAGTTTTACCTGTGATTCCACCATTACACCTTCTCTCGCAGCGGCTGGTACACTGTTCCCATATACTGGGAAACAGCTGCCATATTATGACCTGCAAGTGGCTGTTTCAACAGTGAAGGTGGGAAATGAACTGCTGGAAACGTGTGAGAAAGAAAAGCAAAGCCACCTGATAGACTAAAGTAAGAAAAGGTTTTGGTTTGAGAAAGCTCATAATAGGATGATCCTGTAACACATGGGTGATGTACCTAAAGCTACTGTCAAACTGGTAGCACACTGTGTTACTTGTTCATCATTGCTTGGTTATGATCTGAACTTCCCTCAAATCCTACTTTTGGATAAAGAAAAGAAACACACTGCACAAGTGGTGTGTGTTGGCAGGACTGGAGAAGGCAGAGCTAGATCAGTTACAATGAAATAGGAAAGTTTCTTTCTCATTCTTTCGTCTTTTTAAGGACTAAAAGTTTGATTTTTTCAGTTCCTCTCTGGAAACTAAGTAGGTTTCAAGGAGGAGCATCAAACTGCTAAAAGGTGTTTTTCATTTGTGTGGTTTTAATAGCACAAATAAAGAATCTCTGACAACCCATGACAGGGTGACTAATAGGCAACCCTTGCAATTATTATTAGCCCATCTGTGAATATCCACAGTAGAGTGCTCTGAGGAGAAAAAGCGTGAGGCAGAAGAGAAAGCAAGTACCCTGCCATAACTTAAATTCATAAACACAGAAAACATGGACACATTTCATTGTAGTGGGTAGCCTTTAGTGCCAGGGCCCTTGGCTAGTAATAATTTAAACAGCCAACAATGTAAGATTTATGGAAATAATTTAGCATCTCTTAAAGAAACTGTCTGGCTTACTCAGACCTATGTAAAAGTAACACTTGAGCAAACGAAGCAGGTAAGAAAAGCCACTGGTATATTTACCAAAGCCTTAAAATGATACTACTGACTTCGCTTAGGTCCCAGCTACACCGACTTGCCAATCTTAGCATGAATATTTTATGCGCATACAACAGCATGCATGTAGACAGTATTTTTCCAGGCCCAATTAGCAGGTAAAGACAAACAGGTGGAGATAGGCAGGGAATTTGCAATGACCTCTGGGTTACCACAAATCCAGGGCACTTTGCATGCCAGCAAGTGAGGTGATGGTGAAGGATGTGGCTGTTTCTACAGCTAAAGCTGATGCACAGGACGGGGGAAGCTCATGAGGGAACTTGCATCTGAAGGATCTTCAATAGGGAAAGAACCTGGCCTAACTGATGATGTAGACCAAAGTTAGTTCTCTTTGTTTGGGCTTTTGTTTGGTTTTAATGGGAAGAGAAAAATTAAAAGAAAATTTAAAAAAATCTTCAGGCTGTCCTACTCCGGAAAATATTTCCAAAATCTCAAATACACACTCTTAGTCACAGAACGGCTTGGGTTGGAAGGGACCTTAAAGCTCATCCAGTTCCAACCCCCTGCCACAGGCAGGGACACCTTCCTCTAGACCAGGTTGCTTCAAGCCCCTGAGGTCCACCCTGGCCTTGAACACTGCCAGGGATGGGGCAGCCACAGCTTCTCTGGGCACCCTGTGCCAGTGCCTCAGTATCCTCACAGGGAAGAATTTCTTCCTAATGTCTGATCTAAATCTCCCATCTGTCAGTTTAAAACCATTCCCCCTTGTCGAAAGTCCATCTCCTGATTTCTTGTCAACCTGTTTAGGCACTGGAAGCTCCCTCCCCGGCTTGCCTGACGTGAAGTAATTCCTGCCATCCCCTGTCGTAAATTCAATGACACAGCTTTAGATCTAATCTGAGCTCTTTCATAGCAAGGGTCCTTACATTTCACCCAGTTGCACATTTATTAAGGGCCATTCTTCATAAAACATGTTTTCCACAAAAGGCATCCAGACTTGCCCTGAAGGTGCTTGCAGGGGGAGGATTTGCTGCTCTGATTTCTTTTAACATTTCATTATCCCCTCTCCCCTTGATAGATACCTCTGCTCCAAGCTGGGGCTTATCACTTTGCACACACAGGTCCTTTCCATACCTCGCTCTGCATACGGAATATCATCCGTATCTACTGCTAGAAGGAGAAAAATCACAGGACATGAAGTCTCCCAAAGTGACCCCTTTATCTTTTCCTGATCACCTAAAGGGACTTCAATTCTCTCATTCTAAAGCACTTCCTTTGGCTATTAAATAAGCTCGCAGGCTTTTGCCCATTATACTAGAGGTCAGGTGAAGGGAACGGCCGACTAGATATGACCTTCAGGTGAGAGCATTCAACCAGCAAATGGCTTACTGAGGTTCTACTTCAAAGAAGATTCAATAGCTATATACAAGAGCAAAATAGCTTCTGGAGAAGAAACTGTGAGAGACAGAGTGCTTGGCCAGCTGAGATTATCACAAAAAAAAAGGGCTTAGAGGTCACCTGGCCTTCAAATGACCACAATTTTCATCTGCTGCCTTCCCAGTAAAAATGGTTTGTTGGTTTTTGCATAAACACAAGTTTTTATTTATGTTCTGCATTTGCTTTCAGTCCCTTCACTCTTCTGCCTCTCTGGAATCTCATTGCTGATGCGTCCGTGTGCATCTAAAAAGCCTGTGTCTGGCAATCATTTGGCTCCCTGCTATATTGTACTAGCAGAGGCCACACTTCAATAATGCATGAAGCTGCAGCACTCGCTCCTGTGCTCAGAAATGCAAGAAAGATGTATTTTAAATGGCTTGCAATGTGCCAGAGCCGAATGAAAAGCAAGTTCAGTAAATATCAGCCTATCTCGTGGCAGAAATTCACTCCTCTGTAAGGATTCAGATGTAAGTAAAAGTCCCACTGCTGTAAATTGAAGTTAGATACTATGTTTTGAATTTCATGCAGGATTTTTTAACACAGTCAAATGTCTTTATATATACTACAATAGCTCTTACCCCAAATTCACTTATAAAGTTAAGGGTCTGGCTAGACAGATGTGTTATGGCAAGATAAACTAGCATGTGGATATACAACGCATTAGCCACTCCATGATGACTGTAGTCTTACCCAGCAGTAGAGGAGGCAACAGCCAACGCTTTCTGAGGATGTCCATGGGACACATCAGATTTGTCACGCTGCTGCACTAAGACCCCACCAAATACAGGTAGAGCAAACTCCAGGATGTCTAAAGCCATCCATGTGGATATGGCCTAAAGATGAGTTTCAGATGGAAGATGAGGTTCTAGTGCACCTGATTATGCGCCTCTAGAAGCTGGTCAGAGGAACTTAAAAGAGCATGCTACTTCTCTTCACCTGAATGATTGATAGCTGCAACTAACGTAAAGGCCTGGCTTGTCAGTCCTGGTGTCCCTGGGTCAAGCACCTTGTATGAAAACTGCTGCATGAAATGACAATGTGGTACATTATAACCAAAAGATAACTCCTAATAAAATGTATGAGGACAGCACAATCTCTGTAAAACTAAAACTGGATGGGATGGGAAACATCTAGCTAAGCTAGATGGGAGAATTTCACTCAAGATTATGGGAAATACAAAAGTTATGGCTGTCTTGCTTTCCTTAGGGTGGGGTATCAATCCCATGGGGCTGACCCACAGTCTTAAAACAGAGATTAAATATCACCAGTTAACTCTAAGACTGGGCCAGTTTTGCACAAAAGCCATTTAATTTCTTGTGTAGAGGACCAACTTGCAGGCAAAAGCATTGTCCAAGGACGTTTTTATTCTGAAGTTGGTAATTTTGTAATTACTGAACAGTTAATTTCATGATAAGGGGAGGATGGGGATGGCAGACAACAGCCCAAAACTCATTCATGCTTTTTTTACAGATAGGAAAAACACTCAGAAAGCAAAAAGAACGTGTGGGATTTCAGCAGTACATTTTCACCAGCCACAGACCCAGTGTATAGAGGGCTACAGAACCTCAGCTCTCCTAAAAGGTACTTCCACAGAAGCTTGAAATACAGAAACTCAAATGCTACCTTGAACTGTCACGTTTCCCTGAATCAAGGTCCCTGACAGAAACACCAAGACTCACAGTAAGAAATTGCTGTTTGTCCTATTGCTAAATGAGTTCAGTTCATATCCATCACAATAAAAGTAATTTGATCTAATGCAGCATTAATGCAGACACAAAAGGTACAGGCGAATCTACTGTCATTACGTGATTCATTGATTTGCCATTAAGGTGTTAGCATTTTGATTTATTTAAATTATTTGTTGCATGTTAAATGAGCAAAATAAATATTCACGTTCTGGTTTGCTCCGCTCCTGCTGCTCGCAGGAGCAGTGTCAGCAATATGCCCTGCTCACACTTGACTCATCACAGAGACCTCGCTAGAGTAAAAGTCAAACACAGCAGTCAAAGTCAAGCACCGACAAGTCAGATGACTCAACCCACACTGAGGTCTTTACAAAGGCTCTGAGGCTTAGCTGTGCTGACCCAATAATAAAATGCTCCCAATGGCTTCAAGCTGTACCAGGGGAGGTTTGGACTGGATATTAGGAACTATTTCTTCCCTGAAAGGTCAGTCGGGCCTCGGAACAGGCTGCTCAGGCCAGTGGTGGAGTCACCATCTCTGAAGTGTTCACAAACCATGTAGATGAAGTCCTCAGTGGCATGGTTTAGTGGTGCCCTTGGCAGTGCGGGGGGAATGGTTGGACTTGATGATCTTAAAGGTCTTTACCAACCTAGTTGACTCTGTGCATACACACTACTGCAGCAATGGTGTAGTTCAGGCTAGGTTACCCATCACAGGATCTAGTCTCCATAGCAGCAAACCAGCACACAAGGATGCATTTGCTCCAGCCACAATTTTGTCCTTTTTTTCCTCAAGGATACCTCATTCCTGTATAAAATGACACAAGAGGGACATGTACCTGCTCAAGCAAATCCAGAGGAGGTCAGGAAGATGACCCGAGAGCTGGAGCAGCTCTGCTCTGGAACCAGGCTGAGAGATCTGGGCTGGTTCAGCCTGGAGAAGAAAAGGCTCCTTAAGGGGAGACCTTACAGCAGCTTCCAGTGCCTAAAGGGGCGACAAGAAATCTGGAGAGGGAATTATGACAACGTCCTTTAGTGACAGGTCAAGGGGGAATGGCTTTAAACTGACAGAAGGGGGAATTAGATTAAACATTAGGCAGCAGTTCTTCCCTGTGAGGGTGCTGAGGTGCTGGCACAGGGTGCCCAGAGAAGCTGTGGCTGCCCCATCCCTGGCAGTGTTCAAGGCCAGGTTGGACCTCAGGGGCTTGGAGCAACCTGGTCTAGGGGAAGGTGTCCCTGCCCATGGCAGGGGGTTGGAACTGGATGAGCTTTAAGGTCCCTTCCAAGCCAAACCAGTCTGGGATTCTATGATTTTTGCCCTTTCTGTTTTCCCCATCCTGAGTGTTCACCTTCCTCACCCTTTACCAATGCAAGTCTGCACAGGGCTGCAACTTCTGCTGGATCATACCCAAAGAGTCATGCAGTGTGTTAAATAGTTTGAGGATTTTTGTATTATTTTTAAGCCCTGCTCACTTCATCGATTCGTTTTCCATTTAAGTCCCTTAAATAAACACACTGATACAGTTATGGTGAGGGCCAGAAGCACACAGGCAGGAATGAGCAGATACGGTGAGAAGTCAAACTGTCTTCACCGCTAGAGACACCACAGAATGACACCTTCACCCCTAGCAGCGTTGTCAGAAGAGCAGAAGTGACTTTTCAATAACACCCAGTTGATTCAAGGTTTTCATTTCCTACGCTTGCTGAATTGTGTATGTGCACTCACAGAAACTTTGAGCAATGGTACTGGCAGGGGTAAAGGAAACAGAAGATTAATAAGGCAGATCTGTACTTGTGAATGAACCTTCAGACAATTGGCAATTCTTATAATGATGAATGCTCAGTCTCCTCAGTTCTTCCTTAATAGGATCATGAAACAAATTTACTGTGATCTATTACCAAATGATCAAGCAAAGCTTCAAAAAAGCCACACGACCAAGGCCAATTTCAACATTGCTTTAGCAGGCAATTTCACTCGGAGATGAAAAATTCCTGCAGCAGCTAAACCAATATTATGCAAAAAGTATGTTGTATTTACCAAAAGGCAATTCTGAGTCTATCACCAGAGCATCTAAGCAAACAAGATCATAGCCTTGTGATTATAATAAGGATGAATTGATTCTGTCTCCCTTCTGCAAGCCCTGGATTTTACAATGGCCTTCAACAAAAGAACATGTTAATTCAATGCTGTTTTCCTTTTAGCTGTATAGAGTCCTTTTTTTCTTTGCCATAAGAATGGAGTATTAGGAATTACACTTTGCTTGTGCATTGATACAGCGCTATGTAAGGAACTATGTAATAAATCTTTATTTTCTGTCTCTGCAGCCAGTTCAGTTTGGTCAGGATGTACCAAAAGAAAGGAGTAAGACCATCTATTGTTAATAGCAATATTACAAGGCATTGTAGAAGGAAAAATAATTCTCTTAGTGTCAGAAAAGGAACATGCTGTGATTTTGGCTGAGATTCTAGAGAAATGTGACCTTCATGAAATTATAGCTCCTCCTTACACCCAGCAGGTGTATTCAGGGCCATGGAACTACCTGACTGAGGTACATTTTTATGGGACTCCCAGTCTCAGGCAATTTAGTTGTACTAGGATGTTCTATCACAATCAGAAAGCAGTATCTGGTACCTGTGGAGAAGCAGCTACCCACAGGCTGCTGAAAGCAGTGGTGATGCCTCCATGTGTGACTGCGCTATGGTGGAATCCAGCCACAGCAGCCCCTCAGAGTCAAAGCTTGAGCCATCCATCTTCCTTAATCTTCCTTTATGCACCTTCCTATTTTGGATTCTAGCGTCCATATTTATCCAGCATTCTGGATTGCTTTATCCTCCCTATGCAGTTACTCGGAGGAAGTTAAAATGCTGCTAGCAAACTGCAAATAAAGTCAGGATATTGGATCACAGCCTTCATAATCCATCAGATATTGCAATCCAGAGGAAGCTCTGTAGGACCAGCTTGAAAGATGAGGCAGAATCCAGGCACTACTAAAATGTTTCTTAGAGAAGCCAGTTGGATTTGAAGGCCTATAACCCACAACACTGCTCATAACCTTTTAAAGTGCCTGTGTCTGCTGATCAGAGTGGGATCAGTCACTGTTCAAGGTTAAAACCACCCTTGAGCCATGTTTAGGGGTGCACTGTGCTGTGCAGGTGCAGAATGAGGCTCAATGCATGCCACTGAGTAAATCTACTGTCTCGCTTGTATTATGTAATTTCCTCGATAGGCTTGACAAATTACATCTTCATTTCTGCCTGAGGTTAATAAAGGAAGACTGATCTCTCTGGAAATAAACACCTGTGGAACTAAAGGAAACATGCAAGAAATAGCAATACAAGACTTTCCTTCTCCTTAAGTCCCATCCATTTTCCTCTTTAGCTCTTACAGCACTATGAATTAGTAAATCTCAGCAGGAGATGGGCAGCAAGTTATTGTCACTGTGTCAGGGGCAATAGATAATGGTCCACGGTGAAACACACAAAAATAGGAAAGTACTGTTTGTCTGCTTTGGCTCCTCCCCAGAAGGTCCTGCTTTGGCTCCTCCCTGGAGAGTCCACCTTTGGTTCCTACCTGGTAAGTTCCACTTTAGAACTCCCTGGAAAAGTCCCGACCCTTGGAGACCTTTCTAGATATTGCTGGCCACTTCTTCCGACACAGGCTGGCCCCCTGCGACAGAATGAGTGTGCATTTTTGTTAGTATAAAAGCCTGAGCCTCGTGCGATGCGGGGAGGCAGAACCTCATATCACCCAGGGCAACATTGCCTTCACAGGGACGCCCATGAAGGTTCAGCCTGCCATCTTGTGCTGCAATGATGTTTTTTGGAGCTGGTTTCCTGATCGTCCTCACAGGGTCCTTGGGCTTGTTAAGATAACCAAACATCAGAAGTATCCTTTACTGTGTCTGTTACTATCTCTGTATTTTCCGATATTAATAAACTAGTTGTGAGTTCTCTATTTGTGTCTTGTTTCTCTCACCCAGCATCCTCGAACTCTGGAACAGTCACCAGTGCATGTGAAAGGAAAAACTGAGGTCCAGCGATAAGAAGGCTCAATGGGCAGCAGGCAAGAGACTAAGTGGAAAACCCTTGTCAGAGTAATGCATTCTCCTTAGAATTAATGGGATGACATCCTGTCAGTGTGACTTAGGCTTGGCCATCTCAGATTGGCTATTAAAGAAAATCTCTTGGAGAACAGCCACTGGAATGGGCCTATATTCTCCTCTTATCTGTAAAAGCAGGTCAGAGATGTATACTATGTAGTACTTCTCAAATGGGAACAAAATGGTCTAGACAGGGTTATTCCAGAGTTCTGAACCAGAAAGTCACAATTCTTGTTCCAGCCACTACTTAAGACATTGAAACCATCAAATACCCTTATGGAGAGAGCTAAAGCACTGTATCAGCAGAACTAAATGTTAGTCAACACAAGGATAACAGCAATGCCTATAAAATGCCAGGGAGTAGGACCGGCTCACCTGCACAAGATGCAGTAATAAAGCCAGAGAAGTCATGTATTTCTCTGAATTACAGTCAGATAGCCCAGCAGATAACCCAAAATACTGTCAGGACACAGGGAGACAGCATTTTCGGCCAAATAGTTCTGTTTGCTCATCACTTCCATGAGCTCATTGTTCATGCAAACCTCTCAGCAAGCACACGAGCAAGCTGCTCAGATCCTGGATAGAGGAAAATATTCAAGTGGTTTAGAAGTGAGCAGAGAGGAGAATTTTAAAAAGGCTGATTATTGCTTCAGCAAGTTTTGCGGAAGTGAAAATACATCACAAATAGGAGAGATCAGCTTTTCTGAGGGAAATGGATATTGCTTTTAAAAAGCATATCAAAGACCTCCAGCAGGCAGGCAGCACTTGTCTGAGATGCAAGATGCCTATCTGCAGCCACGCAGATCCCCTTCAAGAGGTGTTTGCAGGTTTTGCAGTCACACTGAGGGGAAGAATTCAAGGCTTGAGAAGGGCAAAAGTGACTTAAGGGACGTCGGAGATGTAGGCTGGTGTGCTATGGGACAACCAGATCTCAGAGCCTTCCTGCTGATTCCCTAGGTGGGTAGAAATAAAGCTGTCAGAGCTTCACAAAATGCCCACTGGGTTGAAAGAACTGCCTGGGACAGCATCCACTTACACCTACACAGATGTCAGTGTCTGCAGAGCCAGTGTCTGAAGAGTGTCATCTCCAAGGGCAGTGATACAGATACAAGAAAGAAACAAAGAGAGGTACTTGGATGGCAAGTGGATGCCTCTTGAAGGCCAGCCTCCAGGCACAGACTGACCAGCTGAGCTCCTTTTGGATGACCAACACTGTACTAACAAGGCTAGCCCTTGTTTCTTACCAGGCAAAGAGGCTGGATGCCTGTTTGTTGCCTCCTACTTCCTAACAGATTTAGAATTAAGTAAAACATCCTGCCCTTTCCCATCCTCAGGGTGTAGGAACAATACAGATCTCATTCTCCCTCCAGAAACGGTTTCTAGCACTGATTCTTCCAAATCTCACTTCCAAATGGAAACATGAACCACTAAATGTTTGCTAAAAAACATTCCCCCTTCTCCAGTGACAGATAAGGAACTACACAGAGGAGGAGGAGCCTGAAATTTCACCCCTTTAAAGAGGAGGAGACTGAAATTTCACCCCTTTAGCATTTTACCTATCAGTCCTTCCAATGAATAGGAACAAGGCAATCACATATTCTCTGCAGCGCTTGGAAACTCAGCATCTAACTAAGGCACCAGTGCACAAACCAGGACTGACAAGGAAAAAAAAAAGGCAAAACTCACTTGTCCTATATTTCGCTGGGGAAGTAAATGATGAAGTAATAAACAAAATAGATAGTTAAAAGTAATTACACTTACACAGCACAATGCTTTAAGGCACGGGGGGGGGGCTCCCCCTCTGAAAGGCAAAACCTAGATTTTCAAAACACTTGTGCAATGGATTATTTGCAGTGCTGTTCTAGGGAGTCTGCAAGGCTGCTTTTTTCATAAATCCATTATTTTTATCTTGAGAGCATTCCAGCAACACAAATGAAATAGGCAGGCAAAGAAAGGCAGATGAATAGCAGGTGAGGAAAGGAGGGAAGGAGAGGGAGAGGGGAGAGGAGGAAAGGGGGGCAGAGAGGGAAGGCAGCGGAAAGAAAGGGACAGAAAGAGGGCTGAGCTAGCCCTCTTAGCTTCTGTAAAGTCAAATAGTCCCAAGTGAAGTTGTAATCAGTAATAGCAAGTTCACATGGGGATCAGAATGCATAATATATATTTAGACCAGAAATAGAAAGAACAAAATAGATCATATTTCAAAGAAAGAGAGAATTGGAGAATGAGAAAAGAAGAGCCAGGAAGTAATATAGCATTTTTTCCCATTACTATAGGGCCAAATCTAGAGGCTGTATATCAGTGAAGAAGGCAGTTAGAATATTACAGGATGGATATAAAATCTGTAAAATATATGCAGCATTATTCAAAATGTATTTTCAAGCAGAATAGTAACTGCATATCTTCTGGCTCTGGCTATAATATTAGGGTTTAGACAAAGCATGCTGGGGAGCTAACCAAAGGGAAGGAAATGGAGAAATGCCCAGCATGTTTCAAGAACTAACAGGAATATCATCAGCAAATATGGATAATAAAGCCCAAGAGATAATGCCACAGTTATTTGAACCACTGTCACATCCTAGAAATGCCCAAATATGATGCAGTCTCATGGCTTTCCAAAAATAACTAAAATGAGAAACAGCAAGGTTTGTCTTGAACAATCTCCTCAGCTTTGGACTCTCCAGAGCTCCTGCCTCACATCAGGGCTTCCTCGAGTGGAGCACTGCATCCTTCCTCCCTCAAATGCAGAATCTCCCCAGGGTGGCATTAGTAAGTCACCTTCAGGACTCATTTATATCTCCTTGCAGGTCCAACCCCACCTAATAAAGCTGATCCACAAAACCATGGAGAGATATTCCTGGGGCTATAGCAGAGAATCTCTCGCATGTCTTATTTTCTTCCTCAGCAAACTAAGGAGTACAGTTCAGCCAACTTCTCCCAGTGCTTTATCTTGCAAGTAGCTATTCTGAGATGAGCGTGCAATGTATTATCACCCTCACAAGAGCTGCCATCAGGCCCTGCAGGTAACCTTTCAGCAAGCAACCTTGTAAGCACAAACTCCCAGAGAGGAAAACCTCTGTCAGCCAAATACAAGTAAGATGTCATGAGCTCTGTCTTTATCTTCTTTCAGCTATTAGGTTTTGCAGTGAGGGCTCGTATCATCTGCATACCACTGCGTCCTTCTGCCAGCCCGCCCCAAAATAGCTGAGAAATGACTTAAAGGGAAATGTTATGGAACCACCCAGAGACAAAGCTGGATTTGAAATTAAAATGTGGTGCTCAAAACACTAGAGTTTCAATAGGAAAATGATAACCCCGCTGCGAAATCAAACAGCTTTACCTCCACACTAAAACAGTGCAGTGAATATACTGCAGAGGGGAATATACAGAGAGAAAATGCTCATTTGAAAACGAGGGTTTTTTTAAACTTCAGATGCACTCGCTGAAGTCACATAAATTGTGATTTCTAACCTCAAAAAACTATGCTTGTAGGAATGGTAACACTGGAGTCCCCAGTCACTGCTCTTCAGACATTTCAGACCTACATCTGTTTGATTCCCAGGTAAAGTGCTGGTTTCCCCTCCCAAACCCATGGACAAACCCTGGGCTCCTCCCAACTACACGTCATCAGGAAGACCTGATAATTTCTATTACCTACACAAAGCACCACTGTCATCACAGAGTGACAACCAGAGCTCAGCAGTAGCCGGACCAAGGCAACTACCTTCCAATTCCAGCTTCTGCATGCTATCTATGCACAAGCGACTGCCATTACCCTCTGTACTCACTCACATGAGGGAAAAGGGTATAAAAGAGCTTCTCAAGGAGCAGGCAGGCACCTCCAGCACTGGTGCCAAGCCACACAGAAAAAAGCAGACCAACTTACTGCAGCCTCTCAGTCCTTAGGAGGGGCCTATAAGAAAGAAGGGGAGAGACTTTTTAGCAGGAGAGACTTTCTAGCAGGGCCTGTTGTGATAGGATGAGCGGTGACGGTTTTAAACTAAAAGAGGGAGATTCAGGCTGGATGTGAGGAAGAAATTATTTACAATGAGAGTGGTAAAATCCTGGCACAGGTTGCCCCGAGAGGTGGTGGATGCACCATCCCTGGAGACACCCAAGGCCAGGCTGGATGTGGTTCTGGGCAACCTGATCTGGTTGAAGATGTCCTTGCTCATTGCAAGGGGTTGGCATCAGATGACCTTTAAAGGTCCCTTCCAACCCAAACTATTCTATGATTCTAAGAACTGCAACTGACTCAAGCAAAGGCAGAGCTCACCAACAGCTTAGTAGAGAGGGGAGATGTTATGATGAAGATCAGTGAGTTGCAATCTGCAGCACTGTTTAGACAGCAAAGCTGCATTCTCAGTGCTTTCAATAAGCCATGCTAAGCTGCGTAAATAGCCGTCATGTTGGCAGTGCATTTGCTCAAAGCCTGGTGATTCAAGGTGGGATAGCTGCTGTGGGTATTAGTTATGTAGTCACTATTCCGCTACCCTGGGAGCACACAATCACATTTCTCACAAAGAAGGAGAGGACCTGTGGGAAAAGCCACGTGCAGCGTCTGTTCTAAGCGAAGCACTGCTAACCTCCACGCTTCATCACACTGCTGATCCAAAACAAAAGTAATAAGCTGAAGAAATGCTATTTATTGCCTTTTGCCATTTACACACATGGTATACAAGTAACTCTGGGTGGACTGTTCCTATACATCTGGCCCTGCTACAGGTAGAAGAGAAGAAGCCAACTACTTGACGATTTTTAGCCCTGCCTGGCGTTAGTGAATGACCTGAATGAGTTTTGGGTGTTTCAGTACTTCATCATTCATTAGTCAACTCCCAGGCACAGTGTGTGGAATCTGCAGTTACCACAATGGCTCCAGGCTAATGCAGATGTACACCATGCTGGCTTTAAAGTAGCTTTTAGTATCCAAGCACCACATGCTGCAAAGCCCACCTGAAGGACAAGGTGCATAACCCAGTTCTGAGCTCCACGACGCCACAGCTATGCTGGCTGAAATCTGTCTTTTGTAGTCCTGAAGCACACTACAATACAATCACTTACATGAGTTGAAATCCACTGAGAATCCATCAGCAGTACTGAGTTCACCCCTGGGGTCCCAACACAGGAGGGACATGGAGCTGTTGAAGCAAGTCCAGAGGAGGCCAGAAGATGCTCTGAGGGCTGGAGCAGCTCTGCTCTAGAGACAAGCTGAGAGAGCTGGGCTTGTTCAGCTGGGAGAAGAGAAGGTTCCTTAAGGGGAGATCTTGGAGCAGCTTCGAGTGCCTAAAGAGGCCAAAAATAAACCTGGAGAGGAACTTTTGACAAGGGTCTGTAGGGACAGGACAAGGGGGAATGGTTTTAACCTGACAGAAGGGAGACTGAGATCAGACATTAGGAAGAAATTCTTCCCTGTGAGGGTGCTGAGGTACTGGCACAGGGTGCCCAGAGAAGCTGTGGCTGCCCCGTCCCTGACAGTGCTCAAGACCAGGTTGGACAGGGCTTGGAGCAACCTGGTCTAGTGGAAGGCGTTCCTGCCTGTGGCAGGGGGTTGGAACTGGATGAACTTTAAGGTCCCTTCCAACCCAAACCAGTCTGGGATTCTATGAATCCAACAGCAGATCCACGTCTTTGCCATTGTTTCTTCTTGCGAATGTGATGCTGGGCCTACCAATAGAGGGACTTCCCAAAGCAGCAATGTGAGGGGAATACTCTGACAACTGAAAGAAGTCTAACATTTGAAACCATAAGTAAGGAAGTCTGTACCATCACCCCTGAAAGCTGGGATATGGCAAGTGACGGGGATATGACAGTGCTTTCATTCAATCTATGAGAGTTTCAAATTATGACTGTCAACTAGATTGACTGAACAGCTTATGTGCAAACATAAGCTGGATGCATTGGCATAATAACTGGTCCATCAATAACAGTGGAAGGACAGATTAATAAAAGTTGCTTCTGTCAGAGGACAAATTGAGGACATCCGAAAAGATGAAATTCTATGAATACAATTGCTTCCTGAATAGTAACATTCAGCTCTTGTTCTGATTAGATGGAATTGGTTCAGATGAGCATCAAAAACTTCTGAATGCTTTTCTAAAACTGCTGATGCTTGTCAAAAACACCCTGCACCAACGCCAGAAAAAGACAACAAAGCAAAACACCGCAAACTCAAACCAATTCTGAGAGAATCCAAGGGATTTTGCAGCCGTCCTTATCTGCCCCATTTGTGCCTTCCAAGTTTCCTTATCCGTGCAGTAAATTTGTATCACAGGGTACCTTCAAACTCTGAATAGGTTTGGACGAGTCAGCTGTGCACTGCTTTGCCTTGTGCAACTCGAAGAAAAATAGCCAGGCAGTCAAGCCCATTCTAAACTCTTTACTGTGGGCAGAGATGATGATATATGGGCTGGAAAAAAACCCACAACTTGATTTCTCCAAGAGCAGCACGAGCTAGCCACATTGGCAGGTCGGGAAAATCTTGCTCTGCCTTGTAGTGCTGGACAAATTTGATGGATTAGTCACTTGCTGGGAACTGATATGGAGTACCAAATTACTGTACTGGACATTTCTCTCAACACAATGCATTGTATTATAATATATAAATGTCATTATTTAGAAGGTTGCTCTCTGGCAGTGCTCTTAAAGAAACAGGACTCTGATGTGCTCAGCTCCCCGGGCATTTAGGCACATGCACACATGTGAATAAAAATATCACAGAATCATAGAATCACAGAATAGTTAGGGCTGGAAAGGACCTTGAGATCATCCAGTTCCAACCCTCTGCCATGGGCAGGGACGTTTCACACTAAACCATGTCACCCAAGGCTCTCTCCAACCTGGCCTTAAACACTGCCAGGGATGGAGCATTTACCACTTCTTTAGACAACCTCTTCCAGTGCCTCACCACCCTTACAGTAAAGAACTTCCTCCTTATATCCAATCTAAACTTCCCCTGTTTAAGTTTTAACCCATCACCCCTTGTCCTATCACTACAGTCCCTGATGAAGAGCCCCTCCCCAGCATCCTTGTAGGCCTCCTTCAGATACTCGAAGCTGCTCCGAGATCTCCTCACAGCTTCTCTTCTCCAGGCTGAACAGCCCCAGCTTTCTTAGCCTGTCTCTATACATGAGGTGCTCCAGTCCCCTGCTCATCCTTGTGGCATCCTCTGAGTCTTAGCTGAAACATTTTCTTTTTCCTATTGCTCCAGCAATCCACGTACTCCTCATGAAAATGGAAGAAGAACATGTCAGTAGTTAACCTCCACCTGCTCAAAATGCAGAAAATCCCCAGGTAGAATTTGGAAAGCAGTGGCAGAAGAACCATGTTTTGTCTTTAGAGACCAACATTATATCCATGGAGAGCTGGACATTAATAAGGGAATACTGCCTATAATGTGTTTTGACCAGAAATGGTCACAGGAATGACTACTTGCAACCTTACTCTTTCTGTCTTCTGTCCACAGGGAACAACACTGGGGCATTGAATGAGCTGAACGGTCATCAACAGGAATGCAGTACCTGGGGAAACAGTCAAAACAGCTTCTAATGCTTCCAACCTCAGGATTGTTAGTGGCCCAAATACTGAATCTTCCTCACTCCCGCCATAAAGGAAGCAGGTAAGATTTCCTCGAGAGCAAAAACTCCTTGAATTTATACCAAACACAACAGACTGAATACAAAACAGTGTGTTATGTACAGCATGTGGATGCTACACTGTAAAGTTTATTTTTACATATCCACTGAGGTCTGAGGGAGCTTCCATGTCCAGGATTTGAAGGCACATGTTACATACAGGAGTTCAGAGACAGTGCTGCAGGATTAAGGCCACAACAAGATAACAGCTTGATAACAGTCAGGGATACACTTCCAGCCCTGAGCCCTGGCATCTGCCCACACTTCTTGAAGATGCCCTTGGATCTTCAAGAGCCAGGTACAGGAAATGCATATTCCCTACAGTGAGAAAAGTCATCTAACTTGAATTGGAGGCTTGTGTATTTTTAGTACTTACTACTTCTCATTAAAGGATTTCAAAGCACTTTAGTTGAAAAGGTAGTTTTTACCAGCAGCCCCAGTTTACATGCAAAGGGGTTAGATAAACTGGTTCACATATGTAAGCCTGCTAATGGCAGATTTCATGACAGAGCAGTCAGACCATCTAGGATCATCTTGAAGATCTCTCTCCTACTTTGCCTTCTTTCTTTAGTGTAATCTAGCTGCCCTGAAAGCCCGATATTACTGCTACTGCCTGCTTCATGAATGTGGAAGAAATGAGGCAAAACATAAGAAAACCACAAAGCCTTGAAAATGAGTATCAGAAGAAAAGTGCCAAGGTGTAGAGTTGTGGTCCTGTCTTTCTATCACCCGTTCCGAAGTCTGCATCATTTATTGCAACCTTCTGGACAGAAAAATTAAAACATTCTGATTTTTCCTCTGAAAAAGCAAGTTTTTCATGAAGTCAAATCTTTCAGTAGTATTTTGCTAATGAAAGTGAACTTTCTTCAGTGGGATTTCCTATGAAAAACAGAAAACAATCTCCCAGTGCCTCTAAATTATTCCATTAGATACTGTAGAGTCTGTTTCAGTCTTGGACTGGAAAAGAAGCCCAGATTTTTATTCTGTCCAGCAATCTCTCTGCTCAGAGTCCCTCTATA
Organism: Pezoporus wallicus; assembly: GCF_028554395.1. NCBI lineage: Eukaryota > Metazoa > Chordata > Aves > Psittaciformes > Psittacidae > Pezoporus > Pezoporus wallicus. Next base: position 1,413,948 of record NW_026636333.1, on the reverse strand, counting down.
TTCATTACAGCTTGTCCTATTTGTTCTGTGCCATAAGGCACATGTAATTACAAGTCGGCAGCAAGGATTTTTTATGATATATCTATCAAGTCAGCAACGGTACCATATGAGCAGAGATACAGCATCTGTATTTAGTAAAGACCTGTTAGCTTATATACGTCTGTAGAAACATGTCTTTATATCCATAAATTTGTCTCTTATACAGACCTGTTAGCCTGATCCTGGCAGAACCCAACACTGAACAGATTCTGAAGTGTAAAAACCAGGAGGGAACAGAAAAAGGATTGAAAGGTGTCCTGGGTTTAGCAAAAGCTGACACATCTAATACAGATATTTGCTAAGGTACTTGATTTTCTAAAGGCAATGCCTTATATTCCACCTGCAGACAAAATATTTGAGACAGCGGCATGAAGGGTACCTATGAGACTGGGAAAGCCGAGAGTGGAGGAGCCAAGAGAGAAACAAGGGAGCAGCTAAAAGCTGCTCCTAGTTTCCCAGTGATAACTGGCTGTTCCGAAAGGGGAACTCGTAACAAGACATCTTCATGCTGTTCCTGCAAATCTTTCTGGATACAAATAGCTGATTTCCAGACTGAACTGAAACAACCATGTGTCACAGAGCTGCGAGGAGTGTCAGGGAAGTTACCTGCATCACAAACAGGGACTATTTCAGTGCCATTCACAATGACAGTAGCCCATCCTTCTGGAAAGGGAAGGAGGCACATAAAAGCCCTAAAGAAAAAACTGGATGCTTGGACAGAAGTACCTGGATAGAAGACTGTGGAGAGCGTGCTTATATTGTCATATATTTAGTGATTAACAGTAATTATCAGCCAAAACAACACATAAGACACATCCAAGCCGACAGTCTACATACAGACCTGCTCGGGTGCATTCCTGCAGAACCAGTCTGAAGTGGATCACATGCATGACTGTTTGTGCGAAGAGAAAAACACATGGGAACCAAATAGCAAATAGAAACACACGGTGAAAAGGTAAACGGCTGCAGTCTTTAATATCTCTGGAGATAAATGGCAGGGAAAAACAGCCATTAGAGCCAAACAGCAACACTGGCAGTGAGTAAACAAATACAAATTGATCCTAAGAAAGTGCACCTGGAAATGAAAACAAAGCACATGAACAGTGGAGGAACAAGGTTCAGCAATAACCTTTTTGCAGTAGTAATGGGAAGCAGGAAGGGAATCTTGGCTGCTTTTAAAAGGGGTTATTTAAATCTGAAATGGGATTACAACTGAAACTGTGGGGAAGCAAACATGATGACCTCCTAGATTATAGCAAACATTCCTCCCACATTAGGTTTGCAAACTAATGAATCCTTCCTAATTCTTTGTACAGAGCATCTCTTTTTTGTCATGAGAGACAAGGGGACTGTTAGAGTCCTGTGGTCATGTTATTTTTACTACTGCAATGTAATCTCATCACATAGGGTCGGATCTTGGATGGTTCTGAAGCCCTTCAATTCACATGAAAATCAATAGCATCTAATTGATGCAAGGAACTTCTACTAAGAGGCTTTCTCTGACATGATACATCTTCCAGAGAAAGATCATGTCCACAGCAAACACCTAAAAACTACTCAACTCTAAAAGCCACTCTGTCACTGAACAACAACTGCTTACTTCTGGTCTTTTATAAAGCATATAGTTTTGCTGTAAATGGACTTGGACCTGCACAGAAGAGCACTCACAAGCAACCGAGCAGCAAGCAAAGCAAAAGGAAGACACTACTGTTCAAGTGCTGTCATTCCTGCCTCATGGGAACAAGGTGGCAGTGACTTTTGAGTTTTCTATTGGGCTGTGAGAGAAAAGGAGGTAAAGCAGCAGAAAATGCATTCAAACACGTGATTCTCACCATTACATGAGGTTAACCCTCAGCACGTGTTGAAATGATCAAAACATCAGTGATCAGATTTAAATTGGGGAAAAATACGATGCCACAGAGCCTACCTCCACAGCAAGCAAATGCTACAGAGAATTGCTTGCACACCCAGAAAGCCCACAGCTCTCAGCCATGGTAGCAGCTCAGTAGCTCCTTAGCAAGAGCACTGCAAACAAGAAATCAAGTGCTTGTGTGCTTCCACTGCTGTAAAGGTAAGTCCCATCTCCACTGAGAAGCACAGCAGGAGCCAAAAACTGTGGTCACCCAAGATGTGCTCAGGCATTCAGTGAGGGAAGATGTCCTGGACAAGCTGCTGCAAAGAGACAAATTCAGTGCATGTATCAGAAAACACCAACCAGTGGAAGAAACAACATTCAAGTCTACCTGGGCCACATTCCAATGGATGGGATGGCACAAGGACAAACAGTCCACAGAAGGAGGTCTAGGATTACTGAAGTTCCTGCTGTCACCAGAAGCCTACATGAGGCTTTCTGACAAAGCTGGTGCACACATCTGAGGATAGTAGGAGCCCTGCAGCACCCAACGAACACTTTTTATGTGCCATGGTTTAAAAACTGGCTAGAGAAAGCACATGCTGTTCATGGAGAAGGGAAAGTAGGTATTATCCTTGGGGACCACGATTCAGTTCTCTGCTGTAGAAGTTATGAATTACCTGCTGATCTGATGGGCCTCTGGACTCTGCAAGTCTAGAAACTCACATGATATGGGCTGGAGTTTTCTAAATGTTATTTAAGGCTGTGAAGATGGGAGCATAACCATTAGTTCCTCATCTCCCCTTCACAGGTACTGCAAAGGTAAGTACCTGAATTGTGAGGAACCCAGACGTCACGATATTAATAGCTTAGATTGACAGAAGTTGGTCATCCTTTTTAACAGGGCCTTGCTAATTGGTGGATGACTGAAGGATCCACACGAGGCCCACTTCATTTCTGTGAAAAGCAAGATGAAAAAGGTAAATCTGAAATAACTGAAGCACACTAATCTTCTCTAATTATCTGCATTTCTCTTTAGTACCTTCCATCCTCCCACTACCAACTCCAGTCTGCTCAGGCAGTTATCATGGCAGGAAATAAAGAAGATGTCAGCCACACAGCTATTTGTATCCCCATCGCAGCTGCAGTGAAGAACAGGGTGATGAACAAGGGGAAATGCTAACAAGAAGCAGAAGGTATCCATTAACCTCTTCAACAAGGAACATCGAACACTGTGTTTTATTAGGGAGAAGAGGACAGCTTAAGAGTTACCACTCCTTCCTGCAAAGTTTAATTAGGCTGTGATCAACAGCTGTAGTATATTTACCCAACAATGAACTAAATTAGCCGCTGCTTCTCTGAAGAGGGTTCTTGGACCTTTTGTTCATGGCTCCCTGAAAATAGCACCTCAACACTCAACAGCAGTCAACAAGACAACAAAAAGAAAGTATCATTACGTTACAATTTTGGTCCCTTTTTCCCTTCATGCCTACCTCTTCCCCTCATTCTCAACACAGACATGAAAGAGCTAGGAAAGTTTCAGGCAACAAAAATGATCAGCCAAATGGCACAACTTAAATTCAGAACTTAACGGAGAACTTAAATAGGCTAGAGTTCTTCAGCCTGGAAAAGAGATGGCTGGAGTGGTTTATAATAAGGGCATATGAAATTATGATTTGAAGGGAAAAGACGGCAATTATTTTTCATAAGTCAGAACCTGGACGTTCACAGTAAAGTAATCTGAAAACTTTAAAACCACATCGTTTGTTTCTCAAATGATGGTTACTAAATTGTCACACTTGGGTCCACAACCCGTCATGCGAGTACAAAGGGTTCCAAAAAACAGTAAGAAAAAATCTTGGAAGAAAGGTCCATTAAAAGCTATTACACAGGCTGACGCTGATGAAGCTTTTATCTTAGGAAGTTCCTCTGTTACAAATTGCTGGAAATTGGGAATGCCAAGGAATGCCCCACTTTATACAGGCTCTGTTCTCATATTTTCCTTTGACCATTGGTAGACAGCATGAAGTTCCTGCTCTGATCTGATAATCATTCAGTGTCTGAATGGTGTCAACTATTTTTGGAAGCCAGCGAGGATGGTGACACTCACTTATTGCACAAAACCAGTGAGTATACAGAGCTGCACCATCAAACTTCTGCCTCAGTCCCAGATTTATGGTACAGCTCCTACCTACATGGAGGATGTTATTACAAGACTGCAAATGATGCAAGTCACCAACTACACTGTGGATTGTTGTCCTACCTGGTTACCATTCAAAGTCTTTACCTTATCTCATTACTGAATGTGTATTACTCAGATATTCAGTTCTTTTACTACAGCCTTTCTTGAATCAGAAAGAACAACTGAAGAACTCTTCAGTGTTACTTCTACAGTTAATCAGAAAGTGCAATGAGATTCATCCAAATAAAAGACCCCATTCAGCCAGGATCTTTCAAGTCATAGCACACAGCTGGATCTAAAGACGTGTAACTGCTCTGCTAGCTGAAGTTAAATATTAAGGGAATGCTGAAAACAGTAATAATAGGAGGCAGAGTATTTTTAAGGCTTGTGGCTGAATTATCCCAGGGGGGAAAACAAAACATGATAAGCCACCAAAGCATGCTGGTATCAGTTCATCCAGATCATAAAACTACACAAATCTTTGCTGCTTGCTTTCATTTGTGCTTGTATGTCATGGTTTTAGCATTCAAAAGATCAGTCAGGCTTACAGAAGCCTCATGCAATATTAAAATGTTTACACAACCCCTTTCTGTGCTTTAAGCAGCAGCAAGTTCTGATTGTGCAGAGAACAACAAAAAAATAGGTTCCACATCTCAAGAGAGAACCCTAATCCAGTCCAACAATGGTCTCCAAGCATCTTATGATTAATCAGAGCAGTAATTCTGCATTAGTTAGCACCATTTGCATTCCACCACTTTTCCTTACTTAGCCTTTGTTTCAAAGTTGCTTCTAGGCTCAGATGTATCAATAAGCTAAAGAACATGCTTTATTTTAAGGAATTGTCTCTTCAAAATAATCTTGTTGAGCATTCAAGCTGTATATCACAAGCCAAAGATTAAGATACCTAAACGAGCATGCCACTTTGATCTAAGTAGCATTTTACAGAACCACTTGATGCTTAATGAGATGCAAGTACTATAAGCTGTTAGCTTCAGCAGAGAATCTGGAGAAGACCTCCACTTTATTGTACCTTGCCTTAGCAGCACGAATTTCTTCATGGCAAAATACCACGAACAGAGTAAAAAGGAAGGAGCCTGGGGGAGAAGACAGAAAAGAGTTCTGCTTAGTGTGAATGGACTCTGAGGTTAAGAGGACCAGCTTGCTCAGATACGCAGCTAGAATGGGTCTGTTTCAAAGGATAAACAGAACTCTACAGAAAAGTGGTACACAACATCTGTCCTCCTTACATACCCACTTGAAGTCTTGGACCACAATTCAGACGGAAGCAGCAGACCTCCATCCCAGGCAGTTTTCATCAGCACATTACTTTTCTGGTCCTCTCTGCTACAGAAACACTCCATTTACACCACGCTCAAAGCTCAAGCCTCAGTTCCCAGCTCTCACAGATTGCTGCAGCCTTGCCAGAGTAAAGAAGTCAAACTTAGTCACAGGCTGGGGTCATGTATATGATGGACTGCGGGATCATCTTCTCACTGTTGCATACCACTTAGCAGCATACTTTATCCACATGCTGAAGCTACAGCCTCATACTAGTCTGGCTAATAACGAAGACATTCTTTCTGTACCTTCATTTCCATCAGCTCTTTTTATGATGTTTCCTCATTAACTATAAAGTTAAACATCTTACTGTGTGTTTTTCATTAAAGATTTAGAACTTGGATAAAACCAATCTGAAAAATTCATGCTCTGCACTTGGTCTGACCATCCCTCACACAGCTGCTTGGCTGGGGGTCCTCTGATGAGCACGATGAGCTGCATATGCACTAGCAAATGCCCTGCAGGTACCCCTGGGCTGAGCAGCCATGCTGAAAAGGGCAGTTAAAGAAGGCACCAGAATAAACAGGAGCCTGTTTAATCCCACACTGCAGCTTTCCGAGGGGATCACAAGGAGGAGGCTTCTGTAACTCTTTTTTCTATGAAATGTCCTTAGAAAGGTTTCATTCTTTAGAGCAGCAGGGTTTGCATCATTCAGTTAGAGCTGGAAAGCACAGGTTTGCAAACCTCCTCATGATGCAGTGCCTGTTACAAACAACTCATTACAACCAACACCCACTCTGAAGTGGTAGCATCTACAGCCGCATTGCCAGCACAGGGCTGCCTGTTCTGAGCCAGACCACAGCTCCAAGAATGGTGTGAAGTTTTCACACTTCACAGCTAAGCCTGGCCCCGAGTTCCTTATTTTAACCCAGGCAGACAGTTCCCAGCAATACACAGTCCAACATGCATTAGCACTCGTTCTTTGATCCAGTGATGAGCTCCATGTATCAACCAGCCACAGTTATTGATTTTTTTAACTTGTTTACTTTCAGGGATTCTCAAAAGCGCTTCTTTTCTGACAGAGCTGAAGGCGCTGGGCTTCACAAAAGGGGAGAAAGAATGAAAGGCTTGATAAGACTATGTAGCATTCACTCAAACAAAAGAGCTGCAGAAAACCAACACCTAAAAATACCCAGCAGTGTTTCCCCCTTGTTTCGAGGCATAGTATTTGCCTCATTTAATATCACAGACAGCTAAAAATCAGTCTAAATACACTTGCTTTATTATCACCTCAGCTGCTTGCTCTTAAAAAACCCTCACAAAGCCCCCGAACTGCTCCTTCCAGAAAGATCTGCTGCCTTCTCATTCTGTCTTCTCTTCTCCAAGTCCTAACTTGCACATCTCTTCTCTGCACAAATTAATATTATCTGAGTAATTGAATCCTCAGCTCTGCCACAGAACTGGGAAAGCATGTGTGTGGAAGGGAGGGGAAGTCACTGCGGGAAAGAGGGTGAAAGGATATTGCATCCAATATCCCTTGCTTAGCTCATCTGAAACCTGCTTCCCAAGAAAGTGCCCTACAGCCAGTAAGTTGAAGCCTTATGAAGTGGGTCACCCTCAGCTTTTCCTGCTGGAGTTGTCCCGTTTTGTACAAAATGCTTGAATGTGGCCATTCCAATGGAGAGAAGATGATGCAGTGACCTTCCGGAGACAAGTCCCATATGGTAGTTGGGACACTGGAGCTCCACCCCCTGCTGAAATGAATATTCAAGAGCTCTGCACAAAGTGGAGCAGCATCTGACAGGGATGCAGAATCCTGCCTCCCCCTCTGAATGCAGCACTGTTTGATGGCTGAGATGCTCTCCTGCCATGTGGGAGTTGAGTCCAAACTCCTTCGGGCAGAGAAGGAAATTAAACCTGGAATCCTGCACCCTGGATGACCACACTAACCAGTTGCTTAAATACACAAAAGAAAACCACTGCCTGTTTTCATAAACCTAACTCCTGATACTTTTACCAGCTGCAAATATGAAGTTAATATATCCAGAATTTGTAAATAGTTCCAAGAAAGAATAATTCTTTTTCATCAAAGAAATTATTCTGGAGAGATGCAGCCAAAGAAGAACAGTGAGCTATAATTCAGACTGCAGAAAGAATGAATGAATTGCCCTTCAGCCAGTGCTGAACACTGGTGGTGTCAGCATATTGTATCATCCTCAGGCAACACTCTCAAGGAAAGAATTAACAGTATTTACTTTATCAGTTTACACTCAAACAATTCAAGAGTAATCAGATAAAAGTCCCAATGAATACAAAAGGCTCTAGGAAGTCTTGCTAACAGGGATTGGTACTCTGACACCCTCACCTCCTCACAGACCTCATGAAGAGCTGTGACTGCAACTCCTGTGTGCACAAACCTCTGCGGCTGGGACCTCTGCAAGCATCTCTCCTGCACTGCACCCACTTGTGCTGAACAACCTCATCTGGAGCTGCCTCACACAGCTCAAGATGATGTGGTGTGGTGCTGCACGTGTGGTCCCCAGTGTACCAGAGAGCAGTTTTGGGGTTCTCAGTTGTCAACTGACTAATTGCTTCAGAGAGATCTGTGTGGAACGTACGTGCCCAGGAACCTTTGTGGATCTGAGCCCAGGGAATTTTAAGACATCTCTTATGTATTAATTTGCACTGAGAGCTCACATTTCTGGGATGGAAGGTAACTGCTCACCCAGCTACTTCCTTCCTTCCTGTCTCATTAGAACTGCCCAAAGGGGTTCAAAAATACAGTGCTGTAAATTCAAACTCATCTTAAAAACCAGAGAGAAAGAAAAAAAGCCCACAAGAACAGTTTGCCCAATCAAATACAACAAATGCAGCTCTAGAACATATTTTAGTCTTTTTAAGTTTAAAACAAAATACATCAGAATAGTAAATATCTTGTCTGCTTTTTTAAAGCTAGAAAATCAAATATCTTCCGCTGGTGAATTTGTCATATTTGATTTGAAAAGCACTGATTTTTCTCTTCTGTGTTTCATTTCTAAATGAATATATACAATGTAAATGAATTTATGTAATATATACAGCCTCCTTTCAAAGAGGGCCATTTGTCAATGGTACATTAGCTGAGCTCTAAGCTGCTAGCACAACTGACACAAAAATAGAACAACTGCAACATAAAGCTATACGCAGCCCATTGCAGATGCTGAAACCTGTTAATGCCGTATTTATTAGCAAGTTACAGAGGATATGCTACAGTATTTTCAGGCAGCATCTGACCAAAGCATACATGTGTGTAGTAGACAAGTACATGCGTGTGTGTACATGAGTGCAGCATCTTCTTCTAAACGGTATTTACCTCATTGGATGCTTAAGGAAATATTCTGCATAGTGGCCAACTTCTCTCCCTGTTTCTTCCCTGCCCTGTGACAGGAGCTGGCTGAAAAGAGTAGGAAGTGTGAAGGTATGGGGGAAGTTTTCTACTCTCTTGCATAAAAACAGAAATGAAAATTCTTTTTAAAAGATCTGGCTAAACCACGTTTGTTTCCAAACTGGAAACGTTGCTACAGTGGCTCACAGCTACTGAAGCAGGTCAATCTGCCACTCATTGCTGCAGTCCAACCCCTGCAGTGCACTGAACCTCCCGGGTCAGGCCAACATATGCATTGTTGATGGCCCTGGCTGAGAGGCACCATGGAGGGCATAGCTGAGTTGATGCCAACTCCACAGGGGAGCTCACGTCTCTGAATACTCACAGGCAAGCATCCAAGTCCATATATTTTTGAAAGCTCCTGATTTTAAACCCAAATACTGGAGGCTGGGTTTGCTCTACTTTACTATTCCCCAGCTTTGTCACATGCCCAGGCAGCCAAGAAGGCCAACAGCATCCTGGCCTGTACCCGCAATAGTGTGGCCAGCAGGATTAGGGCAGTGATCATCCCCCTTTACTGGGCACTGGCAAGGCTGCACCTCGGATCCTGTGCCCAGTTCTGGGCCCCTCACTACATGGGAAACACTGGATCAGGTCCAGAGAAGGGCCTGGAGCACAAGTGTGATGAGGAACAGCTGAGGGACCTGGGGGGTTTTAGTCTGGAGAGCAGAAGGCTCAGGGGGGACCTTATCACTCTCTACAACTGCCTGACAGGAGGATGAAGATAGGAGGTGGCTGGGCTCTGCTCCCAAGGAACAAGGGATGAGACAAGAGGAAACAGCCTCAGGCTGCACCAGGGGAGGTTTAGACTAGGTATTGGGAACAATTCCTTCCCCAAAGGGCAGTCAAGCTTTGCAACAGGCTGCCCAGGGCAGTGGTGGAGTCACCGCCCCAGGAAGTGTTCACAAACCATGTAGACAAGGCCCCCAGTGACATGGGTTAGTGGTGGCCTTGGCAGTGCTGGGGAACAGTTGGACTGGATGACGTTAAAGGTCTTTTCCAACCTGGTTGATTCTATGAAAAAGAGACTGGGGTTTGTTTGGTTGGGTTTTTTGTTTGTTTTTTTTTTTCTTGTTTTTCTTTTTTTTTCCCACAAAACCTTACCAGTTCTGTCAATTCCAAGAGTGGAGGGTTGGGTTGTTTGGTTTTTCTTTAAGAAAAGATATCAAACACTGTAAGACTTGCAGTAAAATTGCAGGAGTTGGCGAAAGTGCAGCTGTAATTACAGAGGGCTGTTACTCTCTGTGAAGTTGCAGAGTGTTTCATACAGGTGGCATCCATCAGCTAGAAGCCAGCAGACCAGGCCAGGCCAGACCCTGGCCATCGTGGGGCCATGCAGCACAGACAGCACCTGCCAATTCAGGTGCTTCATGCCAAAGGCATCATCTACAGCACTTACATGGCATCAAATACAGCTTTGCTCACCATCGCTGGTGCTGCAATAGCCCTGAAGACACCAAGTTTTAGCTGTATGGATTACAAGAGTGGGGAAGATCTAGTCTTCACAAAAATGATATTTGTGACTTAACACTATAAGACTCTTAGGATTATTTTAGTTTGCAAGCCATCTATCCAGATTTTCAAGGGTATAATGCTTTCGCATGAAATAAAGGCACTAATACCCTGACTAAGCCGTTTCTCTATATGATGAAAGGGAGATGGCTATGGTTCAAAGCTGAAATCAGGTTTAACTGGTATTAACTTTTAGGAGAATGTACCACATTTTAGCCAGATATTTAGACATGTAGTTGGCTAACATCTGGGGGTTTATGGCTTTCTTACAGAGAACTTAGATTCTCTTTGAGCACACAAGACCAGGTACTAGACCATTCACAGATTTCTAGAAGGCAGAATGTGAATTACAATTAGATGTATCTATCTAATCAAGATCATGTCTTAATATCCTAATTATACAGTGTCAGCAGCTGGATGAAATATGAGGTATTGAGAACTACTGACCAAGCAATTTTAAAGGTTGGCCTAGCATTTTTCACATACCTCGAGGCGGGAGAGAACTGGTACTTTGTTTCTGAGGAATAATGAGGTAAGGATTAAAATAGGGATCATGACCAACTAATCCCTAATTGCCAAATGAATCTGTGTAGCGGTCTACGAGCTGTATAAACAAATGCTTACTCCACTCCTATAAAGCCTTTCCATATATAGGAAAGCTCCTACAACCTGGCTCCAATTACCTTTGAATTAGAAACACCATTTTGAAATATCCTATGGAAACAGATCTGCAGCCTGATCTCGGTTTTGATTCCCTGGAGAACATCTGTCCCAACACATGTTAACAAAACATGTCAACATAGCAACCTATGATACATGTTTTAAAATTCTACCTTCTGAGCGTTTCTGGTCAGGAGAAAGTGGGCTTGGTACAGTGGTGGCAGTCCTCGGGGCTGAAGTGCTGCTTAAAGATAGTGTTAGATGCCCCCTCTTACTATTTTATTTAATTGAAATAATTTACATACTAGTGAGTATGAGTTCTAGGAGTATAGCTGAGAAAAGCCCATTAATAACCTGCACCTAGACAAAAATAGACACATAAATAGAAAAGCATCCTCTGAGTCAGCTTCCAGTCATTCAGACTTGAGTAAAAGACTGAACAGCTAAACCATGGAGTGGGAGATGAGGGGTACAAGGAGACAGAGCTGAAGAATACCCTATATTCAAGGTGAGGGGGAGCTCAAATTTGCCCTCTCATTTCCCCTTCTGTGCTCCTTTGCAAATTTCTACCCATTCATTTTGTATGTTAAAAGACTATCAGAGCAAATAAAGGGGAAAAAAAAGTGAGTATTAGACTACTGGTAAAAGATAGTCCCTCAGAGGGGGCAGCAATAAGTAATACCTGAAAATAATTGTTTTTTTTTTCATTAAAAAACAATTGGGACTGAGGGAACAGGAGACTCAGCTAAGGTGTGATTTAAACTCAGCTCCAAAAATAATGAGGGGAAAAATATATAGATTATAAAAATAAATACAGGTCTAACGTCAAAGCTACCTCATGTACGTGGGTGCAGGTCTTGATAAAAGAACATTTAGTCGAAGGACTAAATGTTCTTTGCTGTTTCACAGCCCCTTAGTCTCCCTGTTCTTGGAGCATGTCCCTCACTTGGTGCCTGACCTGCTCCTGGTGTTGCCTGTATAAAGAACTGCCACGGTCTTCAGCATATGGATCTGGGGTCTAATTTACGGCAGCTGAGATCCACACTATTTTTTTTCATTCTCCATATACACCAGCACTAAGACTAATACATTCCCAGTGCTGGCCATTTTGCCGGCATGAACATACTCATGTAAAGGTGGTTTACTCTAGTTCAGGAAAGCAAGCAAGCTCCACATCATGTGTTGAGTGACTGACACACGAGCAGTGCTGCAGGCTTCAGTGTTTGGGTTGCCATAACCGTGTGCCAGAGCAGCAATGTCCACAGTCACCGCCAGTAATCTCCAGTTATTTGGGCATCCCGTTGTCATACTGTCTGACTGTGAATGCTCACCCAAAGCAATACAGTACCCAGGGTTGGACCATGTGACAAAGCTTTGATTTACACACGGGTAAGCAATTGTGTACACAGCTGTACTGGACTTCATCTAGACATACATTTTGATGTACTAATAGTCACATTAGTCGCCCATTTCAACCACGAACTTTATACACTGAAGATATTTCGGGCTCTGGATTTCAGAAGAAATCCTTGATTAAGAGCCAACTCATAACCTTTAATTAATAAGCAGACATCCAAGCACAACATCCTTGAACTTTTAGAAGAATTAGCGTAAGAGATCCAAGCAATTAGTTAGTGGGTTTCAAATCAGACAAGACAAGAGTGCATGAAAGGAGAAAAAATGTTTTTTTTCTGAAGAGATAACAAGATATAATCCCTATTCCATGGAGGAGGGGAAAGAGAGAGAGAGAAGAAAAAAGACAGATGTAAAAGTACTGATTCCAATTCAACATTTCCTTCTAAACATCCATGCTATTCTGTGCCTTCTGGATTCTTGCCAGCTCCAAGAGGCTCTCATTCTGGCTTACCCACAGCCATCTCCCAGCAGAAGGTGCAGCAGGACCTCACTCATGAACTCTGTCCCAATTCTGGCAGAACCAGAGATCCCATGAGATCAGATGACAGCGTGGTTGTGCAATTGAGTATCAACAGGAAAGTCTGCTTTACAAGGCCCCACTCGGTGATCCTCGGTAAACCACTTAGCTGCAGTCTACACATTTATATAATCTACCTACCTAATAGAACTGTAATGAGGATTCATTAATTTTTCAAGTGCTTTGAGATCCTTGAATGAAAGCAGGAACTCTTCCTTGCAGTGCTTTAACCCTGCTAAGTCCAGACTGGCTAAAAAATGAGGAAACACAGGACATGAACAAAATAAAAAGCCCAGTTAGTATTCAGATCTCAGGAGGAGTTTGCATCAATTTAACATGGGGGAAGAGCTGGACTTCTGCATCTGAAAGAAGAGAGGAAAATAACATGTTCCATTCCCATTCTAGGCCACTTCTAGTGAAATTTCGTAACATCTGCTGATGGTAAATACTTCAGACTAGAAGAATCTTTTTAACACTACTTTTTGCAAGACTGTACTATTCACAAGAGTTACCATTTGTATGTGTTTAAGAAAACCACCCCTCAGAAGATTATTTCATGCTCAGAATGAGAAGACCCAAGATCTCACTGCTGACGTGAAATGTGTAATGTCACTGGGCTACACATTCAAATCCCATTTGTCATCCATGGCTTGACATTCGTTCAACAGATAAGAGCAAGTCTGTTTGAACTAAATATTGATCGAAGACAGGTTCTGTGCCATTTACTATCCAGCACGTTTCTGTGACACAGACCTCACTGTTAATTCTTTCCCTTCATGTTTTCTGGGTGCTCTAATAGCTTGCTTTTACCAAAATCTTTGTCACTTTGGGCATTGAAAATGACCTCCTAATATTTGTACATTCAGTCCCATCTTACTCAAATCCCAGTGTTTTGTATTGCTTTTCAGAAGCAGCTCTTGATGTAAAACTGTAAAAGCAGTTAAGCAAATTATGTGTTCAGTTCCCACTATATAGCAAACAGAACTTTAGTACATCCCTTTTGCTGGTAAGCTCCTAATCTAAATTTTGAGTCATATGCAAATAAACTTGGCTGTTCAGAAAAAGCCCAAGTTCCTCACATGACAGTTAAGCTTCCTAACCAGGAGATGGGGAGGAAAGAAAGCATTCTGAGTAGCTTGCAAAAAGCAAAGCCTGAAATGCTCACACAGGAGCGCACATTCAAGCACCTGCATGTGGTGCTTATCTTTGCATGCACAGGTAGCCTGGGCTGTGCTTACATCTTTTGTTGGGGCAGCTTTGTTTGCCATTTCCCTAACAAATGCACACACAACCAAGCTCTTCGTGCCTCCTTAATCCCAGTTTAGACTGGGAGCACACTGTAGATGTAGAAGCGGGGAGTCATTGCTGTTCTTTGACTTTCACAGGTATGAAGGAGGGTACATGGTCTGCAGAGGAGAGTGGGAGAAGCCAGCTTCAGTCCAGCTGCTAGGGTGTTTCCATTTTTTATCCAGGTTGAAATGTTACACAGGGTATCTCTATAGGCTATCTGGGGGAATTTTCTCAGCCATCTGGCTAGCCACACGTACTCCTCCATACTTTTGGCTGCGCATTGTATAGAGTCAACTTTTTCAATAGTTCTGCTTGACAGAAATCTCACTACACTTCAAAAAATTATTAAGTTATAGCCAACGGGGACAGTGGAACACAGGACCTTTTGGTGGCAGCCACAGGGCAGCTGCAGACTCACAGGCCTCTCCTTATGACAGTAACACAAGACCTGACCATCAGTGTGCACTTGCAGCACAGAAACCAACTGTGTCCTGGGCTGCATCCCCAGCAGTGTGACCAGCAGGTCCAGGGAGGGGATTATCCCCCTCTATTCTGCTTTTGTGAGACCCTCCTTGAAGGCCTGTGTCCAGCTCTGGGTGCAACAACACAAGAGGGACATGGACATGCTCGAGCAAGTCCAGGAGGCCACAAAGATGCTCCAAGGGCTGGAGCACCTCTGCTACAGAGACAGGCTCAGAGAGCTGGGCTTGTTCAGCCTGGAGAAGAGAAGGTTCTGGGGAGACCTGAGAGCAGCTTCCAGTGCCTAAAGGGACTACAAGAAACCTGGAGAGGAGCTTTTAGAAGGTAGTGACAGGACAAGGGGGAACAGCTTTAAACTGAAAGAGGGGAGACTGAGATTAGACATTAGGAAGAAATTCTTCCCTGCGAGGGTGCCGAGGCTGCTCGAAGAAGCTGTGGCTGCCCCATCCCTGGCAGTGTTCAAGGCCAGGCTGGACAGATCCTGGAGCAACCTGGCCTAGTGGAAGGTGTCTCTGCCTGTGGCAGGGGGTTGGAACTGAACAGTTTTTAAACTCCCCTCCAACCCAAACCATTCCATGATTCTATGATATTTTTCTTCTCCTGACCTCCAAAAATGATCAAATTGCCACAGGATCAGTAAGACATCAGTGTATAACTCAAAAATGCAACTACCCACCAGTAGAATTAGGTCTCTTTCACATGCAAAATGAAGGGCCCCTGCAGAAGCTGCTCAAGTAATGAAGAAGGCAGTCAATGCTTTCAAGGGGCTGCACTTGTTAATCTTTTTTAAGAGATTAAGTCAGTATTTAGGAGAGGTTACTTCACCAAAGAAGGAGAAAAAGAACAAGAAATTATACAGAATGCTCCATCTTCATATAGAAGGTCACTGAACTTCCAGGATGTCCAAAATACGTATCAAATGAGGAAGACTTATCCCTTTTTCACAAATAAAGAACATTTCAGAGAGTTCAGAAAAGAATTCAGAACATGGCCATAGTTATGCAAGCCAGACTAAATAAATAAATAAAACAAACCAAGGCTGCCCTAAAGGAAATGTTTCCTACTGGGAGTCAGGCTTAGCCTTAACTTCAAGAAGCTCTGTAGAAGTTTCTCTGAGATGGCTGATTATCCCCATCTCTAGAGACTTCAACCTATTTTTGGCCACATACATGTGCTTCAGTAGGGATGAAAAAAAGGAAGGAAAAAGAAGGCAGCAGAGAGCAAGAGATGAACGTTCAGTTGTGTTCTTGCAGAGTTTGATACAAACACAAGTCACAATAGGATATTACGATGATAATTTTATACATTATAATGTCCATATGAATATAAACACGCGTCCCTTAAGACATTCTTTACTTCTGTTAATACTTCAGAAATTATTCATCTGATTAATGAATTATACACTGAATTTATACATTAATGCCTAATACTTAGGCCCAAATAATTTCTGGGCTAATGTATTATTTAAAAGCACGTAGGAAGACTAGAAACTGGGTTAATTTACTAGTATCTAGCTTAGGGCTCCAATTTTCTTCAAGACAAATTCAGTACACGAACAGGCAATTGGACATGTAAGGACATAAACTTCCAGATGTTTCAGTTAGTAGAGCTGTTTAAACAGATTATTTATATAAAATGGAGACTACAGCATAAGTCACACTTCAAAATGGTAAACTCGGAACTAAAAGTTCCCGAGAAGGATTTTATGAAGTTTTGAATACCCAAAATAGATTAATAATACCCGAGATAGAAAGAAGCAACACCCATGACTCTGCTGATCTTTTAGATCCTTTGCTCTTAGACACAAGCAGAAGCTGCCCACGTTCTCATGCTCCATGGCAAATGCGGTGTCAGATCTAGCTAAATAAAAAGAGAGGGGGAATAAAAGCACTTTGCCAGAGTTACATGCAGGACACACTGACACGGGCATGTACTCCACAAACATCACTTCTCTTCTGAAGAGCCTGTTTCTGTCCCTGCAGTTCGAGGGTGCAATATTCAGAAAATTCTATCAGATGGAAGCCCAACTTCTATTTCTAAATCAGCCTACCCGATTGATTTAATCGCATTAGTATATGCAGATATCCTTATCAGAGATGGCTATGCACTTCATTCCAACCTTAAAACACGCATACGCACAAACCCAAGCAAACATTAGGGACTGATTAAACAGAAGCTGTCAAATTCATTGATTCCACCTCAATTACATTTTCCTAAAATAGATACAGATCAACTATGTTTAAAGATTTAACAATCCCCATGTGATGGGCAATCTGACATACAGTTTAGATGAGTTTTGCAGATTTTACTTACTGAACAAGCAATTCCTTTTAATCAATACATTGGTTTAAGATAAGACTTCTGGACACTTGGCAGCAAAGGATGGCTTGGCAAAACTATTCCTAGTGTTTTATTTATACTCTTGTAAGTGTGACACTTTGCTATTGCTGACATTGCCCATCAGTCTTTCCATCACAATACTAGCTCCATCTTCCCCAGAAGAAAAGAGCACAGCGAGTTGGTAATCAGTTTCTTTAGGATTCAAGCTTTCCCATAATAGAATACCTTAACGCATTTATTTCTGAGAGAGGATAAGATGTACTAGATGAGACATTACTCAGATGGAGTCTTTGGCAGATGATCAGTGTGGAGAATTCTCTTTTATTAAGCTTTAAAGGCTGAAAATTAGAAGCAAAGAACATAGTAAGTGGAAAGTCTTGGGCAACATTTTCTACAGGCACTGTGGTCTGGGCTGCTATATTAGAGTCCTATAAGATGCCTCTTCAAAATACTGCATTTAAATTAATCCTTTAGTAACTTCCACACTGTGTCTTTTAGTACGTGTTATGCTTTACACCTTAATCATGTACTAAAAAATACTAGCAGTTCCATGCTCTGTATTAATTCAGGAGTTACTACTCCATATTCACAATATACTGCACTTAGACAGTGGCTCAATTATTTCAATATACTGCCAGCTTTCAAGGGAAAATGTTCTGCCCTGGACTCACTACTCAAAAATAGGTGCATGTAGAGACTAACAATAAGGGCTCCAAGGAGAGACAATCAACTTTAAAGGGATGTCGATGAACCACTGAATAGATTTACTCGATAACTGCTGCATGAGAGGAACTCAGAGTTTCACATGATTGCACCACATCTTATATCTCTCTCAAATACATTCTGAAGTCTCACAAGTTCTGCCTTTTAGGACACTGCCACACAAAAAGAGCAGGGCAAGGCTTATTCCAGCATTTGCTGTACAGCCAACCATAAATATTTTGAATTCAGCTGTCCCTAAGTGAGAAAAGGGTAGAGACTATTAAACAGAAATCAATGGTCATGCTTCATGTATTACTTGATGTTTTACTTTTTCCAGTGCTTTGATTATAAAATGTGGCACAGAATGAGTAGATGTGCATCTCCTGCTTTACGCTATTTTTCTTCCCCTGCTTCGCTGCCTTCCCTGTTCCTTGCTCTGTTCTTTTGCATCCTAGGGGAAAGCAAATTAATTTCTGAAGGGAGATGGTGCAGTCTCCACGTTTCTCTTCTCTTGGACGGCAGCACTCTCACACTCCAACACTTACAAACACAAAGCAAACTGCACAGTGTGAGCTTAAATGCAGACTAGATCAGAGATACTTACAATCACCTCTCGATTGTTGCCAAGTGGTGTATGCAATATTTAACACCAGGTTGAGCGAAAAGCATAACGGGCAACTGTTCACTCCCCAAGCCCATCACCACCACAGCTTGCACCCTCCCCAGGGGTCTCAGCAGAGTCCAAAGACAGGGTGAGCTCAGGGTGATTCAATTTCTTGTGGCTCCTAAAAATAGTCCTATAAAAGCAAGAACAAGTCTCAAACAGGAGCTGCTTATACCACTATTTGTGTTACAGCTCCACAAAAGGAGGCCGGGATTTAGGAACTTAAGGTGCATCAGAGCTTTTGAAAACATATATCCTGTGCTTTGTGATCAATCATATACTGAGAAGAGTGAACAGCCAATGCCAGCATTTTACAAACATCCCAAGTGGTGGAATATTTCCACCAGCTTCTGGACTACTGGTTTTGAATCTGATGCACACAATCACCAGTGACCTGGAAATACAGTTATTTGTTAACAGCTATATACAGTGTTTTATTCAATTGATAAAAGGGGATATGAGAAAAGGGGAGTTAAAGAATATTTTATTGAAAACAATACTCCAGATGCATCCAGAACAGTCATCTGGGAGATGTATAAAACCATGTCATATGGAATAGAGGGTTTTTTGTTCCTCCAAAAGAAAGTAAAAATACAATATAACTTATAATTAGTGTGAACAGAAACGAGGTTAAATTCAGTCATATATTGCCAGAATGATTCTAGCTGGCTGAATGAAAAAAAGCTTACACTAACAGAATTTCAGCTAGAAGTGAGATATTTATCTGTGTTGCAAGACAGCAACAATGACAGAACCACTACATTCACATGCAGGTTTCTAAAATGAATTTTTGTCCATATAACCGACTGCCAGAATGCCAATATTGTCTCTATACACTTGTCTTATTATGGTGTTCTTATTCTCTTGAAGGCAACGACTGTTTTCTTGCTCCAAACATATTTCAGTGTTTTTCACTGGTCAGGTGAATCTTTGACTAGGGGACTTAGCTAGAAACACTGAGGAGGGGGGAAGGAGGAGAAGCAGCAGCACAAGATAATTTACATAAGTGCATTGCAATTATTTCTCCTTAATTATGCATGCAGCTGGCTCTATTTTAAGACATGCCATTGCAGTGCGCACACAAGCACTGAGGGTATCTGTCACTTCACGTGTCAGACCTTTAACATTTTCACCCACCTGCCTGCGAATCACTAGGTGCAACCAAAAAGAAGCAGTCAGGCTTGTGGCCACCTGCCATTCATCAGCTCTGTAAGAATACTGCTGCTGCCTCTTGATATTTCTCTCATGGGAAGGCTTTTTTGCACTGTATTCAAAATAAATGGTCAATTTGCTCTTTACTAAGTTACTCCATTTACTTCTCATTCACTAGCAAACTAAGCAGCCTCATTTTTGAAAACAGTTACACAAACCTAAGCTGTCAGTTAAAAATAAGTTGAATTAGGGAAAAAAGATTTACAGAGTTGTGTTTATTAACACTGGCTAAAGATGAAGCAATGTTAAACTCAAGCTTTAACCTCCTCGCAAATGACACTTTTCTGGACAAAGATTCTGGGTTTCATCCCTGATGTTTTGTTCACGTACATACTGAGGAAGTGTTATGTTTGTCCATGCTTTCAGAGCATGGGGGAACCTTAAATTTGGTAGAAGATTCTCATTCTGTTGCACCAGTGCTATATGGAGGTGCTGAGGAGAATCAGGCTCTTTCCTCAAACACAAGGCCAAACCTGGAAACCTCCACCATCCATGTCACAAGGACACCTGCCATGACTGTAAAATACAAGCACAGTGAGTGTGAAGTTTACTAATCTAAGCTGTAGCTCTATCTCCGCTGAACAGAAAAGAAACAAAATTGACATAGAAACTCTCATTCTTACCTAGCAGACCATTATGTCTGTCCTGTGCCATCACATCTGCTCACAAACCTCTTTATACTATGCTTGCATTGTTCACTGCCTCTGCCCAACTCCTGCCACTTCTCTGGGACAAAATATCTCATGAGGACATTACTCACCTGGCCTCAATATTGGAGTGGTCATAATAACATGAAACAGTGAATAGTGCAGAACAGTTAATAGTCTAGTATAAGTTACACACACCTAATATTATTGAAATAATAGGCTGCTTCCTAATCTGATACCCTATAAACTGCTTAGCTAGAAGCCAGGGTATTTTCACATGGAATTCCTATGAATAGAGGACTTGGGTTTTGGCACCTGCAGTTCTACCCATTCTCATTTTGCTAGAAAGACCCTGTGTCTGGGAAAAAACAAGGCAGCATCACTACCTTCTCTGCTCCTCTTTTCACTTCCTCTTCTTGCCCGTCTTCTCCCCCCTCAAAACAAATAGTAACACAGCCAGCAAAACAAGAGTCAGACCTCACCAGAGCCAAGTGTCTGTCTTGTGGCAATTGAAAAATGGCCCCATCAGCAGTCGGTTACTTGATGGGATGAGTTTTCAAAGCACTGTGAAATCCCACTATAGTGGGTAGAAAAAGGCCACGGTCCTTTTTCATCATTGAAGCTTATTTCAATTTCAAATATCATTATTTGTTTCATTTAACTCTGTTGTGTGAAGCTATGAACTCGACTTTCAATTCATGTTAAAACTGGCACATAATCAATGTTGAAAACAATAAAACACAACAGGACTTTAGACTGCACTAAATTATCAGTACAGACCCCAACTATGCAACAGACATTATACAGAATGCTAAACCCAGCATTTTATTTGGTAACATATAATGACAAATATTCTACCTAGGTCTGAATTTTTCATTGCAATGCTGCTGTGAGAGGTGTTCTGCCTGCCCTTGGTATTATATCCTAGAGAGAAACATGTTTTGATCACATGACAAATTGTTAAAGCCATGCATGTACTACACAGGTCAATAATTGCTATGACATTCACCACTGAAAGTCATTCATTGACATAAAAACAATCTAAAGGGTTGCAGAAAACCAATACACAGCCTCATCAAACACCTTGTTCTGACAGCTATTTTTAAAGCAAAGGATATATGCTATTAGAGTTCAGTAGATTATGAAACCACACAAAATCCACTCATTCATGGAGATAAGATTTATCGAATCACCAGGACACATTCCCCCTGTTCTTTCTAAGTATTTCATAATGACAATGACAGATGAAAGGCTTGGATTCGTGGCTACTTAGCCCACAACACTGACAATACTCCAAAATTTATCAAAATGACAATTCAGAGCTATTTGCCCCTAGTTATTATAGAAGGGTCAGTTGGATTTTACACAACTCACCTTAAATGACTAATGAAAGACACTGGGAAGACAGTCATTGCCTTCCACGTATGCAATGCATTGCTCCAAGTTGAAATGCTAGATACATCTCGGAATGCAAAACACACTTTCTAAGAGTTATTGATAAAGCATGGGCTTTGGGGAAGCATCATTATTTTTTGCTATGTAACAACAAACATTTTCTATTCCATCTGAAAGGCTGTTTGATGAGGAAACAGAAGAAGGGCTGGTTGCAGGTGAAGGTTAGGCTAGAGCTGGAGAAGCATTCACTGCTAAGGTCTTGCAAACAACTCAGTCACAATAAAATAGTGACCATCTTCAGGAATTCATTTCCTCTGATGATCTGGACTGGAAACATATTTATAAAATGGACACTGCTTGGAAAGGTTTTGGCAGTATGCAATGTAGAAGGTAACACTTGAAGCCACTGCAATGCTCTCTCCTACACCCTTTGTACAATGTCAAAAAGGCCGAAGGAGAAATTATTCCTTTTCCTGAGATTTCCTCTATTTTCTTAATAGAGTTAAGGTCCAGGTAGAAAGCAGGCACTTATCTGAGTAATACCAGCACCACAGAGGAACACAACCCAGCCCAAGAGAACAAAACAGGAAAGCGGTGTTTGTACTTCCACAGCCTCGCTTGCCAATGCCCCAGTCAGATACCAAGAGGCAAAGGTCTGCAGCAGAACTGGAGGCCATCTATGTTTGCATTCCCAGCAATGCTAACAGCACGCAGCTGAGAAGAAAGAGCAGTTTCTTGTGGCTTTTGTGGAGGTTTCATTTGGGGGTTTGTGTGTTTGTTTTTATTTATTTTACTTAAAATATAGAGACAAGGAGAATTTCCACAAAGAAATTAGCTATCTTCATCAATTTCTTGAAGCTAACCCCACTACAAGACACTTCTTGTCTCCCAGGGGCTTTGTCACCTATACTCTTAGCAGATGTCTATTCAAGAAAGCACAAATGATTTTACAAACAGCAGAAAGCCCCGAAGTCACTTTTACCTACTTTCCTGCAATGCATAATCTTCAACATTCATTGCATTTTTTTCATGATAATTTTGTGATCTCTTTTGAGGCTGAAAACGTTATTTTCTTTTCTTTCCTGGGAGGAACTGCATTTTTAATCAGGCTTCCCAAAAAGAGCTTTTGCTGATCTTAATGTGAAAAGAAAGCTCTGAAAAAATAATATACCCAGGAAATGTTACTTCAGAAAGACAGAGTTCATTTGACAGCACAGAAGACAAAATGGCTTAGGTCCTTAAATCCTCCCTTCTCTACAGGCCACAGAAGAGTGCTCGGAAGGCTGAGCAGTGAAATATGGTTATGCCTAGAGACTGCTTGGCTTCTGCCTCACATCACAGGAACATCTGGAGAAATGCAATTAGAGCACAAACAGCTGCAGTGTCCCCACTTGCTACTCTGAATTGTTCCACTGTCACCTCATGCTCCCTCGCTGCCTGCTGCACCTATGGAGGGACCTGCATTTTATAACTCAGTTCTCAACTGTGTTCTTTTGTCATGCAAATATTAAACAGCAATAGGTTCACTGGTGTGTTAACAGAGTGGGCAGGTGTCAATGGGCTGACCTGCTGTCTCTGTGGGGAGCCAAATACAAGTCCTCTGTAATAAGCAGATACCCAAGCGGTACCCTAAAGCAGTCAAAGAACTCATGCATGACTTGGAATTCGATGATCTTATAAGAGATCTGTCACTCTCCTAATGAGAAACACTGCTTTATTCTGCTGATGTGCATGGTGAGCCATCACATACGAAAAGTATCATAAGTCTGAGCTCAGTATTCCAAGCAGAGATGCTCGGATCACACGCATTCACAAGATGATGGAATAACACAGTTAAGAACATGTATCACAGGGTAACACAGCACAGCTCAAGCTGCCCTAAAAAACCTGGCTCAATCCTATTTGATGATGTCTGCAGTCACAGGTCACAGAAAGGTTGAGGTTGGAAGGGACTTCTGCACTTGGTTAGGAATTGTGAAGACAAAACTTGTTGAAGTTTTTGGTGTGACAACAAACTGATCGGCCACTGCTAAAACAAACTGCAATGGTATAAGATGTCTGCACTGCACATACCTCATCCAGGCAAAAAGGAAAGCCATGATGTTCAGGTATTGCTCAGCTGACATTTTGTTGCAGACATACAGTTCCAATTGGGACACAAGAGCTTTAGTGACCCCAGAGAAGCTCACTTGCAGAGCACAAGCTTACAGCAGCACCGCTGGCAATGACACCCATCCTCACCCACTATCAAGCACTGACCCTGCACTAGGCTGTGACTCTCTACTGGTTTTAACTGGGGTAGTAGCATATTTATCAGTACTAACAGTAAATTACATCAGACCCCCCAAAAAGGGAGGAAAAGAACAAAGTGAACTATGTGAAGTGTTCCAAGACTGAAGGACACAGGTCAGAGCTTCTTACCTTCCCTGCAGTATCAGAGATGTTCCCAATGACATAGGTAACAGCACAACCTATTCAGTGTAACACCTCAGAAGAAAGCCACATTCACTTCTACTCCTTACCACTTCAGCAACATTGCAAGGTTCAGCGATGTCATTATTTTACCAAAAAATTAGGATCATGAAAGACTATGGAACTGCTACGAAACTTCACCTTCCCCCACTCTCAACTTAACTGACTGCTTTCTTGGGACTCAGTCTTACTGGTTTTGACCTCCTCAACAGCTCCAATTATAAACACATTTAAAACCTGCATTTCAAGGATGACAATTAACAGATGAAATCCAAGTGGTTTAATATATTACTCAGTATCTTCTGTTATGGAATAGCAGAGGAGTAAGCATGAATACTGGTGAAAAATGGAGTCCCTCGCTATCAAGACATCAGTTTAAAACACAAGTAACTTCATTTCATGGATGATCATGGCTGATTGTGAAACACTGAAACTGCCCTCATCTCTCTCCACTTTACAGGGTAAAGCTGCCTGCCTCGTTTTGTATGTAGCCAGCACAAAAGTTGCCTAGGCAGTAGTTTTATCACCTTGCTGTGGAATCTCCCTTCAGTTTGTCACGAATTTAGCGCTACTCAGAGGAATGGCAGCACACTGCTCTTACAGAGTGTCTTTGAGAGAGGAGTTACTTGTGCAGAAATGCTATATAAAGAAACAGGACTTGGGAAGGAACCTGTGGAGGAAGTCACATGAAGGCAGGTCTGCACAGGACCAAGTCACGATGGTGTCAGTCACAAAAAGGTACAACTTCCACCACAACCAGCCTCACCAGAGGAAGAGGCTGTTTTGGGAAGGGATCCCCAGTACAATATCACAACACAGCATTTAGCTTGCTCAAGTAGAAAAAGGCTTTAACAGAGAAGCTTCTAGTAAAAACAAATGGGCTTGCCTGGAAAATAAAACCCACCTGGACTCTGCATTTAAGGCAGGTGAGATTCAGGTCACCAGAACCAAATTTGCCCTTCTGCAACTCCAGCTTCGGCTCTGATCCAGAAGGCCTTTTACCTGCAAGTTTTTATAGAGGCAATTTTCAAAACTGAGCCTTCATCAAACTGTAGCTCCAGAAGTGAAGCACCCTCCTTGTCCTTGGGCATGCGCTGAAAGGAGCGGCTGAAACTTCCCACATCTGACCCCAGCAATCTGTACCAACAACAGATGCTACGGAGAGGCAAGAGATACCTCCTTTTACCCACAGAAAACAGAACTGCTTCCAGACCTTGCAGGATTCCATTCTCAAGAGATACAGTGATCACTCCAGGACAACAGAACTGTCCATAAGGATCTGGAGACAGGTTTTAGTGAAGCAGTGACCAGGGTTAGGACATCAAGGATGAGGCTTTAGACAGAGAATCACGCTCTCAAAGCTACCTTAAACTGTCATTGCTAGGCTAGGGACATGCCCAGAGGAGTTAAAAAATCACCATATAAAGCTTAACTTCTTAGAGCATGAAAATCCTGAGGCAGAACACAAGTTTATACTGTTTAAGATGCTCGGAGTACACTCACAAGAGAGAAGTCTTGGTCTTGCCGTGAAATCAAAACTATGAATAAAACAAATGTTTCTCGGGATGCTACCCAAAAGGAGGAACTGATGGACCAGATGAGAGACTAGAAAAGAAATAATCTGACTTATTCTCGCTCAAACTAACGTAAGAGATTAAAAGGCACTTCCATATTAGTTGTAAACTAGTTTTGATAAGAGTTTTCATTATGTTTTAGGTACTTTGCCTGCTCTTCTATCTGATAATTCTGTTGATGTGACTTTCATATAATCTAGTCTGACCTTCATATTGTTTTTCCTTTCCTTGGGTATTTCAATCTGGACACCACTCTACCATCCCCAAGTGCTTCTGGGGAAAGGGATGAGATTGATGATAAAAGACATGTTAAGAGATGAGATCATACTTCAGCTCTTATCTTTGCATATGGGTTTTGACTATCCACAGCTACTTCAGAACAGATTTTTGAGGCAGGAACAAGGCATTTTTTATCTCTTCTTGAGTAAAAAGTGGTGTTCTCCATTCAGATGGACACCTCAAGTTAGTTGATTTTTACTCTATTTTAAAACGGGGCTTGTTTTCAGACTTAGGTGACAAAAGTATATTTGAAATAACACCAGTATCATATACAGAGAACCTTTTCAGGGGGCAGAAAGGGCAGATATTTTCACCTTTTTAACTTCAACTCTGGGATACCATGTAAAAGTGCCTTAGCATGAAGGCATGGTCACAGCAGCATAGGCAGGGAGGAAAGTGGAAGGGTGCTCACCCTCAGCTAGGAGATCTACCTGATCTATTTGCGCTGCACAGCACTTTGGGGTAAATCAAACATAACTGCATTTTAAGTAATGGTAAAAAATCAGAAACAAGGTCTCCAGAGATGCAATGCTTAATAAACAGTGGATATAAGTTTTTATTGAGATGTAAACAGAACCCTCCTTTTCTTCAGGTGTATTCTGATAAGCCTGACAAGTGCTTTCCTCCTATCACTAGACTCTGGCAAGCTGACATTTTCCCTTTGCTTGCACTAGGATGCTCCTGCTCCTTCATTCCCCTTATTGGGCTGATGCTTCCCTTGTTTACATTCAACTCAAAACACAGGCATAGGTCCAAGATTTAGCCACTGAACAACTCTCGCTATAGCCAACACCCCTGCTACAGTGCAACACTTTCTGCCCAAAAGCCCCTTTCACAAAACAGTAAGAATTCAAGAATAAAGGCTCTCAGCACCTCATGTGCCCATTTGTCCTGTATATGGACAGCACAGGTAATACTGTTTTGGTCAGTAAACTTCGCACCAATGTCTTCTTTTGCTTACTATCTAGGCTAAGTACTGACAAAAACTGCCAGGTTGGAAACAAGTTCTATTTCTTATCTTCTGACACGAAAAATGAAGCATGCTGTGCACTCATGACAGTTGGCCTGATAGCAAAGAGCGGTGGTTCTTGCCAGACCTAGCCATACCTGAGAGTGGAGGAGATGCACAACGAGAATATGCCATTGGCTTCAGTAAGGTCAGGATCAGCCCCCAACGCCTCTCATCAAACTCCAGCCCAAGGCTTTCAAGAAAACCTGGAAGTTATGCCCGCACAGAAAAGACACCTCCTATGCTACAGTCTAAATCTTGTCTCCGCTCAATTTGATCATTCTTCTGGGATGACAGTCATTGCTTTCTCCACAGGACACTATACTTCAAAGTAAAGTAATGTACTGCCTTCAGTTACACTAATGCAACCCCCTTTGATTTATTTCTTCTACCATTTCAGTCAACATCCCAGCGAGTCATCTACTTACCAGCTGCACGTCTGCTTGACAGCTTTAGGGATCTTTTTCAAGCAATAAGTCCCAAATGTCTTTCCAGGGTCTTATGCTCCAGCTCTTTACTGTTTAGAGAATATTGCTCTATTTATTCTCAGCTTCATAGTCCTCTTAATATTTATCTACCAGCACTGCCATCTTTCAAGCCACTGTACTTACAGATAAGGCCTTCTGCATCTGATTACTGGTCCAGTCATTATCTTGCTGGCTTGTCCTCTATATTTAGATGTATTTTACATGTTTGCTGGCTTCATTTCCACACATTATTATCCTTGTCAGAGACAGGGAATAACAGTTGCAGTCATAACAATCAATGATCCTGTAGTCAGCTCCACTAACGTTTTGCTAATTCTGCTCCCTGCTCAGAACCCCTTAGTCATGATACAGAGAGTTAATAACAGCTTGCACCTTACAGTGGAAGGGAAAGATGAGCCACAATTTCATCTGGTGGGGTTATTATTTCCAACAAAAATACTGTGATATTTTTGTCTTTTAAACTTGATAATTCTAACAGCAATAAAATACACCTTTAAACTTCAATACACTATCTAATTGGAAGGGGGCTTTTCAATTGGCTTCTTGGGTTTGGTGTGGGGTTTTTAATTACATTTCACTAGCTGATTTGTCTGAGACAATTTCTCCACAGGAAAATTTGGCTAGATGAGATCCAAGGAAGATCTCACTGACGTCAGCCTCAACCTTACATTAAGTGCTCTTAGAGGAATTGTATTCTGGTAGCAAAATAACTGGGTTTGAGCACTGCAGGGTTTATGTTCTACCTCAGTCTCATCCTGTTTTCCTTACTGGCTTGCACTTGTTAGAAAAGAAAGAAATTTCTAGGTTTCCTTCGACATCCCTATCACTTTGAAAGACAGCCCTTACACAATCCCATCACTTGGTGTATCAGTGTGATCACTTGTGGGTGAAGTGAGAATTACAGCACATTTGTCACACAGCTGTCCCACATCTCCTACCTGGGAAGGGACTCTACAAATGCACAGCATTACTGCTTGCAGAGGGAACCTGACTGTCCAACTCCTCAAGAGTCCATTCAGTGTGTCATTGTCTGTTTTCAAGCCTGAACTGTGTCTTTCATTACACTAAAGGTCTCCCTTCCCATTAATCTTGTTGAGCAGCTCTCCTCTCCAAGCTCTGCTGCCCACAATTTGTGATTCCTTATTGTTGAGCATCCATCACACGTAAAATCAGTTCTAAGCACCCCATTACTCACATATTTAGAGATGTCAAAGCAAGGCCTCCATGTAGCTCCCAGAGTGCTTTAGAATCCCCTTCTGCTTTCCCATCAAAAAGGCAAAAAGGACACAAGCAGACAGCATCTTATTTGAACTTACAACAGGGAGGTAGATCTCCTTATATAGAAAATTATGAGGAGGAGCAAGGCAAAAAAAGGCAACTATATAGCACAGTTACAGTTAATGATGCATGAACATCACAAGGTTCAGCTGAGCAAGGACCCAGTCCTAGGTCCTTCAGGTGACTTTTTCAGTGCCAGTACAATAGGAAAACTTTCCATGACAACCCTGCATGGAAAACAACGTGAGTTTTCTCTCATATTGCTATTTACATTACACCACTGTGCACAGCACTTCAGGACTCAGAGAATACCAGAGCTTTCTTCTGCTCAACCTGGTCTTTAGTTTGGTCCAGTGAACATCTCCATAAACAGTGCACATACAACAATTTCCTGGCGAGATCAGTAAAACTGGGAAACTTCTGAATAAAAAAAAAAACCAAAATCACTAATGTGGGGTGTCCAAGGAAGTTTCATGCATTAAAGAACTTCCACTATTGGGATAAGCCTCAGAGAAAGCAAAGGAGGTTGTCTCTAAATAGCATCTCTGAAAACTTTGAATTCACACATTTCTTATTAAAAGGGAAAGGATGATCGATTGGTCTCCAGGGTGCATGCACTAATGGATTCCTTCTCCCAGCAGAGGATTGCTGCAGCTCATCCATTCACTCATTCGTTCATTCATCACATCCCTGCAGTTGCGCAAACAGACTCTGTAAACAAAAACTCTTCCCCAGCAAGCTCCCACCGTGCCAGCAATACTAAGTGGCAAGCACATGAACACCCTGCAGAGCAGCAGAGGGAAATAGTTCATTGATACTTCTTTTTCCTCTTATCTGTATAGTTGGTACTGCTTTACAACCGATGTAAAATGATAGGTTACACTGGTAATAAACCTCAATACATGAAGTCTCCATACAGAGTGGTTGCTGAAGGCTTAATATCAGTCATAATTATTATCCATAAAATGTTATTGAATCAGATCTTAAAAGTTAATGCTGCTTTGTTTCAGGAGATAAAGGACAGTAGGCTGGCAAGGCACAGAAGGAAACATTGAGCTTTTGATCAATCTCCGCGTGATTCAAAACTTTGACTGCAAATAGGACTCAGCACTTTAAATAGAAGTTTTTATTCAACATCCTATGAGCTGGCCTAAGCAGAGTCCTGTGGCAAGAGCCATTACTCAGAGGGCATTTTCTCTTTGAACTTGATCCCAATGCCCAGACAGAGGATGCAACTCTTTCCTTGAACTCAGGACTGGTGAACACTGCCCTTTTAAGACACTGTGTCACACCTCAGATGGTAACGTGCTTAGTAGGTAAATCGCCCCACCACCAAGGGGCTTTCCTAAGCTGCAACCTCCCACCATCCATTTGAGCGCTTGCTGCTCACAGCATCACCTTCCAAAATGGACATTTGCCTTCACAGCCCTCATGTTAATGCAACAGCTCCCTGTCTGCAAAGGAGATGCCCTGTCAGAAGGCATCAGGCAACTGGTTAATGGAGCATAAGCTGCCCTAACATTTAGAGCTCAAGACTGACATCCTCCTTGCTCACAAACATTTTATCCAGCTTTCTGTACTCATAATATCACTAATCCAGCTCTCCCTTTTCCTTTCTGTAATACAGAATTGCAAGTCTGAAGCCATTACTCATCTCTACAGGAGAAGACTCCCAGAGGAAGACAGTGACAACTTGAGAGCTAGGAAGGAGCAAAGGGGATCAGTGCATGTCCTCCCCACCAAAAGCCATAGCGCTTCCCAGTGAGAGAGGCATTGGCTCCTACAAAAAGTGAGCTTTGTCTCCTCCTTTCCTTGGTTACTCAGCAAATACTAACCATCAGACAGACCCCCCAGTGCCCTGTACAGTGAGGAGAGACTGAAGGTTGACCGCAGGCTCCAGTCCTTTAAAAACAAAGGGAAGCAGGCTCTGACTTAGGTGCAACTCTCAAGCCAGCCTGACTAGATTCTCTCCCTGCCTCGGGAATGAACCTGTTCGCAAAGCAACCATTACATTTGCAAGCTTTATGGAATACGACATTTTTCAAACGCAGAAAGTATGCCAAGGAAATCACGCAGAAGGGTAATAGGAAATACTTGCAGGGAGACCTATTCTGAATTGTCGACACATAGATAAGGCACAGAATTCCTTTCCTTAAAGATTTTATTAACCTTTTGCTGATGGAAGGAGATTACTGATTGAGAGCTAGATGAGGTCAGTGTAGCAATTATATTTTGAATCCTCTTCAAAGAAGGCTCTTGTACAACGTAAGAAGAAAAGTTGACAAAATGAATTGTTACTTAAACAGAGTCTTTTAGAAGAATAATTAACCTATAATAGCTATTCTGGCCTCTTCTCCAGCCCTGAAAAGTAATCCTTTCTCATTAGTTTCAAGTTTAATTAGCATCAATAATGAAACGTCCCTCAGAACTAACGATTGCATCATGCTCTCTACTGCTGACACATGCTACCTCACAAATAGAAAAGCCACAGAGCGAGGTCTGAACATAGAGGAAGGTTCAGCAGAACACATATGCTCCCAAAAGCAGACAACAGCATAGAAAGCATGGAATGTGACAAAACCAGATTTATTTGAGAGACAAGTGTTGCAAACACAGTGTTGAGCAGAGAGACTCGAAGGTGGTTTTGCCAGTAACTGCTGCAGTATTTCTAGTGAGTTACAGAGCCTCTTGACTCTAATTTCTTGCTGTTTCTTGGCTTTTTGGCTGAAGCTGAGAGACACAACACTATTTAGTATATTCTATATGAGAAAATTGTATTCAGCACTTGCAATCTAACTCAATCAAATAATGCCTTTTCCATCCCTGGCTTCTATGATCTCTGAGTAAAATAGATATAATAATGCTTAACATTGTCACCAGGGTGGTAAGGCTTAAAGTAATCTGAGAATGTAGCATGAAAGAAGCTATAAAAAACCCAGATCTGATGCATCTGAGATAGCTTGTTAGTTAACGGGCCAGTAGAAACAGCAGGCAAGTGCCAATGCACAGGTTGTAATTAGAGACCTGCTGCAACTTGCAGAGCTCTGAAGGATCACCACGTATTTCTAGTAGGTGAAGTCACAGATACGCAGCTGCACGTCACAGGTACTACGGTGACTGCATTCACAAGAACCATGTGAGCTTTCAAAACTGAGCTGGAAAGAAATATTCATTAACATAGAAGTCCTAGAAAGAGTCTGACATACGGAGAAACACCATTTCCAGTATGCCCACTTAGACTACTATTACCTCTTCCTAACAGACATCAAGAAATATACAGCAGAAGAATACATACATAGCCACATCACATTGTGCTCCCACCCTCACCACTGCAACATCCTTACTTCTTCCCCCCACATTCACCACCAAGTATTCTCTGCTCTTCACCTTACACAGAACCTTCTTCTCTCCCTTTTCCAGCTTGTAACTCAGAGATCAAGTCATGGTTTCCTTTCATCACAAAGTTTTGTAACATATGAGACCAGAGAGAGTTGCTTGCCAGTAAGGAAACGGGGAGAAGCTTGCAGGAAGAGCAAGCACCTTTTTCTTCACAGCACATTGCTACAGGGGAAGTCTCAGTCCAAAATGGATTCACCACATGCCATAGTTTGGGCAGAAAAGGTAGCTCTGCCTCATTGTAAACACTGGGCTACCACTGAAAAGCTTTTGAGATGCTCAAACTGAGGAGTTGCCGAAGACAAGTTACAAAGAGGATGCCCCACATTTCTAGATCCATGTAGACAAAAGGTTCCTGCTTAGTATCTCCACTTTGCCATCTGTAACGCAGGAAGAAACAGGCAGGCCACTGAAGTTTTAAACAACCTCAAATCCCCCATTCTGCATTAGTTTCTGATACCTTAAGTAGGAAACCATAAAGGACTGTTGATTCCCAGGACAGCCAGCGCTCAGTTTGCTCAGGAACCACCAGTAGCCAAACCACAGCCAACACCTGGAGCTCCTCACTGCAAACAGAGGAGAGCTGGGACTGGATCAGCTTTAAGGGCCCTTCCAACCCAAACCATTCCATGATGCCCAGCTGCAGCTGCTGAATGTAGCCTGGCCAGCTGGCCACAGGCAGAGGAACTACAGCCTATCCTCCTCTCTTCCATGTTTTGTGGGGTCAAGAGCAACTCTGGCATAAGCCTCACAAAGTATCCAAATGCCAAATCCAGATTGGACCATATGACTTCAAGATGGGTGGTGTTTTAATAGCCAAAGGCAGGGCTCATGATTTTTTCAATGAAACCCAGAAACTCAGCCTCTGGAAGGATCAAACAGAACTGATGGCATTTTTAAGTTTCAGAAGCTTGCTGTCACTGAAGTGAAGGAAAGAGAAGTCCTATGATTACCAGTGCAGAGATGGGAACAAATCAATATGGTAGGCTGCTTTAGCTTGTCCCTTAGAAATCTCAGAGTTCACACTGCACCTTATTACCTTCATCGAGGTTCTTGGGAAGTAAATGCACCAGTAATACACAAAAATAGCACCCTCTACCAGTGGAGTCCAAAAGCAGCCAAAACTACCCTTGCGTTATAAAGGAAGTAGGTATCATGAAGGGAAGTATTCAGCGTCACACAAGATGTCAGTGGCACAGCCCTTCTAAGCCCAGTTCCTCATGTGATTCTTTCCTCCTCCTGCTCACTTTGTGCCATGGTCACTAGACAATGAAGCTGAAAGTCAAAGCAGAACTTGATTCTTGCAGCTACCTAGTGAACTTCTTTGGCCAAAGGAAAAATAAGTGCAAAATACTAACTGATATACTGGTTTCAAACTATGAGGATCGCTTCACATTCAGTACCTGTTTTTCCATGCTTGATTCCATCTATGCACAACAGTTTAGTGCCTGTGTTAGAAACTTTTCTGAAGTCTGTTTGCAGCTGGCCACCAACTCCTTCTACTGGATACAGTATACAGTTACAGCACTTCAACCACGTCACGGATCCTACATAACGACTAAGTGAAGATGATTCTCCTTCACTGTAACTGATGTAGTTTATAGTACCTGAAAGCAGAGATACCCAAGTCCCATCTCCGCTGTCACAGAGAATTTCTGAGTAGCAATGCTAAGCAGGAGAGTGGCAATCATGAAGCTACTTGGCCACCCCAGTCATAAATCAAAATACTCATGTAAATTAGACTTCAGTCTCAAAATGTGTTTCTTGCCTAAATATTTAAACACATAAATAACCTCCAGCCATTCCAGCTTGTCATTTTAAGCTTTCTGACATTTATTGTTCGCAAGAAAAGAAAGGTCAGACTTATCAAATCTGCATTTATGCTTCCATGACATTTTTCTCCAACCAAATTTTTCTGAATTAGAGAAGCAAGACAAATGTGGCACATTTCATAAAGGACCTTTCTCGGCTCAGCACTGCGGTCACAGCAGCCCCACTGAGTTCAGAAGCGGCTTCTCAGCAAACAGATGCTGTGGCTCAGTTAGTAGAAAGAGATGTGGAAAGCAGGTAACCTGAACTGTTTGCTGTTAGGTAAGTCACTTGTGCTGGAAAAGCAGATCTCTGAGCTCACTACTCTAGTGCTGGGTAGCCCAAGGGGTTGCTCTGGTATGCGAAAGAAAGACAGGAAACGTCCAGGCACAATTCAGAATATGCTGCTGCTTGGGCAGAAAATCACATCTTGGACTCCCAAAACACCCAAAAATGAGTTGGCACTGATATCTAAAATGTGATACCTTCCTTACTGTGATGAGGCTCATGGATTTGGGAATTTTCTAAGTGCTAAATGCTGCCAGTCTCCCCTCTCTTCTTCTACTTTCCTTGGCTCATGCAGAATCATTGTCAGAAACACAGATTTTTTTTCCTATCATGTAATGTTCATGTGAGATCTGCAGTGAACCAAATGACCAGACTACTTCAGAATCCAATTCAATCAGACACTGCAAAACTGCCCTTGATTTTGAAGGATGTCTCTGCATTTGTATAATAAAGCACTTGAGTCTCCCAGTACACTTTGCTGTAGGTATTTATTCCCTGTTTTTAAGTATGCAGAAATAAAAGCACAGCAAGTTTAGAGAAAACATGGTTTTAAGATGTGCCATAAATGTTCATTCAAATAAAAAAAATAAACATAATAAACTTATACTTGTGCCTCTTTTAGTGTCTGTTTATGGCTATTTTACTGAACACAGAGTCACGGAATGGGTTGGGTTGGAAAAGACCTTAAAGCTCATCCAGTTCCAACCCTCTGCCACAGTCAGGGACACCTTCCACTAGACCAGGTTGCTCCAAGCCCCATCCAACCTGGCCTTGAACACTGCCAGGGGTGCGGCAGCCACAGCTCCTCTGGGCACCCTGTGCCAGCACCTCAGCACCCTCATAGTGAACATTTTTTCCCTAATGTCTCATCTAAATCTCCCCCCCCGTCAGCTTAAAGCCATTCCTTCTTGTCCTGTCACTCCATGCCCTTGTAGGGACATGCTTATGAATAACAAAATTCACACACATTGTGTGCAATCCTGACTGTCAGTGACAACTCATAACTCTGGACCAAGCAAAGCCATGAGGAATAGTGATGACTGCATCTTTTCTGTGAACCATGTGAAGACAGAGCATCATTTCTAATATTATCTACCAAATAACTGGCAACAAATTTGCAAAGCCCAAAATTTTTGTGGTCAGCATAGAAATAATGAACAAAGCATCATCAGTAAAGTGAGTCATATGCTATGAGGGTTTTTTGTGTGCTGAAGGAGCAGGAAAGTGCCTTGGACAGGAACAGGCAGGACCAAGGATCATGGTGCCCATGAAGCCAAACAAACCCACCACTAGGCAATCTGGTTTAGGCATTTACGGTTCCAGAAGAGGCACTGTGACCTGACTAAATCCACACTTCTGAAGAGCACCAGTGACTAGTCTGGTCTAGAGGGAAGTGCTACACGCTTAATACTTAGGGCAGGAAGGACTGGGAAAGATGCTCCTAAGCACACCTAGGATTGCTGTGTTTTAGCAAACGGTAATCAGCACGCAGCACACTAGCACCCAGGACAACTCAAGGAAAACCTCAATTCTCACTACTTCATGTCTAGGGTAAATAAACTCCAGTGCAACTCAGGCCCATCTTTCAGCTTTGGACTGGCAAAGCTGGCCCCATAGCTGAAGTGCAAAATCACTTGCGCTACAATGAAAACTGACAGAAGCCCTACTGCAATGCTGCAGACTTATTCACCAAGTTTTGCCACTGAAGAGCAAGATCAGATCTCAAATGTCATGTACAGTCAAGAATGAGATAAAAACAGAGAGCAACTGGAAAGTGACTGATGTTTTTTACCAGTTTCCTCTCAGTACAGCCCAACTCCAAACTTTGCTCTTTGAAAGCAGAAAAACAAGAGCAAAAAGGAGTAACAAAAGAAAAATATAACTAAGAGACCTTCATTAAATGCTGGTACCCCTCATATATGCAGAAAGAATTCTGCAGACTTCACTGAAGTCAGATTTCAGCTCGGAGCTCTAATTTTCATTTACAAAATGGCCACTTTCCAAACCACATTTTCATCTAGTCTGAAGTTCTTTCTAATCTTTAGGCAAAGGGCTTCTGCAAATGAGTTCAGGTGCATGGTACCAGTACCCTAAAGATGTAAAGCCTAATTGCCTCAGCATCATTATAGCACTGGTATGTCGTGAATGCAGACAATTGCAGGGAAAATACATGTAGCAAGTTAATAAAATTTTAGATGAAGGCCACAGAGCAGGAGTAGTATTTCACGTAGCCAGAGGATGAAAAGTTATGCATTGCTAGTTAAAAAATATAATTGGAATGTTAAATCCATTTCATGAATGAAAGTACATTGACCTTTAGAGGGAGGAATGGCTCATTTTGATCCCTATATGCCCCTTTTTAACATGCACTTCCCACCTTTGCATATGTAAGTAGCAATTACTTATCACGGGAAGTTGTTTTATGGCCATTTCAGCTTCTTAAACTTCCTGAGTAAACTCACAGGAAACCTATTGAGCAACATTCGTGGACTGCTTACCTGGGACATTAAAATCATAGAAATCCAAATACCAATGCGGGGTTGGGGTGCAAGGGTTTGGGATTGCTACAGAGCCCATGCCAGTGCAGAGCACTCACCTTGGGCTAATCCCAACCTCTGCCTCCCCACACTGTATTGTCTGTGGGATGGATTTGCCAAGAAGGCCCTCCCAAGACCTCTGCATAAAACATATGCAACTCTGTCTGATCTTAGAATCCCTGGGAGTAATTTCAAGCCAGCAGCAGAGGATCAGTCATGCAAGGGGAAGTCAGTGCTAATGCTCAAACAGTCCTTTAATTCACAGTGTCTATATAGAGACAATTTTGGATTTTTTTCCCCAAGAAAGCTCAGTAACCTGTCCAAAATACAGACCCACTGTGTCTCAACACTACATAGCAAAACCTGTAAGACCAGTACTAAGAGTCTTCTGACAGAAAGGTTTGCTAGCTGCACAGTTTCCTATGGCAATGCACTGCTTTGGATTAAACTCTTTTGAG
This sequence comes from Pezoporus wallicus, assembly GCF_028554395.1. Taxonomy (NCBI): domain Eukaryota; kingdom Metazoa; phylum Chordata; class Aves; order Psittaciformes; family Psittacidae; genus Pezoporus; species Pezoporus wallicus. The sequence continues at coordinate 1,376,750 of NW_026636333.1, read as the reverse complement.
AAAGGTTTCCTCAGAGGCAGGGTGGAATTTCCAGTCAAAACCAAAGGCAATGAGAGCAAAGTCAACAGCAACCTCCCAGTTGGAAGGTTTGCCTAAAATATATTAGACTTGCAGCACTGCAACCTTCTCCAAGCTCACCCTTCCCCTCCTCTCCATTTTCTGTGATGTGCCCTCCCACAGAAATGATTGACATTGATTTGACCTTTTTTGTCCCAGAGAAGCACTGGGGGAGGGAGAAGCAGAAAATCTGAATTCTGAAAGTATTCCAAGAGAGGAAAACTCCCTGCTACCTGATTTTGCAAAGGCCAAGCTGGCACAGAAGTGGCAGGTGGGCTGAGGACTTCCATTCTCTAAATGGAAGCTTTTTCTTGCATGTTGCTCTGTTCCAGGAGGATGAGTGTGTGAGAGAAATCTGACATTGAGCACTTACGCAGGAGAGCCCTACAGAAATTCCTGTGAACTTTATGGTCTGTGTGTTAAACAAGAGCAGTCCAGTAAGCACATCCTTTACTAACTGTTCAATAACACACTGAGACCAATTGCTTTAAGCTTTGTGCAAACATGCTGTTGAGAAGGGAAAAGGTTCACTCCACTTAAATATCCCTGAGCCAGCACTGGAGAGTAGAACAGTTAAAGAGAATAAAGCCCTAGTTATAGGGCTCAGTTGTCACCCTTAATGTCAATGGGAATTCCTCCCCTTGCAATTTTTTTTCATCCTAAAATATATTTCATTCTCTGTTCTCTGTGACTAATTTGGCTAAAGTAATTTAGCAAGGCAATTCTATCTTTTTCCTGGGAAGTACTGCAATCCGGGGCATCCCCAGCACAAGAGAGAAAAGCAGAAATAAAAAGCTAAGTGCGTCACCATAAGTGAAGCAGCTTTACATTGTTGATGGGAGGATTGTGTTGTTTGCAACCCATCTGCAGATAGCTTACCCAACGCAGGAAAGGCTCAGTTGCCTGAGGAAGGGCTTTTAGTTAAGTTAACACCACATTAGCTGCAGTGGTCTTAATACTTGCTGGAATCTGCACCCTTCAGGGCTGGTGAATGCTGCTCATCCTGTGATCACTGTGTCAGCACATCCCGCTGTCAGCAGGGCTACAAGGGCAAATTCAGGTATGGCAGTGACACACAGTGTTCACATACAGCACCAAAGCAGCAAGGATGGATTTGTAGTGTTTTTAAACAAACCCATGTACCAAAGCCAGTACAAAGCCAGGTAACAGGAGAACTGCACTAAGGCATCACTGCTGTAAAAAGAGATGTAACCTGTTAGTGACACAACTTATGCATGTTAGCAACCTTGGTGTAGAATTCAAGAGGAAAGTAGGGTTTTTACAGATTATGGACAGCTACTAGAAGTTATGACTGTGATATAGGTAAATGAAGTCCATACTCCTTCCCTCTGCTTCTCCTTTTCCTGCATCCCCTACAACTGACTTTGCACGACTCTGTTGCAGGAAGAGCAGCAAAGCCTTGTCTCCAGCAGGATTTGTCAGGGGCATAGCTAACTGCTACTTATCTGTCATGGAAAACATGCATTTCCTCTCAACAGCAAGACAACAGACAACACAAAAAGCCTGTGGGTTTTACTAACTTTGGTTAAAGCTCCATCTGCAGTGTATTCACAAGATCAGAGCACCTCTAGGTTCACATTTATACACCTTACCCAGGTTAAAAACACACCTTCATCCTCAAAGAAGACAAACGTATGCCCTCCAGCTGCCTTACTGCTATAATCACTGGAGTCAAGAAAGCACTAAAAGCTAAGGCTGTATCATCACTGCCAGAAAGGGAGATCCGTAAAGCAAAACAACTGCTAACCACAATAAATTCCCCAAACAGAAAAAGAAAAGATAGTAGGGTTTGGCGCCTTTAATTTTAATTAATTCTTCTCTTTTTTTACTGCAGAGGAGCAAGGTAAGACCTGCTGGAAGGAGGTGTGCTGGCCTCTTTGGCCTCTCCCGGCCACCTTGTGGTAGGCAGCACCTCTGCACTATCCCTGCCAGAATTGGCAGCCCAGGTTCCTCACTTCAGCCGCGAGTGTAAGACTCACACCCCCAGGCTGCTCTGACAGCCTGCTTTGATTTTGTTTCAGGCAGCAGCAGTGCGATGCTTTCAGTGTGTAGTTATTCAGCTGAGGGTAAGAAAATCAGTTGCTCCAACTTTGTATTCCAAACCCAGCACTGACTTCTCTCACCTCCTGTGAATTTACTTAAGTACATTCTGTGGTCCATTAAGTAGGTGGCTACTCAGGGACACACCATTGACTTCTACCCAGCTTCATAAAAGCTACCTAACCAAACTCACTGTGACAAATTATTTGGCCCTGCAGCCCTCTAGGTATTATATTCTTTTAGTGGGAGAGCATGAATCAGAGCTCGTGTTAAAGGTACAATGCACACAGGGAGTGGAAATCTCTCTTGGCCACTGGCCCAAAGCAGAGCCTTGATTTGAGGTAATGGAATTGCTCCATACCCTGGCTACAAATCCCTGCCACCCAGAGCCAAAACTTTAAGGAAGGTTCTCTCTTCACATCAGTACTAGCGCTACATGAGCATCCTCAGCTGTACAACTTCTTGTCTTACAGTAGCTGATACAGCGTGGTTCACTAAGGGTCCTTTCTGGTTTTAAAAGGGATAGAAATTAACTCGCAGATGCATGAAACTTGGAGGAAAAACACCTTCTTGCAGCTTTGTCTGTCAGCCATTACCTCGTATGTTTCAAGAAGAGCTATATTATCGATACGAATAGCCCATAACATTAACATACAAATTCGGCAGCCAGCCCCAGCTTTGGAAATATTTGTGCTGTTCCCTTAAGTCTGACAGTATGTAACCTTGGAATCACATGCAGCACTTTGAGGAAGCTTCCCTTTTTAGCATGCTGTTTTTTAACTTTCAAAGAACCTGACCTTGCTGTCCTTCGACTAATGACACTTTAAGCCCTGAGGTTCACTTGAGGCTGTCTGGCACAAACCAACTCTTGGCATTTCGTTAAAATCCCTCAGCGCTTTCAAAATAGCCCCCACAAAAGCTCCTCCATACATTCTGCACCGGTAAATCTCCTTAAGGACAAGCTGTTAGGGGAAGGCGCGACTGCTCGGGAAAAGCTGCGCCTCCCGCACCCGTCGGGCTGCCGATGACCGGGGCTATGGTGACAGGGGGTTACGGCGACCGGGGCTACGGAGCGGAGGGGCTGGACGCGCGTCCCAGTGAACCGAGCACGCTGCACAGCCAGGACTCCATGAACGCGGGGGCTCCGCGGGGTCGCACGCGGCGGGGGCGGTCGAGGGGCGCTGCCCGGCGCGGTGCGGTGCGCGGCATGCAACGCACGGCTCACCTGCCGCGGAGACGTGAAAGAGGAGGCGGGGACGGGCGGCGCGGATGGCCGCCGACATCCCGCGCTCGCTGCCTGGGAGGGCGCCGCGGCGCTCGGGCATCAGCCGCACCCGCAGCCGCCCGTCGCCGGCGCGGAGCCACCAGGAGAAGAGCTCGGTGAGGTTGAACTCCAGATGCGCCCCGCCGGAGCCCGGCGGCGGCTCGCCGGAGCAGCCGTCCCGCAGGCTGCCCTCGCCCACCTCCAGCACCAGCTGCTTGGCGCGCCGCAGCCGCCGCCCGGCCGCCGAGGGCCCGCCGGGGGAGGCGGGTGGCGCGGCCCGCGGCAGCCCCCCGCGGGCAGCGCGGAGCAGGGGCGCGCAGTCCAGGCGCAAGCGGCACCGCGCCACGGCGCGCCCCGGCTGCCCCAGCACCAGCTCCCGTACGTAGGTGCGGAACAGCGAGGGTACGACGAAGTCCACTGCCAGGCTCCTCCTCTGCACCCGCGAGAGACCCGGACTCTCCCGCGGCCCCACCACTCCCGGGGCCAAGCTCAGGGCGAGGCAGGCGGCAGCCAGGAGGCGTGCGGGCAGCCTGTACCCCGCCATGACCCGGCCCGCAAGGCTGGCTGCCACGGAGCGGCGCCGGGGAGCCCTGCGCCGGGCCGGTCCGCCCTCGGAGCGCGATGCGGGGCTGGGCCGGTCCGCTGCGGAAGGCGGGGAGAGCGGGGCCGGGACCACCGAGCCGGTGCGCCCGTAGCCGCCGCTACGCGGGCTTTGCCCGCTCCAACTACCCGCCACAACGCAGGCATTACCCGGCGAGCGCTGACATCACGCCCGAGCCCGCCCGCCGGCAGCCAATGCCGTGCCCGGTAGCCCTCATTATGCAAATACAGCGGGGGCGGGGCGGGGCGGGCGGGGACCGGGAGCGCGGCGGCGAGTGCGTTCATTGAGAAAAAAATGGGCCGGCAGCCACGGCGCGGGGCACGGCCCGGCACGGGCTGGGGTATGGGGCTGGGGATGTGCGGTCTAGAGTACGGGCTGAGGATGTAGGGTCATGGCACGGGGCTGGGGGTATATGGTCTGGGTATGCGTTGAGGGATATATGGTCCCCGGGTACAGGCTGATGGATATACGGTCCCCGGACACAGGCTGGGGGATATATGGTCCCCCGGTATGGGGCTGGGGATGTATGGTCCGTAGCTACAGGCTGGGGGATGTGTGGTCCCCTGGCACAGGGCTGGGGATGTTACGGTTCCCTGACACAGGCTGGAGGATGTATGGTCCCCGGGTATGGGCTAGGGGATGTACGGTCCCTGGGTATGGGACTGGGGATATATGATTCCTGGGGATGGGGTGGGGATGTATGGTCCCCTGGCTTGGGGCTGGGACAGGCCCAGCACTCTGGGAAGAGCACGACTTCTGGGAAGAGCATGTCCTTGTGGGGTTGGGCACTGGTGCCCAAGCCCAGCCTCCCCCCATGTGTGGTGAGAGGATCTGGGGTCCCATTCCCCACCTCTATTCTCCCTTCTCTGTCTCTGTGCAGCCAATGGTGGAGAGAGCTGTCCAGTTTGCTCTCTTTCTCTCTTTGGTTTTCCTGCCATCCTTCTTCTTCCTACAACCTTCCCTTTCTTTCCTTACCTTCCCTTCCTTTCCTTCCTGGCTTCTTTCCTTCCTTCCTTAAAGGCTGGCATCCCAAAACAACCCTGGATGGCTTTCCTCTGTAGGAGAGAGAAAAAAAAAATGGTAAGAAGTAGGGGAAGAGACATCTTAAAGCGTAAGACATTCTAAAAACCTGAGCAAAATTCTCCCATTTCAGAGTGAAAACAACAGCCTTAAGAAAGGTTCATGCAATGATTTCCCCCTTTTTTCCCTTTAATAAATACAATATAATTACTGTAATTACATTAGTGCTGTGCCTTAGGATATCTAATCATAACTCATTCATATTTCTGGAAGTTGCCTATATGAATTAATTACTTATTATTATCTCTTGAGTTTGATACTTAATGCATGTATATTTTTATAAGCCAGGTACTTTAAGTATATAATCATTAGCGTGCAATTATTCTGTCATGCAGTTGTTCTTCTGCTTATATCAAATTAATGTTAATCCACAGATATTGTGGAGCAGAACCACAGTGTAATGCCTCCATAATCGTAGTGCCAAGGAGCATGATTGCAGGTGCGACACTGGGAAAGCGAATCAAGGTCCTTTCCTGCACAGAAGAGCTGCAGAAAGAACTTCAGGGCAATGGCTGAAGGACTAGTTTGATAACAGGCTTCACAGGGGACAAAACAGCCTCTTTTGTGCCGTATTCAGCCTTGTGCGGGTGCACTAATTCAAAGCCCACCCAAGATGGTGGCATTCCTCTAGGAGACACTAATGGGCTTTGGACATACACTCGGTTTCCCTCAGCATTTCCTATTTCACGGCCTGTTAGATTTACCTGCCCAAGATGTGAACCCTAATCCTTCACTTTTAAGCTTTAGTGGTACTTTGGGGCTCGGTTTTCCTTTTCTTAGGAGAGGAACACGACTGAAAACATACTGAAATACATACAAGTGTTGTGTAACATAAAATCCAACACAGAAGTATTTCAAATGGGTCTGTGTGCTGCTATTCCTTTGAGCTCAGATTCCTTACTGGAAAAAAAAGTCAAATGGACTCAATTAATCATGGGCCATTGGGCTTTTCATTCAGCCTCTTCTTTTCTTCTAGTGGATAATCATATAAATGCGTGCAATTGTGGATCAAGAACTATATCCTCAAACCTGCCCTCTTCACTGTGTAATTTTGGACTCTCCTCTTACTCCACCTGAGTGTTGCACACTAGTGAGAAGACTGACAGTTACTACAGGAAGTGCTGTGGTGGTCACAGGATTTCTAAAAATCTCTACAGGCGGGTTATGGAATGAAGTCACTGCTGTGGGACTTCTACAGCTTCCAGTTCTCAGTATTTTCCCCTGGGATTCAACTGATCCGAGCCCAATGCTGGGCTCACTTTGGTGCTGGTCACCCTGCTACTGAGTGCAACTGGTTAGACCCAGGCCATGATTCAGATTTTCAACTCGTGTACTAGGAACAGAACAATTCAATTGTTTCCTTCATGCTCAGTATCTTGCCAAGACAGACCATGTCTCCTCAAGTTTACTCTTTATTTTGGAAATTACACAGGCATCTCACTGACCCTTATCTTAATGAGGAAGTCAGAGTGCACCCCAGTGGTATGTCAGGCTGGCATGAGTGGGGACTTCACTCTCTAATCTTTCAGAATGAGACTGGAATGTGTGGTGGCACACTGCAGTCTTCTCCCATATTCCCCCTTTGTATCTGTGTGTGCTGTCACCTGGAGTTGAATCACCCACACTTACCTTTTCAGCCTCTGCCTCCTCTACTACATTTGCCAAAAAAGCTGTTGAGCAGGAGAAGATTTTGTCATGGCCAGACCTAAGAGTAAGAGAATTTTTTTCTGGGCAATGTCACTCCCATGGGAGCTGTACAGACCCAAGTGGTTCTGCCACCTTTCTGGGGGATGTTCCCTTGGGAACAATACGGAAAAAGCCCTGAGGTGCCTGGGGACAAGAAAAAAGGAGGATGGTCAGTGTTTGCCTGCATTTGGGTAGTGATGAAGTCACTGCTGCATTCCTAGAACACACACGGCACTCAGTGAAAATCTGCATGTGCTTGGGGAAAAAAAATAGGATTCTGAGATTCATGGCAGGTAAAAGACTATCAGTTGACAGTCCAAGGAAAATCAGGTAGTGCATCACATTATGGATATGTGTACTTTTCCCATTGTATTACTTTGTTTTGTTCCCACAAAACACTAGCAGGTTAGAGCTGAAAACTGAAGTGAAGAGGTGACTTTATTAATAGGCTTTAAATGAAATAGGAACAGCTGTTAATACATAGAAAAAGTGAAAATGGACCCATTAATGAGTGAAGAGAGGCAAAGAAATCAATGAGGGATCTCCAGTGGGCGAGCTGCTGACCTGCCTTTTAATCTCCTTTTCACATTGGTCTTTAACAGGAGGAGTGGTATGCACATTAGCAATGAAGGCCAGGTAAGGAAATGCTTTGTTCAACTGTGCTAGGCTGGGCTCAGCAGGTCTGGACAATATGCTTCCCAGGATTTTAATTTAGCTAATGAATTGACTCTGTCACTGGCAGTTAATTTTGAAAAGTGGAGGAAAAGCAAGGTAGTCTCAAAGGATGAGGGAAGGGGGGATTAAATACAGTACTAACCTTTACAGTGGAGGGGAAAAGTCACATTGGTAGATCTACATTTCAGTGTCAGCAAAAAAGAGAACAAACCAGGTAGGGGACTTCACTGGGAGAGGCACAGCGGTGTACAAGAGCTGAAGGGGTGACACCCCTGGGAGGCACATTCTGACAATGAAAGACTCACCAACCTCAAACATTACAAAAACGGTGCCAGGAAAAGCGTATTATCTGTTGGGGCTCTAATTGTTAACTGTGTAGATGTTGGAAAAGACCCAGAAAACATCATATATCCACATTCTAGCAAACCTTTGCCAGAACTTCATGGGAAATATTGCTGGGGTGACAGAGTTGAGCAATGTCATGCAGCCTCAAAGCAATCAAAAGTCAGAAGACTTTCGGGAGCTGGAGCACTGTGAGTGGAAGATGGGTATATAATAGACTGAGCAGACATCAGAAATTGCTTTGGTTTAACATTTCTGCTTGTACTTGTAGAACGTAAACAGTGTCAGCTCCTTAGGGAACTCTGCGTTGGAAAGGCTTCAGCATGGCCAGATGTGGAGACTGTGATTTGGACAGGCATGTTAAGGTGTCACTAAAGGAAAAGGAGAGAAATACTGCTGAAGAACGAAGCCCAAGCTATCAACAAGGAAATGGTGTTTAGGAAGAGTGGTTTTCAGCTAGAGTTTGGAAAGAAATAGCAACTACTGAGTATAAGCACTCCTGGTAGTGTACAGAACAGAGGGAGATGCTATCTATTCTTGCCACCTCCCACTGAGTCCCCAGATATGGGTTATCTGTACTCTGCATATGTATTAGATCCAAGGTGCAGTGGCAAGGGCACAAAGCAAAGTGTCTGTACATACCAAGTATTTAAAGAGAGCTGAGGATGGAGACCAGTCCCAGATAAAATTTTCTGTAACTAGACATGTCAGCTTGGCAGCTTCCCAGCTGAGGGAATTCCGGTGGGATATGGCTATGTATATTTTGTCTGGGACTGCATTGGGATAGAGCAGACTTCTTGAAGAACACCTCCACAGTGTGGTCTTGCTTCTCAAGCCTGCTGAGCTTAACTGCCTGACAGGTGTGGTAGACCAATATGACCCAGTTGACAGCCCAACCTTTTCTTTGGGAGATCTTTCCTCCTTTGGGTTAGGCAGAACATTGCTTATCAGTTTGCATGTGATTTATGAAACGCATGGGTTGATTCAGCCTGGAGAAGAGAAGCTGCTGGAGACCTCAGAGAAGCCTTCCAGTATCTGAAGGGGGCCTACAAGGATGCTAGGGAGGGACTCTTCATCAAGGACTGTAGTGATAGGACAAGAGGTGATTGATAGATGGATACAAGGAAGTTCTTTACTGTGAGGGTGGTGAGGCACTGGAACAGGTTGCCCAGAGAAGTGGCAAATGCTTCACCCCTGGCAGTGTTCAAGGCCAGGTTGGACAGAGCCTTGGGTGACATGGTTTAGTGTGAGGTGTCCCTGCCCGTGGCAGGGGGGGTTGGAACTGGATGATCTTAAGGTCCTTTCCAACTCAAACCATTCTATGATTCTACGGTTTCCTTACTCTCTGCCTTGCTGCTCAGAGTCCCAGAAAGAGCAAGACTTTGATCCAGAGCCTGTAATTGAGGGGCCAGATCTGGAAGCCTGTAAATCTCAACCGTACTGACTTCAATGCAGCTATTTAGAATTTACACTAATGACGCAGAAAGGAAATTCCGGGTCTTGCTTATCACATTGTAATCACTCTGGCTCCCTAAGACAGTGGCATTGAATCAACAATGCTCATTATTTCATTTACTCCTTTGCTTAAGGTACCCGTCCTTTCTTTAGCTATTGAGTATTTCTAAAGTAGCTTTCCATTTGCCAAGATAAAGCATAATAGTCTCTTTTATTAGCTTCTTTTTCTCATCTTCCTCATCATGTCAATGAGTGTGTTTGCATTTTAACAGAGATCCCTCCTGAAAGCATTCTGGCTGCTAATGTCACAATTAGTGTTTCTTTCTGTTGGACCAATTATAGGTGATAATGGTACTATTTGACAGTGTTTGTGTTCTAATTAAGAGCCTGATCGCAAATTTGGTGCTCAATTCCAGCCAAGCTGCTTCTTTTTCACTGGGTATCCCCTACTAGTCACAGCTTTCACACATCCCATGGCAAATAAAAATAGATGACTCATCACTTGTATGAAATATTTTCTCACTTTTACCCAGATTCATCTCTCCTCTTTTCTTATCCAAGCATTTTTTCTTATTTGGGAAGAATCTTTATCAAGGACAAAGCACGCCACAGATAAAAGCAGGATGGAGCTCTTGAATGACAAGTTTAATCCATCACTTAATGCCTGCACTCTCAAGTGTCAGCCATGAACCACTCACTGATTGTTAATATCACCCAGCACCAGGGTACATCAGTACAACAGGTTCGCCCATTAAGAAAAACAAACAAATCAATACTGAAAATGTGTCAGGCTACAAAATGGGAAAAAACACCCTATAAAGCAAGTTTGAGGACAAAAGTGGAGGAAGATGAATTACTGTGTTTATAAATAGGGGAAATGTCATTCTTATTTCCAAAGAAATAGAGTTATCTGGTCTCATCTTCCTTGTGGTGCCATGTAAAATAGCATGGGGATATTTGACAGCATTACCTTTCCTGTGATTTTGCTCTGCCTCACATTGCTGAAATGCAGCAGTCTGCTTCTAAATCTGCACCAGAGTTTACATCCCTTTGGATGCTGGTGTGTATAAGAGAGGTTATAAAGCCTATGGGTAAGAACAGAGCAGGGTGGAAGCAGGTAAGCATCGTGTTTGTGCAGTCTGTGTTGTGATTTTCATCCCATGTAGGGTCAAACACATCAGCAATGAAGTGTGACTTCCTCCCTGATCACCTGAATGAGCAATATACAGGCACAAATATGAACCTGCCTTGCTTCAGTGCCCTCAAGTGAATTGTGCTCACAAGAGGGAAAAGGCCAATTTTATGGCAAAGTGATGGTTGAAATTTCAAAAGCAGTCAAGCTAGCTACAACATTTCTGTTTCACAGACAGCAAAGGACCTTGCAGAGGAACTCTGTATCTGGGAAGCAGTTTTACCAAGAGGACTCAGTTGAGCATATTAATTCAAAAGAGCTATGTTGGGAAATCAGCACAATGTATTGTGCCCAGTGTGAAGCCTGGTCCTATACTGACTGGTACAAACCACAGTTCCCAGAGACAAGGCCTCACGGCTGTTGGTGTGCCTTGCTTTCACACCAGCAAGAGCTCTTGCTGCCCAGGTACTCATTAGGCAGCTCCTATTTGGGTCTTCCCTTCTCCCCAACACATTTATCAGAATAGACTGCAGTCAGTGAAGTTTGGGCACAGGTTCCCTTCCTCTGAACCTTGCAGAGGAAGAGTAGCCCATAACTTAGCTTATCTGAGTCCCCAGGTGTAGTTCTAAGCGCTTTATGGCTTAAAGGATTTTCCTGGTAGGTGCTCTGGACTTACAATTCACTTCTTCAGTTTTTTAGTGTGGCTAAAGCATACAGAGGTGCTTATGAAAAGATTCAGAAGCACAATCACTTTTTACTTTACAGCTGATGTAGTGATAGGACAACAGGTAATGGGTTTAAACTCAAACAGGGGAATAACAGGTCAGATATAAGGAAGAAGTTCTTTATTGTGAGAGTTGGTGAGGCACTGGAACAGGTTGCCCAAGGAAGTGGTAAATGCTCCACCCCTGGCAGTGTTCAAGGCCAGGCTGGCCAGAGCCTTGGGAGACATGGTCTAGTGTGAGGTGTCCCTGCCCATGGCAGCGGGTTGGAACTTGATGATCTTAAGGTCCTTTCCAACCCAAACTATTCTTTGATTCTATGTATGCAAGGAAATAATAAAACATTCTGTACACTTCTGTGCCTCCATTTCCTTACTACTCACAGGTTCTCAGGATTTTGAGGTGCTCAGGAATCCTCTTGAGGTCATGGCTTTTCCTCTGAAACACAGAACTTGTCTCCATTGTGCAGCTGTATCTGTTCTCACTCACCTAGCCCCCTCTTAAGGGGGGCAAACTGCCTTCCTCTTGCCTGTCCAAACCTCAAGTCCCTGACACTCTTCTGACTTTTTGTCCAGGTTGTCATGCTGTATGGCTTTCAAGTTTCCTACTGATACATGGGCTTTTTGAATCACCCATCTGGGATTTTCCTACTTTTTGAATGCCAGCCTCTGCAGCCAAGCCATACTGGGTTTCATTTCACCCAGTATTTGTGGGTTTGCTGTTTCAGAACATCAGCCAGACTATCTCCTTAGTACACAGACAGAGTCCCCCAAAATTGCTGCGAGTAAAATATCTGAGGTCTGCTTTCTAGGCACATCACAGCGGCTTTGAAACAATTTCTGAATTCCATATAGGCAGTAACACTCTTACATCTCATTCTCTGGAAATGGAAAAAGTTCACTGAGGGTCTTGGATTATCATGTTAGGATCATAGATCACATCTTGTCTTATTTCAAATGGAGTGAAAATGACCTTTTCTGAGAGGTGCACTGTGACCTTACATTCAGGCAGGTGTATACATCTGATCATTCTGCTTGATGTTTGTTATGTTATCACAGAAGCATGATTTTTTCCCATTTCAAAGCCAAAAATAATGACAGCTATTCACCTTCTGTCAGTGAGGTTAATTTAATGCTGAGTCAAGCATTGTGAGGGAAATAATGAACAGTTAAGTGCATATGCAAGAGATTTGAGGGAGTGGACTTCTCACTCCACTGATATGCCGATATTGAGGGCTGACAGCAGAATCAGCAAACTGTTTAATGAAGATGAACCCACTGCACTTAGAGGTTGCTTTTTCTCATTAATTCCCTAAAGTAATACTTCCCCAAAAATTCAGTGACTGCCCAGGAATGGATGGCTGTGAATTCCTAAAGAGATCAGTGGGCATCTTACCTTTCTGTGTGACAGATCTCTCAACTATCCATTTGCGTTTGCTCTCAACTTTTCAGGTTAGATAAAAAGGAGAGTAATACTTAACTGCAGAGGACTTTCACATCTGAAAAATGCAGTGCTGTTGCAGGCACATTTAGAACACACTTGTGATACTCAGTGTGACTGCAGTGCCTAACTTTAAATGAGAAAACCTTGGCCTGGGGCCTAATTTTCATATGCGATGAACAAACGCCTTTGTCATTAGCTGCAGTGAGGTTGTTGCTCAGCATCTGTGAGGTGTAACTCTGTGCTCCCAGATGTTGCTGATATCAGCTTCAGATACACTGCCAAACACAGATGGGTTGTTTTGTATTTTTTTTTAATTAAAAAAAAAAAGTGGAATGACCTCATAATAAATGTGATATTTCATTTCATTGTAAATCCAGAAAACAAGTCTCAAGCTCTGTATACTGCAGAGTGCAATGGAAACTATCCTCAAGAGTCCTCTTCATATGGCTGCCAATTTTAATGAAGCAGTTGGTTGCAGCTAATATCCAGTGTAGATAATAGGCTGAAGAAGCCAGAGATCTGTTTTACTATTTCTCCTGGTGCAGCATGGTTAGGAAACCCCACCATCCCAGTTTGAAATTGTGTCTCAGGTGCTTTGGGGTATATAAAGGAGTAGCTGTGCTATCAGGTCACAGAGCTCCAAGACAAAGCTAAGGAAACCCAACAGCTCTCTTCCTTGCAGAGCTGGTGATGCTCACTGGTGATGCTGAGGACTGAAGGAAGACTGTGAGGTTCTGAAATAATAACATGAAAAAGGTACCCTACCCTCATCCCTAAATTACTAATCCTCTCTTCTTGGCAAGCTTTTTCTGCTTGCATTTCTACAAAAGTGAAACTTATTGCCTGGGTACCAAGGTTCACTGGAAAGTGAGAGGCACTGAGATACATCTGCTCACCACTATTAGCCTGAAGCAGCTTTTTGTCAATTAACTTGAAGGTCTTGGCTTATAAAAGATGCTGCCCCATCCCTGGCAGTGTTCAAGGCCAGGCTGGATGGGGCTTGAGGCAACCTGGTCTAGTGGAAAGTGTCCCTGCCTGTGGCAGGGGGTTGGAACTGGATGAGCTTTAAGGTCCCTTCCAGCCCAAACCATTTTGTGATTCTATGAAAAGCCCCTCAAATAACTCATATTTGTATCATGACATATTTGTAATTGCTTCTGTTTTTCAAGTAGACACAGACACTGTAAGTTTATAAACTGTGTGCATCCTTCCTGTGCAGTAACTCCTAAGAATATGCTGATCCCTTCTGGTCCTCTGTTCCTATAGCAAACAAAATTATAGGGATAAAACAAATGCCAGATTTACAGCTCTTTCAGATAATGAAGAAAAAAAAAACCAAAAACATCTCATTGACAACAGGCTCTTCTTAAGAAAGTTCCTCAGCTCTGTATGAAGATATTCTTACTGATTAAAGAGGGTGTTTTATAAAAGCTGCATAATCAGGCTAGTATTATGGCTGGAATGCCCCTTTTAGTCATCTTTCTACTCCATGTGAAGCTTTAATACTAACAAGCATAAACAAGCTAGGATAAACGTTGAATTTACTGTTATTAATAGGTTCCAATCTGCTGCAATATCATCCCATGTCTCTCCAGGCAATTAAAGTTGTTTCTTGCTTTTAAAGAAGCTTTAATGGGTGCAGCCAATGGACCATCTATTATCATGAATGAACTCAATTACTATCTTAGTCACGATCAATATTTGCTTATACCAAGTTAGGAAAAATACTGAAAGCTTATAGAGTGCTTAAATGGTTGCTGATGTTAAAGCAGCAGGAAAGCCTGTGAGCATTGAGAAATGTACCCTTAAATAAGTGCAGTTTGTCTTGATATTTCTGAAGTCATCCAGGAAATAAGTGCTGATGAACATCTTTTCTGACACTGGTACTACGAATTTACAGCAAGGAGATAAAGACTTACTAAATCTCTCAGTGGGGGAAGGTTAAATATTAACTTGCTGTTTCCCCAATACGATGAAGAATGTGCTTTAAGAAGCAAATTCACTACAAAATGCTCTGCAAATAAGCCAAGCAGATGTATATTCATGTTCACATGTGTGCCTGGCCTAGGTGGAAAAGCCACTAGTGGATAATATCTCTGGATTAGTGCCCACCAGCTCTGTAAGAACTTAGCAGAGGAATACTGCGTCCCAACAGGGTGACTTTGCTTCCTCTGTAACAGCAGCACACTGGGGCCAGAAGAATTGATAGTCTCATCATGAGCTAAAGAGCAAGTTTCATCAGAACCACATCACTAGCAGCCCAATAGGGTTGTCTGCCTCATCCCCATATGACGGTTTAATCATTCCAGGGAGGGCTATTTGGTGATTCCTATGTTGGGAGTTTGGAGTTTCTGAACTCTACATTACATTTTCTCTGATTGAGTCACTTAACACTTCTACTTCAGTTTCCAGTTTTAAAACCTGGCTTCATACTCTGAGAACTGAAAGGCAGCTAGGAAGAAAGAGGCTGAAAGAGTAGAAGCTAACGAAAGAGATCCCAGACTGTAAGACAGTCGGCACCTTGATAATTTGTCTTTTTTTTTTCCTCAAGTTAAGGCTACCTCCAGGGCAGTCAAAATACTACTTTGCCCTGGAAGATCCTCAGTGGGAGAGCCTGGAAACCTCCACTTTCTCCAGGTTATACTGACTGTCATAGATGATTAAGATTGTCTTTGCTTTAGCACAGCCATGAAAGCCTGACCTATATTTCAAAATGGGCTAGGAGACAATTAATTTCTTCAGGCCCTCCTTGGAAGGTGTCCCAGAGCATCCGTAGAGCCTGCCAAGCAAGCCACCAGCAAAGGAATACTGATTTCTGATGAAGTTTGTTGATGGTCTATTCCCTACGTTGTGATAGAAACATTCTGGCCAGGTGAAAGGAAGAAAAGAGCTTCCCACGAGTTACACTTCACAAATGAACTGTTAAGTAACAGTGGGTCAGTCATTTGATCTTACTGAGTCTTGTCTGCCTTGAAAATCGGCTGAGTTCACGCTCGTACACATAAGCATGATATACAGAGTTGAGAGGCTGTTGCAAATACTAATTTGTATCATACTTTGCAAAGATATGAGAGGTCATGAGATACTAACACTGGGAGTGACACTGGGCCTGGTTCTCAGCTACAGAGTCCACTGAGGCAGCACAGAAAGGTATCAACAAGGAGGGAGCTTTGATTTTTGCTCCATGCATTTGTCTAGTGGCTTTCTGAATGCAGGTAGTACTTTGTTTACATTGCTTTCTCAATGCCTAAAGGCTTAACTGGACTTAAAGGGTGATGAAAGGAATGTCAGAAAAATGCATCCAGGTCTATTAAAAAGAAAGTTGTGGCTTTCCCCCCAAAACCTCGGATATCAGCTTTGGTGCCAAGTTAGTATGATCACAGTGGACTGTTCTGCAGGCCTTCTGACAGTTGTTGGCAGCCCTGAGGATCAAGGGCACTAACCAAACCAAACCATCCAAAAGTGGTTTGATTTGTTCAGACCTGAAGCAAACAGGCAAACCAAGATGAGTTTTCCAGCACAAAGTACTCCCTTATTCCCCTCCTCCACTTCCTCCCATCAATCATCTTCAATTAAATAAAATGTCAGGTTCTTTTGAGGTGGTTTTTGTTTGTCCTTCTCTTTCAAAACTTGAGTGTAAATGTTTTAATGAAACTTTCCCCTTTGGAAAAACAGCAGACAACCAATTTTAGCCTTCATTCAGAAATGTCTGCTCCTAACAAATTTAACATCCAACATCAGTTCATAACCAGGGTTTGACTGACCTCAGTCTGCATTTTTCAACAAGTGCCATATTCAAACAGAGAAGTGTCCAACCCCGAACCCGCACAACAGTTAGAGCAGCTGCTCTCCTGTGTTCTCTTGAAGAATGAGGTCTGTTCTCTCTTTTCAAGTTTAGCATTAAAAAGGGATCTAATTCTATGTCATCATTACCTGCATTAAGCTTCCGTACAAGCAGTGTGAAGATGTTTATCTTCAAAAGTCACTGCAGACTCTGGCCATGCAGAATGCTCACACAGGTTATAAGAAATGCTGGCAATTGTGGAGCATTCCTTAACCACCACGTTCAGTATTTGCCTTGACTCTACTAAATGCTTGGACAGACATCCAAGCAAGTAAACAAGAAAAGCCTATTGAAACAAGAATAACTATATTTTAATCATGTGTTGAATTGCACTGTTTCAGTGTATCCTTTCCTGCTTGCATTATAATCTTAAAAAGCACAAACAAACCAACCAACCAGATGGAAACCTGCTTCCCTTCATAATTATTTGTTACTATTCCCAATGAATGATCGCACACTTTTCCAACGTATTTGCTTGTTCAAAAGTAATTGAAGCTTCTGTTGCATTCTGTACTTGGCACAAAAAAAGCCCATAAAGACACTGCCCTTGGCAGGAAAGACTGTAGCTTTCCACAGGCCCTAATCCAGAGAGGTGCAGAGCAAGCTCAGCCCCTCCTAAAGTCGAGAGAGGCCCTTGGAGATTAGGACTTCAGAGACTGTTTTATTTCCATCGACTTCAGACTTGCAAGTCTTTGTTCTTCATCTTTCTCTAAAGTTACTTTAATTAAAACAAAACAAGTTAGAAAATCCCACGTTTCAGCAAAGCAAGGTCCAAAAGAGCCTTGTCTCTTTGTGTTTGCTTACCAGGTCCTCTTAGGAGTTAGGCCTCCAATTTAAAAGCATGCTGTATTCATGTGAAGGGAGAACGGAAATTTCCACTCTGCAAATTTTCACTAGAGCATTTCTGTTGGGAACTGCTCTGCAAAAAGGAAAAACTTGCCATAGAAGCAAGTGTAACTTCCATCTTTCTAACACACGTATCCTTTGAGAGCCAAGCAAATCACATAGAACTAATGTGCCGCCCATGTGGAAAACCTATGCTTCTATCCCAGTGACTAGGAGTTCTCAGTGAGATACAGTGCTGAAAAGGTTGTTTGACCCCAGAGTGCATCAGGCCAGGCTTTGTCAGTGGAGATGGAGAAATACCATGTACAGTCTTGGTAAGGCCTCATTTCAGATACCAGAGTTCCTGTCACCTTCATTCAAAAAAGCTAAACAGACACTAGAAGGGGTGCAGAGAAGGGTCTCTAAGATATGCTCAGGAACAGAAGATCTATCTTAGAAAAAGAGACAGAAAGAGCTTGGCTTGTCTGGGCTAGCGAAATGAGGCCAGAGATGGGAGATAATGACTCTTTATAGATACATCAAGGAGTAAATAACAGGGAGGGAGAAGAATTATTTAACCTAAAGGATAATGCTGGAACAAGATCAAATGGATTTATAAATTGGTCATGAATAAATTTAGACTGGAAACTGGGGGAAGGTTTCCAGCCATCGTAAGAATGACATTCTGGAATAGCCTTTTAAATAGTGCAGTGATGGGCAAAGAACTTCAATTTAAACTTGTGATGTGAGTCCTTGAATAACCAAGTGGGTCTGAAAAACGAAAAAAGACTTCATCAACTATTTGTTGATGGTGTTGCTTACACTATATATTTACATAACATTTATTCCATGCTCTGGAGCTCCTACTGATTACCTGCCAGGGACAGGAAGAATCTTTTCCACTTCATACATACTGCTACTTCTTGGGCTTTTTTCCCCTTTTTTCAATTGCCCTGAAAGAACCACAGAGGAAGAGATGGAGCAAATATAGATGCACAGGCATTCCTCAAAGTATTAACATCTTCCAGGTGGCTTTCATTAAGATATTGTCCCATACCTGGGATTCCACTGATTGCCAGATCTAATGTCATGAGGTAATTTCTTCCTAGTTCAGCTTTTTAGTGAAGGGCATAGACTCTTCTACCACCTAAGACCACCAGAGAATTTAATCTAACATATCCAAAATGTTATTGACTATGTCAGTCTCTTGCTTCCTTTCTGTCACAGATGACGGCTGCAGCTGAAAGGCTTTTATGACAGTCTGAAATTCATGATAGGGTGTGAAAAGTGTCTTATATTGGGCAAGGACTGGTGGAATAAGGCCAAGCAGCTGTTCCACAGTGCACAGGATGACATCAGGATGCAGGCCTTCCAGACTTGCATTAACTGTGAGTTTCAACACTCTGAAACATGAAGGGTGGTAAAGTGTTGTTATTGTGGCTACAAGAATGTCCCTTATCTAGCATTTGTTCTATCCTTTTTGTCTTACGGTCAAAGAGAAACATGTCATGATGTGTGCTGCTGTTTCCTACTCCTTACATCCAAAACTTAATCCAGATCCTGAGGGTTTTCAGTATGGTGAGACATGGAAAGAGGCAGTGTTTTTTCAAGGCAGTAAAGGTTCTACATCATCACTAGTCAAACACACATTTCCTCTCCAAGACTGGCTATTAAGTACATAGTGCAAAGCAAGCCCATGTCCACACTTAGGGTCAGTTTTCCATAGCATTTGCCTTTCAGTACCTGCCAGCATTTGATTAAGGCAGTAGTTGGACTTATTCTCAGCCCAGTACCATCACACTGAAGCTTCTTGTAAGGCAGAGTTTTATAAAAACCTTAGCCAAAACTCAGTCCTGCCTTTCCTTTAGAAAAAAATCTCAGCCTCTCTACCCCTTCTGGATACTAGTGCCAGCCTCTGCTTCCCTCTGACCTGACCTATGCCAGGATCTGACATGAAAGACCATTTCTCTCCTACAGTCTGTCTGTGGCTTCCTACAGCTCATTCCCTGGTCATTTATCTTCTTGATCTGCTAATTACATAGGGCCAGCTGGCCCCCAGGTCCTTGGTCCTGTGGGGATACGCTGCCCCTATGGGGCAGCATACTCTGTCACAGGATTCCTGTAGCCCATGAAGCCCACATGCTTCAGGGCCAATATTAGCATTCACAGTTAAAAATGCTCTAAATAAATTATTTATACTCTTTCCTTTACGTATCCCAGAAGAAAGCCCGCTTGGTACTGCAGGTTTTACTTACACCAGCAGCCCATGGTCTCCAGTACAGACACGTGTCTTAATAAGTAAAGGTTAAAGGATTAAGTCTGAATTCTTTGTGTCATGCAAAATCCACCCCTCAGCTGCTTTACAGAAAGCAATACTGTAGCTTCAGAGATAACTAAGAACAGGAAGACTGAAGCAAGGGAGAAGGGAGGAGTTTTCAGCTGAGACTTGAAATGAGGTGAAAGTCAACGAAGCAGAGAAATACAGACAAGCCTGCTCCAGATCCAGGAGGCACAGAGGAGAAGTTTCTCATCCCACCTCTGCCAGATTGCACGGAGGGACAGAGAACAAGTGAAACTTGATGAAATTAAAGGGCATTACCTGTAGAAAAAAAATAAAAAGAAATGCTTCTCTGCACAGGATGAAGTCAACCTGTACAATAGGCTACAGAGGAAGTATAGAGTTAAATACTAAGGCTGGATTTTGATGAGTTTGATCACTGTGATTATTAATAGCATGCAGAGCAGTGCCAGGTAACTTAAAGGTAATCATATTTGACAGCTTCCTAGGATAAGCCATCCCCTACCAGAGTCAGCAAGACATGCCAACCCTTGGAGTAAATGCTCAAACAAAATCCTGCCACTAACTGGGAGCATTACAGGGGTGTGTTGCCATCTGCAAGAAACGAGTACTGATCCAGGCTCTTCCCACACTGACCACTGCTTGTGCTGCTTCTCTGTGACCTTGGGGCTATTTGTGTTCCGTCAGTTATTCTGTTCCTGTTAATATGGACATTTAAATCTGAGCTTTTTTTTCCTTTGTATAGTCAGGGAAATAGTGATGTACATCCCTATCTGCACTCCTGGAGGACTACTGAAGGTCAAAGCTGGGATAACCAGCATTTACTTCATGCAGGGTTGCTGTTAACTGAGTTCAATTAAGATGAGGCTGAAAGGAAAGCAGTGGGGTCTTTAAAAGCTCTCATCTCTCAACAAGCCCACCTTCGTGCTCCATATGTTTTATCTGCTTGCCTCATGTGCTCAGAAAGCCCTGGGATTGCCCCAGATGTATTCAATATATTGGGACTTTCAGTTACTTCCCCCTTACTCTCCCACCCCTGCCTTTTCTTACAGGGATCTTTGGACTGTTTCAGGAATTTAGGAGGTTGGAATGAACAGGAACAACAAAAATTACATTGACTTAAGGAGTAAAAAAGTAAGCATAATTTTATGAGGGTTGCTAGGGAAGTTCCTTTGCTCCCTTTTGAACCTGCTATATACATTAGTTACAAGAACATTTTCTGCTCACATCAAGCTTTGCATCTGCATTTGACTACCCACAAGAGGTGATGCAAGGCAGTCCTTCCTCCTGCCTGAACCCTCCCAACATGCACAGACAGCGCTGGGCTCATCATGAATTGTAACAGCTACATGCATCAGTAATGCCCCTCAGCACCGAATAAAAGCACAGTAGTTAAAGCATTTATTCAGGAAATGAGGGATGAGGTTTCATTAGGAAGGTGCCAAACTTGAGTTTGGGTAGCAAGCACTAGTGTCTCTGCTGAAGCCATCTCTTGTGCAATAAGAAGTGCAAAATCCACATGCCATCAAAAGGAAAGTGAGAGAAGCAGCAGGAGAACGAGTGGAAGAGTGCTGGGGGAGCTGGATGTCGATGGAGCAGGGGAGCAGGAACATATGCTGCTGGTACGGAGCAGGTGTGAGGGCTGAAGGATGCAAGTATTCTGCATGCATCCTCCACTGCCAGCTGGAAGCACAGGTGAGAAACACAAGGGACTTCTGTTGTGAGCTTATTCCAATTGCTACCTCTTTGCTTCCAGAAGTAGCATGGCTAAAGGCTGCAAATCACATTGCAAATCACATTCTGGCTTACTCTGGCTGGGCTAGACTCTAAGGAGTCTAACTCTTCACTTAAAAAGACAAAACCAATTACCAAGAATCTGCTTCTGAGGACAAAAAGACCAGCTTGCTAATGAGGGACTAAGAGGAGCCCATTCCCTCTGAAAAGACAATTTCACACCATCCCATTTAAATGTCTCCTTTAATAGCCATCTTTCTGTCTACTAAGCCTCAGAATACAATATTTATTCCACTCTACTCAGCGCTTGTCAGGCCACACCTGGAATACTGCCAAGTTTTGGTCCCCACTGTACAAAAAAGACAGGCTGGAAAAGGTCCACAGAAGGGCTTCAAAGATGATCCAAGGACTGGGAAGCCATGTGAGGACAGGCTGAGAGAGCTGGGTTTATTCAGCCTGGAGAAGAGAAGGCTCAAGGGAGACCCTGTCACCATGTGCCAGTATTTAAAGGGTGGCTACAAAGAAGATGGAGCCTCCCTTTTTACAAGGAGTCATATGGAAAAGACCAGGAGTAATGGGTACAAGTTACTCCTAGGGAGATTCCAACTGGACACAAGAGGAAAATTATTTACAATGAGAACCATCAGCCATTGGAATAATCTCACCAGCAAAAGGGTGGATTCCCCAACATTGCACACTTTGAAGATCTGAGTAGACATCTAGTCTAGGTCATGCTTTGCCTATAAAGGTTGGACCAGAGGATCCCTGAGGTCCCTTCCGACCTGGGATTCTATGATTCTATAATCCCTATTGTCAAAAGTGTGGCCCCAGGGATTTCAATAGTAACACTATTTTCATTCCACGTAATAGAAAAGGAGAAGCCCTCTAGATGGGATATGAGGAATTACAGAGTCTGAATCCTATGTTCTACCGTGGTCATTTGGCTTGGAAGCCATATAACAATACAGACAGAAGTCCAGAACTGAAGTTTTGGAAGAGAGGCAGGATTTTATCTATTTGCAACTTTAGTTAAGTTCCTTTTACTAATTGAGCCTCTTTGCCCAGAAACAGGAGCAAAAATCATCCATGGGAGAAAATTCCCCAATGCAAAGTAACAAAACAACCATAAAAAGAGGTCTTGTTTTATGACATGCTCCATTGGTATTGCAGCATTCTGCCTATGTGGGCATATTTTCTAACACATTATGCAAAAACAAGTCAGGGAAGATGCTGAGGATTGTAATTTTCTAATTTAATTCTGCCATTTCCAGTAATGGAAAGGCATACTATGGCTATTTATCTTCATAAGTGACAGATGCATTTCATTAAAACTTCCTTAAATAATTTCTCATGGCATTTGAAGGAGGAAAATACGGAGTGAGAAGGTATCTATTTTGCAAGCACGCAGGCATCGATGCTTTGAGAGCTGTTAAACACGCAAATGATCTATTACATTGCATTAAAGGGGTCAAGCCAAAAGACATTTGTCTGGTGCTTTTTGAAACGTTGATGCCTGTTGAACACATCATGAAGCAATCTGACATTGACTGGTGCTGGCTAAAATATGCTAACAATGTCACCATACAGTGACATAATGAGTGCCACTTGGGAGAATCCCAAACTGGGTGCAATACTATGGCAGACAGATGCTTCCCCTCCAGCTACTGCTGAAATGCTGCCATGTAGGAGCAGAAGGATGCAGAACTGACTCTGCAGAATAATTTGGCCAAGAAGCAAACAACTTTGTACTCAGTTGGAACTGCATTTAAAGAAGCAATGTTCCAGGCCAGGTGAATATCCACCTGATTTTCTATCTGTGCCAGACACCTGACAGTGGAGTGATCAGTCTCTTCTGAAGAAATCTGTATTTTGTGCTGATGCACTTCTAAACGGTGGACATTCTGTGTAAGGTCCCAGGTCTTGGCATGTAGGAGTTCAGGGAAGCACTGAAAGCATCGGAGAAAGGAGAGCTACAGGTGAGATCATGTACCATTTTTCTCTTGTCCTCATATTCCATATATCCTGAAGGCTTGCCACAGCTCCTAGAGCGTCAAGGAAAATTGCCAGTGCATCTAAATAATTCTCCTCACCCATTCAGTAAGCCCATATAGAAGATGGGATGGAGAAGTTTAGAGGTATCACTGTCATTCTGGCCTCTCACTCTCCCATTTAGAGTAACTTTTTAACTTCAGGGATTGGCAAACAGGACAGAGTGACAAAGAGAGCCTTGCCCGAACTCCTGTCTCACAAGCCTAACATCTGGTCTAGCAACTGCTGCCCAACACTGCTGGCAAAAAGGCCACTGGCTTGGTGAGCTGTTGAGAAAGAATTCATCTCTAGAACAAGGAGTACTCTTCCATACACTGGTGGAATAGATGTAGAAATTTTCATGGTCTGTAGACAATGCTGTTCTTATGCCAGGGTTCTCTTGTTAAGGCCCCAGAGCAGTCAAGCAAGCTGGAAGAGTGCCCTGTTGCCATCCCCCTAGGCACTGTTTGGCTTCAGCACCTTTCCCTGACTACATTTGTTCTTGGCTCACTGAGCAAATAAACCCAAGTGAATAAGCTATTCAGGCAATGCTGCCCTCTTTTTTGTTCTTGCAACCTCTTCCCACTGAACAATCACTGAACATGCTCCATTTGTTACTCTTTCCCAGTGGAGTTTGTCATGGTGAGTACTACAGCAGTGTAGATCATCATGGATTAGACAAGTGGTCTTCTTCCTACAGACTGAAGAAACACAGACTGACTAAAAAAAGTCACCTTCATGGAAACATTAGCAAATGAGCCAAACCTTGCTTCCTCTGGTGTGCTTAGAAGATGTGTTTTCCATAAGTAGACTGCTGTTAGCGCTTTTCAGATCAGACACCAGGTTCAGATCAGCATCACCCAGGGCTTGGTACAAAAGCCCACACTTTGGGATCAGGGTCTGCCTCCTCCCTGCAGCCAACCTGGTGCCTGCTATGAATGTCAGAACACTCACTACCCAATACCCTTTCTACTCCATCAGGAATCTACCTCCTTTGAAAACTCCAGCTCTAAAGGTATTTTATATTATGGTCATTCCCAAGTTACCTGAACCTGTTTCCCAGTCAGCACTGGGCCTCTCAAGTACAGGACCTCAATCAGCAGCAGGAGTTCAGCATGTTCACACACAAGACCTATCCCTTTTCTTCCCCCACTGTTCCTGAAGTCAGTCTTTATTCATGTATTATGTCAATGCAGTATAAGAAGGTGAGGCAGAACTCCTGCAGGCCTGTGGTCTTGCTCTGTTGAGTCACGATGGCAGGTGGCTCTGGCTGGCCCTGCCTGTTTGGGCAGAGAGGAGCAGTGCAGGGGAAGTCATGCAGAGAGCGACTCGAGGGAGCGAGGCTGGCAACAGGAGCTGATGTTGTCAGCTCGTCAATAAAACACAGCTTCAGAGCAGGCTGAGCTCTCTTACTCATGCTCTGGTGTGCAGAGCATGACTCAACGCATTCAGCACTGGAGGCCAGCCACATGGAAAGTCTTTCATCTGCAGCATTTCAGCCGGGCTGTTCCTGTTACTGCCTCTTCCTCTCCCCGGTGTGTGTATGCAGGTGATTAGGTAGGACTGACGTGCAGTGCTGATGTGGAATGGCTTAACTGGTAGCAAAAAGCACAAGTCAAGAAGGGAAGTAAAAATTTCCCTTGCAGTTAATCACTGGCCCCACTGTGGAACGCATCGAACTTTGAGGAAGTAATTGAAGCTATTTGCACTTGTGGAAAATGAGAAAGACAAAAGTACAGGAAATTGCTTGTTGTTTTGCTCTCAGTGCCACAGATATGATTACTCTCTTGTTGGATGAGATTCCTTTAGAAGAAACGGCTTCCAGCTAAAGGATAAAGAGACAGGTCAGATTTTGTTTAGTTGGTTTGCTTGTGTTGCAAAATCCTTTTCATGTTTCCTCTGATCCACAGAGACTATCTCAGGGCATGCAAGGGACAGCCCCTGGAAAATGAGGAGCTGTGTGGCTCAGCTGAACACACAGCTCTGCCAGCTTCACCTGTCTGAGATTAAAAGTGAGGAGGCTTAACCAGATCTTTTAGTGGATTTGAAACACACTAGAAAAAGAACATTATTAGTCAGAAATTGTTCTTATATGTAGAAATGTAACTTTGTAATTGAAATGACAGATGTGCACTCCTGCTGAGTGTTTGGAATTTCCAACAGGGACTTCCTTCACGTTTCAGATGCGGCATGGGCAGCAAATACAAGAAATAGACTGTCCTGAGCAATAGGGTCTCTGACTCTGAATGGACAGGCTGGACCATCCTCCCAGGAACATGAGGCCACAAGGCAGCCCAGGTTCCCTCTGAACGCATCCACAGCCCCTATTTCCGGGAATGCCTCTTGGAGATGCTGTAGCAACAGTGTCTCCCAAGACCAAATTCCTTAATAGGCAAGCACAAGACTGGGACTGTGCAAGGAATAAGGGCTTTCTGAGAACTACTTCCATGCATTCCAGGCCAAGAATTTAGCCTGATACGTCTATCTTGATTCCCATGTAATTGCTGTGAATTGCCTCCCTCTTGAGGTACAGGTTCATGTAGCAGTACTTAAAACTATGACCTGAAGAAGCTCAGAGTATTTTACAAACTGCCATGTACTTGAAAGGAGTCTTCTGCCAGCCCTTCTGTGGCCTCAGCAGAATATGACAACATTGAAATGAGTGGTAATACACTAGATCAGACATTCAGGTGACATAAATCAGTGTGGAACCATGGTCCTCAAGCCATCTGTAGTTTAAAACCTACATCAGGAGGAGTAGCATGCACAAGGGGAGAGTGTCAAAGTTCTGTTTCTCTTTTTCCTGCTTATTTCTTTTGCTATTTTATTATCATTAGCACAGCCCTACAGCACTCTTTTTTATCACATTACAAGGATAAAAAAAAATCAGTCAATTTATAGTACATGATACATTAATTTGTGACTCTGCATATGATACCAACTGTAATGGTCCCATCCACGATGACAAGTAATCAGGTTAATACTATTGGATAGTTTTTCTTTTCCAAAATGATACATTTAGTTTTTACATCTGCAGAGCAGCAAGGGAAGAACTAGCAAAGGAAACAAAATAACAGAATGGTTTGGGTTGGAAGGGACCTTAGAGCTCATCCAGTTCCAACCCCCTGCCACAGGCAAGGACACCTTCCACTAGACCAGGTTGCTCCGGGCCCCATCCAACCTGGCCTTGAACACTGCCAGGGATGGGGCAGCCACAGCTTCTCTGGGCACTCTGTGCCAGGGCCTCAGCACCCTCATGGGGAAGAATTTCTTCCTAATATCTGATCTCAATCTCCCCTCTGTCACGTTAAAGCCATTCCCCCTTTTCCTGTCCCTACAGGCCCTTGTCAAAAGCCCCTCTTCAGATTTATTCTTGGCCCCTTTAGACACTGGAAGCTGCTCTGAGGTCTCACTGGAGCCTTCTCTTCTTCAGGCTGAACCAGCCCAGCTCTCTCAGCCTGTCCTCAGAGCAGAGGTGCTCCAGCCCTCGGAGCATCCCCATGGCCTCCTCCGGACTCACTCCAACAGCTCCATATCCCTCTTGTGTTGTTGCCCCTAGAGCTGGATGCAGGACTGCAGGGGGGATCTCATGAGAGTGGAGTAGAGGGGCAGGATCACCTCCATGGACCTGGTCATGCTCCTTTTGACACAGGCCAGCATGTTATTATTATTAAAAAATAATTTTTTTTGGTTGCATCATTTTAATATTTGAATTGAATATTTGAATTACATTTGAATACTTGAATTACTTCCACTGGAGGTGGGCCTAGACAAGTAGTGTACTCATCTAAATGCTATGGGGATGAGAGCTATGTAGTAACTGAAGTATATAATCAGATACTGAAATGAAACTTTTACAAGTGCCCAAGCCATTTTACATTAAAGTGAATGATCACTTTAATGAATCACCTCAAAGCAGTGATAGAAGCACAGAAGTGATGAGTAGACAGTTGCAGGGCAAGAAAATTAGCCTGATTTTGCTGTGGTGGTTATGATATGGTACTGATTTTAAATGATTGGCAGAAATCAAATGAATGATGCTGCACTGAGTTCTGTCACTTTCTGACTGTCAGTAGAATGGAGAGTCATGTGGATTTGTCAGATGGCACATGAGAAAAGGCAAAAGTATGGTGGCAAACATGACATGAAGGTAGTAAAGTCCCACTTTCATTTGTACCATGAAGAGTCTTGGTAGAAACCACTCTTGGATGTTCACTAGGACATGAGATGAGAATTTTACACTTTTTAAGGCATGCCGCTGCCTATGATGTTTTAAAGGCATCCAGGTGGATATATATACTTTGTTTCCATGATGATATACAGTGAAACAGGATAAATGCTCCATTCCTGGCAGCGCTCAAGGCCAGGCTGGATGGAGTCTTAGGTGACATGGCCTAGGGTGAGGTGTCCCTACCCATGGCAGGGGGGTTGGAACTAGATGATCTTAAGGTCCTTTCCAACCCAAACTATTCTATGATTCTATGAAAACAGCACCTCTGAAATCCGTGCCCACTTATATCAGGTGACTCATAGAATCATAGAGTAGTTATGATTCTATGATTATAATAAGATTATAATAATAATAAAGACAAAAATTCTAAGATTATGATAGAAGGTCCCTCTGGATGGGATTTCTTCCCCCCAGCATATCAACCAAACCACACAGCTTGGTGTCATCACCAAACTTGCTGAGGGTGCAGTCAATCCCACTGCCCGTGTCACCGACAAAGGTGTTGAACAAGACCTGTCCCAACACCGATCCCTCAGGGACACCACTCGTTACTGGTCTCCAGCCAGACACTGAGCCGTTGACCACAACTCTTTGTATTTGGCCATCCAGCCAGTTCTTTATCCACCGAGTGGTTCATCCATCAAATTGATGTCTCTCCAATTTAGAGACAAGGATGTCGTGTGGGACAGTGTCGAATGCTTTGCACAGGTCCAAGTAGATGACATCAACTGCTCTACCCCTGTCCATCAGTTCTGTAGCCCCGTCATAGAAGGCCACCAAACTGGTCAGGCAGGATTTCTCCTTAGTGAAGCCATGCTGGCTGTCACCAAGCACCTTGTTGATTTTCATGTGCCTTAGCATGCCTTCCAGCAGAATCTGCTCCAAGGTTTTGCCAGGCACAGAGGTGAGACTGACTGGTCTGTAATTCCCTGGGTCATCCATTTTCCCTTCTTGAAAATGGGGGTTATACTTCCCTTTTTCCAGTCATGGGGAACTTCACCTGACTGCCATGAGTTTTCAAATCTGATGGACAGCGGCTTCGCAACTTCATTTGCCAGCTCCTTCAGGACCCGCGAATGGACTTCATCAGCTCCCATGGACTTGTGCATGTTCAGGTTCTTAAGATGGCCTCGAACCAGTTCCTCTCCTACAGTGGGCCTAAGGTCTTGATCCTCACAGTCCCTGCATCTGCCTTCCAAAACTTGGGCAGAGTGGTCAGAGCATTTGCCAGTGAAGACTGAGGCAAAGAAGTCATTCAGAACCTCAGCCTTCTCCAAACCCAGGGTAGCCAATTCTCCTGAGAGCTTCCGGGGAGGGCCCAAGTTGTCTCTAGTCTGTCTTTTATTCGCAAAGTACCTATAGAATCCCTTCCAGTTATCTTTCACATACCTAGCCAAGTTTAATTCTAACTGGGCCTTAGCTTTCCTAACCTGGTCCCTAGCTTCCTGGACAACACCCCTGTATTCTTCCCAGGCTGCCTGTCCTTGCTTCCACTTTTTATAAGCCTCTTTTTTCTAAGTTTCTTCAGCAACTCCTTATCCATCCATGAAGGTCTCCTGGTCCTCCTGCTGCACTTCCTTCTAGAATGTCTGGTTCTGATTCCGGCTTTTATTTCTTTCTTCATTTACCTACTATCTTTCTTTTTATGATGTTCATTATATATAATTGATAGAGTTAAGGTTTTTGTTTTCACCTCAGGGCCCATTTTTAAAAGTCACTGTCTCATTCACTGCCCTTGCCCTCCCTACTCCTTCTTCCTCTGTTAAAATCAGACTTCATTTTTCCTCCAATTGCTCTGCACAACCTTGCATTCTGCATATTGACCTTTCATATGCTGCCATTTGGATCACCAGCTCTAGCCATTACATTAGCAACACACAATTACACCCTCAAGGTAGACTCAAGTGCAAAATTCTACCTCTACATAAATACCTTAATGAATGTAAAGATGCTGATGTATGTTTGAAGTATGTTTTCAGCTCACATACTAGAGGAGGATGATTCTGCAGAGACTTGAAACCATGGGTAGTGATGGGAGCATTTTCCAAATGTTTCTGTTCCACCAGAGTGCCCCCTCTCTGTGTGGTGCTGTTCTCTGCAGTGCTCATGCACTGTGCTTTTTCCTAGAGGTTATTGCCAAAGCTCTACCCAGTTGTCACAGGGGGACTGTCACATCTAGTGAGCCCAGAAGGGGAGCTCTTGCTTGGTGTGAGGACATGGCACTTTCAAAAGAAGTGTTTTTGGTGACTTATTTGATCCATTTTGCCTTTGGTACGAACCACCATCACGATATGCTGTAGTCTGGTGACATCTGGTTGCTGGTTTGGATGTGTGGTACCACCATTAAAGTACTTAATTCTACATACATTTTCTTGTGAACAAGCAACATCAGAACTGAGGCAACTCTGGCCTCCCTCCCAACCAAAGCACAAACTGACAATGAAAGATGTCAAACCTGGCATATGAAAGAATGTGCCCCGTGGCTGTGTGAGTAATGAACACACAGCTATATGGGCATGATCTGGTGTTTTCTTTATAGTCTTGCACTTGTGATAAATTGAGCAATATATGAAGTGGTGGTTTTCAGTCAAGGGTGTTGTCTGACCAGTTATCATGAATAAAATCTGCTCACAGCTTCCAGATCACTGAGAACAAACTGCCTTTCTCCCTTCTCAGAGGACTTCTGCTGTGAGAGAAGGGAACTACAGAAAAGGAACATGGTGAGGCTATCCTGTAACATCTCTGCGTAGAAAGAAGTATCAGTCTCCATAGTGTCTCTCAAGGTCCCTGCTGAGCATGTGATATGAACTGTGACACTTGGCTTAGAGCAGAGATTCACCAGAGCCTCTAATATCATCAATTCATGCCTCTAATTAATCAAAATAACCATCAGATATTATTGTACATAAAGGCACGCGATATTGCTCTTCTCATACTCTTTAGTACATTGATTTTGCAAATGGGGCCTCCTCCAACTTGCAGAAGTCTTGCTTTAGCTTTGTGATTCTAAAATCTGTTATAAAAATCTGTGGCATAAGTGGTCAGTCCAGTTGCCTGTTGAATTAACGAGTTCAAAAGAGGTGAGGAAAAGAGACCACTTCTGAAAGATTCCAGAAGGAAAAGTGAAGCAGCAGTCAAGCTGCTCCCTCCAGTATAACCTCCTCTAGGTTATGCCAACTTTTGATGTTACGACTTCAGTAAAATCCAAAGTGAAGAGATGGAATGACTAAATGTGGAAAAAAACAAAAGAGAATTTAGTCTCCTTTTTCACTCATTACAGCAAGACTTATGCAAACCTTGTCCCTCGCATAGAAGAGGTTCTTCTCCAAGATCTTCCCGAGGAAGTCAATGACTACCTTGCTGGATCAGCCCCTGGCCCCACTGGCAAACACATGCAGCCTCCCAGCCCAGGCACGTGTCCCTCAGAGGCTGTGCTGCCTGATAAGAGACTTTCAAGAGAGAGGGAACTTCAAACATGCAAAATGGTTTTGCTGGGCTTGAAAGAATTAACTGCAATAAGAACTAGGCATGCTCACAACGTGGTTCTCTCAGAATAAACATGATTCTGGAAGTGTTCAAGGCTTTAGGAAGTGGGAGAATGTGGCATTTCTTTGTATATAATGTGCAGAAAGAGAGCTGTGTCACAGGTACTTGGAAGTGTAGGTCAATATTCATCATCCAAGGATTTAAGTCCAATTCATTCACCTGCTTTTTCCCAATGCATGAGACAAACTTGCTTGCTTTACAAGAAACTGGGCAACAAAACAAGATGCAGCTGAGAGTTTCTAAGGATTTTTATCCCACTGCTACCAGACCCTTTTCCATCTCCTTTGCCTGCAGGGTTGCAATGCCACATAGGTAGCAATACTGCTGCTGGTACAGGATCTCCACAGCTCCCCTCCCTCCAGCCTGTGGTGTACTGCTCTAGCTTCATCCTTGCAGCAAACCTTAACTCAATAGCCAAGCCAACAACAAATCTAGGATGATGAGCTTATTTGCAGAGAAGTGTCAAGACATAACCTAGGCTATTAGTAAAGTCTGGATGCATCTGGGACAATCATTTGTGACTGGCAAAGAGGAAAAAAAAAATCAAATGAGGGAATATTGCTAGTTTTGATTTTGTCATTTACTAATAAAAATCCTTTTATTTCTTATCCCAAATTCAGTCACACTTCTGAAGCTCCAAACTGAAGCCTCTTGTTCAGATTTCACACTGCACCAATTCAGCCAGATACAGATTTTCCTGCTTTACCCATGCTGTTGCAGAACAGAGAACAAACTGTTTGCACAGCTCAACCATTAGAACATGCTTCCACTTTTAGCCTGCTCAAGAAGCAGGTGCTGCTGGAAAGTACAGTGTTCACAACCAGCACACGTTCCCAAGGATAGCATAAAAATAGAAAATAAAAATATTTATGCAAAAGTTGAAGAATGGGCTGTGAGGTCTCAACATATAATTCTGGTTTCAGTGGGATAAGCAATTTTTCATATGCTTTGGCAAATTTTAGCCTAATTAAAAGAACAAGTGTAGGTAACTCCTCATAGTACATGTGGATAAATTAGAGCAATAACCTAGTCATCCATTCCAAACATATGTAGAAATTTATGAGGACTTTGATGAGGTGCAGATGGGCCCCTTACAGCAAAGATCATAATGATTCTGGAGGACTCAGGATTAGAAACTTACACATTCCATGAAAATTTGCAACTCGGGACCAGTTCTGTTCAGTTGCATGAAGAAGCATGCAGAGCACCATTACACGTGCATGGTGGTCACATGGAGCTGTTGGAGCAAGTCCAGAGGAGCCCACAAAGATGATAAGGGAACTGGAGCACCTCCCGTATGAAGACAGGCTGAGGAAGTTGGGGCTGTTCAGCCTGGAGAAGAGAAGGCTGCATGGAGACCTCATAGCAGCCTTCCAGTATCTGAAGGGGGCGTATAAGGATGTGGGGGAGGGACTCTTCATTAGGGACTGTAGTGACAGGACAAGGGGGAATGGGTTTAAACTGAAACAGGGGAAGTTCAGGTGGCATATAATGAAGAAGTTCTTTACTGTGAGAGTGGTGAGGTACTGGCACATGTTACCCAGAGAAATGGTAAATGCTCCATCCCTTGCAGTGTTCAAGGCCAGGCTGGACAGAGCCTTGGGTGACATGGTCTAGTGTCAGGCGTCCCTGTCCATAGCAGGGGGTTGTAACTTTATGATCTGAAAGGCCTTTCCAACCCAAACCATTCTATGATTCTATGGTTAATCCGCTGTGCTCTGCTGACATGTTTTTCTTTCACCTCCTGCAAACTGACCTCTCTTTATCTGGCTCCTCAGGCTTCAATATCATCTACTAAAAAGGGTCTGGGAATGTCAGTAGCATTATCTTAATGTGAAGATTCCCCTTAATATCAGCAAAAGCTGTGAGCTGTGATCTGCTCATTGATGCAGCAGTTTCTGAGGTGCTGGTCTCACACCAGCCTTGACTGCCCAGCACTCTCTGTGTCTATGTGGAGAATCACAGTTCTTTGAAGAACACCTTTGTTGGGGACCTTGGGGATTTTGGTTGGATTCCTATTCAAATCTATCTGTGAACTATCCTGCAGTTCTGGTATAAAAAAATATTCCCTCTTCACCCTGAATCTCAGCTAAGCACATTGTCTAGTGAAAGCCTGCTCACTTCACTTCCATGGGTGCCCACCTTCTGTTATCCTTTAATACACAAGGTCTGACTGTTTCCCTCTGATGATACAAAAGAGGATGCAGGGCTGTTAAACAAAAGAACAAGATAAACTGAAAAGCCTATTCTTCTCTAACTACAAGTTTGCACCTTTCTGACTCACATTCTGTCTTCTCCCTTCCCCCTTCCTTAAGTGCACTTTAACTGCTGGAAGAGGAAAATTCCATGTTGGATCCCATGAGCTGGGCACTGCCTGACATCTTCACATCAGGAAACTGTCAATGACTGCTATTGCTTGCTGATGTTTGATCCCAGGCCTCCCACACATGGCAAGATACAGGAGAGGAGGCTCTGCCTTGGAGGCCAGAATGGTGAGAAATACAAATTCCCGATGAGAACACAGGAGATGTGAGTCATTCATGAGCAAGACCCAAATTACTGTGCACAACATACCATCTGAGCAATAGCTGCTTCACGATGGCCAGAGAGTCACTACAGCTTTGGTATTAAAACAACTAACACCTCCATTTTCCAGGATCCAGAGTAATATGGTGCTATCCAATAATTTGCATTCTGGCCTTGGTAAACATCACCATTATTTTTGTTGTCTATAGCCTTGAAAACTGGCATACTTCTCAAAAATATTCACTTGTGGTTTCAATTAGTGAAATAATCCTACTTCCTGCTTAACACATCAAGTTTCACTTTGAAATCTCATAATGATCATCAGTGTATCTTGCTGAATGTGTAGGAAAATTGAGGCAGCACCTCTGCTTTTCACACTCTGAACACACACAACCTCTACTTCAGCCTCTGAAGAATGCTGCTTGCTTGCCTGTACAAAGTAGAGACACAGAGGTCTTTGCACAGATTGAATTTAGACATTTACAACACCTGTTCCCTTCTCTAGTGATACTCATAGGTGGCTTTACATGGGGCAGCAGGATGGACAAGTCCCTTGTTTATACTACATTGAATGAGTTGCCTTTGCTCTTCCAGTAACTCCATTTGAGACACGATTAGACTTCATAATATGTCAAAAAGAAACTATGAAATGAAATCACCACAGTACCATATGCCACACTCTGCCTAGGCACAGCTAGAGTAAGTTAAATTCACTATTGCAGCTGCCAGAGTGAATTTGCTTGCCTTTATTGGTATATGACTCAGCTTTAATATTTTTCTAAGACAGTTCTTGCTAATTCTGTGGACAAAGAAGTAATATTAGTAACACAGAAGAGTCGGTCGGTTCCTTCCAACCAGCCTAATAATCCTATTGTGGGTATAAAGGGAGGCAAAACAGGAGTCAGAGCATCTAAATTTTCTTCTTTAGAACGGAATACCCCTAACCTTTCTGCCCTAGACACATTTTCTCATTAGTGAGAGAAAGCACTATTCAGGGAGTAGTGTACAAAAGCTGAAAGTACTGAGTTCCTATCCTAGACTGGAATATTCCCTGTGGTGAAATTCAGTAGCTCCTCCTACAGCCTCAATTTGTTGGATCACGAAATATGGATAACTGTTTCCCTACAACACATATGCAGAAAGGCCTTACCAAACTTCCAGTAAAGTAACTGGCGGTTCTATGTTGAGAATATGAATGCAAAATTAGCTGCTGCTAATTTATACATGTTCCTGCTAATCAGATGTGGAATTATCCCCAATCCCAAAATAATCAGTCTTGCACTAGTGGAAGAAGATTCCTGAAGCTTCTAGAATGAAAGAGAAAAGAAAGAAAGAGGAAAGGAGAAGAAAGGATGGATCTGCCCCTAGACGTCAGTTGTACAGATGACCTTACGTCTCACATTTGCTAACCTCACATTCATGTGACATCGCACATCAGCAATGGGAGTGTCTTCTTATGAACAGGAGTCTTATTTATTGCTGCTGGTTTTCTTTTCCTTTAAGAAACAAAGCCCTGTTACTGCTGCTGGTATTATAGGTCTGCTCTCTCCATTTTGTTACAGCTTTGAACTAAATCCAATCACCACTTCTTCCTTGTGAAGTGATACAGAGCACTGTGCTTTGATTCACAGGACTGCAAAGCATCATTCGGTCCTTTTTAGCTATAGCCACGCAAAACAACAGGAGCTGCCTTTGCCACAACTAGTGGGTTCTGTAGATGTCTCAAAACAAGCCATTAATGAAACATCTGTGACATTATACATTTGTGATACCATTTCAAGCATGAGTGTTTCCATTTCTGTGTGCTAACCCCTATTCCCACCTCCTAGAACTTAACATCAGTCCCTGACACTATCACTCCCATCCTGAGGGGCTGTGTGTGAGCTGGGTATGTCTATTAGACAGAGTTAATTCCTTTCAAGATCCTTCTGTGCATGGCTGTGACTGACAGAGACGAGTGCTGTTTCCAAGTGTCAGTAGAGCATGACCTCGAGTTAATACACAGAATGATGAAAGATTCATTCAGCATGTGAACGTTAATGCTGAGATTAGCCAGAAGTACTGAGCACATACAAATTGCTGTTTTGTCAGCACAGCGCTTGGCGGAGTTTTTAAATATTCCAGCTATTCTAAGCCATCATCCTCAAGGCTTGGGCAACTAAAAAAAGAGGAGAATCAAAATAGCATTTCCAATCCAAATGCCATTGTTTTAGATAAGAGATTTGGACCTGGATGCTTCAAGCAATACATGACCTCCTGGCAGCTGCAGCCCTTAGTGTGATGTGAAAGGACTTGCAGTAACATGCACAGAACTGTTTGTAAACCTCAGAGAAGGGACCACAAAGGTATGTAGCCTTTCAGTTGGAGATGTCAGTTTAACTCCAGCCTGGCCAGGAGAAATTGGAACTTACAAGGACCTCCACAGTCTGTCTGTCTGCTTGAGCTAATTGCTCTCATTTCAGTTGCCTGTGGACATAAGCTTGTGTTCCAGATGCCATCTCTACATCTGGTGCTAACAGAGCAGCCAGGGGCCACACAGGCCATGGTAGGTGACCCCTTCTCTCACGCAAGCAGTTCTGTCTGGAGCTAAATCTCTGTCTGTCTGGAGGCACTGCCTGCATTAGAGTTCAGGAGTAAATCTTACCTGTAGTTGGCTAAAACTTTAGAAGGTTGGGGAAAATCCCAGGAGAATACCAGTGATATATTTTGTGATTCCTCCCCAGCTATATAGTTGGTCCTTTTTTAGAATTTAAAAAACAACAGAACTATTAGAGGGATTGGAAGAAATACAGTTCCCCTCTTTTCTCTGACTCTCACTAGTTCTAGCAGTAACTATCACCAGAGGCAGGATTGCAGAGAAAATATCAAATCTCTTTCTGTCTGTGCTTCCTATTGTTGACTTTGGCAACTACATCCATTTTGGGTCAGATTCTATCATACACTGCTGCTTTGAAAGCAGCAGACATTTGGGGCAGACAATAAATGCAGAATTTAGAGTATAATAACTTCAGTAATTTCAGTGCAAAGCATCCTCTGTTCACCTCTCCTCACTCACTGCCTGTCTCCTTCATGCATGGTTCTTTTGCCTTTGTACCTGACCCTGTGCTAAAAAACCTCTACATCATCTGTTCCTCTTGCAGTCGTAACTGAACAAGCTGCTTCTATTTCCACTGTCACCTATCAGTTAATTTGAATCCTTTAAAATAGCAAGATCCAAAGTTTTCCTGTCTTAAAGTTGATCAAACCCTAAGACAATGCTTACTATCTTCTCGCCCCTCTTCTACCTTCCCATTTTTGCAGCTGCCTCAGGGAAAAAGACATACAAAAATCTGCTTCAGAGCACAGTAAACACCTCCTTTTGTGGAGGCAGCAATATCTATCCTGAGGCTGCTGCAGCTCATTAAACCTAACACACAGATCTCAGGGCTTCTTTCTGTTAATAAACTTTGCTTTTTTGTTTCTAACCAGCAGCAGTAGCTCTTAAGAAAAAGACAGATTTTGCTGAAGCCTATTGCTTATTTAAGAGTCATTTCACAAGCAGATACAGTTTAGACTACCAAATTACTGGCAACACTTCTGTGCAACATCTGTTTCTCCCTCAGCAGCCCCATCATGTGCTGACCCAGCCCAGAGCTGTTTAGTCTAAAAGACACTGACTGCAGCTCAAGCTGATAGAAAAGAGTACTGCAGCTGATACTGGCCAGTCTGTCATTCTCTATTTGCTTTTCTTCTCTTTGTTCAAGTGGTCTGCCCTCTCACATGGTTTTTCTCTGCTTTTCATGTGGGTCACTTACCCTGCTAAGCAGTAACCAAGGAAAGGACATCTGTATTAACAATTATGCAGAGTTACTACATATTTATATACTACTACTTGGAAAGCATTTGTTCTGATGATGTGCTTTCATTCACTTGATGTTGTGGGCAAAAGCCTATGTCATTTGTTTGCAAGCACACGCATACACAGAAGGCTCGTGATTGCTGCTGAAGGGGTGGGTTGGTTGAACTGCCAGTGACCAGCAGAGTTAAGTCAGCAGTACAAAACTACAATTAAAAGAAAGAAAGGCAGCATTTCTTAGGGAGCTCTGCATCTTGCAGGGGAGCCTCTTAACAGCCTTGCCAATGCTGGAAGTGCTGTGCAGGCCGTTGCTACTAAACAGTGCAAATGGGAGAACAGCAGCAATCTTTCCATCTTTCCACAGTGTCAAGACGAAAACATAGAGCCTGCGCTAGAGACCTGGTAAACTAGACTTGCTCTGCCACCTCCTGGCTAATTCCAAGCAGATACCAACAGGATTTAACATGTTAAACAGCCTACTTTGTATCTTACTTACTTTTGGGTCATGGGGCTGATCACTGAGATGACCAACCTTTAACCTAGCCCTGGCAAGAATATGCACTATGAATGGGGACACAGACAATGCCTCTTGGACCTTACACAGGAAAGAAAAGCTTCGCTGTGACCTTACACTGCACTCTAAACATGTTCTAAAATACAGTGAAAACATCATTTAAATTCTTTCTATGCCTGCTTACCATACAAATGTTTTCCATTAGAGGAGTTCTCACCTTAGAGGGGAGGGAGATCACTGCCTGTAGAGGTATCCCTGATGCTGTAGTTGTCAAGACTGTCCTCCCAGCTGTTCAGGAATTCCCTGCTTTACTGCTCTGTGGAAAGGAAGTTTTGTAAGCGTACAAAAAAAGGACTATATACTGGTTTGTTTTGTAACATGGGACTATAATATGGAAAAAAGCCTCTAACTTAATATTCTTCTTCCCTTCCTAGCTTGCAATGTCTAGCAATATTTCCTGCTAATGCTGGTGCAGAGATGGAGATAGATATTGACTTCCATCTCTGTACAGAATTCTGACTTTACTGCTCCATAAACTGCTCCAAGAGAATAATAATAATATGATGTCATGATTTATAAGCACAATATATTTTTTTTACATTTTAATACAGTTTCAAGTAATATTTGCTTTCACAGTTTCCTTTTACTTGAACTTCTCAATAAAAAGTCATAGAAAATCTCAAGGAGATTGTAAACCTAAGGACATATAACCTTTGGCCATATGAGTCCACAGGTGAAGAGGGAATATGGGTTTTGCGCTCTTGTTGTTCCAAGTCTACCCTTCAGTCATCAGTTTACACCCCCCCCCCCCCCCCCCCCCCCCCCCCCCCCCCCCCCCCCCTCTATATTAATTAAGGACTCTGATAGCCCACTGGGTGACATTACCCTTTAGAAGGATTTTTCACAACATGTAAACCTAGATCAAAGCAGCAGTGGCTGCATTTGAAACACACATTATCTTTGCTCTGCAGCTGAGTAACAGCAAGTTCACCTGGCAGGAGCACATTCTTTCCTAGATTTTATACGTGTCTGAAGAAGTGATGTATTTTTAATGAAATTTATTTTCATAACAGGAATTGCATTGACAATCTGCATTAAAGATAAGCTAAATGAGCTGTTCAAGAGCAGAACTAGCTTTCTCACATTTGTTTCCTTTAATTAACCCATATAGTATGTTAATTTTAGATGAAGCCCTGCCTTATACCATGTAAGGGATCAAAGTCAGCCTTCCACAGAATCTGTGATCACCTCATTTTCCTCCTGTCTGTTAACCCTTTGAAGACATAGCTCAGAAAGAAAAATTAACGGGGCATTTTGCTTTAATGTTCTACCACATAAATACAGTAGCTTTTTGTTTCTATTTTGTCTCAAGTGAAACGGCAAATGTTAAAATTTTCAGATGGACAGAAATTTGTATGTCCAGACAAATTTACTTTAGGTACCCAGTAATTTATTAGAATTATCAAGCCACTTGCCATGTTAATAGAAAATAAATGATATTATACAAAACCCTAGTGACCTCCAAATGGAACTGAAACCTTTTAGGTGCCCAGTACAGATCTCTACCACATGTGCTAATAAGTAATTGGTAGCACTAGACATCTGTTATCATCCATAGGGATCAGTTGCATGAAAGTGAAATTCAATCAACAAACTTGAGGGTTGTAGGATACAAACTTCATCACCAGATAATACAGATATCTGCCAGCAAACAAACATGGAGACTATAGAAAGCCTTGGATTGTTCCAATGCTGGCTGAGACATTAAAGACATGGGTCTGTATAAATACCGGTTCTGCTTTCTCACTGCTTATTCTCCTTCCTCACAGCTCCTTACTTCCTGTAGTAATACCAAGTCCTAGTGCAGTGTCCTGCCCTTTTCACCTGGTTTACCTTCCTGCTCCACACCCCTCACCCTGCAGTGCTCTGCTCTCCACAGGAGAAGCTGCCAGCTACGGGTTGCAGCATGGAGCTGCTCACAGGCAGATGAGCTGGCAGGGAGAAGCTGGAGGATGCTCACTGCAGATGCCTCCAGCCAGGAATTTAGCTGCCAAATTCTAACAAGCTTCTGCTGAGGGTGTCCAAATTAAAATTAGTCAGAGTTTATGATTTGGCCGAAACGTGTCTTCCTGGAGACAGTGTCTCCAGTGTCTGAGACAGTCTCTCAGTGTCTTACCTGATACAAAAAATGCCTTTTTCTATAAAGCCTGGAAGAAGTAAGAGTTCCAAGTCAGAGTATTGTAAGGTTTTTGACCAGTTCAACATATTTGCCATACTCTCATTTTATGTATGGTTGTGTGTGTATGGTTGAACAATTTTAGCTAAACTTTTCCAAAGTCCAGCTGACATGAGCTATAGAGAAAGGGTGTCTAGAAAGTGTTATAAAACATTTCACATAACTCTGGAAGATCTGCCTTCTATCACAGTACCATAGAGCCTAATCACATCTCCTTGCAGCAATGGAAACATTCTCCTTACCCTCAGTCCCAGAGCACGAAGCACAGGAGAGGCATCTCAAACCTCTTTCCCGAGGATGATCAGGGGACTGGAGCACCTCCTGTATGAAGACAGGCTGAGAAAGTTGGGGCTGCTCAGCCTGGAGAAGAGAAGGCTGCGTGGAGACCTCATAGCAGCCTTCCAGTATCTGAAGGGGCCCTACAAGGATGTTGGGGAGGGACTGTTCATTAGGGACTGTAATGACAGGACAAGGGATAACGGGTTAAGACTTAAACAGGGGAAGCTTAAATTGGATATAAGGAGGAAATTCTTTCCTGTTAGGGTGGTGAGGCACAGGAACAGGTTGCCGAGGGAGGTTCTGAATGCTCCATCCCTGGCAGTGTTCAAGACCAGGTTGGAGAGGCCTTGGGTGACATGGTTTAGTGTGAGGTGTCCCTGCCCATGGCAGGGGGTTGGAACTTGATGATCTTAAGGTCCTTTCCAACCCTATCTATTGTATGATTCTATTCTATGACTCCAACAGTAACACCAGAAAACAATTAAGGAACAAAGCATAATATACACCTTACCCAAAGGATGTAAAGTCTAGTCCTGGACACAGACTTGGAACAGGAAGTCTCTCTGCTGTTAAAGTGCACGCACAGCCTGGCACATGTATGGTCTGCATCAGCTAACACTCTTCCAGACAATGCCTGTGCATGGTTTGAGAGCTGACAAAAGCTACAGATGATTCCTTATAGGCAGTCTGGGTGCAGACACCTTGTTTTGGAGACTGCATGAGTTTAACTCCTTGCCAGGAGTTTACTAGTTTGTTTACTACCTTGCTTGTTTACTGGTAGTTTGCTTCTTACCTTGCCAGTGTGTTTACTAGCAGAGAGATGTTCGTACAAGCTTATAACTCCAAAAACCAACTGTGAACAGCCACGGAGATGATGTGCCTGTAGCTTACTCCCCACTTACTTCCCCTTCCATTTATCATCAAAGAAATAGGCCAGTGGTACTCAGGTTGTTAAACTTGCCAAGTAAGGCAGTTAAACCACCTATATGGGACAAGAATTTCTAAAATTACAGCAAAAGAATCAGGAGGAAAGTCATTCTTATACCCATAGCAACAGACCAAAAAGACAGCATATCAAGCACATCTTGGCAGGAGATGAAGCCAAGGATCATTACTTGGATGATTCAATAAATGTCATTAACTCTGTATTTTTTCTCACTTTAGGACATCTTGGCAAAATGCTAAGAACTGTTTATGAGGAAAAGGTTACAGAAGCTGACAGACAGGAGCAGATAAGTTCACAAGAGCTTGAACTTGAGGAACATTATCTGCCAAATTAAAGAATCAAAAAAAAAAAGAGCTTTTGGAGCTAGTGAGGAAAGATCAAAAAGAACTAACATGTAAAAGTCACAACTGCAAAGGTAAGAATGACAGAAGATGGTTTAAATTGTGTGCAAGAGACCAAGCATTGTAATAGGAGCATGTCCTGGGTTCAGCAGTAGCAGTCATTTTTCTCCTTCTTGGTAGGTGGTGCAGTGCAGTGTTTTGACTTTCAGCTCGGGAACAGAGCTGATAACAATGATGCTTTGGTTTGGCCAAGGACTTTGTGAGCTTCATACTCTGCCAGGAAGGAGAGGAAGCCTCCCGGAAGCACAGACAGGACACCCGACCCAAGCTAGCCAAAGAGGTATTCCATACCACAGCACATCATGCCCAAGATGTAACTGGGAGTTAGCTGAAGGGCTGCGACTGCAGGGTTGGAGGAGGTATGCATCGGTGCTTGGTC
Source organism: Pezoporus wallicus (assembly GCF_028554395.1). Lineage (NCBI taxonomy): Eukaryota > Metazoa > Chordata > Aves > Psittaciformes > Psittacidae > Pezoporus > Pezoporus wallicus. The sequence continues at coordinate 1,334,609 of NW_026636333.1, read as the reverse complement.
GGGCTGAGGGGAGCAAGTTATCAGTCGGCGGGTGGTGAGGTGTTGTATTCTCTTCCCTTGTTATTTCCTTTATCATTATTATTATTGGTGGTAGCAGTTGTGATCTGTGTTATACCTTAGTTACTAAACTATTCTTATCTCAACCTGTGGGAGTTGCATTCTTTTCGATTCTCCTCTCCGTCCCTCCGGGAGTAGGGGGAGGGAAAGAAGGGGGGGAGTGAGTGAACAAGTTACCTGACTGGGTTTAAACCATGACAGAGCAACAGTCAGAAACAGGAACATTCTACAATGATCCAAAACACAGGGAAAGTGCACACAGAACATCAAGGAACCTTTACAAATACATAGAGAACCATACACATGGGAGAGAAGTGAAGAAAATACTTGAAACAGTGTAATCCAGAAATTAATTAAGATCAGCAAACCAGAGGGAAACTTTAAAGCGAGATTTTGAAAAGCAAATATGATTCAGTCCCTCATCCTTCCTCTGAATCCAGTGACACAAGTGGTGCTGAAGCCTTGTGAACCTGTAAAGAAGAAGATAAACAAACCTATCCCTGATGATAATTTAAAGCAGATGACTAAGGAGGAAGGAAAAAGAAATCACTTCTCTGGCACCATCAGTCACAAACCAGACAGGCCTACCTCAAGGCTGCAAAACTTGGGGAATCTGACAAGCACAGAAAAATAGACCAAATAGTTCTTCTGACAAATACTGCGGTCCTTTGCAAGTAGGAGAGTTTTGAGGCCTACTGCAGAAGGAATAGTATTAGTAAAATTGGAAGAGTGGGGAGAAAAGTGTTCAACAAAGAAATATGCTGTTCTGAGAATAGAAGTAAAACTATATTCCTGTGTTTAGGTCATTCAGTTAAGTCAGCTGTGTGGATTAACCTTGCAGGGAAGTGATGTAAGCCTGCAGCCACCTCCAAGAACTGATACTGTGCTGAAACACAAATCTTGAAGAGCAATTATGAAAAAGCTCTTACTAGGCAAGTTTGGGGGGAAAACCTTAAAAATAAATTGTAAAGAACAGAGTGGCCAGAAATGAGGCAGCACTGTGTGGAATATCAATTGCTATGCCAGGGGAACAAACGAAAGTAATGTGCTAAGAATGTCAACTATGACCCTGCTGTGAAACACTTGAGTTACCCAAAGCATGAAGTGAGAGTGGAGAGCACTGTAAGTCACCAGCATATGCATCCAGCCCTTTGTACAGCAAAAGAAAAAACGTGGGCAATACAGATGCATGCTCCAGGCCTGGGAGAACACCCTCACCTGCAAGACAGAGCAGGGTCACTTCCAGAGCATGTCTCAGAGTTTCAATCTCACAGCTACACAGCTTACTATTAAAACCAAATGGGGCATCCTGCCTCCCTGATTTGGCTTAGGAATAAAGAGAAATCCCTCTCTTCAGACCTCTTTAGTAAGCCTGGATTAGGTGAAATGAATTCCTAGGTACAGGCAGAGGGCTTTTGTGGAGTTCTGCACATACAGAAAACTGAGACCCAAACCCTCTTGTAACATGCAGGCAGTGACTGATCAGCTTCCTGACATTTTTTTGCTCAGGATAAAATAAGCATGCTTGTTTGTTAAGTCCTACAGCAGTGTGACTTCTTGTAATAACCAAACAACCTCAGATTCCTTTCTGCACCTTGATCTACCCAAAGGAGAATTACAACCTTTACAATTGCCTCATTTTCACAATTTACATGGACCAATTTTTGGAGTACATAAGTGCACTCAAAAGATGCTGCAATGTAAGCCATTTGGCCATTATCCCTGACAGAAGACAGAGATCAGCGAGCCCCTTCCTTTCACCTATGCTCAATATTCTCCATGTTCAAGCTCGAAGAGTGGTGGTCTGGTGAACTCCCAGCACCAGTATTAACAGCAGCCAGGACAACAATAACAGCCCAGCTGCTTTCTGGCCTGAAGAATTAATAAATCAAGAGATAAGAGCAACAGCCTTGTCTCTGACCAATTGCTGCTGGTTTAGAAGATGGTCCCTTTAGACAGGGTGACATGACAATTCTGACATGCCTGTGATCCCAGCCTATGCTCTATGTGTTTCAAAAGCATCATTCAAACTTGTTTTCAGAGTTTCAGCCATGCAGCCTCTCTGCAGTAGTGCACTAGTACAGGGAGAGTGTAATCACATACTGCGTACACAAACAGGGACCAGGAAACATAGTAACTGCATATTCTGTTGATCTCTGGGAGTAAAGGACCTGCCTAATCTCTAGCACCTCTGTATTGCACTTGGGACGCAGAGGAAATAGTGCTCACATTCCTTTGAAGAACACTTTAACTGTAATGGATTTAAGAGAGGACCAAAAGGAGACACTGCTGCTATAGCTAAATAGATGCAAACCTGCTTCCCAGTGCTGGATTGATGCAATGTAAATATACAGCTGTAAACCCCGTAACCTCATGAACTAGCACATACAAGATTAGAGGCACCACCTTAACTCTGCTCCCTTGTGTGTACCACAACACATCTCTGATGACATGATTATATATGGCTTCTAAAATAATGTAATATTAGGCAGTTTTGTTCTACAGCCTTATTTATTACTTCTGAGTCTGTTGTCTCTATTTAATCTTTTCCTGCCTGGAAGAACATCACTCCATCAGTGAATCATCATCTCCAGAGAGGAAATGAAATGGAGCCCCGTTCATAATATACAGCAAATCGCTGTCTTAACACTCAGTTAATGTTCCACAGTGGATTAAGAATTATTGTCCTAGTATTTCAGCTTAGTCCAAATTTAGTGCCCCAGTGGAAGAATTAAGGAGTAGATGAAACAGTGCATGTAAAGCTAGTTTCCAGAGCAATAGAGGAGCATGTTGTTTCCACAGTCACAAAAGCAGGTACGTAAAAATCAAGGAATCACAAAGTGGTTCCCTTTTCACAAAAGACTGAATAAGAGAAAAATGCATTTGGATACCACAAGAGATTTCAGTGGTATTGCTGGAAAGCAAACAAAGATGAGCTGTTTAAACAAAAGGATTTTAATGAGTGCAATTGCAGACAGAAATATGACTTGTGCCTCCATGGTTCATATGTTATGCATCATCCAGTTAGATACTGCCTGGACTGGCTACAGAAGAGACTTTACAGCAGTCAACACACGTCCTAAACCTTTACTCACAAAAGGTTCCCCTGAGAGATGAGGTCGTCAGGAGGGTCTAAATCTGAAAGGGATTTTCTCTCAAATTCCTCTCCCCAAGGAATATTCCTGCCACTGCTCTGCCTTTCTCTTCTTTGCTTCTAATATGCTCTTGCACGTTTGTGATGACTAACGGTTGTTGAACTGTGTTTTCTGACAGGATCTGAACCATAAAATCCAGGAAGAAATGCCCCCTCGGAGCTTCATATGATACTCTCTCTTCCTGAAGCTTCAAATATCAGCTGTGCAACTGTGAGCTCACACATCTGACTCACCACTTCTAATCTATTTCCCTCACCTCAGCTTTGCTTTGGCAACATTGCCACCCCCACGTCTCTTGCTCACTGAACACCAAGCAAATTAAATCCCCATCTTTCTCTTTGGCTGCCTCCTCTTGTTCTCTTTATTTTTTGTAACTAAGATGCTGTCAAGTCCCTTTTCCTTCAGGTAAGTAGCCAGACAGATCCAGTTGCTATACTTAAGTCTATACTTAAGCCCCAGTGATTCTTCTTCTGCAATGTTTCTAAGAGCCGGGACAGGTCATGCTCTTCCCCACTTCTACCTTATCCTCTGACATTATCCCCCATATTGTGGCCTCTCTGATACTACACCCAATGCACAGCACAGCTTCTAGGTAACCTTATGCCGTGCATAATGACAGTAGCATTAATACTTACTTTTCCCTCCTTGTCCTGATTTTCCCACTACAGCATTTTTTTTTACACATCTCTGCTTTCCACAGTGCCATTATCAACCTGCTTATCTGCTTCTGACATTTACTTTGCTGTTCTCCCCTCCCTGACTCTGAGCACCAACTATGACTTCTTTGTGTCTCTATCCTCTTCCTTTCTCTCATGCTGACTATAAGTGAGTGGGTTTTTTGCCCCAGCAGATCAGTGATTCTCCATTTGCCAGTAGAGCTGTCATTATCTCAGGAGCTATGCAAAATGACACGTATTACCTCGTCTTCCTTGAAATGCCTCTTCAAAATGTATTTCCCTTTAAGACAGACACGATAAAACCATAATAACCAAAATACACAAGGCTTGCTTAAGGGAACTACAACCATGCACTTCTTTGTGCTGCTAAGAAAAACCCTATTCAGTAACAGAAATGGAGATGATAAATGGTGTTACTGACCATGTCATGATAAGGTTTTAAGTTCATTCTGTATCCTTTGTCTCTTCGCTGAACTATATGATGTCTACACTGAATTATACACTTGAACACACCAATATGAGCTCCATTACCATCAGCCATTTGCCACAGCCATTCCTGGGAGGAGCATGTGGGGCTGGTGGCTCTACTGGTGGTTCCAATACAGAACACATTTTCCACAGATGCTGTTCAAGCTAAGCATTGGCACAGGCTTACGCAATGTGTTGATCTCATCCATTTCTGTAGCTTAGTTGTTTACTGACTGTACTAATCACATTTTCTGTTACCATTTCTTCCATGTCTCTACACTCATTACTGTAAACTGATACTAGATATCAATTATAAACATTCAAGAACTGCCTCCTCATCTGTCTTAGAGAAAGTTGAAGAGAATGCAATTTACTTATTACACTAACATGGGGTTTCTTCCCAGAGTCCCAGGAATGCCCAAGGCTCATTATCTTTCTGTTCCCCCATCAGAAAGCTTTCCTATGAGTCAATTCCTAACACAACCAAGTGGGTCATCACTTTGAAGTTCGTCCCTCATATTGCTGCTCTGTCATGGATCTGACCTTGGCTATAAAGAGGGCTCATAAATGCCTTTACAGAAAGTGTAAATAGTTGAATTTGGGGAGAACAGGAATAGAGGGGTTGTGCTACTAGCTCAAGTCAATCACGTACCATTCCTACTCTTAATTTTCCATGCTAGTTCATGCCTCATGCCAGGAGACACTGTTGACAAAGAAAATGGAGGGATATTCTTCCCTAACAGGGAATTAGATAATGCTGCTAATGTAAAAGAATGAAGTGGACCCTTATGAGCTCTGTGGCCTGCATTTTCCACCCTCAGTGATCTGTGATTCATCTAATTAAGGTATAGAGCCTGGAAAACAAGAGGCAATTTGGAACTTCTACTCATTAACTGGGTATGAATGGGTTTGGGTTTTTTCCTCTTGACTGTCTTCATTTTATCTGCAGCAGTTCTTCATGACTCAGACTCCAGAAGGGCTCATGATTGTGTGGGTTGCCTCTGGCAAAGGCAAGTAGCTTGAAAGTAAGTGTCTGTCTGTCTGACTTTTACTTGTCTCTGAAAACAAACACTGAAAAGCCTATTCCCTGTGTGGCTGGCCCAGATGCCATGTCTTGCCTGCTTGTTGGGATACAAGATGATTAATTGTCTTCTATGTAGCTCAGTACTTAAACCATATGTGATGGGGGCACAAGGGCTTTCAGATAAAGCAGGGATAAAAAAAGACTTGTTTTACGCTTAATGAAGAAATAATTTCCTTAAGAACAAAAAGCTCCTCACAGCCAGTGCTTATAAATTGCTCTAATTGGAAATACACATAACAGTCCTGTGAGGATTATCTGAGTGCTTCTGGCTGGAATTAGAGTCAGGAAAGAAAACTTATTTTAGAGATACTAATAAACCAGGAGGTTGTGAAGGCTTCTGGGATATACACGGATGTTTTATTTTAGGTTTGTATATAAAGCTGATTTTGATCCTATTTGTTACAGGTTTGCAAGCTCTGCTGATTAGCCTTGAGGCAGAGAGGAGTGAAAATAAAGGGGCAGACACTCACATCAGAGGTCAGTAACTCCAGAAAGATGTGCTGGTTTTTGTTAGCTAGGACCTTAGGCTATCAGGCTAAATAGGGACCTGTTTGAGATTTGATCAAATATGCCAGACACACAGCTAAAGACATCTTTGGCAGTACCTTTCCTTGCTCCTGCAGGAGATGACCACACTCACAGGCAGGATCCATAACCAGCTGCAGTGGAAATGCCTTCCTCTATGTTCTACCACAGTCAGTCTCACCAGCCTCTTCTTCGGAGCAGGGAAAATGGTGGTTCTTGCCTCTGACTCCTCTGTCCAATGCTGTTCTTTGTGCAGGAGCAGGAGTTGCCACAGATGCCTGCATTTTACGTGCTTTGCTAAATACAACATGGAGCCTCTCAGCCCTCCATCGCCAGCTTCAGCCACCACATATTCTCGTGACCCTCAGAGACTGCAAAGATGAGAGGACAGGAAATGGCTGGCTGCTCTTCAGGGCTGAAATTCACCTCTGCCCAGCGACGGGCACAAAACCTGTGCAAAACAATTTGCTTCTGTTTATAGCTGTTCGTATAGAGCCCAGCTACTAGAGTACCCGAGGCCCTTCTGTCGCCGAAACAACCCCCAGATGTGCGGTGGCTGACAGTAAAGGCACCTGCACCACATTCCTGTAAATTTTGCTTATCTGGATTTGGTTTGGTGCGTCCAAAGGCTTTGCCATCATCAACAACCGGGCAGGGTGACGAGCAGAGCGGCGGAACCCTCACACACACCCCGATAACCCTTAGGGCGGCCTTCCCGCCTAAAGGGCCGCGGCGCCATCTTGCGGCTGAGGCGGCGCCGCGCCGCTTCCCGGCCATGCCCTGTTTCGCTCTGGAAAATACACCCAGAGTCGTAAACCAAGCCGAGAACAAGCCAATAGCGGTGTGTGGGAATGATCAGCGGGTGTAAAGCAGCTGGTTTTTCTTCTTCCTGTGCCGCAGCTCCATTCCGACCCCAAGCACACCATGTGGGACAGGGGCGGGCGTCGTGTCTCCGTGCGCAGCTCAGGGACCCCTCTCGAACACAGACTCCACCAGTGTTTGTGCCGCCGGTGCCCGCCCCGGGACAGCGCTGCCCTCACCGCAGCTCCGAGCATCCCGGCGCCCCATAGCCCCCCACCTTAGCCCAGCGCTACCGGCCCCAATGGCGGGGAGGGGTGGTGTGGTGCCGCCCCCTAGCCGAGGAAGTGAACACAAGAGCAGGGCGGTGCTGCGGGAACAGCATTCTCGGCTGTCCAGAACACGGGTAAGTGCTGTTGTATGGAATAGGGGAGAGCAAGGTGTGTGTTCCTCAGGGCGAACGACACGTCCCGTGAGTAGGAGTCTCTGTGGGCAAAGGTCTCGTATCTCAGGGGGTGATTTTTAGTGTTACCATGAACCAAGTTCCAGTAGGAACACAGGTGTGGCTGAGCTTGTCACAATCACACCTGCCTGCCTCCTCGTTCTGAAGTTAGTTGTTGCCCTTCCTCTTATCCAGAAGGATCGCTGCTGTTCCTCGAGCTCTGGGAGCTGGAAGGAATTCCTTGCTCTATGGAATTCTGAACTCCAGTTCTACAAAACCATCACTTCTTCATTGCCCTGGCAACGTTATACATGGTCCTTCCCTTCCCAGTCGTGGTCAGTCAGTAAAGCATCTTGAGACAGAGTGAGAAATTAAGGCAGGAATGAACACACACCCTAAACCTGCTCCAGACAGATTTCCAGCAGCTGTTGCTGGAAACTTAACCCTCGCCTTCCGCTCAAGCAGACCTAACCCCAACCCTTCAGAGCCACAGGAGCTGTTGCTGCTGGAAATCCATGTGCGGTGGGATTTGAGCCCCTGCCCAGACTGGATCCTGGCTGCTTTTGTAAGGCAGGGTCTTTAAAGATGAACTTCGATGTGTCCAGGACTCACTTTGCACCTCTGCTGCAGCCTCCCTGCAGCCCTATGGCTGCAACATGGTGCAACATCACAGTTGGGTGTGCTCCAGTGAAATGCCAAAGGCCTTGGGTGTCTCAGATCCAACCCCTCTGCCATTCTGCACTCACACTGCATCTTATATCCCAGCCTGTGCTGCTGAGCTCCTGTACCCGTAATGCTGCCCTCATGTCTGCCCTCAAAATGGTCCCTGCCCCACAGACACCAGCAAAGTCACCCCAGGCCCATCTTCCTGCCAACCCTGAGCAACTGCCTGGCTCCAATTCAGTCTCCAGTTACAGCTGCTGTCACAGGCTACAGAAAGTTATCATGGCCAAAACCTGTTTCCTGTTAAATTCTCATCTAGTAAGAGACAGAAAACAGCAGTTAAGACACAAAGGAGAAAGGAGAGCACAAAGTGCCACCTTATACCCACTGGGTGCCCTTTCAGTGCTTTCCTGGAGATACACAGGTTGGTTCTGTGTCCTGGTATTATCCAAGAACAAATGAGATCCCAAAGCAAGGCCACCCATGCTGCTGGCCACAAATGGTGACAGCCTGGTACTGCCTTGATGTGCCAGGGATGGGTTGGGGATCTGGGAAAGCTGGAGATGTTTCTCCCTTGTTCCCACAGGTATTATTTTAAATGGGTCTCTCTGATTTCAGGTGCTGTGGACTGGTTTGAAGGGCAGTAGGGAAATCAAAGAGTAAGCATTCAGTTCATAGTCTGTGCCCATCATTTGCCTGTTCTAATGAGTAGACAAAGGAGTGAATGCCCCACACAGTCAGATTTGATGCCATGGATGCCAGACCATGGTGTGCAGGGTGACTCTTGACACCCCACAGACGCTTCTCACCATTTGCCCTCCCTGTGTGTCACTCCTGAGAAGACACTTTGAGGTGCTGTTTCTGCTCCCCCTTCGCTCCGAAGGATGCATGGGCCTGGCTGGGAGGGCAGCCCTGGAGATGACAGTGGAGATGTCAGAGCTGCTTGGTTTCAGCTGCAGCTGAGCAAGGGTTTCAGGGTGCCCAGCAGGTCCCCATCACACCGACGGCCTCACCTGGAGCCTCCCCAGCCACACACCCTTCCCCATGGCCTCAGCTCTGTATTTAAGCTCAGGTCAGGGGCTGCTTTTCACTACTATTAGTTTGTATGTCTTTACTGGAATAGTACTATTGGGCTGCCTTTAATTTCTGTTTAGGTACTGTGAGGTTGTGTGTATGGGCAGGAATCTCTTGTTTCCTGCTGTCCTTAGGTTTAGATTTGTTTGCCTTCCTGTCTCATTGTCATTTGCTTGCGTTGCCTGAACTGGTGCCAGTATGTGATTTCATGGGGATTTTTTTTCTTCTATTGCCTGATAAGAGAAGATTGGAGTGTATTCTTTTTAAAGCATGCTTGTTAACTTTTGCTCTGTTGATTACACCTAGAAATGCTTAGCCTGCTCACAGCATGATGGTAGAGCTTCTTGTTATCCTGATTTCTGGCAAGCTAAGTCTTATTTTTATAAGCTTAGTCAGACTAAAGGGGCTTTTCTGGTGACCTGTATGTATGGAGGGAGACCATAGGGGACCTCCTGAGAGTAAGGATACTTTTTCTAGCTCAAGTCAGAGCCCTGGAGCTTCTGTTCTTGCTCTGGATATGGAGATGTAAGTCAGGTATGGAGCACCTGCTGTCATTCCTGAGATTCCTTTCCTCTACCCTTAATCTATATGAGGGAGAAAGCTTGCAGTGATAATGGTGGGATGACTATTACCAACTCTGCTATGGGGTATGGATTTTGGGGAGACAACAACAGGAAAGACAAAATCTGTCACCCTAGATACAAAGGCCACCTAGTTTAGCTTGGGCTATACAAACTGTTCTTTCACCTCTGGCTCCTGCTATGGAATTTTAGGTGGCAAAGCATGTGTAGATATCCATGTTGACAGCACTGTTCCAGAATTCACCATGTGCAAGTGATGCCCCACAACAGCTTTGAATCCTGGCTCCTTAGGCTTAGGAGCAGGAGCTGGACATTTGCATTTAGAGAGAAGCAGTGGCAAGCCTGGTGAAGGAAGGGTTGTTCATAATCCACTTTTATTATTTTTTTTTCCTGGTTTGCCCACCTGAGTTTCCTCAGTTTTATGAGTTACAATCTTTGTTTTCCCTTCTCATAAAAAGTTGCATTTGACTTCAAAAGCCCCATGGGGCTCATGCAGCAGTGATGATGAAGAGGCAGAAGAAAAGGTATAGATGGATCCACTTCAAAGCTGTGGTGATTTGAGGACTTGAGTGAAAATACAGGGAGCCACAGAGCAAATCCGACAATAGCCAGGCAGAACTGGCCTTTCAGGATATGCTGCAGGAACAAGACAAGAAAAACCTCTGAAAGCATTTGATATGTAAAACTTAAACACAAGGCTTTCATTTTAAAATACACTCCTCTTGTTTGGCTTTTAGCTGGTGAGAGTGTATTCGTTCAACAGTTTTATTGAGGGCGGTATAAAGGTCCGCATGGAGATTAAAAGCAGTAGCTACTACAAGCTAAAGCTGCAGTTGCCTATTTAAAGTCTCATCTGACCTTTCTAAAGGCAAGGAGTTGCCTTCCTGACTCTTGGAGCAGTTGCACTGACAGGTGCAGAGAGGCTTGGCAACCAAAACCTGGCAAGCTGGCACCAGCACCAAACTGGGCACTGTTTGTACCCATATTACTTGTGCAGTCCTACCTGGCTGAGAGAAAGAGAGTGAGAAAAAGAAGTAAGACTATGCAAATCCTCTCTCTTTCATATCAGCCATGATGCTTGCATGGGCTTTCGTGCTGTGCATCATGGGCAGTAATTATTACAGCTTTAAGTTTGGCTGTTCATCTCCTCCAAGGCAGTGGGGGAAAAGGCTCAGGCCATGATGGAAGGGACGCTCTGGGTCTAAAAATCTTCAAAAGGAGCTAAGAATGGGCATGAACAGGTCTAGGTTCAGATCTTGTCTTTTAATTGATGTTTTATACTTTGAGGGATGATGATGACGAGTGTTGGGGTAAAACGGAGACCTTTTGAAACCTGGTTCAACTTTTCCAAAGAACACAAAGCATGGATCATCTGTTAATTCTGCGAAAGGAAAGCTATCTTCAGCCTCCCTCATCCCAAATTTGGGTTACTTGCTGTATATTGCACCTTCCTGAAGCTCACCAGATCCGAGTGAGGTGTTCTAAGTAAGCCTGTGGATTTCTGAGTGCTTATGGAACACACATTTAATCAGAAACTTAATTTAGGCAGAGCTCTTTCTTCCTATCATTTCTGCTTTCCTTTTGTTAAATCCCAAATTATGCATGGAATTTAATTTTATGTCTGTCACCATGCAGGGCTCTGCCGGCTGGTACAGAAGGAAGCCAAAGCCTGGAGCTATCACTGAAGCTCAGTTCTGTGCATGGAAGACATCCCATAAAAATCCCTGTTTGGTCAAGCAATCAACACTATTGGTGAGAAGTTCAGTGTCTGAAAGTATACACACCACAGCTGAAAATAGCATCTCTCCAAGCTCTGTAAACTTGGGAAGAGACTGCTTACAGTGGCACTGCCCAACACCTTCCAGGCAGGAGAGCAGAGAGTTTTGTCCTGTTGTTGCTCATTTTTGGCGTCAGTCAAAGCCTCAAAATCGAAAAAGACTCACCTAGATTTCTGCTGCAATCTCCAGCCAATGTGCTTTATACTGTGATGGCAGTTGCTCCAGGGGGACAGGGTTTACCTCACTGATGGAGAAGCTGTAAGTATTTCTTTCATCAACTGGCCCTAAGTATTTCTGGTATCATGTACACATAATACAGTAATGTTCTTCGGAAAGTTTGGGGATGAGGTCAATAAAGAGACTGAAGTAGAAAAGGCAGTCCAGCCTGTATTTGTGCCAGTACCAGAGACAGATGTATACAGAATAAGGAGTTCAGATCTGTATATGCACTGCTGCACTTTACAAGCCTAAAATCTAGTTTTTCAAGCCTTTAGTGGGAAGGGCAACTGGACGGGGAAGTACCAACAGTGAGATATTGAGCTGCTCTGCCACCTTTCACCCCACACAGGGCAACACTTCCATTCTGATGTCCCCTGTCAAAAAAGGCTTTACTGCAAAGTGTACTTTCACAAAAATGGAATTGTTTTTAAGTGATTTATTTAACTTAAAAGGGTGGAGGATAAAGGAGAGATCCAGTGCACATAATGTATTTGGATTCTCAAAAAGCTGTTGGCAGTGTTCCACACCAAAGGCTGTTAAAGAAATGAAGCTGTCATGGGATCACGGGAATTATTTTGTGGAGTGATGGTTACAGTATGACAAAGGGTGGGATTTAGTGGTTGGTATGGAGCCAGGTTCCCCAGGGATCAGTGCTGGAAGCGGGTTTGTATCATACATAACCAATGGCTGGAGAAAGGAATGAGCGGTGGTGTCTCTGTGTTTGCAGTGGTTTTGGACTATTTTCTAGTGTGCATGCAGCAAAAGACACATGAAGGAACTCACTAAGCTGAGTAGGCAAAAAAGTGGCAGTTGAGCTTTGGTGCAGATCAATGTACCTTGCTGCCATAGGGTGTTGTGGATGTGACTGTATCAACAAGCTTAAAAAGAACTGGACAAATCTAGGACACCAGATCGAAACATCAGTGTGGATTTTATATTCCTCTTTTGGCCAAGATTTCTAGTAGGAGAAGATCTGAACAAAGAGCTTGCCTTGATAAAGAAAATTCTGACTTTGTGTTTTGTTTTGGTGGGTTTTGTTAACTGTGTTACTATTGAGGAATTTAAATGCCTGCTATTACTTTATAGTGCTTTAACACTACAATATATGGTAAAATACTAAAACCAAAAAGCAAATGTTACAACATTATGATTTATTCTTCTGTCTTTAAGTGTATTTTGATAGATATGGATCATTTTACTCCTTTGTAAAACTGAGTCCATACCAATATTGATATTTTGAATCTTCATTCTGAATCAGAATTGAAGCGTGTTTTGCAATATTGTCTTTTTTTTTTTTAATGGAATAGAAACATCAATTTGCACTCAGCTTTAGTGATTATTTTCTTTTCCAATAGGAAAGAAAAAGAACCTTGTACTTTCCTTGTTAGCCTCTTGTCCCATTTATGAAGCCTTCACTGTTATAAGCATACCAAGTCTGCTCTGTCCAAGGAGAAAGTCAAGGTATTTAATGATGTACAATATGATAGAGGAGGGCTTGGTTCAGCATTACTAGAGCTCTCCCCTGGTTCATTTTGCATCAAAGAACAAGATCTTCTACAGCTGAAGTTAAAATCGACCTTTGAAAGGAGTAATATCATCTGCCTGGCTGCTTATTCCTGTTACAAGAGCCCCCATCCCCTTGGGTGGCATTGGCACTAGTGTGACAGTGCCACGACCCAGCTTTGCTGGGGCTTGCTAGGTCAGGGGCTGGATTAGGGAGCAGGCAGGCAGCACCAGGGTGGTCCTGTGTCTCTGAGCTGCTTACATCAGTGCCTGCTTATGCTACCTTGAAGAGTTCATGATAATATCCCTTCATATGAAACAAACACCATCTGATCTACATGCAACCCAGAATGTGGACACTGAGGGCATTATATTGCCTCAGTTTTGTGACTGGTACCTGATATTCTCTGCGACAGTGAAGCTGAGCTCTAAGAGAAAGTGGTGTTTTTGTGTTTCTTGTAGCTTGTACTGCAGTTTGGGATTCTCCAGGGTATTTTCCCTTTCTGTTTAACTGTAGGATCTGCTTCCTAGAAGGGATCTTGCCATATTTCCTCTCCCAACCTTTTTCTTTCATTCTTTTCTCCCAGGTTTTCTTTTGTGAGCCTGACAACTATGTGATAACCATTCCTCCTCCTCAGAGCTCTGCAGGGGAATCTGCCCATCTGGTGGTGTGGGTGGTCTTAGCTGTGTACAGAACACACCTATCTTCTCCCTGTATGTATTGATGAAATTCACCACAGGCCTTCCCACTAGCAATAAAATCTGTGCTGCACAAGAGATCCATAGCAAAAGACGAACACACCTTACTAGAGCTGGAACTGGGACCCAGTCTGGAAAATCACAATGGGTTTTCCAAATCCAGTGGCCTTTGGGTATCACCCCCAGAGAAACCTGGTGTCTTGGCTTCAGAGCAGCTTCCAAAGTGCTAGAGACAAATGTGGGCATCTTGGGAACTGGATCCCGACAGTTGCGCACAGTCACCCATATGCTGAGTGTGATGGTGCAGCAAAATGTGGTGCATGCTCCCAGAAGGTGTTGCTGCTCTGCTAGCCAGACAGACAAGGACTAGTATGGGACATGCCAAACCTATCAGATGTATTTGGGGTGACTCACTCAGGGAGGTGCCCTCAAGTAACTGAGGTATGGGCAGGATCTCAGTCAATGCATCATCTGCTTCTGACAGTGCTTTCCTAACCCACAATGGGATATACCCTTTAAATTTCTCTGTGTTTAAATACCTGTCTGTCACCTGCTGGTGTGGGCTACAGCTAACTACAGCTGTAAAATACCTGATAGCTAGGGATTGGAACTAGATGGTCTTGAGGTCCTTTCCAGCCCAAACCATTCTGTGATTCTACAGATGAGGCTGGCTCTAAGGGATGGGTCAGCCCAGGGCTCCCTCAGCTGCCAGAGCTGCTCACTAGTGCCCTGATGGTCACCCTCAGCCTCAGTAGAGCTGCCAAAGCATGACAGAAATTGTATCATCTTATCCTCATACAGGAAAGGTGGAAGCAAAAGCAAAAAAGCCAGAAAATGTACATCTTTGGGGATCACATCCTTGTGGTGAAGCAGTGAGAGCACCATTATGAAGGCAAGGAGATAGTCTTGGCCTTCTTTCAGACCAGCAAAACAATTCCCCTCTCCATGAAATCACTAACTTACTGTGCAAGCACAGGTTAAAGTCCTAACTCCCTTGGTTACAGCTTGTAGGTACTAGTGCACACTGAGGAGACCTGCACTGAGGTACAGTTGGCAATAGTCATCACCATCAAGCATCATCTGAACCACTGTGGGCAGCTGGTTTTGCTGGGGCAGAGGAGGAGCTGGGTGATCCATGTTTGTGCACGGAAGCCAGTGCATCATTAACCCAAGGAGAGTACAGCAAGTGTAAGGTGCACATCTGCCTGAGGGCCTCCAGCAGCACCTGAGCCTACAGAAGCAGTTGGAGTTGGTGCTGGAAGCTTTTCTGGGGCATTATTCCATAACAAAGAAAAACTTTAGGAAGGAAAAGAGGCTGCCAGTACTGTTCTATTCACTGGAAACAGCTTTGTCATAAGCTGCCATGAGCTGAACTCAGACCTAAAAGATTATAATCAAAACCTTTCCCCCTGTAGAGCCCCTTCTTCTGATTCATCGCCACCTTCCAGCAGATCTGTGAAATGTGGGTTCACCTCATCACTTGGGGTCGTCCTCAGAACGCAGCCAGCTATTGCAAGCCTGTGAAGGAAAATATTATCTTCCTAGATCACATATTTGGAGGTAATGCCTCAGCAGTCAGAATGAAATTGTCAAACACCACGATGAGCCGAAGCAAAAGCCATAGATACTGGTGTCTGGCTGATAAAAGACACATCAAGTTTGTACTACAAGTTTATTACAGTAACACAATCAGATTGATGATTTTCACAGCTAATATGCCTCATTATAGCAGGGTATGTACAGACATTTTATTCCCAGCACATTACAATCTTTTTATCTTTAATCATGCAGCGAATAATGTACAAACACAATTATATGGAAGATTATTTTTCCCCTAAAAAAAGAGAAACCAAACTTACAAAAGTATGGCTTTATAAGAAAGTCATATCATACAATGAACATTCATTTATACTTGGGTATGGCAACATTCGGTCTTAACCAGTGAGCAATTGCATCTGTCACTGTCACTCTGATTCCAAAAAAGCCAAGGGAACTGGGAGCAGGGACATGCCCATTGGTGCCAGAGAGATGGAAAATATAGATCTGTATACAATCCAAGTATGAAAAATGTAAAAAAGTGTTTTCAATGGTGAAGCATCACATTTATTTGCATGCTGAAGTCAGAGTTATGGAGCCTTGAAGAATGTAAGTGCACAGTTTCTATTTTCCTTTAGACCAACAAACATTGGGAGTGATGCAATTGAGTTAAAAAGCATTACTTCAGCTGTAAAGAGGTGTAACTGAGGTCAGAATCTGGCCTGTCCTTCCTGCTAATAGTGCTGCAGAAATAGACAGAAGCATAAGGTTAGGAAGTCAGCAGTGGCTGAATTTTGCTGGCAGCCCGCAGAAAAGAAAGACAAAAATGTATGTTCAGTAGATTTTATTAACAAAAAAAGGTGGATTTGAGAATAAAATGTGGCCCCTATCGCTAACTCTTCATGGGGTGATTGTGGTTGTTGGTGAGCAGAAGCTCTTGTCCTTGGTGTTCAGAGAAACATAGAATGACAGAATGGTTCAGGTTGGAAGGGACCTTAAAGCTCATTTAGTTCCAACCCCCTGCCATGGGCAGGGACACCTTCCACTAGACCAGGTTGTTCCAAGCCCCCTCCAACCTGGCCTTGAACACTGCCAGGGATGGGGCAGCCACAGCTTCTCTGGGAAGCACCCATTTCAAGAGCAAATCATCTTCCTCTTTACAGGAGAAAAGAACTGTCCTTACCTGTTAGCAGCACGGAGCTTGGGACACACACTTTTCTCATGAAAAGGCTGCTTTCTTAAGGCATTGATCACTGATGTGGAGTATTGGGTAAGTATTGTCAGTCAGTTATGAGTTCTACCAGGAGAGGGCAGACAGAGACACAGACATACACGTACACCCCGGCTCCCACATATTTACATACACATACATGTGCACCCAGGCATCCACACGTTACACACACACACACACATCACTTGCCGTGATACTGATGTGATACTCATTGAAACTGCAGTCACATATATACACACTCAGCTCAGATCCTTACAATGCTATGCCTCAAAATAGAAGTTAAAAACATGTAACCTGCAATCTGTAATCCAAAGATTAGCAAAGATTTTACTCCCTCTCTTTTCTCTCTTGCTTTTCTTCTTCTTCCCAAGCTCAGAAATACAGATTCTAGCTACACTTAGTACCTACGTATGCAAAATGTAAACATCGCTACACAGCACCTAGCACCCTTTTGCTTACAAAGTCACTAACATACTTGAAATGCAACATAGATTTTTCAAGACTATGGACTGTCAGGTTACAGGAAGTATGGAGAAGAGTTTACTTTTGCTAATGATCTGGCTTGGAAAGAGTGGAGGAAAAAATCAGCGCACACAGGGCTGAGGTAGATTTGGCTGTATCTGATGTAATGTCACGGTACTGAGCAGAAAGAAAAGGGTCTCAGACCAACATGCAGGTGGGTGACCACAAGATAAGCAAACCATGTTTAGGGAGAAGATTCCTCCCTTCCAACTGAAGGATGCCTCATCCTGCACTCACATCACTACAGGTGATGGGAAGAGTTATTATCACAAAGCTAATGGCCCTAAACTCCAGCCTAGCAGGACTGCACGTGGAGGTCTGATGGTAGCTCAGCAGCTGAGGGCCAGCTAGTGCTTGGTCTCTTGTTAAAGTGGTCAGGAGAAGGAGAATGAGAAGGCTGAGGAGAGATCTTCGCAGGGCAAGTACCTGCCTGTTGTGCACTGAGCTGAGTACAATTTACACGTTGGCCAACAGCGGGCCAGCAGCTTTCTTCCAGGCTGTGGTACCAGATGCAGATATGCTCCAGAGTGGGAGTTTCTTGAGCAGTTGCTTGAGAATCCATCTCTTACCTTCTGTCTGGGCCAGTGGATAGTGTAGCCTTCCACATGGACAAATACATGCACACAAGCATCTTGCTGCCTGCTACAAACCCACCCACAAAGGCTGAAGTGCCTGAACTTTGACCTTTGCAAACATTCACAACTACTACAGCCAGCAAGAGATCCCTGCACCATTTTAGACCCACTTGCTCACAGTGGGTTGATATAGGTCTCTGGGTACAGCTTCCTCCTTATTAGAAAGTGCTACCTCATTAACACCATGAATTCCTAGCTGCCTCCTCTGATTTGAGTCCAACAGCCTTCCCCTCCCTCCTGGCTTTTCTGGAACTCTTTATAGCACCAAAACTCTCCTGGGTTTGAGCCAGATCTGCTCAGTAACTGCAATAACAGTTGATCTTCCTTTCCCTCCTTCCCTGGGATCCCTGCTCCCAGAGCCTAATTACTATTCTAATAATATCCATCAGCAGCCTCCTCTCCTCTCGCCCACCCAGATGAGATACTGCATTGCTGGTAGGGACAAACCCAATCCTCCTCCTTCGGATCCAGGGGTGCACAGGAGCTGTGCTCTGCAGAGTTGCCCTCATCAGCCTTGGGCACAAGCACCTCTGCCTCCAGCTCCGGGTTTCTGAGGGGGGGCTGAGCTGGGGAACCTGCAAGTGTTGGCAGAAGCAGCTCAGCCACTGCTTATAATGTAAATCTGCCTTGGGTTCTGCTTTGCTTCCCAAGCGGTGACAGCCTCCGCCTGCCGCAGAGGCTGCCGAGTGAGGGAGCAGCCTCTCCGCAAAACCCTCACCCAAAACTGACCCTGAATTTCTCTGCCACCATTCACACCCTGCCCCAAGGAGGAATACCACACCCTAAGGAGGAACAGACACGATATGGAAAGACACGAAGTGCCCAGGGGCAGGGGTGGAAGGACATTGCAGCACCGGGAATGTGGGATTTCAAGAGAAAGGTTAACCCCTTCCTGGCCTGCTTGCCACTCCGGCGGCTGGGCTGACATCCATCTCACAAACAAGCCTGCATCTTCACCTAGCACAGCCCAGACAGCACTGGCACTGAGCTTCTTCTGTGGCCCACGGGAAGGGATGTCTGGGAGGAGCATCCCTAAAAGGATGTTCCAGTTGTCTGTGCCCAGGAAATCACCACCAGGCCGTAGCTGGCATCACCAGCAGCCTTGCACATGGAGGTATCCTGCACACAGAGAAACCCAGCAGAATTGCTCCCTGTGGTGATGGGAAAAGGGTGTAGCTCCCACACAGCCATCTTGATATAGGCACAGGGAAGTAGCCAGATGAGACACGAGCCATTTTTGCACGGAGCAATTGAGATGGGAATGCATATTCTTTCTTAGCTTGCTGAAAGGGGCTTGTGCCCCACAGCCTTTGGGCACAAATGTGTTAATGCTGCTTCAGCAGAGTAGAGGGTTGCACTTAAAAAGAGAGCAAACATTGGGGTCCAAAATTAGGGATGTCCCGCAAAGGGAGCTGGGATCCTGCCACTGCTCTGTTGCTGGTGAGCACAGCCAGGAGACAGGACCAGTTTGAACAGAGAGGGCTCTGCCTGGGCAGCAAGGCACAGAGCTCCCCAAAATGCAGGGCAGCCTCAGCCCTGCCTTCTGCAAACACCCCCTGCCTGCAGTGCCCAGGGCAGTCAATGGGAGCTGTTTGTATTTTCCAGGATCAGGCCCTCTGTCTGGACCTGAGTGGCAGAAATACTCTTACTGACATCAAGTGACAACTTTCAACAGCAAAACATCATACCCCAGCTTAGGACAACTAGCAAATGCTCTGAGACCCACTGGGAAATCCAGTTAGTGAGCTATGTCTCTTGTGGAGATAACATTCAGACCTAAAACACAAGTTAAGGAAGAAATAATGTCACTTATGAAGGACAGGGCTTCTGCTGGCCCTGCTCTGATTTCCATTTGTTTACTGGACATCAAGAAAAATGGTTCCTTCTCCACTGCACAAGTCTGTACAGGCATCAGGGCTGGGATTGCCTTTAACCCACTCACTCCCAGGTAAGACAGGATGGTTTCCTTAGGCTATTCTGCCTGTCTTTATCCCCACCCCAGAAACACACACTCATGGCCCCTCTGTGAACTCACACCCTCCACACTATGACCTGCTGAAAAGTAACCCAGTAAAACCAGGTACTGTGCAGGATCTGATCTACATCCCTGCAGCACCAGCCATCGACTTTTTGGTTATCACCAGATGATGCTAGATCATTGTTGGAAAGGAAACCTGGCATCTGAACCCTGTTGGTACGGGATGGTATTTGTCCCAGCTCTAGCAAAAAACAATCCCATAGTTACACCATTTGACAATCCCACTGAGCACGTAGTTTCTTTTTACCCAGGTACATTACACAGGATACAGTGATCACATTGGGAATTCAGATACACTGATACCAGCTGACAGCTAAGAAACCGAACATAACACAGTCTCGACTACACTTAACCCTTCACATGCACAAAGAAACAGAAAACAAGGAAGGCTTTTGCCTTTAAAAGTGCCGTGCCTGCAATCAATTAAAAAAGACATTTAAAATCTTGTCACAAAAGATTGAATTTCCCAGTATAACCTAAGAGGTTAAGTACTAAAATCACACTAAAATGCAGAGGGTGGTGGATGACCAGCTCCCCTAAGTTGCCTTTGAAAATCCAAGACCCAGCAAATAAAGTCAAGGGAAAACATTTACCACATTTTTTGTCGGTAGCTTTTTGCCATAGGATGGTAAGGGCTTTAGTGCCTGAGGTATAGGTAGTTCCTGGATGCTTCTAGGGAAGTGGGAGGGGGGAAGAGTCTGGAGGATAGTTTGCATAGCTTGCAGATATAAAGAAGCAGGTGTGTTCCCCACCAGGCTGTTGAATTTGTCTTCCCCCAGCAAAGCTGTCCAGTGGTCGGGATGCTCCTGCAGAACTTTCCGCATCTTAAACTGTGGGTTGGGCATGAAGAGCAAGAGGTAGTCGAGGCAGAGCTTCTTTGATGCCACGTTGACTTTGGAGTCCCACATCTGCTCCAGGATGACGTCCAGCGGGGTAAGCCCTTTGCTGTCCTCTATCCTGGGAGAAGCTCCATTCCCGAGGAGGATGAGGACCGTCTCTGACCTCAGCAGTTCGCAGGCAAGGTGCAGGGGGGTTTTCCCATCTTCCAGATGAAAGCAGCCAGTCCTATTGATGTAGGAGTTCAAGCTGGGAAGCTTGTGTGCAATTTTGATGATCAACCCCAAGATATCTCTCCTGTCATATGTGACCGCCATGGCCAAGTGAGGAGCAGAGGATGGGCAATAGCAGAAGTGTTCCCCAGGCACCTTGAGAGCCTCCTCTGGAAAATGAGACAGCAGATATTGAGCATAAGGCAGGTGGTTATGCACCACTGCATAGAGAAGGGCTTCTGAAGGTGAGTAGGTTCTTAGGCTGGCATTTTCCTCCCAGTAAAAATACTCCATAGTTCTCATGTCTTCCAGCATCCACACAGGCTTGTGATCTCTCACAGCCTGGTAGAACATATAGGATAAGAACTTGCAGTGCCTGCTCTGATCATCCTGCAGGCTGGCCTGGTTACTGGCCATGGCTCAGCAAATAAAGAACAGCTCCACGTAAAATCACTCCAGACTGTAAGATCTGTGAACTTGGAATGCAGATCCCGGTGCTGCTGCAACCTTCAGGCTGTCATTGCTGCCTGGACTGCACTAGCTGGAATGCATGGGCTGATCATCTCCACCCATTCATTGTTTTTCCCCTCACTGCAGTGGTTTTGTTTAGGTAAGCACAATCCCACAGGCTCAGTTAACCCATGCCATGCAAGCAGATGGTTAGTAAGTACATCCCGCTCTGCGCGTGGCACAGGTTACTGGAACGCTGTCAGACTGCGAGTGATTTTATACACACACAGAGCTAGCGAGAACAGAGGGAGAGACTAAAATTAGCTTGAGAGGTGAGGCGGATTTCTGTCTGCATTTCGTGTCGAACCAGATCAGCTCAGGCACTGCAGTAAGTGTAAGAGCAATATTCATCTCTCTTTTTGTGTGTCACTCACACATACACAGCTCGTTATATAGTAAAAAAATATGTGGCAGTGTAAAATGGTCCACAGATGAAAACACACATGATTATATGCTTGGGAAAGCAAGGGCTTGGTAACTGTAGCATTAGGAAGGGATCCCTATTTTATAAATAATGGTATGGCTAGCCACTTAGGAGACACTGATGGTAATGGATTGTCTATAAGGCATTAGTGATGTTTAAGATCCCAGCATTAATGTGTGCAGAGAACAGAGTCAAGCTGCATGTGGAGTAACTATAGCCCAGAGTCATAAAGCGAAAGCATATTGCTCAGTTTAAACACCTGCCTTTGTTTAGCACAGAAGTATCTGTGCCTCTCTGTTGCACAGCAAGTACATAAACAAAAGGTCAATGGCCAAACCCCAGTGGTGTGTGGAGAGCTTTGATGTGAACATTTCTCAGATGTCACGCTCCAGGGCTGGGGTCAGAGCCAGTCGCAATGGGAGGAAGTGGGATTAATCAATGGGACTTGTGCAACGCCCTGGTAAGACACAGCCGACCGAGGTCTCCAAGCTTGAGGGGGTAGTGCTTGTGGGATGAGGCACAAGGACCTGCCCAAAATAAAATTCACAGAAAAAAAGCGAGCTAAACATTCTTCAGGGCAACTTGTGTGCAAGGAAGGAGGGCTTCTATGTGCCTTATATATCAACAGCTCTCAGTAAGATGGTGTCTCACCTTTTTGATATGGAAACAGGGAAAATACAGCAATTTTTTTTTTCTTTTTCCATTTAGCAAGGACACAAACATTTATTCAGTGTACTCAAAACAGAGAGTATTCAAGTATCGAATCTGAACATCTCCAAATGCTGTCTGGGGTCTCCAAAGAGAAAACCAAAGCCACTCACAAAACTGGGTGTAGATGTAGCACATCTTCCAAAGTTCTGGGTGTTCAGTTCCACAGCACAAGCATTTCTCTTTAGGGAGTTTTTTTCATAGGGTTGGAATAAACAGGTATATGTCCAGTCTTCACCCACCGTTACTGTGGTTATGCATGGAAATGCTGCTACACAGTCATTTGTACATGGTACTGCCTGTCTTGTACCCGCAGTCACAATAAACCATGTGCATGCTCAGGGCCAGATCAAAAGCCTGCTGAAAGGCACAGGGAGGTTACCACTGACTCCAGCATGCTCTGGCTCAGGCATTAGTTGAGCACTTAGAGACACATTTTGGTTCCCCAGTTCCTAACCCAAAGCATCTGAAACTTGGACTTTAGTATGTGGAATAGAGGTGAATCACTACTGAAGTGGCTAGGCCCTTTTGTCTAAAGCTCTCACAGAGCTTCTCCTAGTAGTAAATCATTACTATACCCCAGGAATTACATTAATTTCTTTATTTCCATGTTGCAGGTAGGGGAAAACATACACACACACTTTACGTGGCTCAGTTTTACAGACCAAACTTGGAAACGCTGTGTCTTTGCCCACTGGTTATAGCCCACATGGAGTTCAACTTGGTGCAAAGACACACAAAAGTCAAGGGAAAAATATTCTGTGAGTATCTCCAAGGAAAAGGGAATCCAAAATCCCTTAATAAAGAATGGCCATTGGGCTTATGGCAATCAATCACATCTACATCACAGGCCCAGGATGTCCAGGATATGAAAACATCTGTAATCACAGCTGATCTTGTAATGACAGATTACACCCTAGTTCTGCCCAGGAAGCCCAGTACAAAACCAGGGGAGTCTTTTGCATGGTTTTCTCCCCTCTGTGTGGTATTAAATGGCACAGGTCTGCCTGCTGTGGTGGCCCCTGACTTTGGCCTATTTTGTTTTTTCCAGGAGTTTAGAAAAGCTGGAGCTGAGGGCACTTGTTTGATGGCAGTGCATTGCTTCTGAATTTTATCACAAGCATAATGCATGTGTAAAACATAGCTTCATTAGAAATGGAAGACATTAACACGGAACTGGA
The DNA here is from genome assembly GCF_028554395.1 of Pezoporus wallicus. Classification (NCBI taxonomy): domain Eukaryota; kingdom Metazoa; phylum Chordata; class Aves; order Psittaciformes; family Psittacidae; genus Pezoporus; species Pezoporus wallicus. Next base: position 1,311,052 of record NW_026636333.1, on the reverse strand, counting down.
AGAAGATTAGGAGTTTGGGAGTTTCTGTTTATTTCTTTGAATTTTGAAATGTGGCTAAAAAGAAAGTACCCTACCTCATGAAGTATTTGTTGTGGCTTCCCTCTTGCCCAAAGTGCAGTCTAGGAGGTGAACAGAATCAGGTTTGACTCATAAAGAGAGCATCCAAGGGAGCAGGAACTGTTTAGAAGGGTGAAACTGAAAAAAAACACCATTTACTATTTCAGTTGGGATCAAGATGCTTTTTAAACCTCTCCTGGACAGATACGTTTTTCACATTTTGATGGTGATTTCAGCTTTTAAAGTAATTTGGTTACTGTGAGCCTGCGAGAAATACAGTGTTTTTCTGAGTTATTCAGGGATCTTCTTACAGTGTTACGCTCAACATATGGTTCCTGGACAAAAGGGGAAGATATCTTACATGTAAAGATGTGAATTTACTGTTAGTATTACTGAAATCTTACCACTCTAATAAAAAAATAAATCATTATTACAGAATCTAATTATTACAGAAAGATTATTCTGCAATGGCCTTTTAATCTGGGATAAGTGTGCTGTCTGATTAACAATAAGCACTTCAGAAATACCTGATAAGTGTATTCGTCCAAGTAAAATTCTACTGGACTTTATTATCTCTAATGTTTTGTTCAAAGAATTGTATTGGAATAGTGGATTCCTTGAACAGGGCACTCATGGTGACTGTCATTGACAACTTGCTTTTACTACCCCATATAACGTGTTCAGAGCTTGCTAACCTGCAGCTGGTCATCTGTTTCCTTCTTCTCTATGGTTTAATGTACATGTGAAGTTGGCCAGTGAGAATTCACTTGATAGCAGATGGATTACTAGCAAAACAGAAGCAGGAAATTCCATAAGGCTGCTTAAAGGATGTTTTGGGCACAGTGGTTTCCCATTAAATCCATTGAGGTGCAGTGTTTGCTTGGACCATGAACATTCTGTGGGAGGCTCATTCATCGGCACCCAGGAAAATATCATCTTGGACAATACAAATACTATAAATACCAGAACCCTGAAACTGCCTTTAGCAAAATCCCAGCTAACAGCTGTTGAACATTAAAGCAGAATTTAAAGGCCTTCACAAAGCCACCCTTTCACTCACTGAGGCCTCTGGCTCATTTATCTGGTTGATTCAGGACAGAAAAATAAATTCTATTTGTGCCTCATTAAATGTACTGAAACATTCATCAGTAATGCCCCAAAGGATGTTGGATTGCTTCCCCATACTGCAGGATTTAAGTTAATCGCTCCTATATTCTGTTTAAAAAGTCTTCTGCCCATCAAGAGTAAAACCATCTCCTTTTGATAAAGTTCGTAACTGGTGATGAGGAAAGAACTTTAACTAAGAAGTAACTAAGGTGAGAGGCAGAAATAAATCAGCTCAAGAAGCAGCTCCTCCCCTCCATACAATGAAGTCTCCACAAACTCAGGTTTATAGTCACCTCCCTGGGTAACTCGTGCCAGACTGCCTTTGCAAACACTTGTTCAACATCTCAATAGCAAGGTACTGAAATGAAACCAAAACATCAGCATGGTCCTCTTTTCTTAATGGGATAGGAGATAATTTGCAGGAGAGATGCAGCACTGGCAGCACAATTCCTCTGGGTACCACCCTAGAAAAATGCAGGCTAATGAAGGGCCATGGCCTATGTTCATGTTCTGGGACTGCTGCAGTTGACTTTGTTGCACACTCAGCATGGTTTGTCCCCTCTCCCTCCTTACCTCAGGCTTTGCATTTCTGCACCAAGCTGTGGTCAGTGAATCAAAAACCCAGGAGTTAGACTGGGGGGATGCTGATCTCCCTGGCATCATGGATGGTGGCAAAACCTCAACCTGAGGTGGCCCTCCCTTTGTTTTCCCTTGTAGTGATGCTGACAGACTATTCACAGGGGCTGCTGTCCCTAACTGCAACATCTGGTGCCATTTGAGATGAGCTAAAGATCGAGACATTACATAGAGCTGTGAGAAGGACACACTGAAGCTCCTCACTTTTCTGTAAAAGTAGATGGAGTCCAAGAAAAATAACTTGGAGCTTCTGATTTAGCACCAGTGTTGGACACCTCACACGCTTCAGCAGCCACCCTGTGACATGAGTGGGGACTCCTCCCTCAGAGACGCTGCTTCAGAAGCCATTGGTGACATTGTGCACGCCTCACCTTCTGAAGGTAGGCTAAGCACTGAAAAGCACGTCTGCTTGTTCAATGCTACTGGAGTCTTCAGTGGGAACACTGGAACATTTTAATGGGAATGGTTCTCCTCTGAAGAGCTCCAGAAAAGCCTCTGGTGAGGTCTGACCCTATCAAGTCTGACCCTATCAGGTCTGACGAACAACTGGGGCTTCTATTAAAGCCTTTCTTTGGTCCTTTTACTTTCAGGGCTGCTGCAGAGCCCAGGGATCCAGGTATGTTAAAAAATAATACCATGGAAAGCTAAGAACCACTGGCTGCCTCTGATATCACTGACTGTGTGTCTATCCCAGTTTCCAGTTTGTGAAGTGAGGGATGAATTCTTCCCTCTTAGAATCATACAATCATAAAATAGTTTGCCCAGAGAGGTGGTGGATGCACCATTCCTGGAGACATTCAAGGCCAGGCTGGCTGTGGTTCTGGGCAACCTGATGTGGTTGAAGATGTCCCTTCTCATGGCAGGGGGTTGGACTGGATGAGCTTTATAGATCCTTTCCAGCCCAAACCATTCTATGATTCTATGTGACCACACTGAACACTGCTGCAGGGATCATTTTCCCAGCTGATGCCTGTGGTTCCCTTTCTTGGATTCTCCCACTAGAGGGGCTCCCTCACTCCCTTTCATCGCGGTTGCAAACATTTACTGTTCACATCCTCAGCCTGTACATCCCCATCATAGCCACCACTGCCATTCAACAGCCGATATGAGTCTCTGACAGGCCCAGGGAGGTTCCTGCTGTCATCAATTTTCTGAAGTTTTAAGAGAGCATCTTCATCTTTTCTCCCACATTGGCATGTCCAGGACAGTGAAGAGAAAATCCCCATCAATGTCTCTTAAGACTGGTTCGTTTTTCCTTACCAGATCCCTACTTTAGGCAGTCTTCCTCCTAACTTCATGGACCACGTGGCTTTCACCACTTTGCCCATGTGTTCTCAGCATGTCTCTGGCATAACCTTGCACCCAGCATGACCTGCCCTTGTCACTATGCCTAGAAAAACCCTGGGTGGGCAATGCTGTAAAAGCAGAACACTCTTTCTAAAACTGAAACTGAGTGTGAGAAATAGGTTTGAAAAATGTGATTGACAATTTAATAATTTGTGTTTAGTTCTCACCATGGGCAATAGAAGGGGATTCATTTCTCTGCTCTCCTATCTATAGTCTGCTAAAGATTCTGTTCCATTTTACTGATATAGAATCATAGAACCATACAATAGTTAGGGTTGGAAAGGACCTTAAGATCATCTAGTTCCAACCCCCCCTGCCATGGGCAGGGACACCTCACACTAAACCATCTCACCCAAGGCTTCATCCAACCTGGCCTTGAACACCGCCAGGGACGGAGCATTCACAACTTCGTTGGGCAACCCATTCCAGTGCCTCAAAACCCTCACAGTAAAACCCTTCCCCTATTTAAGTTTTAACCCATTACCCCTTGTCCTGTCACTACAGTCCCTAATGAACAGTTCCTCCCCAGCATCCCTATAGGCCCCCTTCAGATACTGGAAGGCTGCTATGAGGTCTCCATGCAGCCTTCTCTTCTCCAGGCTGAACAGCCCCAACTTTCTCAGCCTGTCTTCATATGGGAGGTGCTCCAGTCCCCTGATCATCCCCGTGGCCTCCTCTGGACTTGTTCCAACAGTTCCATGTCCTTTTTATGTTGAGGACACCAGAACTGCACACAATACTCTAATTGAGGTCTCACAAGAGCAGAGTAGAGGGGCAGGATCACCTCCTTGGACCTGCTGGTCACGCTCCTTTTGATGCAGCCCAGGATATGGTGGCTTTCTGGGCTGCAAGCATACACTGAAGCTGGCTCATGTTCATTTTCTCATCAACCAACACCCCCAAGTCCTTCTCTGCAGGGCTGCTCTGAATCTCTTCTCTGCCCAACCTGTAGCTGTGCCTGGGATTGCTCCGGCCCAGGTGTAGGACCTTGCACTTGTCATGGTTAAACTTCATGAGGTTGGCATCAGCCCACCTCACAAGCGCGTCGAGGTCCCTCTGGATGGCATTCCTTCCCTCCAGGGTATCAACTGAACCACACAGCTTGGTGTCATCGGCAAACTTGCTGAGGGTGCACTCAATCCCACTGTCCATGGCAGCGACAAAGGTGTTGAACAAGACCGGTCCCAACACCGATCCCTGAGGGACACCGCTCGTTACTGGTCTCCAGCTGGACACTGAGCCATTGACCAGAACTCTGCATGAGGCCATCCAGCCAGTTCTTTATCCACTGAAGCCAGTTCTTTATCCACCGAATATACAGTCTGAGTACAATATAGACTTATAGAATGGTTTGGGTTGGAAGGATCTTAAAGCGCATCCAGTTTCAAATCCCCACCACAGGCAGGGACACCTTCCACTATACCAGGTTGCTCCAAGCCCCATCCAACCTGGCCTTGAACACTTATATTCTTTATTTCAGGACATCATCTCTTTCCCTCTGTAAGATCTTATTTGAGGGTTTCCAGGAGGTATTGTGTTTTCTGGGATTTATAGATATGTGATAATCCCACTTGTCCAAAATATATTGATCCTCTATACATACAGTCACACTGACTCATTAGTGGCTATTTTGCATTCTGGGTTCCAGCACACCCATGGTAACACACACACTATTGCTGTATAAAATACACACCAGGCAGCCAATGCTTTCTGGAAAGTCTTGGAATCGCTGTCACAGGCTGTTGTTCTATTCATGAACATCTGTCTGATGCTTCCTAGAAACTCTGCAGTTAAGCACATGTGCTGTCATTGCCAGGGTAATCAGCCCCTGAAGGCAAACACAACAGCGTACAGGGGAAGTTCTCCCATGACACCTTACTTTCATGACTTTAGTGAGTTTTGTGATGTACAGACTGGCTGACACATGAATTTCACATCTTTGAAAAAGGGAAGACATTGTGTACAGTGCATATGATATGTAATGTACAGTTCAGTGTTCTTCCTCTGAGATTCCTCTATCATTGAAAAGGTTTAATTTAATCTGTTCAGTTTTCCAGTAAGACCATTAGCAAAGGCAAAATCAGTGAAGCTCTGAAAATCGGCCACTAAGCACTAAAATCTGTTTCACTCAGTTGGCAGAAAACAAGCCGAAACCCTGAACCCTGTTCTTGATGGCTGCCTAGTCTCTGACAAGCAGTGTGAGAATCAATCAACCTTGGCATGCCTCACTATTCAAATACAGCCCTGCAGAGCCAACAGACGGGAAAGATGGAAAAGTCTCGTTGCCTTCAAGCACCCACAAGGTGGTGCCGTTCAACAATTTTAGGAGGAAAGGCTGCCAGCCAAGGCATAAGGGAAGGAAAGTCAAGATCCAGCTCCCCTTATGAATTACTCCTTTTTCTATACTGTAGGCCAAGTGTCACCCCAACAGCAGCTTGCACTCAAAGGATCATATCATAGCAAGGATTTCCGGCTGCTGCCTCATGTCTCCTCCAACCTGTTCCCTGTTGCAGGGCTGTGTCCACCTTCATTCACAGCCCTACGGGCTTTCCTAGGTATGAGATGGCTCTGCAGCATCATAAACCTCACGGTCAAGAGTGCTTCCCTATCGGCATGCCTCTGCCTTAAATAGAGATCACCTTTAACCTCATGGCCCCTTTGTTTTCTTTGGATAGGCTAACAGGCATGGGAAAAGTCCCTGGCAAGCGTAACTGTGATAATTCCACTTCCCATGTCCTTTTTGCATCATCATTTCTTACTCACAGGACAAACATTGTCCTCCATTAGCAACAGACTCAGGGTAACTGAGTCAACAGGGCAAAGAGTGGGAACCCTTTGTTTAAGTATTAGCAGGACACCAGCTATACTCCACATCAATTTTCCCACTCACATGGAGATGACCAGATTATTTCCTAGCAGGTCTTGAGTGAACAGATGATTTGGAGGACTTGGAGGCTTCCAGCCTGTGTCAGATTCCTATAGCTGGCTTAGAAGTGAAGCACTCCCTCAGTCTCAGCCTGGCTCCTTTGCTTAGCAAAGCTCCTCTTGAGACTTGGGTGAGCTTTTGTGGGGTTCAGCTGGTTGTTCTTCACCTGCAGGTTGTCTCCTCTTCAGACCCTGTTCTCTGCTGAATGTCAACCTGCCTGCACGATCAGGGACTTATAAATCATGTAAACAGCATATGTCAACCAGACATTAAAATTGTTGCTTGAGGATGCATACTGACTGTCCTCATAAACACAAACATCAGATTAGCAGAGCAAGAAGCCAAAGCAATCTTTCAGGAAGAATTACAGCTCTCCTTCGCAGCTCTTTAACAGATTAAGTTGGGCTTTTTTTCCCCAGCACTCGGTCCAGCAGCGCTATTTATAATTCTAATGAGATTCACATGATAGCACAGTTGGGGTCCTGACAGCACCTCTGCCTGTGGCTGTTCCTGACTTTATGGCCTGGAGGAATGCAGAGGAAAATTGTATTAGGCTGTCTTTCAAAGGCAAGGAATTAAACTTGTGAACATTGCTGTCTAAACTGTGTCAGTAAATCATATGTTTACCATTAAGCAATTGCCAGAACAATGCAGGTAAATGAGCAGGAAAATGGTTGTTTATAGCCTCAGTTACTCCTAGTTGCTGTTTACTGGTGGAGTGCCATAAAGACAAAGAAGAAGGAAACAGAAGATGGGGGAGAGCCTCTAAAGCTGACACTTAAATGAAGTGTGAGGAGTCACATGCTGCAGGGAACAAAGGGAAAGAAAAGCAGAATATAGCATTTGTCTTAGTTGCGTATTTGTCCTCCCTACTATAGATATCTGTAAGATCATGAAGGGCAGGGGGATGATAAATACATACAGTGGTTTTTGCAAGGCTACAGACTGGGGGAAGAGTGACTGTAAAGCTGCCTGGTGGAAAAGGACCTGGGGGTGCTGACTGATGGCCACTGACCATGAGTCTGCAGTGTGCCCAGGCAGCCATGAAGGCCAACAATATCCTGGCCTGTATCAGCAATAGTGTGTCCAGCAGGGCCAAGGCAATGATCATCCCCCTGTACCGGGCACTGGTGAGGCTGCACCTCCAATCCTGTGTTCAGTTCTGGGCCCCCCACTACAAGAGAGGCATTGAGGTGGTGGAGCAGGGCCAGAGAAGGGCAACAGAGCTGGTGCAGGGCCTGGAGCACAAGTGTGATGGGGAACGGCTGAGGGACCTGGGGGGGGGGTTTAGTCAGGGAGGACCTTATAACTCTCTACAACCACCTGACAGGAGAATGGCGCCAGGAGGTGGCTGGTCTCTTCTCCCAAGTAGCAAGTGACAGGACAAGAGGAAACAGCCTCAAGCCCTCAACCAGGGGAGGTTTCGGCTGGATATTAGGAACAATTTCATCCCCAGAAGGTCAGTCAAGCATTGGAACAGGCTGCCCAGGGCAGTGGTGGAGTCACTGTCCCTGAAAGTGTTCACAAACCGTGTAGACGAGGCCTTCAGTGACATGGTTTAGTGGTGGCCTTGGCAGTCCTGCAATAGAGGTTGGACTTGATGATCTTAAAGGTCTTTTCTAGCCTAGTTGATTCTATGATTGTGCTTTCTTGTACAACCAACCCAAACCATTCTATGAAACCAGCCATTAGCAAGCTCTCCAAAAGCAGAAGGAAGTGGTTCTTTACATGCTGTGCAAGAAATCTGTACAACTCCTTGCTGGAGGAGGCTGTAAATGCAAACCTTTACAGAGGTTCAAAAAGCAACTGGGCAACTTCACAGAGGGAGAGAACTCATGAGAGGCTTTTGACGGCAACTCCTCACACAGAAAGCCCATGGGCTGCTGGGTAGGAGGAAGGCAGGCAGAGCCGAGAGGTTACTTACTCTGCACTGCTCGGTGGTGGTGAGGCCACACCTGGGTTGCTGTGTCTGGCCTTGGCTCTCCTTGCCAGGTCATGAATAAACTGGCAGGACCCATTAGGAGCAGCCCGTGTGTTCATGGGCCCATAGGATGTACCCCCATGGTCAGGTGGAGGGAGCTGGGCTTGCTTAGGATGCAAAGAGCTGTCTGAGAGGTGAGCTAGTGCTGCCTACAACCACCCGATGGAGAGGTACAAAGATGGCAGATACTTCTTAACAGTAGTAGACAATACAAGATGTGGTGGCCACAGTTTGCTGTTTGGAAGGCCCAAGCTGGGTTTTAGGGAAGATGTTTTCACTTGAAGGCCTGCAGAGGGGACTTCCACACAACATTTTCATGATTCTGAGTATCCAATTCAAAACAGAACACTTGCATTTGGCAGGACCCGCAAACAGTGGTGGGGGCATTCTGAGACAAAATCTAGAGAGAAAAAATATGTCTAGGACAAGAGCTCCCATTTTTGGGAGGCCAGATTGGACAGAGCTTTGGGTGACATGGTCTAGAGTGAGGTGTCCTTGCCCATGGCAGGGGGTTGGAACTGGATGATCTTAAGGTCCTTTCCAACCCAAACCATTCTGTGATTCTGTGATTTCTGTTACAGGTTTCCAACGAGACAGTCTGTTATTCATGCACCTCATTAAAAGGACCGTTCCCAGTGTCACTGGGATGACACTGTTCTTTGTTTGCATTTTAACAGAAGTGATGCAGTCACATCATGTTCCAATAAATAGGCCCTGACCTCCAACAGTGGCTGCATGCGAAATAAATGAGCACCTGCTTGCAAGCTGGGTGCCTGTCATCTCGGCCTCCTCTCCTCATGTGGTCACAGGCTATTTTGGGCCCCAGTCCACTTCCAGTTCAGCATGAATGAACTTGTCAAGCTGTGGTCCTAAAGCAGCTCACTATTCCCAATATTAACATTATGCTGATAAAACACAGGGGTACCAGTCAGAGGACCCAGCCCTCTCATGCCAGCTGAAACACAGACTCATAGCAAAATGACCAACACACACTCCCAAAGAGTCTCAAAGGCAGAGAAGAAACCCAAACACAGGCTGGCTGGGGGCTAAAAGCAGGAGCTACCAGGCATGTGAACATGAGAGTGGCACATGTCAGCTCACGTGCTGCCACCTTTGTTTAAGTGTTCATGCTTCCCAAGAATTTCAACAGAGAATAGAAAGTGAGATTCAGGAAAAAAACAGGATGATATAAGAGCTTGGTAATGAATATATATAAGGTCAAGGATATAGAGTGGCAAGAGAAGCCCAGTTTTGTTAACTAAGAAAGAGAGCATCAAAGGAGATATGTAGAGAAGAAATAACACCACCCTCCCCTAGACCACTTGCTGGGGGAAGTGATCTCTGCTAAGTGTTCAGAGAGATGCCCCTCACCTTCTGTAGAACATTTCTGTGGTTTATCCATCCTTCAGGCTCACTGCTAGGGCTAAAAACAGCTTCATGGTGGTGATTTCGTGGCCTCCTCTCAATTAGCAACTAGAAGATAGCAATTGTTCCCTTTACTGTCTGTTACAATGGGCCCTATTTCTGTCTGAAGTGTCTCAACTGACTTCAGATAACGGCGTCCTGGAGATTAAATGCTTCATAACCCTAAAATGTCCCACAGCTTTCCTTATGTATCTTCCTCAGCTTGGCTGAAAGAGATGTTAGAATATGAGAAAGGCAGGGAGCTGTTCAAAGGGAAACATTTATGGGAAAATATAGGGAAAATGGGAAACCTGTCCCCACTTCTGCCTCCACCGGTGCAGGATAGCTTTTGGCCTATTTGACAGCAAGTGTTTTATCCAGCCAGGTTTTATATTACCTAGAATTAATATTATTTGAGATGATGCTACATTTCTCTGAGATCCTGTTCTGAGGAAAATTTCTTCCTATTGCTCTTTTGTTTTTTGGGGGGATTCATTTCATGAGGACAGATAAGCCCAAGTTAAAAAGTCTGCACCCAGAATTTGAAGATGCAATGATTTTGGACCTGAGGTCCTCAGGCCAAGAAGCCCTGCTTTAGATCAAGTGTTAGGTTTCCTTAATGTCCCATGATGCTTGGATCTGAGGGCTTTGAGCCTGCTTCGACAGTAACGTGTCATTTCTCTTTATTACAGCTCTCCTGTGCTAGCACAGAAACTTTAATGGAGGAGCCACAGGCTACCACTTGCAGCCCTGCTGTTTGAGGAGCAATCAATCAGGCAGCAGTGGAACATCACATCTCATACTCTGGACAGGCAGGCTCTTCAAAATGTTTTCCAAGAAAATTATCTGCACCGAGTTCTGTAAAAATCTAATTCTATCCCATTAACCAAGAGCTTATAACCAGCCCAGAAAAAAAATCAGGTATAATAGCCCCATGACAAATGTGCTCGCACTTAGTCAATTCATTTATCTATCTTCTAAATGGATGCTTTAAACCCAAAAGCCTCACCCCTTTAACGTCCCTGGTTAATGCTTCCAGATGACATGCCCAACTAATCCATTTTATAAAACCATGTTAAAATTAGGGATGGGGAAAGTGTGGTGGGTCCTCGTAGTTAAGCAGGATTGTTTCATAAAGAATAATACTGAAATCATATTAACAAAGCTCCAAGAGCTTTTTGACTGATACTCATTCTCCATTTTGCTCAAACCAACTTGTTTATGATCTGCATCTCAGCTCAGGGCACCATTTTTGTAGTGAGGTACCCGTTATACAAAATAGAAGAGAAAGTGGCCCATGTGCCAGCCACCCAGCCCAATGCAACATACAAGACAGCAGAGATGCTATCTCAAAGGTCAGCCATGCTGGAAGCAGTGGGTCAGAGCAGAGTTACATGCTTGGCAGCATGTTTAGCACATGCCATCAGTCTAATTCTGAGTTTTCCACAGACCTTATGACAGAAGAATTTTAGGAAAGAATTTCTAGGATGACTTTGAAGATGATATCATGGTGTTTAAACAGAGGAGCACCTTTGCTGCATGGGGCAGAACGGAAAGCAATTAAAGTCGACAACACTGTTGTCCTTTGCTAAATGGAGACATATGGATTGCATGAAAAGAGGCCACAGCAGCCCTTAGAGATAAAGGCAAGAACTTTGGGCTGGTGCTGCTAACAGAGGGGTTTGCAAAGCAGTGGCAGGGGTGGTGATGGTGCATTAGTATGCTCACACCTTTTGTCCTCAGAGCTCTGATCTCTGCCCTCTGCCTTTACATGACATCCTACCCACGTGATCTACTTTCTCTCTGTTGAATATGCCTCAACAGACGTCTTTTGAGTAGCCTCTTAGATGTTCCTACGCAAGCTATGAAGGTTTTGTCTTGTTCCAAGTCAAGCAAACAAACTCACTGGACATAAGAATTGCTGTGCTGTGTCAAACCATCCCAAAACCATCCCTTACCTTGTCCCAGACCGTGGCAAGCAAACCCCCGATGCCTGGGGAGGGTTTAGAGAATAAGCTGGTATTGAACATCCGGCTGCTATTATATGCACACCCCCTCTGCACTTGTTTTCATTGCTACTTATAGGAACAGAAAGGAGCAGAGGTACGCAGGGATGAAGAGGGTAGATCAGTCAACCTGCTGTGGCTGTGAAAAAACCCAGGGGTGCTGCAAGGAGACTGGAGGTGGAGTTCTCTCACCCTGTCCCACTCCACAGCCTCTCTGCTCCTTAGCATGTCAGAAATCTGTCAAAAGCTGGAATCACGAGTGATCCCCATCCTGAATGGGTTAGGGAAGGGGGATACACAAAACCATTGGGGCTGTCAGATCTACAACTCAGGAAAGTGACTGGTACATAGGAGAGCAGCTCCTTTGTAATCAAAGTCAGACGCTGGATGCACTTCAGGGAGGATGCAGATCAGAGAATGAGAACCTAACACCTGTCAGAAAGAAAATGTATCATGATTATAAGGTTCACCTAGGAAGACTGTGGAATGTTTGCCATTTGGGATATTTAAAATATGCTTAGGATGATCTAGAAGTACATGCTCCTGCCTCAGCCCAGGAGGTGGAAGTTGGTGATGTCCTGAGCTGGCTTCTGTGGTGATTTGTGGTCAGTCATTTGAATACAAGCTGACCTCACTAAATTCACATGGAAGATACTTACCTGCAGCAGAGCAGAGGCAACTAACTGCAGGCTCATCTTGATTTATAAGCTCACTCGCACAGGCAAGCTGCAGTCTGCCTGGCTTTGGTCACTTGATCATGTCTGAGGTTAACACAAGAGCAAGCAGTCACTTCTTAAAGGTTAAACTGTATTTGCAGAAAAGATCGGTTTATCCCAGCCACTGCTATGGACAGATATAAAGTAATCCCTGCAGACATGTGAAGGCTAAGCCTGCTTATGTGATGGTGTGAGGTCAGGCAGAGGGACTGACTGGGGTATGTGTTTATAGTAACAAATGCGATTGCTTTGCAAAAAGGCATCCCTCAAAGAGTTTCTTCAAAAAAGTTTCAAAAATATTCTTGAGAAAATGAGGGTTTTAATGATATACCATCTCCTATCAGGATACTTTTAATCACCCAAACACAAAATAGCTGTGAGATACTTTCTTAGAGAGCTCAAGCTTATCAGATGTCATCGTGCAGGGTTAAGCTGATTAGTGCAATGGTTAGGAAGGAAACTCTCTCCACCATGCACAGTTAATACCCACTGTAAGCCAAGGTCTTACCCAGTCTCCTTAGCTGGGCACAAGCTGTGGTGGAGCCAGAGCCAAGCGTGGGCTGACGGGCCAGCCGGTACTTGCATTCATTTGGATGCTGCCTTTCTCAATCAACAGCCTGGGTTATCCCTGCCTTCCCCAGTGCCAGACCACCCAGCTCTCCACAGAGGGAAGTGCCCACTGTCCCACTCTCAAATTTAGCTGACCTTGGCCAATGGGTTCCAAATCTGATGGGGAACAACTGAAGAGGAAACAGACGGACAAACAGCACGAGAGCATGAGCTTTGTTTCCTTAGAAAACCAGGCTGAACTGTCCTTCTTGGTTTTGAATAGCAAATAATAGGCTTGCATTTGCACAGCCACTGCTTGCTACAGCCTCCTGTCTCTTTTGGCTTCAAAGCCATGCTATATATGAGGAGAAAATTCTTCCCTGTGAGGGTGCTGAGGCACTGGCACAGGGTGCCCAGAGAAGCTGTGGCTGCCCCATCCCTGGCAGTGTTCAAGGGCAGGTTGCATGGGGCTTGGAGCAACCTGGTCTAGTGGAAGGTGTCCCTGCCCAGGGCAGGGGGTTGGAACTGGATGAGTTTTAAGGTCCCTTCCACCCCAAACCAGTCTGGGATTCTATGAATCTGGTTGCATTGTCCAGATTTGCTACACAGAGTATCCTGCCTTGTCCAATCCTCCTTCCCCACAATCCACACTAGGTCTGACTCCAGCCCTGAAGACCACAGTCACTCTGCTTCTCCATCACTTCCACAGTGGGATTGCCTCTGAGAGAAGGTAACTCGGTCACAGCTGGAATACAGCTGTGTATTATGTTGTAGCCAAGTACTGCATGCATGTGACAAGCACCACAGTTTTTTCTCAATGATAAATGTTGATAATGTATGTAATATGATAATTCATTATGCAATAAACATTCATTACAATATCCCTACAAAATGTCATAAAGACAGGAATCCAAATACATATCTCATTGACCCAAAGCAGTATTGGCTTCCCTCTGGGTGTTAGCTCCTACCAGTCCCTAATCCATGCAGATTCACCAACAGCACCTGGTCTTTGGAGCAGAACAGGTTGGTCAGTAAGACAAGGGCTATATATAGAGAAGGTTCCCAAGTTCACAGCAGTTTGTAAAGTGAAGTGGACTCAGTGGGAGAGACAAGAGGCAGAGGGGTCTACCTGTGGGTGGTAGAGGCTGCTCTGAAAGAGAGAGGCAGCAAAGGTAGTCAGGGGGCACACTCTGAAGCAGGCTTATGGGCCTCCCTTTCAAAAAAACCTAGGCTCAGGCTTAAGAGCTACAAATTTCTGCTCAACTTGTGTAACACCAAGGAATGCTGGTTTTAAGAAGGTCCTTGAAACAGCTGCTCTCCTGGCTCCCTGTAAACACTATGCTGTTCCCTGCAGTGACTAGTACATATACTTGGCCCGGAGCCGCATGGCTTTCCATGCCCCTTAGCACAGCTACCTTCCAGCCTTGGGCAGAGCAAGTTTGGGTGAGCTGAGTGGAGGTGAGGAACTGGTATGTAGCACTGAGTGCTCCTCCTCATCAGAACAGGCAGGAGCCATCCTGTCACCAGCTGAAGGCATAAGGCAACCTGGTTCCTTATTTCTCTCCTGTATGCATGTGGAAGCAATGCAAACTCTAGCATAACCCTGGGCTATGTTATTCAGAAATCAGTTAATGGTGGGATTTGGCAACCAGACAGTTCCATGGAGTAATTCCTTCTTACAGCCACCATCATTTCATCTTCCCTATAAACATCTATGAATTATCATCCTTCAAATCCTGCCTTTAAATTCCTCTTTGCTGGGACGCCAACAAGAACTGTGGCTCACCCCACAGATGTGATCTGCCCTTATCTCATTCCCTCTTTTTTACTTCCTTTTGCTTCCGTCTCTGAAATAAAGGATGCTAGATCTCAACATGATTCTTAAATGCTGCTTACTCCCAATCTGTGTTGTTTCCATTTCTATGCCTGCAAATACAATCTACTGTGGAAACCCAGTCTGAAAGAAAATATCGCAGCATATGGTCGGCAAACACAGCACGCTCAGCTCTTGTCTCAGTCCTGCTCCCCAGTGCTTCTTCAGGGAATCAACACTCATTAAATGTGCCAGTGTATTTCATTGCATTTGGAGGCTCTGCAGAGCATCCTTCAGGAAAGTGGAAGCCTCATATTTTCATGGCAGGCAGGCACCATCTACAGCAGCAAGGTAAGATGCACATCACTAGCCCAGTGCAAGCCACCTTGAGTTCATATCAGGACCCCATTACCCAAGAAGCTGGAAATGTTTTGGTTTTTTTTCCCCAAAAGCTCAGATTTCACATTTTCACTTGATTCCAGGACCTTCTCACTGTAGAGGGAAAAAAAAACAAAAACCAAAAAACCAACAAAAAATCCAAACCAAACAAAAAACCCCAACACAAAACTAAAGCAAACAGTCCAAGGATGATGTGGATAGCTCTCCTTTTAATGTCGTCCCCCCCCCCCAAATGCCACTCCATATTCTTCTGCCCCCTTTCCTAGAAGAAAAATGCCATATTGTCCTCACAGACCTTTTTCTTTGGCCAGTGTGCCACAAGCAGCTTTGACTGGAGATAGCAGCCTCTTACTGGAAATCAAATGGAAAGCCCTCCCAAAGCCAGTAGTGACTAATCCACTCAAATAATTACTTATGGGACAGATGATGATGACTTTCAGAACCCAATATTCCCGGCGAGCTTCTTGCCACTGAAAACACTTTGCAGATTAGTCAGTGTGCCAGACATGTAGGTCCCTGATTTCTTTGCTTCTTCCCTTTCCTGTTCCAACCCAGTATCACTGTGTTTTTCAAAGAGCATATTTTTAGCTTATTTGAGAGGGGAAAAAAGGGCTAAAACTGTGAGATTCTTCTGCTGGACAGGTAACGAAAATCAGAGCGTGCAGCTGGGATTGCAACCCTCAGATGGAGCTGGCAGTCATTCTCCTACACCATTTTCTGTCAGTTAATTAGTGCTGTCTCCCTGCAGGGCTGTCCACAAAAGGCCTTTAGGCCCAAATTTACAAGGTGGTTTAGTTCTACTCCTGGGATCACGATGGGGGCTGACTCCAGACAATGTCAACCATGAGCTTGGGCTGACAACCATTCCCCACTCAAAGTGAATCCAGTTACATCCACAATAAAAATTGGCATCTAAAGACCAAATCTGTGCCTCAGTGTCAGTGCCAGGCTGAATTATTGAAGCTGAAATTATGTTCTGAGGATAATTTTCCTTTCCTTGCTTGTGTTAGCGGATCCTGCCTAGCAACAGAGGTGACCTCTCGAGGTTGCTTCTAGCAGCGTTTCACATGGCTCAGCTTATTCGCTGTCTGCAGCTCCTTCCCATCCAGACAGCCGAGTGAGAATAGCCAGTTTCTCTTCTCATCAGTATTATCCCCCAATTGCTTTGTGACAGCTCTGCTTTGTAGCATTTCAAGTTATAAACACTGTCAAGGAGGATTTAAATCCCCCAGAAAACAATTCATCTTTGAATAAAAATAAGTATCCATGATTCACTCCTTTTAAAAATAAGCACTTACCAGAATACACACTGTTTCAAGGTAGGATACACTTCTGTTTGCCTCTAACAGAATCAGGGTAACACTCTGGTTTCCTTAAGGTTTTTTTCTCTCCGCTTCAAGAAAGGATAAAGCCCAGACCACTACGGTACCAGACAGTCCCAGCTGTTTTCTCTACTTCTCTCTTCCAAATCAGGGTGGCTTTAATCTAAGCTCTTAATTATAGACCCCATTCTAAAAACTGTACCCTGCTAAAATAAGGTACCAATTACACACAGCTCCTCTGTGGTACTGGGGCACGGGGTGAATTAATCAGTTCCTCACATCTGGTGTGGTCCATACGGCCTTTCAAATCCCTGCTTGCAGAATGCTCCCACCTGGGAATAGATTAACCCCTTTCTCACCAGTATCTGAGCTGGTCTAAAGGCTATGTTCAAGTATATTCACAACTGCAACCTGAAATGTTTTGCCTTCAGTTCCCAGGTCCGAGTGGGAGCCTCAAGAGGGACGGGTCAAGGCTGAAAATAGGAAAGATGTGGAAAATGTCTGTGAACAAAGCTTGAAATTGATTTCCTTGGTGCCTGCCAAAGTGTAAGGCAAACCGGAGAGCCTGCAGTCACAGCAAGCACAGGAGACAATATGTAAACTGCACTTACTCATTGCATGTCCATGTTTCTTCTGTACTTTGGAGGTAAGTTTATTCCTGACTTCTTTGCCTGGGTGTAACCCCTTCCTTTACATCCTACATAAAAGATATTTAAGCTTTAATATCTGACTTTGTTGATATGGATTTCTGCCATCACACAGAGAACTAAAGGTATGTGGGACCAACAGCAAAGCTCTTGCATTCTGTCCACCTTTTTGTTGGCATAGACTCATTTGAGTGCCTTGTGGAGACCTCCCCTTCTGTTCATCACAGCACAGATGGACTCCTCCTCCCTCCCCAGCCACAGGTCAGTCTTGCTACAGCTCCAACAGTAACAGGTAAAACTAACAGGAAAGGAACATCAGGAAATTATTCCCCATATTTGCCTTTCCACTTCACAGACGCTGTTTTCAGGAAAAGAGGAAAAAGACCCATATTAGTTGGAAAGCTGAGCCTGGCTCAGCTGGTAGGAAAGAATTCCTCGATGCTGTGGGCCTCAGTTTGATAGCTGCTGTCATAAGCCAAAAATTAATTTCTAAGTGGCTCTGTCTCATGTAAAGGATTTATAATTCTACAATGCTCTCCTAGAGATGGAGAATCAAGCACACTGTGCACAGGGAGAGGAACAATCTGGATGAAACATAGAATCATCAAATTCTCCAGTGCTTTGCTTTTTGTGGAGTCATTTAAGCCTGGGCTAAGCTAAGTCATCCCTCCTCTCTAGGAGAGCATTGTAGAATTATGAAGAAACTCACAAATGCTGGTTTTAGAATCATAGAATGGTTTGGGCTGAAAGAGACCTGTTTGAGACAACAAAATCATTGGGTTATGATATTACAGTGAATGTATCTAAAAGGCCTCTTTCATAAGGAAGTCTCCTGCATTACTGTAGCTCCTCAAGCTATATACAAATGGTTTATATACAGTTATTCCACTCACCATTAGCTCAGTTTGCCTACTTTAAGCAGGGGTGTCAATAAAAGTTTCTCTATGTTTCAGTGTAATTTACGTTTCTCAGCTTTGTCCCAGCATTACCTAGACTTCGGTGTTCCAACAGCTAACTCAGAGCTGGAGCTTGTCAGTGCTTACATGCAAATGACAGATCAGACTGTGGATGTGGGCAGTAGTATAATCACTAAAACAAGGCTAAGGATCATTCGCCCTCAAGTGTGATGAGTCAATGCAGACAGAGCTATGACACACACAAAGGAAAACCTCCCAGGTTACCCAGAATAAAACCCCAGGAATAATGAAGTCTTGATTAACTGACATTGATCATTTAGCAACCATTTCTTGTTCAGTCCCAACTGTGTTTGCTGAGGGGTGTTTTGCTCAGGGGTGTATGCAGTGAGTCACTGCACACTTAAGATCCACGAAGTTCATTTCTCAGCAGCTAATGACAACTATTAGTACCCGTGAGCGAGCACAGATGCAAGGATGTGGGCTGCCCCTGGATGGCTGTATGGTAGTTTAACGTGGTTTATCAGTGTCCTATAGAAGTTAGGGATGTAGGCAGGAGCATGATGCTGTCGATATGCTATCGACAGCCATTAATGGTGCCTTCAGAAACTGGGGGGGTAATTAACCACCACAGAAAAGTCACCTGCCTGACACATGGTTCAACTCAGCTTTCAGTTACTGAAGTGAATTTACCAGGGAAAGCTTTTTCCTGGTGTTTCAGACAGATTTTGACCTACTTGCTTTTAATCCATCTCTTGGCTCTATCATTTTGCTACTCTGCTGCTAGCCTTGAGCTGTTCCATTTGTTTCATCACATCCCTATTTTGTGTGTGTGTGTGTGTTGGAAGTGTCCCCGGGTATCTTGCTTGCTTGCTTCTCTCTATAACTACCTGAAAGGAGGATGGAGGCAGGAGGTGGCTGGTCTCTTCTCCCAGTAACAAGTGACAGGACAAGAGGAAATGGCCTCAAGCTCTACCAGGGGAAGTTTAGGCTCGATATCACAAAAAATTTCTTCCTTGAGAGGGCAGTCAGGCCTTGGAACAGGCTGCCCAAGGCAGTGGTGGGAACACTGTCCACGGAAGTGTTTAAAAACCATGCAGACAAGGCCTTTACTGACATTGTTTAGTGGTGGCCTTGGCAGTGCTGGGGTAATGGCTGGACATGATTTTAAAGGTTTTTTCCAACCTTGTTGATTCTATGATTCTATTCTGGGGAAATGAGTACTGCATTGTTCTGCTCCTTTGGGAGCTACCCACAAGGAGTCTTCCAAACAGGAACATATTTACTTGGGACTTGCATGACCTGGAGAAGCCAGCTCCTGTTGCTCACAAGCAGTTATACAGTCTGCACACTGTGAGGTTCTCAGCTTGAGGTAGTAAGAAGAAAAACCCAACCCAGACAAAGCCCAAACCCCAGTAGGTTTGACTGTCAGGTTTTACCTGTCAGGGGAGAGCTACAGAAGGGCTCTGTGAGGTTGGTACTGGGGAGACAGGGAAACGTCAATCAAATATCAAGATTAAAAGCATCCCAGTCCTTGTGATGTGCTTATTCTTGACTTACTGGTTCTCAGCTATGTAAAATTGAATGTCTCCAGAGTGAATTAGATACTGCCTAACTTGTACATGATTTTTTGGGCAAAACCTGCAAGGATTTGGAATGAGATCAGATGTGCTAACTGATCAGACTTTAACCCAAGATTTCACCAGTCACAGGTCAGAATATTTCCATGGAGAAAGGTCATACTAAACTGTAACAGTGGAATTTTTAAGAAACAAGAATTAGGAAATGACAACGTAAGTGCTGCACTGTGAGAAGTTCAAATTAACCTGATCCTATCATCCACTTCCTCTGTTAGTGGTGCCATTTTAAATCTAACATACAGTCATGGCCCTGAGGGCACTAAAAAGCCTTAACTGCACAAAGCAGCCTCACCTAGGTCTCCATCTACCCCCCTGCCCAAAGTATCCAGGGCTCTGTTTAAGCTCTGGAATGAGCATTTGCACAGTTCCTGCCTAAGTTGTGTTGCAGGTATGCCTGTCTGCAGCCCTGCCACTGGGAGGGACTGTGGACCTCCACTGTAGGTAGTTTTTCTCCTGGATGGGTCCCTCAGGTAGGTGTATGTTATGGCTCATTTCCAGTCCTGGTTCTGTTTCCTGTTGTTCTTGTGTGGAGCCTGGACCTGGTTCATTGTTTGCTGTGTTGGGTTGCTGATGGACCCTGCTATCAGCATCTAACCCAGCTTGCTGTGTTTAGGTCTTGTAGGGCTGTGCTCTGCCACTGAGAGCACTGCTTACACTGGCATTGCCTTTGGCTCATGGCCTGCTTGCCCTTTAGGAACAGCAGGATATTGCTGTTCCCTAGCAAATATTCTGGAATTAAGCCTGCCTTCATTTAAGTTACTGAAAGAAACAGTTCAGTCTAGCACCCTTTGCAAGGAGGTCCAGCCACTTGGGCACTTCATCTTCACTCATGCAGAGCTGTCTATGCATGCTTGCAAAAATGAGTCCCATGAGGAATGTATCTACTTACAGTTTGCAGCTCTTTCTTTTTATCTTAGGAACGGGTTTATATGGGTCCCTTCTATTGCCTGGTATAGGTTTCTTCCTATTTATCTACTAAACCCTCTGGAGTTTGCTTTTTGAATGCTGTTAAATTAGTCAGTGGAGGTCGGGGTGGCTTGGCTGGTGGTGTAAGTAAGCATGGGCTAGGCATTTCTGTCATCTCCCCACACAGTGTGAATTAATGAGCCTGATGGGAGTCCTAAGCTCTACTGAACTACAAGGTATTCTTGGACATGGAGATGCCCATATGTTCTTGGGGTTCCTTCTAGACCTGCAGCATTAGCCTTACGAACTGGTCTGTAAAGAAGTTATCTTGATAGCTCACTACAGACCATACTAGCATAGACCATGAGAGAGCAGCTTTACTGCAGCATTGTGCTGGGGATGGGGCAGCTACAGGTTCTTTGAGCAACCTGTACCAGTGTCTCACCACCCCCAGGTGAAGAATTTTTTTCTTAATATGTAATCTGATCCCCTCTGTCAGGTTAAAGCCATTCCCCTTGTCCTGTCACCACAGGCCCTTTTAGAAAGCCCCTCTCCAGATTTCTTGTAGCCCCACTTTAGGCACTGGGAGCTGCTCTAAGGTCTCCCCAGAGCCTTCTCTTCTCCAGGCTGAACAAGTTCAGCTCTCAGCCCATCTTCATAGGAGGGGTGCCCCAGCCCTCTGATTTCCCAGGTCTGCAGTCCTTACAGCAGTATTTTCCCATTAAACTGTGTCTTGCTGTACTGGTGCTTCTCATTGCTGTTATCTTCTCTTCATTGCTATATGATTAACGTATCTGAACACAATGGGAGGAGGTACAACACACCTTTGTGGGTGTTTACTACAGTCTTTCTTGTTCAAAATTTAGCATGAGGTGGAGACTGTTCTTCACAATGTGGTTTTCAAGGGCTAAGATGTAGCACTAGATTGGTTAGCTAGTTCAGTCTAACCAGTCTGTCCAAACCAGTCTGGATTTTAGCAGGGCGTCTGTGAGAGTACATGTGCTTTTTGCTGGTTAAGATTCACCCAGGGATGATCACTTCATCTACCCTCCCACATTTCAGGTTGAGGCTGGACTATGAGCTAAGTCCCTGTTGCCTCAGTCTCTCTGAAATGAATGGAGTGAGGCACCTACATGATGCCTTTTTGAAAGATCTGTCTAAACACTGTAATAATAATAATTAGCTGTCACATTAGTAGATGCTTAGAAGCTTGACTAATAATGATGCAACAACAGGAATGATGGAATACTCTTCCATGCTTTAGTGGCAAATTACTGGTTTTATTTGATTTGTTTCTGCTTTTTACCCCCTCAAAACATATGGAGTGTCCAACTCTTCCCTTAAAGCTTTTCTCTTCCAGGACCCAGCCTGCTGTGCTCTCCACCCCATGCTCTGCAGGGTGTATAGGACCCATTATCAAGTGATCACCACTGCTGATGCCCTGTTGCTTGCCTGTGATATACTCATCAGTGCATAATCATCTGTGAAGGTCAACATCTCCCTCATGTCATGTCCTGCAAATCTAAGAAAGCTTGCTCACCTCTGCCACATGCAAAGCAATCTGTATGTGTAGTGCCAGTGAAATAGGAAAACTGAATTAGGCATGTTGTGGGTTGCCTACATGCATGCTGTTCTACAGTTTTGTGAGTTTAAAACTGTAGTACTCCTTACTCTTCTTGTTCTCACCTATTTCACAGGCTTATGAGTGACTTGGGCTACCTTTACTAGCAAGTCCCTTGCTAGTCTAACTCACAGACTGTCCTGTGTAAGGCAAATCACATGTACTGAATAATTACATTGTTTTTCATATAACCAACTGACCACGTGGAAGCCCTCAAGCATCCTTTGGGCTCTGACTCAAACTGGATGCTGGATAGCCCAACAAATGGATGACATTCTGCTTTGCATTCCTGGCCTAACCCTCCCATCCTCCCTTTGACAGGACAAGGGAGTCCAGATCATTTGCTTTGCCTCTCTTGTATTCTGAACTTTTATCTCTGCAGCAAGAACTGCATTGCTTACTTAGCTTAGCAAAGTACTTTAAAATCTTTGTGTGTATGATGCTGTGTAAGTACAAAGTTGCATCACTGTATGTTCTGATGCAAGACCAGCAGATTGCTTCCAGCTTATAGGTACTGTTGTACCTGGGAAGGAAAGCAATCCTTTCCCACTTTTGTGGTGGTCTCAGAAAATGCCTAGCTCCCCTTCTGTGAATGCTTTAGAGGTCAAAGTCCAGCTGTACAGCTGAATAAACAGTAACGTATTTGCCTCTGGAACAAACTAGGAGAGAGGATGCATAAGTTTGCTTTTGTTTTTCCAAGGCATTACTATTTCATCAGGTGCAGGCTTCTCTCACAAGCTTCCCTTGTTGAAACACACTCTGCCTTAGTGGAGGTGGTGCCACCCACGTGTCATGGCTGCTGGACAGAAACCAGATGTGAAGTCTGCCTTCTCAAAGTCTCTCCCCATCCTGGAGACTGGTTTTAAATATGGACACACATCCGCTGAGCTCTCCTCCCAGCCTTCACAGGAGTGTTTGACTACAACCAAGTATTATTAGGTTGGCATGAATATTGCAAAACAAGCCTCTCCCCCACCATTTCAGTGGTATGGATGAAGCTACTTATTGGTTAGGCCTACACGTCCCTTCCCTTGTGTGTCCTGTGTCCCCTTTTTATGTGGACCACTTTTTTTTTCCCCCCAGGCTTTGTTTGCCTGTTGCTCTCTGCCCCCTCTGAATTTAGCATCTCTGATAAATATCTTTGGGTATCTATGAACAAAAGAGAGTAAACAGAAGTCTGGAGCGGGGCTGGCTTTTTCCTTTAAATAGGCTCACTTTGGACACCCAAAATTGTGCCTCCTGAGCAGGGAGTGGTACTGGTAGAAGACTGATAGCAATATTGAATCATCTTCAAGACCTTCAAGGAAATGCTGTGCTGACTGTAGCTGAGAAACCACACCCAGAGCTCTAGAAACAGTGAATGAAAAAGGCTGATAATGCCACAAAGGTATCTTTCTTCCTTGCCCTCCTGCCTATGACGTGACAATTGTAATGGACCAGCTCCATCTTTTGATAAGCCTAACCCAAACCCACGGTTATGGGAATTCATCTGGGCCTCAGGTGTGTGTATATATTCATATTCCCAAGCTAGTAGATTCCTTTGATTATATCAAAAAATGGCAATCCAGTGCAGCCATTAAAGTGTTCTGTTCTCTATGTCCTCTGAATGTCTCTCTGTGAGGCCCTTTCTAGGCCAATCTGTCTGTTCTCATCTGGTGCTCACAAACAATAGGGACAGCCCAGACTGTTTGATGAGGTCCACATGCATTGGAGTAGCTGCTCTCCCCCCACAAATGTTCATCTCCTCCTGGTAGACAGCTGTTGTGATGTTTTCCAATGCCAAAGGAATGGCTCCAGCTTTACCTCCTCAGCTAAGGATGAAAGCTCACTTGAAATCATTTACTGTATAACACAGGGGTGTTAGCAGCTGGATCACTGCTTGCCCTGTTCAGCTGGGTCAGCAAAGCACTGCCCCAGTGCATCTTCCCTCTACTCACACAGGTGTACATCAGACCAATACTCTATGTGAAGGCTGTGGCATGATCAGATGGCCATCACCCATGTGTTGGACACCTGATAAAATCTCCCCAGTAAAAGATTGACAAATTCTATGATATTGCAGAGCACTGCCACTGTGCAAAGATGTCAGAGACAGCAGCAAAGGAAAGCACAAGCATGAAGCTGTCACACAGGTAGCCTGTTCTCTCATCCTCTATGATCTTTCTGAGCAGGGTCAGGTTTCTAACCACTTTCTGGGAAGGAGGGATGAAGTGACCCTGTTCCTTGGCTGGATATGGTAGTTATGGCAGACCATTTTCGGAAAGAATAATCATCCTGACCCTTTGCAGGAGGCCACAACCTGGAAGCTCTCATGTCAGTAGTTGTCCTCCAGTGTGAAAGACCAGAAAAAAGAAGGCCTAGCAATGCAAAAAGCCTGCAAGATCCCTGCTCCATCTTTGATACGTTCATATCACCACCTATCCTACTTAGCACCCTTGCTTTCTTTGCTGGGGAACAGCAGTGAGTCCTTGGGGCCATTTGTGTCCCTCTGCTGGTCTCCCTGAGCTGTGGTGTTGGCAATGATGACTGTTTCTGCAGGAGAGCGTTGTGAGTTCCCTGGCACCAGGCCTGCTTACTGTCCCTGTTCCTGACATCTTAATAGTGGCACGTAAATTCTGAGTCCCCCTTTGGACATTAAGTTCTTTCTTTGGTATGGCTCCTCGGTGCTTTGGGGTTTTACACCTCAACACATCTTAAATCTGGCCAACAGCTACTAGGTATGGTGATAGGGTAATGAAAGCAGCTCTGTTGTTACGGAGAGGGCATGGAGAGACCTCCTCATTACTGATCTTTATCTTCTAATGTTGAGATTAACTGTATAAATAATTTCCCCTGGCAAAACACAGCCAACTGAAAAGGTATCTGTAAATGGCACCTGTACCCATGTCAGCTTTCAGGTAAGCCAAAAGCAATAGGTGTCAGCTTGAGAGGGAAATGAAAGGTAATAAATTTTTCTGTGTGTGAGTAGGCTTTCTTCACAAGAATGAAGCTGCAAGCTGCACCATCGCCACTGAAAAACACAGGCTATTAGTAGCCACTGCCAAATAACAAGAGCAGCTAGCGGGATAAACCCAGGCTTTGATGTCAGGCAAAGCTGAGAAGGCACAAAGGGGGCATCTAGGAGTCAAACTGCCTCTCCGAGAGATCACAGCCGGTAAATCTAGCTCCGCATTTCAGCTGCCTCCTCTCTGCTGCCAGAAATCCTGAGCATGGGAGACAGCAATGGAAAATCCCACTGAATCATTGTCCCACCTGAGGCATGCCTGATTTGGTGGGCTCGACTTTGCCACACAGGAATCCGCGAGCATACTGGAAAACCAATAGTGGCTCTGGAGGATGAGTAGCAGTAAACCCCACTAAGCTGCAGCATTTTCTCTTTAAAGACGGAAGCTCTGCACAAGCAGCCTCTAAGCCCTGATGCTCATTCAATGTACCCAGGTCCTGCTGATTTCCACTGAAGTTTTGTCAGAGGTTTAAATTAGATCAATGCACCGTCTGAATTTCACTGCACAATTCTTTGAGATTGTGGTTAATTCCTAACCTAATTTTCTCTGAAACACTTCCCACAGCGTTGCTTACAACGCTGCACAATGGATTTAGATGGGACAAATGCCGAAGGGGGACCCTGCTAAGGCTGTTGGGTGCAGGCATCTCCCCTCTCTCTGGTTCATTAAGTTCAAAATCTAACACAGCCTTTTCTATGCAGCAGTGCTACACAAGACTAGCTGCTCCAGAGTCATTTGAGCTATTGTGATATGAATCAGCTGTGGAAAAGGCCCAGGGTCTTCCCAAATCCTGGCACAAGAAGCAGAGGAACAAACTGCTGACCGCACTGCATTTCCCTGCGTTAAAGGAGGATTAATTAATGTTTTCAGGCTGCTTTGAAAATTAAAAGTGCCACGTGGTGCAATATTGCTGTTCCCGTTGTTCACCCTGTAGCTGATAAGTACCATGTCTCTCACAAACCAACTGGAAATTGCTTTTGGTATTTTTGATGGTTTTCAGTAGAGCTGCTACAGCCCGCTGCTTCATTCTAATAAATGTGCCCTAGTTCACCTTCCCCTGTCCCCCTTCATCTAAGCTCCTCTGCAAGGGAAATAAAAACATCAGTGCCTGGCACCATCTGTCAGGCACAGGCTAATCCATTCTCTGCTTATCTCATGGTCAATTTGGTTTCTTTCTGAGTGGTACAGCCACTCTTCCTATTGCTGAGAATTTAATACTATTCAGAGGTTTGGGCTTTGCCATATTTTCATGGTAATATTATGATGACAATTGCAATGTTCAGACATACATCCCCTCCGTATGTCCATACTGGAGAACAGTACTAAATCAAACATGTAACCACACAGAAAGGCAGGTAGTACTGCTCTTCCCATTATACACATGAAAAACAAGGCAAAAAGAACTGACTTACCCAGGGATGTGAATCAGCAGCAGATCTGAGCAGAGGGCTCACAGGTCCCTGATAAGACCCAGTCACTGATGACATCCAAAACACCATTGCTTTGCCTCTCTTTCTCCTCCTGTTTTGGCTTTGTTTACAGTGATCTCTACCGAAGCTTTGCAAAGATGATTAAGATGCAGACCTTCATACAGCTCCTGTGATGAGACTGTGCAGATCCACCAGGCACAAAGCTCACAGAGCAGCACAAGAGCAGTTCAGGTCTTTCTGTTAACAAACAGGGCACCTTATACCAGTTATTCCCTCTATTTGCAGGTGGTTATGGGACTCCAGGCACAGTCTTTATGGCTTCCTTCTAACACTCTCACTACTTCTGTTGTCCCCATGCTATTAACTAAGAGGTGATTGCTGTCTGACAGACTGCTCTGACACTTTTGCTCCCTTTGCATGATATAAAGAGGCATTGATGACAGGTCAATGAGCAAGGTGAGTGCTCAGTTGTCCAGGATCAGGCCAGAGCTGGCCTAACTGAAGAGATCTGATTCTGTGGAGATCTGCCTGAAGCAAACAGCAGTTCTTAACATACCGGTGTTGACCCACCATCGACTGTCTAACCTTGTGCAGGCTCGTCAAAAATCCATGCAGGAAGCTGAAGAACACTTGGGCATGTAAGTATGTGCTGCCCGCTGCATGCGCCCAGAGATGTCCAACAGCCTTTGATGTGGAATGATAGGAAAGCCCTGCCACTCCTCTGATATCACATGGATGGACCCAGGAAAAAGTATACCTTCTTTAGCATGGGTGTTATTAGATACGTGGTATCATTAGAATAGAAATCCTTAAAATGGCACGGCTTGCTCTGTAAGAGGAAAAAAACCTTCCTTTGTCATGTCTTTGTCATGCTCAAAAGGATTTTTTCCATCATATTTTTGCCAAGATCACTACTTGTTTGCTGAGGATGCAATCTGTGCACGAGCATTGAGCCATTAAAACTGGCAGGCACTCGGTAACGCTTGCAACCAATGGCCAGAAAGGGCCACAGACACTTTCCCTCTTTCTTCCCTCATCTTTCATCTCCCTCATGAGCAATATTTAAGGTGTGTCACAAGAATTTCAGCTTGAGCGGCCTGAAACCCTGCAAGCAGCATCAGCCATAGGATTACTGAGGTGCGGATGCAGCTGGCAATCGTCGCTGTGCCTCAAACCCCCACAGGGAGCGGCGGACACCGGGCTCGGGGCGGTGAAGGGCTGAGGGCCCCCACGGCCGCCTAAAGCCCCCAGCCGCCACCGGGCGCGTCCGTGAGGTGACCGGGGCGGAGCGGGCCGTGAGGCGGAGCCTCGGCGGCGCTGATTGACGTGCCGCGGGGCGGGGCCTCGAGGGGGCGGAGCCTCGCCGGCGCTGATTGACGTGCTGCGGGGGCGGGGCTACGCCGCCGAGCCGGAGTGTCGGGGCTGTGGAGGGTGGGGGGCAGACACCGGGCACGGAGCTGCCGCCGCCGCCGCCGCCGCTCCCCTGCACCAGGTAACCGGGCGGGAGGACCGTGCCGAGCCCCGCACTCACCAGGGAGGCCGTGAGGGGGGGGAGACGCCGGTGGCTGGGGCGGGAGGTGGCGGCTGCCGCTGCGGGCCGTGGCGGGGCCCTGGGGAAGCTGCTCCGGCTCGGCGGCGCGGAGCGGGGCCAGTGCCGACCCTGCCTGCCCCGCTGCGGCCCGGCGCCGCGACAAAGCACCGGCCCTTCCCCACCCGTCCCTTTCTCCGCCAGCAGCGTCTCGCAGCGCCGCCGATCCTTCCTGCTCGGCCCTGAGCCGAGGGCCGGCACCGAGCACCCCTTCCCTGCCGTGGCCACAACTTCCTCCGCCGACCCCGCATCGCCGCCGGCTCCCTTCCCCGGAGGGGCGGTGGCAACTTTCCTTTGCGGGGAGGAGGAACCGTGCTCAGGCCCTTCCGCCGCGTCGTCCCCTTTCCCCGCACCGCACGGCAGGGGGAAGCGGCAGTGCGGGCAGCCCCTGGGTGCGGGGCTGGGCCCGGGCGCCCCTCACCGCGGCGGCGGGGCCTCCCGTCAGCTGTTTCCTCCTGTTTGTTGTCAAGTTGCCTGCGCTGCCCGCAGCGCCCGGCGGCGGCGCCGGCGAAAGAGCCGCCGGCGGTTGGCTGCGCGTGGCCCCGTGACGGCGCACGGCCGGGACCCGCCTCCCCCTCCACTCAACACACCCCCCCCCCCAACCTCACGGGGCTTTGTGTGGAGCGGGGGTCGTCCCAGCCCGGGGTGCGGGGTTCACGTCGCCTCTGCCGGCCTGGCCGTGGAGCGTTACGAAGGCCGGCGCCGGTGCTGCCGCTCCCAGAGCGTAGGTCAGTTCCCTCCCCGCCAGCCCTTGGGGCAGCCCCGGTGCCACAGGTTGGGTGGCAGGGCCGCTTGAGCGCCTTCTCAAGTGATGGAGTGCTGCTTTGCTCCGTCGGGGCTGGCTCGCCGCCGCAACAGCCATCGGTAGCCCCGTGTCCCTGCCCGGGGGTGACTCGCACTGAAGGCTGTTGTCGGAAGCCCCGTGGTGGTTACTCGCTGACGGAGGTGCTCGCGGCTCTTCAGCAGTGAGCCCGACGGCTCTTCGGGCGGGTTTTGACTGAGAAAGTGTGGATTCCCAGGGAACTGAGGCACTGGAACAGGCTGCCCAGGGCAGTGGTGGAGTAACCGTCCCTGGAAGTGTTCACACACCGTGCAGATGGGGCCCTCAGTGACATGGGTTAGTGGTGGCCTTGGCCGTGCTGGGGAGTGGTTGGACTGGATGAACTTAAGGCTTTTCCAGTTGACTCTGTGATTGTGACAGTGCATTTTAGCTCTGGAAGAGGTTCTGGTCAAAGCCGAAAAGGAATGCAGAAACTGTTGTCTGTTGATCTGTTGCGCTGTGTACACATCTCAGCTGTACTGTGCAAGCAGATACACATTAGATGGCTCCAGCATGCTTATTTAAGAATAAAAGCTGTGTTTTGGATAATATAGTGCTGGAAGTTAATAAATTCTTTAAATAAACATGGCGTTAGGGTTAGGTTGAAGGAATAACAAAGCAAGTACCCAAGTCTCACGAGGGAGAAACACAGGGCATGGCTTTTCTCAGATTGGTAATTGTCCTAGAGCACTTCTTGTTGTCAACAGCTAATGGCAATTGATCAGCCATTGGTTAACAATGGTTGTGACTGATGGCAGAAAGGAAGGGAGCTTACTTGGTGGTGGTAAAGATTCCCTCATGTGGCTGGTTCAGCTATATATAAAACTATGTAACAGCTATATATAATCCTTTTATATATAGACTCATTCTGGACAGCTGTACTGAAGTAATGTTTATGGCAAACGAAACTGTCCATTTTCAAGTGTTACCCTTTTTCTAATACTAGACTTTAGAGATGTTGTTTAGAGGCTTCTGTCATCTGGTACTTTCACTTCCACAGCAGTGGAGGCCCTTAGCTTATAGAATTCAGATCTAATTGTTTATATGGAGATTTTAATGATGAGTGAGTTTCAGATGTTGCTGCCAAGCGTGCCTCTCAAAGCTGGGTAGGGAAGATGACAAGAGTAGGTGAGATTTGTAACTTGTCATCTGACAGTGAGTTGTACACATGCACACAAATATATATGTATTATATATATATTTAGCATTCCCTCTTCTGGTAGTCATCACAGGCTTGAAGCGGTGTTGTCCAAGATAGGTCACTGGTTCATATTTGTTTACTATCATTTGACCTATGTTGAAATCTTGAGTTGCTCAGCTCTTGCAGCAATATGTAATTCCCTTAAGCAAGATTTAACTTAAAAATAACTTGTTACATGTGTAGAGGAAATGCCTGTACACTGTGGATGTTTGGTAGCAAGTCTCTTCACTGTTGGAGCCTTGAGCTACATTTAGGAGTTTCCTAGTTCATATAAAAATTTCTTGGTGAGGTGCACTTAGCATATTCTGGCAGTTGGATGTGGTTTGTGTGGGAGTTCCAATGGTCATTGTCTTTTCACTGGTTCTTTAAATTTTGTGTGTGACTCGTGGAATCAGTGGTGTCTTTGGGTGAAGATTTGTATCACTACAGCAGTAAAGTTAATGAAAAGAGAAAATCTGAATTTAGCTTTCTGCAGGTTGAAGAGTGAATGAATAGGCAAAAGTTGTCTTGTTAATTAGTGTAAGAATAAATATATTGCAAAACCAGGAAACGCAGCTTTCTTACAAACAGTTTAGGATTTGAGAGGATCACCTTCTCCTCCCTTAGGGAAGGGAAAGGGGAGGCAGGGAGAGAAGGGGAAAATGGAAGAGAAAAAGAAATTGGGAGACAGGAATAGCTATTGCTTTTGGACTCTGTGTAGTAGTGGGAAAGAAATCTAAGTCTGATGCCATTTGTAAGCTAATACTTTTATATTTTATCTAACCAGAGTATTGTGGGGTGTAAGTGACTATGTGGGAGATGCTGAGATACGGGGCTGTATTAGAAACAAGCACCCACCTGTGTGGCTCTGCTCACTGTAAACCTCAAACAAACTAACCTGTGTTAAGTGTTCGCGTACACTGCTATGTTACGTTAACGTACTGAAATGCCAGTATCCCAATGCTAAAGGTTTTGACTTATCTAGAAAAAAAGCTGAGTTGCAGTAGAAAATTACACTACTGTAACTTGCACAAATGCAGTTTCATCCTGCTGGGCAGCTTGTTCTGTGCGGGTGCCATGCACTGCATCTGGACACAGCTTTCATTACTTTGCCAAAGCCTCTTCAGTCATCTTTGCTACAGTAGCTGGCTGGTTCTAATGAGCATAGCATAATGTTCCAGTTCACTTTTTCTTCGCATTTGGCTGCGCGTGGTGCTTTGATAACAAATTCTGCATGTAGGCAGAGGCCAGAGGCTGGGCCCTGCTTCCTTCGACAGCCACAGAAGTCTGTGGCAGATAGTTGAATCTCAGACCTCCTAAGAGACTGACCACATCTGTATTTTCAGATGCACCCCCAATTGTGAGCAGCAGAAACTCATGCAGGTAAGGAGCAAGTTTGTTGGTTGGGTTTTTTTTGCTTACCCAGTGATTCTTTAATGTGTGATCTTGTATAGCTGTGCTAAGTATTCTTTTTCCTCTTTCATACATGAAGATGAGAAGAGGAAGCTCAAGCCCCGTTCCTGACATGTGAAGATGAAGTTTAAGCCTGGTTCCAGAGTAAGTACACCTTGAGAATGTTTTACTGTACCTAGGGGAATGCACAGCCTTTATTCAAGGCGCTGAGAGTGCTTGTTGGCTCGCCATGTAAAGGAAAATGTCTTTAGGCAGTGAAATGGTGAAAGAGAGGCTGTCACAGTTTTTTATCCCTTAACTAGCAGCTGTTTTCTGTTGTAGATCTGAGATGCAGTAGATGGTGCTGAAGCAACACTGAGGCTTCTGAAATATCCACAGTCCAGTGTGTACATGGAAAGTGCCTCCTGGCTCTGCCAAACACTGATGGTCCTGTGTCTTCAAGAGATGCTTTCTGGGACAAGAAAACACTGACTGTTAGTTTTAAAAATGTTAATAAATAATTCTTTGTGTTGCATTTTTGTTCTTTATTGCTTGTGAAGGTAGGCAGGTTAGGTAATTCAAATACCAATCAAGTAGTGCTTCAGGTGGTTCCAGCTCTGTACGCAGATAGTGAACAAATTAAAGCTGTTGAATGTGAGTGAGCTCTTTGACAGCTGTTGCTCAGTGTTGCCAAAATCACTGCTGAAAAACAGGTGGAAGCTTTGGAGCATGCTGCTGTAGGAACATGTATAACAGTACACAACCATGGTGCTTGTGTTTCCTGTCTGTCCATCCACTCACTGGGAGAAGCATGCAGGCAGGAAATGTTTCACAGGATGACTAGGAAGTGGTGGTAAGGTTTGTGCTGTCAGAATACTGCCCTGTCAGCAAGCCTTACTAGCTGGGTAATACGAGCTACCATTGATTGTTCAGCTAAGGATACTCTCAAGAATGCAGGCACCTACTAATGGCACACTGGGCATCATCTCTCCATTCCTAAAAGTACCTGTTTCTTTGAAGTGCGTAGATTTGACAGGTGGTAGATACTTTATATCCCATTTGTGTAAGTAAGCCTGCCTTACTTCTGCCTTACATCTCCAGTGTAGAAGAATTGGAGCCATTAATTTAACATTATGACTTATCTTTGGTAGTTCATGTGAGGGCAGGATCACTAGGACTTCATCACTGACACATACCCAGCGAAAAATGTTTAGCTGACTTAAAAGGTGAAATCACAGGCCAAAAAGCACCAATCTCTGTGCTTTCCTCAGTATATGGTTTTGTGAATAACCAAGATTCCTGACCGCTGAAAGTTCTGTTAGGAACATGATGGAATTCGTGTGATATAGTAGTGTCACTTTCTGGGGTTGTAACTAGCAATAGGGAACCTGACTGGAGCTCAGAACCAGTGGAAGTTATTTTCACTGGTTTTAAGTGTAGAAAGAGTGGATGAAGGGCTGAGTGTGCTTCTTGCATTTTCCTCCCCCTAACTGGAGGATCTTAAGCTGTGGAAATGCTTTACTGTTTTGCAGTTCTTCTGCTTGTCTTCATTTAAGAGCCTTCCCACTGCCTATAAAAGCTGCCTATAAGTGGCTTTTTTCAGATCATTTATGTATGTGTGAACATAAATAGACGCCCACACCTTTTACATGGGAAGTGAAAACTATAGGGAAAAAAAATTACACAGTTTTCTTGGGTGACTTTGTACACATCTCTTCTGTATGCAAAGGATATGAGTCTGAGAGCAATGGAAAATTGCTTTCACTTGTTCTGTAGTGCTTCTTATATGGTGAGTTCTACCCTACAGGATTCAAGATCGTTAGGAGACAATAGTCATCACCTCTACCAAGTACATTCTGAGTTGGTCTTGTAAGTGAATACTATGGTTTTAGCCTGGGGAAGAAAAAGGGGGGGAGGGAAGAGTATGAAATGATTCCAAGTTGAAGTTAACATCTCTACCTTATATGCTAAGAAAAAGCAAAAGCTCTTGTCATTTAGAAAATCCATGATCAAATGCAGTATTCAGAGACTGCCATGCTAGCAGTCAGTTTGTAACTTTGTTTTCCTGCTTTTTACTACTGTGAGCAAATGACTAAGGTGTATACATTTCAGCTGGACCTGTAAGGATTCATTGGTATCCGGTAGCCATCAAAACCAAGAGCTAAGGATAGTTGTAGGCTGCTGTCTGCTTTGACCAAAATCTGCCAGGGACCAGTTGAGTGCAGAGGTTGTTTTTTAAAGTTGGATACTCTAATAGGATTACAGTATTTTAGCATTTTCTTAAAAACAGAACCCCAACTCAAAATCTGAACTGTTTTGACTGTTGTAATGCATATTGCAGGATTTAATTTTCCAAATTTTTAAATGCGTATTTATTTAAATAATACATTGTTTTCTTGTGTGCTGTGTTCTGAAGACCATTGTTAGGGTACCAGTTGATTTGTTAGATTCTGCTGTAACTTTAATCTGAATTCTCAAAGTCAGATGAATCTGGCTTTGTCTTTCTTTTGGAACCCAAGTCTTACTGGAAGTTTTTTCTCATTTAGGTGCTTGGTGAGGTTACTTTCAGCTTTTTGGTGAGATATAAATAATTGAAGAATGTAGGCCTTCTATTACTAAGTAGGTTTTTCAGCATGAATTCTTTGACTGTATTTATTTATGCATTTATTTTAATGTTTAGCATCTTCAGGACTCAGCAGTTCAGTCCATGCATAATGCCATATCCAGAAGTAATACATTTCTAGGATGCTTTGACTTCTAACTTGATTGTAACAATTACACTGGCACTCTCTTCTGAAGTAGTTACATTTTGGTTTCAGTGGCTCTGGGTTACTGGTTTTCCAGGTGCAGTAACATGAATTCTGATTTTAGATGGAACGTGTGTTTGCGTTTTAAGTGTTCAGATGCATATTTTTCAAAGTGGCATGCTTTGCAAGGTTGGTCTGTCTAATGGATCTGTTCTCATCACTTACCAAGCTTAGTGTTACTCTTGGTGAAAAAGCAGGATGTGTTTGGATTTGTTTTATATTGGCTTCTAGAAATACTGAAGGGGTGTGCATTGTGTTTACCCTGAAAGAAATACCCTTTTGGATGTTGATTCCACATTTTCAGTAACGTAAGATCAGTTAATTGTTTTTAATCCACAACACAAAAATAGCATTATCCAAAATTAGTAAGGATGGCACATGGAGCTAGGCCAAGTGCCTCATGGGCATATCTGTCACAGTTGCCCTTATTGCTTGTCTTTGTGGTTTCTTCTGGTTGGAGACTTTGACTGATGCTATCTATTCACACTTATTGTCTGTTGATTTTCCTTCATGCTGTCACAGTTCACATCTTATTTTTTCTTTTCCCCTTGCTTGCTAGGAAAGATAAAGACATTAGAGAGGTGTAAAGCTTAGAGAAATTGAAGGAACGCGCTTCCATATTTTGTATGGAGTCACAAGGAGATGCACCCTTACAGTCAGCTAAGTCTTTGAGGTATTTTTGTCAAACTCAAGACCTGTTTTATTTATCCTCCCAAGAAGAAAAATGGGTGTCATATCACTTTTAAAGGAAAGCGGCATTTCATTCCTTTGAATTTTTATGTATCCTTCAGATGGGATACAGAAGATTAACAAAGATACGAAAAATCTGAATGTAAGGAAGTTGTGCTAGAATCACTCTTCAATACTAGGAACCCTTTCTATTGCTGCACACTGTAAGAAAACAAAGTGATGAAATAAAGCAATTGGAAAAAATTGTCAGTGGCTTACGATTTTTACATGTAAAAATGGTATTTTTAATTTTGTGTGTGCGGGCGCATGTTTTAGTCCATTTGCTTTGTGCATGTCAGAGTAAGCTTTAAGAAACTGATCCCTTGAAACTTGAAATGGGTTTAATTTAGGTATTTGTGCCCCTTAAAACCATTTGACACAGAAGATTCAACTTGACGAGCACCACATTTGATTAATTTCTCTCTGAATGGCACACTGTCTCCTGCTCTGAAAAGTAAAACCCACACGATTTTAATATTGCAGCTTGTCAGATTTACTTTGCATTGCTATGCATGACAAAAGCAGAGGCAATACTCTCTTCTGATTCCACATCTGAAGCATAAATGGAGGTATATTTAACTTGTTAGACTATAGATGCCTAGTCATAAAATTTCAGCAGTTGAAATGGAAATAACGTAATAATTGAATTCCTTTGTTATGTTATCTCATCCTTTGTGATTTAAGTTTTCAGCTGTCTGATGTGTTTCATGCCTACTCGATACTTAACTGAGTAATCTATGTAGCTGGTATAAAGTTGGTGAGATGCTTTAATTTTCCTAAGCAATGAAGAGATTCGCTTATTAGATACTGCTGGTCTGCTGGTATAGATTTCTAAACTCTCTTTTCCTGCTGACTAAAGTTGCTGAGGTATTTCAGTGATGATGCTTTGGAAATAGCTTGGGTAAATGATACAATATTTTGTATTTAGATTGGAAAGCTTTAAATGTTTGTATATACAAATTGTCTGGTGTAAAGACTGGGTGGGTTGTTTGTTATGTGAAATAGCATCCAAACCTTTCCTATGTTGTTATGTATATGAAATCACTAAGTGTCAAGTCAAATGCAGTAGCCCAGCCTGCTATAGAAGACTAAAGCATCTTGGATGGTGATGTTGTGTGGTTGCATATCAGAAATTCTGCAAAGCTTAGGGGAAGTGACAAAATAAATACATATTTTAAAAGGGGGGGGGGGTGACTTGGGAAAATTAAACCATAATTGCCTTGGTGACTCAGTGTACTTCTCTGTGCTTCATTTCCCAGTGCTGACTAAGATGAGTGAGTCGTTGGGAATATATTGAAATGGAATTTCAGTATTATATTAAAGAGGAAAAGAAAATAGGGAAGAAGTGGAAGCTTTTGAGTTTAAGAGTT
This sequence comes from Pezoporus wallicus, assembly GCF_028554395.1. Classification (NCBI taxonomy): domain Eukaryota; kingdom Metazoa; phylum Chordata; class Aves; order Psittaciformes; family Psittacidae; genus Pezoporus; species Pezoporus wallicus. The sequence goes on along the minus strand of NW_026636333.1, from coordinate 1,274,737 downwards.
GTAGGGTCCAGAAGTGGTCTGCAAGTGTCTGAACTATACTTTAAAGGTTTTGGTTTGTGGTTTGCTCATTTAATATAATTAGTTTCTATCTAGGTGTGTCATCTTACTGGTAAGATGGCCACTTTGGGAAAGAACTTGTCTTGGTGAGAAAGGCTGGATGCAGTCTGTAAGTTCAGTAATTCATCTATGAAAGAAGGAACCTCTGCAATCATTGCCTGAATTGGTTTGCAGAATATTCTGCCATGTGTACGGGTGTTTGCAGTTGGATGGTTTTTTCTCTGCCATGGGTGATGTATGTGATCTTTCTTTTTGCTTTCAGGTCTTTGAGTATAAATTTACGTAAGTTCTAAAAATGGGAAGGATTTTTCTGGATCACATTGGTGGCACTCGCCTGTTCTCCTGTGCAAACTGCGACACTATTCTGACCAATCGTTCTGAGCTCATCTCCACTCGTTTTACAGGGGCCACGGGAAGAGCCTTTCTTTTTAACAAGGTTGGTAAGAAGCTGAGGAGGAACTACTGTTTGCTTTTGAAAAATGAATTGGTGGGAAATGAATCTGTCATCAAAATGAAAAAGCTTCTTGGCTAAAATATTGTATAATTATTATCTTAATTTTTTAATATTTATTTTGTTCTGTCCAGCAGTCTTTGAAGTCAAATCAGGCATTTACTGTCAATGGCAAGCTGTCTAAATTAGTTTAACCACAGTACTGAAAGACTGTAAAGAGGATCGTGTACATAGAGGTATCATGGCAAAATACACGGAGTTTTGACTTTGGAGACTTCTGTAACATGAACCTCAGATTTACTGTGAGAATATCTTTTGGTCTATCAAAGTGTTTCAAAGGCATTTTCACTTTTAGTCAGTTAAAGTCTAGGTAGTATTCTGTTTAATTCTAAAATGCATTTAAGCTAGCAGTAGTTTGTCAGCTTTAGGCAACCATAGTCTCTTACAGTCAATAAGACTCCGGTTTACTTGAATGGTTTTTTTTAATTGATCATATTTGATTTAATTCAACAGACTGAAATATGGAAGTGTCCTGATTTGGGCTGGGATACAGTAAATTTTCTTCCTAGAAGCTGTGTGTTGGCTTTAAGCTGAGAATAATGTTAATAACACGCCTAAAAACCTGAATTGTAGCATTATTTATTAACCCCTGTGTTAGACACACTGAAAAAACAGTGATCATCTTGTGGTTCCTCACAAAGCTTCTGGTCATGTAATCATTGGGGTGTGTTGGTTTGAGTGTTTACTTGAAAGCCGTTTGGTGATTGGCAGATTCGATAGAGGCACCAGTAATGTCCTCACTTAACTGTGCTTAGCTTTGGGATTTCTGGTATGCTGGATCCTTTCAGTAGTATTTGTCTCTTAAGTGTTGGGCTGCGTTGCTGTAAGAGAACTGTGTATCTGTATTCTTTTTCACCCAATGCTCACTGGTTTCTGGGGTTTGAATTTTTCTTGTGTTAAATAGTGGGGTTTCATCACAGAGGTCTGTTTTTTTTACATTTCTGCACACAAATACCTTACATCTGAAGCAGAGAGAATATGTACAGTCAGATGGCAGGCTGAGAAAGCAGCACAGCCCCATCTTTCAGAATCCTAACGCGTATCAGCGGTTTGGATGCAGTTCTGACGTTAACTTTTCAGCGAATTGTGCATCCTGATTCTGTGATGTTGCTGTGTAACCAGTTAAGAGAATGTTTTAAACTGCCAAGACAGCACACAGAAGAATAGGTGCATGTTTAATGCCTACATTCTCAGCCACTTTTTCTCAGCCTGCTTTTTCTTACATGGTTATTTCAAATGCAGGTGAAGACTTTTAAAGAAGTACCTCTTAATGTTTTGGTTCTGACTTCTGGGAATAAGTGATCACACCAGTTGCTAGATATGGGTTACATGTATTACAAGTGGATTAATAGCAATTAGTTGAACAAGGTACTCTGCACTCTAGTACTTCTTGTGATGGCATTTCATGTCTCGGTTAAACAGTGAGTTATATGTCCCTGTGAAGTGAATCTGTAAATTGTTACCTTCACAAGCAGATTTTCAAGGGCTGTTGAGTTACTACACTGCAGTTTTCAGTTCATGTGCAGTGTCAGAGGCTCTTTACGTCTAAAATGTTGATAGTCATGGACATTGTTACTAAGCTTTGCTCTGGGCAGACTAATCCTCTCTATTCCGTGTCCCTGTATATTTGTATCAGGTGGTAAATCTGCAATACAGTGAAGTTCAGGATCGGGTCATGCTCACTGGCCGCCACATGGTTCGAGACGTGAGCTGCAAGAACTGCAACAGCAAACTGGGTTGGATCTATGAATTTGCCACTGAAGACAGCCAGCGCTACAAGGAAGGCCGCGTTATCCTGGAAAGAGCGTTGGTCCGAGAGAGCGAAGGATTTGAGGAGCATGTTCCATCTGACAATTCCTGAAGAGACTTGAGTCTCTTCTCAGGTTCTCTTCAATTGAAACTCAAAAATAATAAATTCATCAAAAAAATCTGCTTACATACACTGTCACCTTAGCATCAGAGTCGGATTCATGGACTACAGAGTGGGAAAGATTGTGAGAGTATTTCAGATGGAACCTTCCTTTCTTTATTCCTTTTATATTTTACTTTCCCTCCAGCAGCTCTTTGTAGAAAGAATGTTGTGCAGATGCTGTAAATTTTTCTCTCTTGCATTTACATCTGTTAGATTTGATATTGTATCTACAGATACAGCAGGCTAAAATGAAAATATTGGGGGGGGGTGTCTTCTGTTGGAGAGAAACGCGATGAGGTTTCTTTTAGTTTGCACAAACTGATGTCAGCATAAAGTTATTTTAAAACTACAGATTTTTTTAAAAACTATATTCCAATTTTGGAGTTAAGTTTTTAGTTAGTGGTTTTGGTTTATTTTGGGTTTGTTTGGTTGTTTTTTTTACCCAGTCTTTTCACCTGATCTGCTAGCTAAAGTGAAGAGATCCGAATTTGTGCTGAGTGCTAATGGTTCAGTGTTGGTACAGCTTGGGCTGGCCCGTGTGCCATATTCTTGTTGAGGTTGATTGGTAGCACAGAGCCCATTATTTCTTGTCGTTCTCGACCCAAAGATATCACCATTCCTTGTTTATTTGTGAAGTCCCATTCACCAAGTAAACTGGTGTTGATTGGAAAATACTCTTGAAATAGGGCAAAACTGCTTGGCTTTTTTTTAAACTTTAACTGATGTAACTTATAAGCATAGTAATAATATAATAGTTGTCTGTTTAGTCTTGCGTTGCTTACGATTCAAGCTGTGTTTGTAATGATAGGAATCCACTGAGAAACTGCTGTTTCAGTAGTGATTTTTTTTCATTGCTCTACTAAACTCAATAAGTAGACAGGGAGTCGCAAATCTTTAATTCTTCAAGTAGCTTTCTTTAAACCCAGAACTTCCTATGTTAAACACAGCTGCTGTGTAAAAGGAAAAGATTGCCAGCATGTTTGTTCATGCCCAGAGTTATGCAATCTGCATCTCTTGAAAAGATTAACTTAAACAGCTTGTGTTCAAATGCTGCTTCTGGTGTTGAAACCTTCATCTTTCAACTTTGTTGAACCTTTTTCATGGTGATGTTCCTTTTTTATCTTTCTGGGCAGCAGTACATGTCAGCCTAGTAGTAACTAGTGACTTGGATTCCTGCTTTCTTATTGTAGAGGTCAGCTCTGTTTGAAACCGTGAACTTGCTTGCCTTTTTAGCAAAAACGCTCTTCATTAACTTGACTCAAGGGTGCCCAAACGCTTTTGTTCTGTCTTAAGTCATAAGTTAAGATGTCAAGGGCTGAAATTTATTTGAATGTTAGGTATGTATGATTCCTTATCAGAGATACTTTCATTTTTTTTCTTCTCATTGGATAAACTGGGGTCAACACGAAAAAAGTTACCCACAGGCTTAGAAGAGGGGCAAAAACCCTCCACTCAGCCAAACAGATCTGGGCTCTGACCTTTCAGAGTATTTTTCTTCACTAGCCACAGCTCCATATCTGAAGTTAAAATGTGGAGGGTGACTATGCAGAGTATTTTTCTTTTACTGTTTTTTGTCACCAAGTGGCAATTTGGACACCCCTGACTTGTACCTACTGCCTATTTCATGTAAAAGTAGCTTTCTTATAGAATTGTCACATAGAAAGAGAACAGAGTAGATCATACCAGAGCTGTGCTTGAATCAAGCTGCTTAAACGATCGTGTACTTGTGCCTCAAATGAATCAGTTTTTGCACTGAGTACAGTAGTACCCCGTTATCTTGTACTTCTGTCCTTCACAGACCTTTAAAGCCTCATTAGCATGGTTCTCTGCAGTACTTTTCTTGTACTTCTGACATTACAGTACAATAAAGTATGTTTTGTCCTGAATTGGTATTTGCCATTCTTTTTGAGTAACTTTCATGGAGTCTTGTTAGTTGAATGATGTAACCTGTCTTCCATTCCCTGCCTTGTTGAATACATCACTGCATTTCTACAGCACAGTGACAAGCTGTTGATGAGCATCTCTCCCTGAATAGGTGGCAAAAGTGTACTGTTGATTTTGGGAGGTGCTAAGTACAGCTTCGGGCGTATACCAGTCATACATATATATATATGTATATACCATATACACATGAATGCCTTCAATTTGCTCCTGTTAAAGAGGAAATAAATCCAGGAAGTGGCTCATTTAGTGGAATTCTGGGTGCCAAACATAACTTCTGCAAAAATGTGAAGTTTTTGCTTGAAGATAAATTGGGAATTGAGGAATTGGGTATTTGTGTATCTGGAATTCTGTGATCTTTTTTCTTTGTGTGCAGATGTTCAGGAGAGGCCTTCTGGTAGCAGCTTCTCAACTTCACAAGCTGTAGCTGGAGAACTGGGGTGGGAGGATCATATTGGTGTAATGGAGCCTGAGGGGCTTTTTCTAACTTACTATTAAGACCTCTTTGTTTTGATAGAGTGGTAGTGAGATGTTAAAGATCACTTTCCTGAAAGCCTATGATTTGAAAGACACTATTGAGGTGAGTTCACTAAAAGTCTATGGGACTTAAGCAAGTGCACTGCAGCTTTAAGCCAGTAGACTTTGGATTGCACTTTAGCCCGCATGCTGTTCCGTATCACCTTGCTGGCTCCGTGGGAGAGTTTAGCCTCATAAATTTTGACTGCTCCTCCTTGAGACGCTTTGTGTGTGAATGCAGATAACTTATCTGTAGGGAGCAAGACGACTGGTTACAGTACAGCTAGCAGCAGAGAAGACATTGCTATTTGACATTAAACGTTATTTTGTGTTACTGCAGTAGCCTGGCATTCCTAAACAAGGCATAGCTGGCACAACAAAAAGTGCTCCTGCAGTGAACTTGTGCCTGGCGTGTGATGGTGAGCCTATGCTGTCAGAGGCAGAGATGGTAGAAAGGAAATTACAGTGCACAACAGACTCCACTGTGTGTTTATGGAGACCTCAGAACTTGTGCTTTAGGCTGCAGCTTGGGCTAGCAGGGATTTAGACTTTAGCCTGACATTACCTGCATTAGAGTTTACATTTCCTGTGCTATGATCTCATCCTGGAGTTGCAGTGTAGGTGTGCTTTGGTTTTGAAGTAACTGAAGTACTTCAGGTTTGGACTGAGATACTTCATTAAAGCTGCTGACAGCCATTTCAGCAAAACACAGCTTTGAGAAGATGAAAAGACAGGATGGTGTGTTTATGGATTGAAAAAGTGTTTTACTTACTCTTTCCATGGATGTTCAGAAGAACTTTTGAAATAGCATACCTATCTCGTGGCTCTGTTAGAAACAGTTAGCATTACACTTTGCTCAGGGGTGGCTATGGTTACCTGAGAGAGGCTTATTTGTACAGGGCAAGCTTGTCTCACCAGATTTCTGCCTGAGCTGGAGGAAATACTGTCAGCAGATCATCAGTGGGTTAACAGGAAAGGAACTGATGAAGCTGCAGTTCAGGGGACAGCCTTATACCTTGCCAGGTACAAGGACGAGGTGGCTGGGGAAAAGCCTAGCTGTTTAATGAGCCTTATTTTAGAGGAGAAACCTGACCTGTGGCATTGCAGTACCATTCTGCCAAAGCCACAAGTAGTCTGTGGTGTTTCTTCCTTGGGCCTCTCTTCAGTTCTTTAGCAAAGCAATATTAAAAAATAAAAGTCTGGTGGAGCTTGGTTTCCTGTGGATCTTGAGGGCTTTGTGGAGTCCCTCATGTCTGACAGGGATGAAATGTTTCAGGCTTTATAGTTTGCTTGAGGCACTGATAAAGGTCACTCTCCAGTCTGGCCCTGTTCTTGCAGGATGTTAAAGAACTAAGCAGTATTGAGGCTCCTTGCTTCTTAAGCTGGAGTTAAAATTGCCCAATGACTTTAAAAGGGTGGTGAGGAGGAGTATGACCTGATTGACAGTGTAACTGTGTAAGCCTTTACCTCTTTCAGGAAATCTGAAATATTATGGCCGAACAAAATGAGCTCCTGCCTGATTCATCAACTATTATGTGGCAAAAACAGTCAACACCTTCTGATGAGACTAATTTAGACAACAAGGAGATGTTCCTGGTCTCAGAGTTACTTCCCTTACCACCTGTCTCTGGTGTAAGCATTTCTGATACGTGTAGGTAATTATAAGGGGAGATATGTCACGTTTGCCTTCCAGCCTTTTGTTTGTTCACTAATAGGGTTGTTCTTATTTGAATGGATTTCTGCTGCAGCCTAATGCTAGCCTGTCACTAGGTAAGGGACCTTCTAGCATGGTATTAGTGACATTATCATCTTTCTCATCCTCAAGTTTAGTCAGAAGTTGTTTGAGAATGATACTGGACTGAACATCCTGCTCTGGGTAGTGGCAATGTGAAGAAAGACCTCATTCACCCTGTTCACAGGACACTTCCATTGTCTCTTTCCATCTGGTGTTATTGTAGCTGTGACCTGCTTAAGTTTGCATTGCAGCTCCTCCTTTTAAAAAGGAGGTGACTGTGAAACAGCAGTCTGTGCCTCTTAAATGTGATACTTCTCTCTCAAGGACCTGAAATACAGTTCGGTACAGGCTGCTCTGTGTACTGCTCCGTTGGAAAAGGTGTTGTGTTCCTGTTTGATTTGTTACTGCAAAAATAAACCCAGGCACTTGTCTGAGAAATGGCCAGAATCGCTCTGTACTGGGAGGCTGGTTATGGAAGAAAAACCCAGATAAAAGAGGAAGACATTTGTGTGCTTCTTTGTGAGGGGGGCTTCAAGTCTTAACTAAACCAAACAAATTCACCCAGAAGCAGCAGAGGAGGGAGAAATTTAGCAAGCTTGCACCTTTTCTTTCTGAATTGTGTGGGTTCAGGGAAAGTGGGAATCCCTTGGGCACTGTAGAGGATCTAAGGTTCCCTGATGAACAGAGGAAGAGACTGAATGTAAGCACTTCTGTTTTCTTGACAAACCTCATTTGAATGTCCTCACTATAGCACAAGGATAATGGGAAATGCAGAACGAGAGCTAAGTTTCTGGTGTTTGGGTGAAGGCAACTGGAAAGCAGTTGTCTTTCAAAGTAGGCTAGTTTTGTTCGCATTATCTGAAGCATTTTACAGTATCAGAAACTTGTATTTCTTACAGAAGTAAAACCAGAAGAAGAACAACAGGAGAAGGAACAAAAAGCTATGGCATTAATATGCATTTCCTAAGTGTCTGAAGGGGTAGGTAGGAGAGAGAAGGGAGTTCAGACCTTACGTTTATAGGCTTTGCCCATGAGAGATATATGCTTGTCTAACATCAGGACCCAATGCTGTTTCCTTCTAAGAGCTGGGGATGTTTAGATAGGGGATTTTGCTTTGTGCTTTTGAAAGCATTTGATTTGACTGTTGTAAACATTTACAAGTATTTGAAGCAGTAGGTTTACTGAGTTACAACAAAATGCGTGCCATGGATTGAAAAAAGTAGTGTTTGCAAGGGTTGTTTGCAGACTAATGGCAGAAGTTCCAAGAGATGCAGTCATCAGTGAAATAGGGAGACCCCTTTCCTACTAGGGGAGCACAAAGCAGAATGGTTAGTTCATACAAAGGTGCTTAGCCAAAAAGTTGCCTTTGACTGTCCTTATCAACTGAGTATAGTAATCCCCTGTCCTTGAGGGGTTTGAAGACTTATTCTAAGCATGACTATACGGTGAGTACAGAGAGAAGAAGAGGGCGTTTGTTACTTTTCAGGGGTAGATCTTTGCTCATGTGCACCATCAAAGTGGGATGCTGTCAGAGAGGGTGAGAACTCTTTGGCATCCCACGGACAGGGTGCAGAAACAGCCTCTGTCGCTATGCTGCTGCTGGGATTTGGCCAGCAGATCTTTTTTCCCCATCCTACCCATTTTTATTAGGTTGGTCTGGTCTGTTATATTTTAGTCCACGCAGTGCCCTCAATTAGAACAAGTTGCTTAGGTTTCCTTAGGGCAATCTTTTTGCTTTAGGGATTAAGGGAAAGTAAAACCTACCTTAGCTCTGTCAGCACCCACAGGTGTATGTGATAAAATGCAGGCATGCAAACAAAAATCCGTAACTGCTATAGTGAATCAGCACAGTTCAGGGACTGGAGGAATTGCTTGATTTTGGCAATAGCAGAGGGTCGCTTCTAGTATCAGCATGATCAGTCGTTGCAGCTCAGAAGGGATTGGTGGATTGTCTATTCCATGTCTCCCTGCTGAGGAAGAATTAGCTTACGATGTACTCAATAAGCCTCCATTCTTGGGGTGAAGTTTCTCAGCATGATTTCTTATTGTAGCTGAAAGGACACCAGTGAGAGATGATTCAGGTCACAAAAGTAGAACGCTTTAAAAATGCCAGATTTCTGATGGATTGGGCAGCACACGGTTATTGTGTCCCTGCATACGTGCAGCCTGGGGGTGAATGTGGTATGTGATCACAAAAGTAGGGGGAGCACCATCATCACCCTTGCCTAAGGTCTGCACTGTTCTGCATTGAGCTTGTAGATACAGCTTCCATCCCACCACTCCTAACTCTAGTTTGACATTTTATTAATTGTTTCCAAAGTTAATTTGGATATGAACTTTCTCTTGTGCATTTAGTGGCAAAAATTAAAGATTAAGCATTTGTAGTTAGCTGTTTCATGGCTGGAATTTGAACTGGGAATTCCATTTGGTGCAGTAACTGTTACTACTTAAGCTCCAAGGCCGACTGCTACTTAACCAGCAGTTGGAGGAAGCTTTTCATCAGAGAAGGCTGAGCAGATGTCAGACCCAGGCTTTAGGGGGTTTCACTTGATGTAAGGTCTTGGTGTTGGATAGGGAATGCTTTTTCAGCTCGTATGCTGGTTCTGGTTAGGTGGGGAGGGTTTGAAGTTTTGGTTTGGTTTTGTTCATGGTGTTTTTTTACCTTTCTGATGCCTGGAGTTGGTGAATTTCTTGCTCTATGTAGGACTTTGGAGGAAGAGATGGAAAGATGAAAACTACTCTGTATTTCCTACCCAGAATACTTAACTGACTCTCTCACTTCCAGCTTCCTGAGTTGAGAAGGTTCCTGCTCCACACACAACCCCTATAAAGGAGAGAAATGCCCTGTGATTCATGTGCTACACTTCTGGGAAAGGGAGGAAGAGTTGGAGGTAATTTACTGTCTTATCTCACCCTGCTTCATGTGCTCTACCAAGCTACAGGTGAGCTCCAGGAACCTTTGACTGCCTGTCAAAACAAACCTGAGACAAGGAAAAACAACAGCATTAAACAGTCCGTTGCAGATTGAGGACAAAAACCTCCTGTGTTTGTATGAAACCAAAACCAAACACAAAAGCTGTTTCCCCCATAAAGCTCACTTAGCAATACTGGTATTTTTGTATCAAAAAGCTGAAGGAGAAGCTGGTTTGAAGTCTGCCATGGGGAGGGAGGGGAAGGCAAAGGCAGAAATGGACCCTTTGTGCCAGAGGTTTTGCAATTACTTGCTGGCAGTGTTGATGCTTAGATATGGCTCCAGGTGCCTTGCAGAAGATGATACATAATCACGGGCTCCTTTACCTGCCTTCTGCTTTTCTGCCCCTTCCCTCCCTGTTCTCTGCAGCCCTTTTGTGCTTTGTTTCTCCTTCTGCAGACCGTGGTTTTCCCTGTTGTCATCTCCCCACACTGCCATTTGTTTCTCTGTCTCTTCCCCATCCTGCTCCTTGCATCCCTGCTGAGCTTTCAGCCCAGTGACCTTGTACCTCCCAGCAGGGCATCAGAGGCTGCAGTTCTCTGGTGCCTCCTCCCCCCTGCACTGTGACAGCAATGTTGGTGGCATGGCTATATGGTGAACCCATGCAGGGAGACAATAAGAGGCTGTTGCTGGCCTGATTCAGTGGGCTGTTATGGAAACAGCATGTGCAGCCTTGCTCGCAGGCTGCTGGAGATGATGCAAAGAGCAGCCAAGTCTTGCTTGCACTGCCACTACCTCTGAAATCAGTGTTTTTACCCCTGTCCCTTCTATGCTGCCAGGGAGGCATAAGGAGCACAGACACAGGTGAGGCGACCTTACTGTTCCCAGTTCTTGTTCTGGTGCATAGATGCTCAGGAGAGACAGGTATGGAGAAGGCTCTGCTCATCTCTTCTGCATGGGGTTGGTGCCCAGTGTGGATGAGGAGCGCTAGCACGTCCGTATGCAGGCAACCAGCATGCACTGCTGTGACATCCCTACCAAGTTTCAAGGCCCAGCTCCAAAGTGTTGTGTCACAAAATTTTTTAACAAGTAATTGGACACTTTGTTTTCAAAGGGTGAAATTATATCCCTTTAAAATTATGTCCCCCTAAAATTATATCCCCGAGCCTTGTTCTCAGAAATGCCTGTTTCTAGATAAGCTATTTAAAACCATTATATCCTATCCTGAAGCAGACCTCCAGCATGGAAAACTTCAGCCCAACTGTTTAATGCTTGGTAAGTAAAATTATAACCAGCTGAGAAGAATTGTGTATTGGGAAGTGCCAAGCAGCCTTAATGTAGGAGTTATGTTTTGCACAGATCAGAAGAGAAAGGAGAGCCCAGCTGCCAACGAGTGCATCAGTTTGGACGGAGGAATGGAAAACTACATTTTTGCCTTTCCTTTATTGTGCTTGGATATCTCTTTTCAGGATACAAACATGCATCTTTTTGTTTTCTCATCTTAGATGAGTAGTTGTATAAAATTTAGCAGAGGCACATGTTTTTGTCCATCTCCTAACACTGCAAAATTAGGTGTTTACAGTATTCCCTTAGAAATAGCTTAGTTCAGTGACCTTTTCCAGCACTGAATAGCTGCCAAGTAATCTGTTTGAAAGACTCTGGACCTGATTCTTCTCTTCTTTATGCTGTTTTGTCATTAAATGAATTCATTGGAGGAGGTAGTCATTCTCTACAGGCTTGGTCTGATTAGAAATAATATACATACATATATATTTCTGTATATATACAGAAATATGTATACACACACAGAAAAAAACTATATAGAATAGTAATGAAATCATAGTACCTGGTGGACTTTGATTTTACTTGACATTGTGCGCACGTGCTGAGATTGCTGGTCTCCTGAAGCATACGCGTAGGCACCTTTTCCCCGAGGAATACCTCTTTAGAGTTTCATGTGTCTTTCTTTGCTGTTAGCTGTAAATCTTCCCATCTGTATCAGTTGGAGGACCAGACCAAAATCTTAGTTAAAAGAACATTAAACCATTTATTTTCTTTGTCTTTTTGTAGGCAGTACAAAACACGATCCTGATCTGAGATGCGAGAGCTGTCAACTCTAACCACTCACAGCTTAGGCTTTATGCTATAGCACTAAGCACAAGCAGCGTCCTTCCCTACTATCAGTCTGGCTGCAGCTGGTGGGGTGTGATGGAGGTGACAAAATTAATCTATAGAGGGGAAGCAAGCAGTGACAAGGATCCCTGCATAGAGATACCATTCTTTTCCTCCCTCTGCCTAAGAAACCATAAAAGAAGGGAATGCTGCAGCTGGGCACTGCAGTATGTATCCAGAGATGGTGGATTGCCTTGCATCCTCCCTTTGAGGCTTTTTTTATAAAAGGGTATTTTTGGGCTCCTCTCATATCTGATGTGGCCAGATCCCAGGGAGGAGTGAAGCCACTCTTATTTCTACTACATGCGTTGGTTCATTTGCATGTCTATGTGGGATAAATCCAGCTTCTCTGCAAGGCACCAGTGTTCCACGTGTTAGCTCTATTTTAAAGATTTCCGTGGTTAAGAAAATGCTGTTGCAATCCCTTCCAACATCATCTGTGAGCTGACCCTTAAGGGGTGATCTAAATCCAGCTCAGTCTCTGGGGGTGTCTGCATCCCACTTCCCCTTCTTTAGCTTTACAGTGAGATGTATCATAAAATCACAGAATAGTTTGGGTTGGAAGGGACCTTCTAAGGTCATCCAGTCCAGCCCCCTGCAATAAGCAGGGACATCTTCCATTGCAATAATCAGTATCTGTGTTGGAATAATGTAACGGCTGGGTATATACCACATACCGTACATTATAAACCCTGTATTTTAGCGAGCTGTTTTCTGCCGGCACAAGGGACTCTGGATGTTTCAGTATCTACAAATGCTGGCGAGTGAAACCTGAAGCAAAATTATTGATCACCTGTGAGCAAAAGAAGAGTGGGCTGGCTTCTCATTAAATCACTGCAGCCTGAAGATGGGATCCCTTGCTTTGCCAGGTGTCCTCTGCGTAACTTTTAGCTAAGAGGGAGGGATGGACACCCTGCGTTCCTGGGGAGAACCTTTCTCTGATGAGTATACTTGATCCTCAGGATGAATGTATGTTCTGAAAAGCTTTTTCCCCAGAAATCTGCGTTTTATTTTCCTGGTTGTCAAAGTTTCATAATGAAGATGATTTGATTTGTCCTCGCAGAGTAATTCCAGAGAGCCTTCCCACGGAGGGTGAAGTTGCAATTTGTAATTGAAGTATTCCAACTCATCCTCATGTGGCTGAGCTAGAGGTCTGTGGAGTTGTGGGGGGACGAGTGTTTGTGATTGATTTGAAGGGTATGTAATATCTGACTATAATCTTTGAGGTGAAATTGGGGTAAAAATCAGGTTGCCCAAGGAAGTTGTGAATGCTCCATCCCTGGAGGCGTTCAAGGCCAGGTTGGACTCGGAGCAGCCTGGTCTAGTGGAAGGTGTCCCTGCAGGGGGTTGGAACTGGGTGATCTTTAAGGACCCTTCCAACCCAGTTCTATAAAAATACATTTGCATCAGTTCAAGTTCTCAGGCCAGATCCCAAGTTTGTGTTTGTTTCCTTCCAGGCTATAACTCCCATCAGGTTCTTCCAAAAGCTGTGCTTCAACACTATTTATTGCAACATCAGACTTCGGGACAGACGCTGTTAGTCTCATGTTGGTTGAAGAAGTATTTATAGGAAATCTAAAACAACTCTATTTCGCCAGGGTTCCACACTGAGGATGTCAGATTTGGGGCTTACCAAGGCAGCTGCCACCCTAAAATAGACCAGGCGATTTCCTATTGTTCAGGTGACATAATAAGGCTGAGATGCAAATGCAGAAGGAAGCAGTAGCTGGTATGTTTTGACTGATTCTTTTTCTGCTGATGTCTTTTTTTGTTGTTGTTTAATAATATGTTTTATGGGGGAGAATAGGGGAAGATCAGGGCCCAGCTTCTGGTTGGGATGTACAGCCTGCAGAGAGGGTGAGCGTTACTAAACGCCTACATCTGACAGGAACCGATTTAGACATTCTTCTCCCTCTCTGCAGAGGGCTGCACTGCAGTATTAAACATCAATGCTTGATAGATCCCCCTTCCCCCTTCCTCAAAGGAGGAGAGGAGGAACAAGCAGAAGTTAATAGCTGGGGGCCAATACACTGGCTGTAGATTCAGAAGTTCTGAGTTGAAGTTCTTACCCCCAGATGTGTGGCTAGGTTCTGATATCTTTGGAGAGGGGAAGCAGCTATAAATATCATCCCAGACAGGAATTCTGCTGAGGACCACAGGAAAATGTCTCAGTCAAGCTTCACTGAAGCCAGCGTGTCCTCACAGACTGAGTGAATCAGCGTTCACCAGAATCAGCTAATTTTTATTGTTGAAAATCCTACTTGCATCAAGTGGAGGAGACGCAGAGGCCTGAGGTCTATGCTCAGTTTGGCTACCAGCCATGGTCTTCAGCCCCCTTTTTCCTACAAGGTCATTTCCCTTTTTGTCCTTCAAGCCTCCCCCACCCTGTGTGAGATAAGAGGGCTACGAAAGACCTAGAAGTTGTCAAATATTTTGTCAACTGAAGAAGCCATGGCAACATAAAGCTACAATGCAGTTTCCATCACAAGACCAACTTGAGTCAGTTACTGCCTTTGAAACATCTGTGGTGTGGGCTAAAAGTAGCTTTTTCTACCAGAATTGAAGTACATTGAAGGAGTCACAAAACATATCCCAAAATAGGAGGAGGAAAAAGGGAGTATCAGATGAGACGGGGAACAAGAGAGTGTAACAACAGCTATGAAATGCCTCAGTGGTTTCCCTGCTTCTGTTATTGTTCTTTTTCCAGCCAGATTGATGAGTTCACTGGATTAGTTCAATTCTGATGTAGTGATGAAGATTCTCAATACTATATACATTCCTGCAAGGAGTTACCTGCACCTGGGGGGTTAATGCCACCACTTGCTTCTCTAGGAACTGGGAAGTTGTAGGAGTCTTACCTGAGGGCTTTATCCAGATGTACCAGTTGCTATTTGTCTTTAATCCCATGTTATGCCAACTTCTATCTTTCTTGTTCTAGAAATGCATCTATCTAGAGACTGGAAACATGGGAATAACATCACCAGGTGATATTTCATATGAAAAAAAAAGCTAATATATGTCCTGTAAGAGGAAAAAGTTGCTTCTCTGTGAGAGATTTGAGACATCTGAAATAGCTGAGATGGTAGTGGGGGTCTCTTTGGACATGACTGTGTGACTAGCAAAACAGGTGAGTTTGGGGGCTGCCTGAAGGCATCGTGCCCTTGGACACATTATAGCTTGGATCTATAAACTGCACAAAGGGGTTTTATTAAAGAAACACATTTCTACAATGGTTTTCACTTGAATGCCTCAGAGTGCTTTAGTAGGCTCAGAAGGTGCTGGGGAACAGTCAGTGCAGAAGCTGTGCTGTAAATCTTGCAACACTTATTTCTGTGGAAGTCATCTTTCCTTACTCCCTTTTTATTCAGACATTGAAAGGCAAAGGACAAAGCAAAGGCTGAGGCTCAGACCCAATGTCTCATTTTTGCCAAAGATAAGAAGAAAGTAATAAACACCATTGTGTGTAAATAACCTCCTTTTTCCTTACCTACTTCGAGACACACTTTCATTGGCTCACTGTAATTAGGCAGAAGGTACCGAAGTGATTTATACGTCAGACCTAACAGACAATATTGTGATTGCACCACTATTTCAATAGATACTTTGATTCCTGAAAGCTTTGAATCGAAGCCTTTATTTCAAGTGCAGGTGTACTTCAGCACGTTTCAGAAGGAATTGCTGGGTTTCATAGCTTGCTCCTGATGTTATGTTATGTTAAGCTAACGCCAGGATTTGAAAGCCTGGGAAAATATGGCTCAATATTCTTTTAATCAAAGGCCATCTGAGATAATGAGCAAGAAGAAAGGGAGACTGTTAATGTCTTATGGGTGAGAGGTGCAGGGGTGTCTGATATACTTAGTGCTTTTAAGGTATGCCAAGAAGTCTAATCCCAAGGCCAGGAAGGCAACCCAGCAAGCAGAGGAATTTGGGTGATAAGAGAAAGTGTCACCACAAATTGATGGCTGCTGTAGCTGGGGTGTGCAGTAAGGGGAGTATAAAGCTCCCTTAAAGAGAAATAAAGGCTCTGCAGTGTTGTTAGATCATTGTCTGAGGGATGGACCAATGGGCAAAGCATGCTGGAGAAGGGGGACAGGTATTGCAGCCTTGAAGGAGGATGGGGAATTGCTGTGGCTGTGCCAGGCTCAGCCTGGTTGGCACCCCTGCAGCCACACATAGGAGGTGCTGCTGTTTCAGTGCTCAGCATGGGGAATTTGCACGGGTGCAGCAGGCACCATCTGCTCTCACAGAAGCAAGTGAGAGGTGTGGGTACTCACTGGCTCTAAGAATCAGGTTTTGCTGTTCTCAGTGTGTTCGTAAATAGTGACCTTGCCAGTTTTGGTGCCTTGTGCTGGTACAGGAGTATTCGGAGATGTTCCTGTGAAAAGGGTAATTTCTTCTTGGCTTTGTGATATTTTATATTGAAGTCTCCTCCACGCCTTCCCTCCTCCACTTCCCCTGAAGTGTCATGGTCTGTCTCCACAAGGAGTGTACCTGGCCGTGGATCACATCTCCATTCACTCCTGGCATGTTAACCTCTGCATCCACTGATGAAAAGAGCTGATGAAAGGTCGAGGGGGGTCCCTGAATGAGAAGGTGTGTGAAAGTCAGTCGCTAAGGTAAAGCAAACCTTGTCAAATCCCTTTCTTGCCAGGCAAAATAGGAAGAGTCTCTGAGCACGGCTGGTAGGGGGTGCTTCATAGTGCTGTGCTGGCTGCACCATGGGGTGACTCCCCTCGGGGCTGGTGACTCCAGCAGCAGGGACTGAGTTTACCCACAGGGGGAAGTCAGGGATTTTGTTAGAAGGTATTTCTGCATGTAAGTATTGGATATGTGGTGCAGCAGCTGTGTCACACAGCGTGAAGCCTGTATCACCCATCTCCTGATGGGCAAGTCTGAGGTGGAGGGACCGCTCCCCTGACCATCAGAGCTGATAGCTCTCTCTTCCTGTGTAATGGGCAGTTTCCCTGTGCAAAATGAACAACTTTTGCAGGACTGTGGAAGCAGGAATGCTAGGGTGAAGTAGGCCTCTTGATTGAACCTTTACCCTGCCTCCTGAAACAGTAATCACTGTGTAACCCTCATGATAAACTGGCTTCGGTGCTAAAGAAAGCAGAATCCAGACTGGCTGTAGTGGTCCTGTAGACTTGTGTGTGTAACAGATGTGCACAGCTCATGCCTTGTTATCTGGCTTTTGCACAGCATCTCCAAGAGAGCATAAACCCTCTATCCACTGTGCAAGCAGAGCGTTCACATCAGTGGAGCCTGTTTATCTGCTGCTCAGTCTTCTCTCCTGTAGCTAACACAAATAAATGGCTGCTCTTCTGACCTGACCCACATTTGTACTCCAGTTATTGTGTGAAGGGATGGAGGAGCCAGCAGCTTCCACTGTGTTTTAACAGTGTTACCTACTTCTCAAAACACCTGAGATAACGATGCTATATAGCAGGGTTGTTGGTGTTTGAGGCAAGGCTTGTGCCCACTGTTTTTAAGTACCTCTGAAGCTGTGCTTTGGAAATCAGGCATTTCAGTGAGTTACATGTACTGTGAGGGGAAGGCTCATTTAACCATATGTTGAAGGGGCAGCAGCACTGCAGGGAAAGGCTGGGAAGGCCTGAGCCTTGTTGTAGCCTAGAAGGTCAATGAAGGGTGGTACTAAACCAGACTGTTTTCTGAGGTGCTTGGTGGATGCTCATCTTGCTCTCCATCAGTATTCCAGCCTAGAAAATAATGCCCTCATGGAAGTCAGGGTTGTTTTATCACAACTTGTACCATTTATGTTGGCTACAGAAACACAGTTAGTATGAGAAGACATACAGTTAATTGTTGGTCTGCTTAAAAGCTTTACCAGTGTGTTCAAAGAGTCCTTGTCAACCCACTTACAATGATGCTAACAATGATAAATGATATTATTTAGAATATTAGAGAGAAAGGGAATAAAAGAGAAAAAACCTTAACATACCAGTGTCAAATCTAAGACATACAGAGCAGTTTACTTGCTGCAGCTCTCCCCAGGCTGTGCTCACCCCTCTGCTGCCTGGGCACCGGATTCAGAGGTGCTTGCTGTCCCCCAGGAGCAGAGGCCATGGACCCACCAAGTCCTTCACCTCTGAGCAGCACGATGCCAATGATGGGGCTTCTCTGTCTGCCTCGACAGGATGGTGGTGGTGCGGTTTCTGCTTCCTCCTCCTCCGCTGGAGTCCACTGGGGCTGTTTCCGCTCCATCTTTAGGGCTCTCCTCACTGTGCTCCTCAAGTCCTCGGTGCCCACAGCCGGTACCCCCGCACTGACCCTCCAGCAGAGCTGTGCACACCTCGCAGAGTTGCTCCTCGCCCTCTTTGATGCCTGTGAGCTCTGTTTGGAAGCCCCAAGGCAAACTCCTTGTGCTCCTCCGTGTGCTCCTCCGTGTGCTGTCCGTGGGGGAGTAGTTCCTGGCACTGGAGCTGCTGCTATCGCCTGTGCTGGAGGTTTCAAGGCCCTGCTGCCCTCCCCTGCCTGTGCTTCTCCTCCCAGCTCTGGGGTCGGTTGCTGTGCCCGCACAGCAGAAATACCCCCAAGCTGTGCTACTGGGGCCTTCTGGCACCCCTTGGGCCAGGGAAAGCAAAGAGCGTGGATGGATGTGGGACACTGGGGTCCTTAGGTGGTTGCTGTTACAGCTACAAAGCTCACGTGAAACTCCCCATGTGGCAAGTCCCAACCAAAGCAAGGTTCACAAACTTTTATATTAGGTTTTGCAGTATTAGTACACAGCCTGTGGCCTGTTTCTGGCAGTGGCCAGACCCTGTTTCTTGGGCTATAGCCGTACAGACCCCTTTCTGACAGTCCATGGACGTGAGCTGTCACACACGAGTCCAGCAAGGACAATGCAAACCCTCCTGTAGCTCAAGGCTCCCCACCAGGACCGAGCAATAGATCTTCTTGGAGGCGTTAGCTCTTTCCTATCTGGTCTTGCCTCGTGTGGGCTTGAGGGTGGCCTGTAGCTGTTGGTTTTGGTGCATGGCTGCTACTTGGTTTAATTCACACTTTATAGCCAGGGTAATTGCTCTCACAATACCCAGGATTACACTTCCAGACCGCAAAGCCTAGTTAAGAATTTCAATAGGTGTTTTGAGGCCTGCCGGGGAGAGATTTACACCAAGAATGATGGTTGGCATCTTTTACAGTGGTTGTAGTAAGAGCAACCTGCTCACTCTGGTCCCCTACTGCAAACCTTGCTTTGGTGGCCCGTTTTCCTGCCCGGGGGATCACAAATATTGGAAGTGGATGATCTGTTACCTGCAACAGCTGGTTGAAACTTAAGCCAAATGTTACAAGGGTTCGTTGAGAGCACAGTTAAAAAGTTCCTAGTCATTTCAGTGTCACTTCTAAAAGAATAGTGTGATTAAAATCATACCTTTAAATTAATGTTACATGCACTTGCATTATCAGACAACTTAGTCACGCAGAGGTGATTTCTGGATGCTGGGTGTACACACAAACACAGCTGGACCCCACATAAGTGATTACAGACCCACTGGAAACCAAAGAGTACATTCATATTCACATCTGGTTAAATTGTGTTCTGAACTGATTGGAAACTGAGCTCTCTTTGTATTCAATTTGCATGTGTAAGTGCTTCCTGCTTGCTGGTGTCCTTCCAGAGAGGCAGCTGAGAGCATCCACCTTGCTGAGCTGCCTGTTAGTGCTGGCGTACACCTCTCATCTCAGAAATCCCCCTGCTGTAAGTTATTAAAATCACCTCATCTCCCCCCCTTAAAAAATGATGCTGTTCATCAGACCAGTGCATGATTACATATCACCTGTGTATGCAGTGTTTCAGTATCCCAGCACTAGGGACCTTTAGTTTTCTCTCTATCCCAGCATTATCAATTTATACATAGACACTCTAAATTATACTCAAACCCATGCTACGCAGTTGTCCTAATATTGCAAAGCTACATTAACAGTATATATTTCTAAAATATAACTTACCCTACTAGAAATTTTCACTCTTAATTTGTTAATCTTTGCTTCTCATAGTACCCAAAATACTATGTTCTGTAGATACACAAACCACAGTTTTCTGTGTCACATATACAGGCATTGCCCTGTATGCTGGTGATCTATTAATCAGGATCACTATTGAGAAGAGGAGCTATGGCCAACCTCCTCAAGGGAAGCAGGGTTTCTCTTGTTTGGAGATAGTGAGCCCTTTAAATTGGATCCATTTTTAACTTGTCACCAGCTTGTTTATACTTTCTCTCATTTGAACCTCAGCAACAGTGATTGATCTAAAAGATAGTTCTTTTCCCGTTCATCTATGTATATATGCTAATAAAGAAAAACAAAAGCAGGAAAGAAAATACTGAGCAACACGCAATTAATAATATCCATTATTTGGATTCACTACTTATTCTTCTGTGCTACCTATGGAAGACAAAAATAGCAGAGATTGTTATTAATAGTTATCTTAGTTAACAAGGTAGATCATTTACAC
Source organism: Pezoporus wallicus (assembly GCF_028554395.1). Lineage (NCBI taxonomy): Eukaryota > Metazoa > Chordata > Aves > Psittaciformes > Psittacidae > Pezoporus > Pezoporus wallicus. Next base: position 1,254,509 of record NW_026636333.1, on the reverse strand, counting down.
CCACAGCACTTTTTGATGATATTAAGGATCTAATAAATAGTATCTTTGCATATTTGTATGCAATTTGTTGGCTTATGTTCTTAAACAGCTGCTCACCGATCCTCCACCCTGTTTGTTTTCTGCTGGTTCCGTCTCTTCTCTGTAACAAAACTTCATATTTTAGTATAAAATCTATGACATTAATGCATACTCTTTATCATTATAGGTCTTTTTTAACTCTTTCACTCCAAGAAAAACCACTGGTGTTAACACATCAACTAGAATCATGTATTACAGGCATAACTTTTTGCTTTCAGAGTGAACTCTGTCCCAAGTCAATTAGAGTATTTGATCAGTCATTATCCTCCCAAACCTTTATACACACATGCATTATCTTCTATTTTTCCAGCTTCTAACTTTCTTTCCTGCACATACTTCCACACACTTATGTGAAATGAAAACACACTGAATTTAATAACAGTAATGCTAAGCGTGAACTGCTTCATTTCTGTTGGTATCTTCTGAATTTGCCCTGCTTGTACCTCTTGATTTAGCTGCTTTACCTCTGGTAACAGGCAGGTATTATCTTTTAAACGGTGCTTTTTCTATTTTTAAAGTCCAAACCCTTACAGAAGACACAGAAAAAAGATGCTGTTCTTTTCTTCTTGTTTCACACTCGGGGTTTATGCCATGCTTGGCCTCCTACAAACCTTCCTTGCACAGTCCTTCACGTCTGTAGCCCATTCCCTGCCTCGCTGCTGCACATCACTGCTCGCAAACGCTGCAGCCCAGTTGGTGCTGGAGCCTGGACTCGCTCCAGTGTCTTATCAGTCCCTAAAGCCTTCTGCTTTATTCCTGAAACAGCCTCTGCTAACTTGCCCTGGGCAGTGTCTCAACTCCTCGCAGTGAAGCAAGCACCAGGGTGGCTGCGGCAGAGCTAAAGCAGCCTCTGCTCCCCGCAGCCCTGGCTGCTCTTGCTGGGAAAGCCGACTTCCCCCTCTTTGTTTCTCTTGTAAAAATAAGCAAATACCACCACCCCCCCCCCCCCCCCTTAACACTTCACTCCTCCTGCATCTTCCTCATGGCAGGAAGCTTCTTAATTCGCACGGGCTGCAGCCTGTACCCTGTGCCCCAGCTTTATATGTACATTGGGTGATGCCTTGAGGGCTCTGCTCCCATTACCCCAGTGCTCCCAGAATGAGACCCTTCCCCAGTGGTCTGACCATGAGCCTGGGGAAGAGGGGATCCAGCTGCCTCAGGCTGTGATGGGGAGAGCGGGTGCCCTGGGCCCACTTCCCTCCCTTCTCCCCTTAATCTCCGCCAGGCGATCCAGCAAAACCTTTGTAGGAGCATTATCCCAGCGGGTCATATCCTCCCCGTGCTTCCGAAGCTGCCTCCATACATCCACCCGCACCGTGCTTAACTCCCTCCTGGCCATGGTATTTTGCACCACGTCTCGGGGCGCTGCGCTGTGGTACCACTGCCTCTTGCCCTGCCACCTTCCTTTCCTCCCTTTCTCCAGGTAGGGGATGTGGGGGCCCGCGCCATTGGAGGCAGCAGCCTGCAGCACCTCCGAGTTCCTCTTCTCCCTGGGGTTCTCCCTTGCTCTGGTGCCCCTTCCTTCCCCAGAGCCCCCTTTGTCCTCCCTTGCCCAGGCACTCCCTGCCAACTGCTTGCTCCTTCCCTGCGTGCTCCCTGGTTTGAAACAGTGCGAAGCCGGCTCAGCCGTGGTTGTTTCCCCCCTGATACCTCGGTCTGCCTGTGGCTGCACATTCCCCCTGCTTCTCCCCTCCACTCCTTCCCCTTCCCTTTTCACAGGCACATGAGCACTGAGAAGTGAAAAAGGGTTTACTTTAAACCTTTCCGGCATCCCAAATTCTAGCGAATGCGTGCGCGCAGGCTTACACTCCTCTGCGGGGCGGATGCCGTCTGCATTAAACCATCTTTTTCCATCCCAGTGCTCATCAGCTCCTTCATAGGAAGACTTTGTAAGGGCTGTGCCTGTGCCGTGCCTCCCCTCTAACGCTGCCTTTAACTTCTCGATCTTTGCCTCACAGGCTCGGTGGTCGGTGCCCTTCTCTTTTAGGATCTGCATTTTCCGCACTAATAGACGGATTGCTACTTGCACCTCCTCTGCAGCTTTGGTGCTGGCAGCCAGCTTGTCCTTCAGTGCCTGATTTTCCTTCAAAATGGCCTTTTTTTGTTCACACACCTCTTGGTACTGGAGAATGCTTTGCACTTGTTCTGCAGCCACAACCCCTTCCCGGGTTTTACTCTCCTCCAGTTTCAGTCGCTGAGCCTTTATTTCTGCTTTCAGTTTGTTATTCTCCTCCCTTAGGTTCTGAATCTCTGCCTGGGCTGCCTGGTTCTCCTCGCCCAAACTCTTGGCCACTAACCACACAGCCCATGCTCCTGCACATTTTAATGCTCTTCGGGAGAAGAGCTTAGACTTGGCCGTCTCTCTCAACTTGGCAAACTCAAGGTCTGCCTGCTGCATACTTCTGCAAGAGTTCGCACCCCAGGGGTTTGGTCCCCACTGAAGAACCCAATTCGCCAGCTCTGACATGGTTTTGCTCCCCTAAAGGTATTACAGACTTTACAGAAAGGGCTGCTTCCAACCTACAACTCGAGCAGGCTGAAGGAAGATAGCAGAGGCTCACCCCAATTTAGGCTGCTCCTCAGTCATTCCTGTACTGTAATTCTTCCCTCCAGGAGGTTTTCTCAAGCAGGAAATCCCCCAAGCACCAGGGATTTCTAACAGACAAGGCAGAGGGCTTTCATTCCCCTGCTCAGGGATGCTTAGAGGGATCCCTTGAGCGTTTCTCTCCCTAAGTAGAAAGCAGAGGCCTTTCCCTCCTGCTGGATTTCTCACTCCGAGATCTTCAACAAGTCTTTAAAGGGGTGACTGCATTTCCCCTCCCCACCTCCCCCAGAAGTGGGTGCTATGCTTTAAGCAAGACTGGGGCTGCGGGAACACAGGGTATTCTTGTTGCTGGTTGTCCCCAGCTGCAACAGGATGGCACCCAAAAAAGGCTCTCCTAGAAAGGCTGCTCACAAAAATGCCATAAGGGCTCCCAGGAGGGCTGCTGCTTTCTCCACCAGTTCGACCCCCCCCCCCACAGCTTGTGCCTTACATGGGCTGCAGAAGCACACCGTGCACAGGAGAACCTGTGGTTTGACTACGTGAGAGGTTTCATGGTCTGATCCAAGGGTGCTAATCAATCCATTTACAAAGCTAGATGATATTAGTGGGAATATTAGAGAAAAAGGGGATAAAAGCAATAATGCAAATCCCTTACCAGGCTCAAACCACCCCTTCCCTTAGCCACTATGGCTTCCCCTGGGCTATGCTCACCCCTCCACTGCCTGGGAAGCACTGCGGCCGCTGAGTCCTTCACCTCTGAGCAGCACGATGCCAATGGTGGGTCCCTTCCATCTGCCTCGCCAGGATGGTGGTGAAGGGGTTTCTGCCTCCTCCTTCTCCTCTGCTGGAGTCCACTGGGGCTGTTTCCACTGCGTCTCTAACGTTCTCCTCGCTGTGCTCCTCAGACCCTGGTGCTCAGAGCCGATACCTCCACACCGACCCTCCAGCAGAGCTGTGCACACCTCACAGAGCTGCTCCTCACCCTCCTTGCTGCCTGTGAGCCCTGTTTGCCAGCCCCAAGGTCGTGCTCCTCCGTGTGCTGTCCATGGGGGAGTAGTTCCTGGCACTGGAGCTGCTGCTATCGCCTGTGCTGGAGGTTTCAAGGCCCTGCTGCCCTCCCCTGCCTGTGCTTCTCCTCCCAGCTCAGGGGTCGGTTGCTGTGCCCGCACAGCAGAAATACCCCCAAGCTGTGCTGCTGGGGCCTTTGGGCACCCCTTGGGCCAGGGAAAGCAAAGGGCGTGGATGGATGTGGGACACTGGGGTCCTTAGGTGGTTGCTGTTACAGCTACAAAGCTCATGTGAAGCCCCCCATGTGGCAAAACCCAACCAAAATGAGGCTGGTGAACCTCCACAGCCAGCCTCTGGCAGTGGCATGGCTGTGTTTCTTGGGTTATAGGCACGCATTGTATCACCATCATCATCCTCTTTTCCCTAAGAGCCCTGTGCTTTGCCACAACAGAATAGAGGAGCAAAGGCCTTGTGCTTTGCCCTGACTGAAAAAGACCGTGATTGATGCTCCTCAGCACCTTCACCAGGAGCTGCAAGCAGGACAGCAGTGGGTCTCTGGGGTCTCAGAGGGATAGCAGGTGATGGCCCAACCTGCCCTAAGCCAAACAAATCCATCAGGCAGCACTGGCGGCAAGCACGATAGTCCTACAAAGAAAATACCCCAAATGAGTGCAACGAGGAGAGGGACTTGAAGCTCTTCAATCATTAAAACACATAAATCCCTGCTCATAAACCCCACCGTTCCCAAAGACCAATACTTTGAGAGACATCTGAAGCTTTGTAAACAAGAAGATGTAATAGGATTAAAGCAGCAGTGTGACAAGACAGCTGTTTTTTAGTTATGCCTGACTCCTTTCTAATTTCTGCTTCATTCTGAATATTTTAAAGCCCTTCCAAATGTATTTCACAGGTTTCAATAACAACCTAATGACTGGATTTGGCATTGTAGCAATTTATAACTACCTCCTAAAATGGGGATCTGAATTAATCTTTCTACATCTCATTAGTTTGGCTATCAGAGATTTTTTACAAGATAATTGGCTTTTGGTGGCTTTAATTTAAGTTATTAATATCTTGCATTTATATTTCATAGATGCTGTTTTAATTATTGAACTGATACATCTCAGAAACATAATTCTTTTATAGAGCATCAAACTTTTGCTTTTAGGGCTCTAGAGCCCTTTTAAGATGTTTTGATGATAAATAATAAGTCCTTGTTTGTGTTTGCCTTTAAAGTAAATATCAATTTCTTTTTGCCTTAGGTTCTTGCAAGAGAAAATTAAATCTTCTTTTGGAACATCCTATTCTGCAGATGCGGCTACCTTTATTCTTAAACCAAAACTTGTTTCAACTTTGTAATGTGATAAAAGTACAAACAAAGGGAGGCAGAAGTAGTACGAGAAAGAATATGGAATAAACAGCAAATTCATACTTGACAGGTATGTATGTCATAGGGTCACAGAGTGGTTTGGGTTGGAAGGGACCTTAAAGCTCATTCAGTCCCAACCCCCTGCCATGGGCAGAGATAACTTCCACTAGACCAGGTTGCTCCAAGCCCCCTCCAACCTGGCCTTGAACACTGCCAGGGATGGGGCAGCCACAGCTTCTCTGGGCACCCTGTGCCAGGGCCTCAGCACCCTCACAGGGAAGGATTTCTTCCTAATGTCTCATCTCAATCTCCCCTCTGTCAGGTTAAAGCCATTCCCCCTTGTCCTGTCACTACAGGCCCTTGTCCAAAGCCCCTCTCCAGGTTTCTTGTAGCCCCTTTAGGCACTGGAAGCTGCTCTAAGGTCTCCCTGGAGCCTTCTCTTCACCAGGATGAACCAGCCCAGCTCTCTCAGTCTGTCTCCATACCAGAGGTTCTCCAGCCCTCAAAGTATCCCTGTGGCCTCCTCTGGACTTGCTCCAGCAGCTCAAAGTCCCTCTTGTGTTGTTGCCCCCAGAGCTGGATGCAGGGCTGCAGGGGGGGTCTCACCAGAGCAGAGCAGAGGGGGAGAATCCCCTCCCTTGACCTGCTGCTCACGCTGCTGGGGGTGCAGCCAGGACACGGTTGGTTTCTGAGCTGCAGGTGCACGCTGCCAGGTTGTGGTGAGCTTCTCATTAACCAACACCCTCCATTGTGAATGATTTCAGTGGGCAGCACAGGTAGAAAAGCCCAGTCTCCTGTCGCGTTGTGGCCCATGGCTGAGCTCTCAATCACCAGATTGAAGCTTCTCCTGCAGCCAGCAGCACCCGTGCCCACTCTTCCTGCATCCACACTGTTAGCTGGGTCTGGGGAGTCCCCACCATCCCCTTTGCTAGTTAACCTGCAGGAACACAGTATCTTGCAGACTTCCAGCCTCCTGTAACCTTTGGCCAAAATGAACCAGGAAGCTCCCAAGCTGATGAGGACAGACCAAGAAGCAGACTGTGTGACCGACCCCAAGACTTCCATCCTTCCTTCCTTCACAAACCAGCCTAAAAATATGTTCCTCCCTAGAGCAGAGTAGCAGCATTGAAACATCCGACAGTAAATGTGATGATGGTAATTGATGCTTAATGAATAATCCAAGGTAGTTTTAATATTTTAGCTGCATCAAATACCTTCCATCTCCAGGAGCTAAAGCAATTTATAAAAGGTGTACTGCTGCCCTGCATGGTCTCCTTTTGCCATTAAATCCACTTACATGACCAGGCTGGCACTGGGCAGGTTGTGTAGCATGGAGCAGCTGTGTCCTGCTGTCCTGCTCTGGTACCTGCTCAGAGTGTTGTCTATTTATTGCATTTACCTCTGGTTGGTGATGGGCCAGCACAATTTTGGTTGCAGCCTGAGGTCACACAGAGCCAAGAACTTCCAGTTCTGTGGTGGGAATGAATTTCCACTCCTATTAGGGGGCATCTTCCAGGTAAGAGGTGGGGTTTTGCTCTGACATGGAGTGAGAGCAGCTTAGGGTCTGCAGAGGGGCTTGTGGTGCACCCCTCTGAATGGGGAGACCCCCCTCTCCCGCCCAAATCCTTGGAGACGAGGAGCCCCTGCACACCTCCCTCCCAGGCACAAAGCTGCTGCACCAGCACCTCGCTTTCACCTCCACACTCCTGCACCACTTATCCCTTTTAATACACTATGATGTGGCTGCCCCATCCCTGGCAGTGTTCAAGGCCAGGTTGGACGGGGCTTGGAGCAACCTGGTCTAGTGGAAGGTGTCCCTGCCTGTGGCAGGGGGTTGGAACTGGATGAGCTTTAAGGTCCCTTCCAACCCAAACCACTCAGTGATTCTGTGATTCTATGACTATGAGCAAACCCACCCAGCCGGTGCCCTCTGGATGGGGGACACCAGATTTTGGTGGAATAAACCCCACCCGCAACCGCCGGGCCCGTGGGGTGGCTCCGCTCCCTCCCTTGCTGTGGGTACAGAACGCAGCAGGAGGCCAAAGCCCGTAGGGGCCCCGGGGGTGCCAGAGAACCGGGAGCGATGCGGTCCGGGGCCGGTTGAACCCCTCCCGCCGGGGAGAGAACGGGAGGCGGAGGAAAAGCAGCTCAATGCCCCCCTCTGCTGTCAGGAAGCACCATGGCAGGGCTCTCAGCGCGGCCAGCGGCGAGAGCAGAGCCGTAACTGGGTTGGCAAAACCTTTAAGCATCAAATGACTCCAGCACTGCCCTGGGCAGCCTGTTCCAATGCCTGACAGCCCTTTCGGAGAAGAAATTGTTCCTAATGTCCAGTTTAAACCTCCCCTGGTGCAGATTGGGGTCGTTTCCTCTGGGCCTGTCACTTGTTCCTGGGAGCAGAGACCAGCCCCCTCCTGGTTCCATCCTCCTGTCAAGCAGTTGTAGAGAGCGATCATCTCCCCCCTGATCCTTTTCTTCTCCAGACTAACCCCCTCCAGGTTCCCCATCACACTTGTGCTCCAGGCCCTGCACCAGCTCCGTTGCCCTTCTCTGGCCCCGCTCCAGTACCTCAAGGTCTCTATCGTAGTGAGGGGCTCTTCCTCTACCTTAAGGGGGAAATCCAAAAAGACCCCCCTGCCAGGTCATTCCCTGCCTGCAGTGTGCAGCCAGACGGGGTGATTTTTCCAGCTAAAGCACAAAGAAGTCAATGCCAGGGGAGAGGAGGAACAACTGCTAGCAAGATCTGCTCATTTCACATACCACCTGAAGCCTTTGGCCCTTGGGTAAAGCCAGTTTGGGGTTTAGACACATGGCGCTGCTGCTCAGGCTGTGGGTGTAGTTTGAGGGCTCTTTTGTGCTGCCTGGGTGGGCGATGGCAGGTAAAAACTTGCTGGTAGGCCAGGGGCTGAGGGTGAGAAGAGTGAAATGAGGATTAAAGTCATAAAGGTAATTACTTAACCATGTACCTTCTTCCCCATTGCTAAAAGAAACAAGCTGCTGCTGTACAAAGTTGTGCTGCAACCACAGCTTCTGCCAAATCCCTTTGCTCTTGCAAATTGGGACCTCTTTGGCCATGAGGTTTAGTTGCCTGACGCTGGGCTATGTCTGCTGAGGGTGGAGGGCAGGAGGGCATAAGGATGGGTTCCAGTTATATCATCATGTTGGTTTTGGCCAGCTCTACAGAGTGGCCTTTTGTATTTTAGGAACATTTCAACACTTTGAAATTACTTTAATGGGAAAAGAATGCTGCAAACCTTTCTCTTTTCCATCCCCACTCCAGATGCTCCAGGCTGGCTTTGCTCTTTCTTGTAAAGCCTACTGCCAACAAGGGCTCTTTTGGTAATGTGGGTGCTCTTGGCAGTGCCCCTAAGCCATGACGAGAGTGCCATCCAACCACAACACAGAGGGCTTGGGCTTGGGCATGAGTGAACACCTCAGGGAGCCTGCAGGAGCCCCACTGAGCTCCTGGTTTCTGCAGCCACCGCAAGTCAGGCTGGGATGCCTTTCCCTTCCCTGGGATGCTCCAGCTATGTCTAACCCACAGTGCAAGGCTTTCCCTCGGTGGCTTCTTATTAAAACTGTACAAATAATGGATTCTTCCTCCTATTAATCATCAGAAGGAAGGCCAACTGGGTTCACTTTAGATCAATCTCAAATGAACGTTTCTGGTGCTTTCATTTTCTCAGCAGCATGAGCACTCTTCCCCAGTCTGAAGCCAGACAGGAAGGTTTTGCTGGGCTCTGGTTTAACCCTGCTGACACTGTCTGCTGACCTAAGGTGGCATTTGCCAACGTTCTTCTTTAATCCAATCTAAGGTTTCTTTTTTAATGGATAAATCATTGGTCCCTCCATGCCCCCTAGCTCTATTCCTACACTAGCCAGGGATGCTAGAGTGTCACCCAGGGTCAGCTCGTGACTTTGGCTTCATGTGCTCCTGCCCCACACAGACAGAAAGGTAAATGGATGATTTCTAGACAGCCAGGAGAGTTCTCATCCAAAAATACACTAGGAAATACTCAGCTGCCATCCAGGTCTGGCTGTTATGGGAGAGGAGGAGCAAAGGGTCCAGAACATGAGCTGAGGTCTGGATCTGGCCTTGTATGCTTCTGCCACTGCAATGCGAGCCTTGCCATCCGGCCTGCCAAGAGACAGGGCAGTTAGCGTGCCTTGTGGATTAAGAAAGGAAAATAAAGGTCCCATTTGGTGCACTTCATTTAGGGATGGGGCGAGGGATCTCATTGCCTTTTGAAAGTCAGATGCACTGGAAATGGAAACATCTTCCTAGCAGCCCGCGCTGCTCCTCTCCAGTAACAATATCCCCTGCAGCCAGACAAGAGCTCTTCATCCCAGGACTCCTGCTTAAGGGATCTTAAAAGTCCTATTGATCTCCATGGGATTGGGTTTGAGTCACTTAACCTGCCGGAGCAAGGAGCTGGTCTTTGAGTTGCCACCTACCACTTGTGTGCTTGAGTGGGACTCATCAGGCCCCAGGACAGCACGTTCTTAGCTGTACCAAAGGAGAGTACATCCTGTTTTGTCCTTGTAAGAGGCTGTTGTAAATGGTTTCATTTCAAGAGTGCTCAATTAGATCTGGGAACTCTTGCAACAAGTTCGCTCCTAATTACGGCTTAGAGACTTTGCAGTAGTCAAAAGACAAATGGATGCCAAAGAAAGAAACAAACATCAGCGGGCATTTCCACGTTGTCCTCTTTGCTGCTTGTTAGCTGTGCCCTGTGCTGTACCAAGCACTTGCCACTTCCAGCACTGTCAGATTTCTCTTCCTAAGTTTCCACGTCTTCCAGTGAAGCAGCCGGGCACACTACCTGCCAAAGGCACCATCCCCTTGCCTTTGGAGGTGAAACTGCCCTATGCCAATGCTGCCACGCAGCAGCTTTTGATCTTTTTCCAAGGCCTGCAGGAGACCAGTCCTCATGGATGACTTCTAGCGAAGCAAGATAATGAAACCCTGGGGACATCAGACTGGCAAATGCTTTTTAATGGGACCTGGTTGTCCTGAGTCCTGAGAGTGGCCTGGTTTCTTGGGGATTACAGTTGCCCTTATTTCAACTTTCCTCTCAGCTGAAGTGGCAGCCGAGGTCAGGTCAGGTCAGTCCTTGGGATGGATGGACTATACATGCCCGTCTGGATAGCAAAAACCACCTGGGTGCTCTCTGTGGGTGCTCCTTCCTCCCACAGCCTGGAGCTGCCTTTCTGCAATCCAAAGAAAGACATTTGCTTTCCTTTTCTCATTTCCCTAGCTATAAAAATACACCTATGGATAGGATTACCATTAACAATGTCACTAAATCATGCCTTGGTCTTCGCTGCATGGTTTGCACTGTGATTTGTGCAAGTATGGGTCAAACAGGAGCCAGCACTCAGCAAAAACAGTCCTGGCTCTCCCCATCCTAAATGCTGACCCCAAAGGCAGTGTGGACGACTCTCCTGCTGATAACTGAGAGATGAGGGGTCCCTGAGCCACCTCCTCTTTCCAGTTAAAGCAACAACAAACCGGCTGCTGGTTCCCTGCAAGCTGTAAGCGGTGGGGTTTGACCTTCGGGACCAGTCCCATGTCCTGTCCTGTCTCTGCAGCCTCGGTGCAGGTGCAAGGTTGGACCCGAGAAGGGTTTGGTCTGGTTGCCCCCCTCCTTGTCTTCCTAGCCCCTGTGCCACCGCTCTCACGTGTCACGCCAGGAGCGGTGACAGCTCACATAATGCCGACTGGCAGGTGAGCACGGGAAATGCAGCGTGGGTCACGTCTCTGCAAGCCAGGCTCAGCCTAAGTCTCCCAAGATGCGTCACTTAAGACTCTTAGGGCTAAATCTCTCCCTGCGTAAGTGCAGCCAGCAGCAGGGATGTGCTCAGCCCCCCATCGTGCCCTGATGCACCCCTCTGGGCTGGTGCTGCTCCCTGTGTTTCTAACTCAGCTTGTCAAATGGCTTGTTACGTGCTCGCCTTAAACACCGCTTTACCTTTCAGGAGCCCAGAGCAACTGGAAAGGTTTTAGCTTCCTGTACCTGCGAGCAAGGCGTGCAGGTGGGAAGTGAGTGCCTGTTCTCGGGGGGATGTGACCATCCAGCAGCTTCCATATGGCTGTGATCTGGGGAGCTCTGCTTACTAAAACCTGCTCTTGCACAGCAGCAGGGCTTCACACTGCTCCCTGTGCAGTTGGGCGCCGCTGCCTTCCTCTTACAAGCACGGAAAGGGAGAAGAGGTGGGAACCTGGCTGACTCCTTGGCAGGTTGGGGTGCAGATTGTGCCCTGCCTTTGCTGAAGGGGGTCGGGTTGGCCCTTGGGTAGCGATTCCCCACAGCACCTCTTTTGCGCAAAGGACACCGGCATCTCTCCCAGGGCTGTCCCCATGTGAACCCAGCCCCATCCTAACTCCAGGGCTCTCATTTCTTGCCAGTCAGGTCTGAGCCACCCAGCCAGCCTGAGTTCACCTCTCCCTGTCTTTCCTTCTGCCTTCCTGTCCCAGGATCCTGTCTCTGCTAAACTGGTCTCGCCAGTCCCCATCTGGATTTCCTGCCTGTCTGAGGCAGGTCATTGCACGTGTCCTGGGCAGGCTTATTTCTGCCTGAAGATGCTACATGGCCAGTGCCTGGCCACTTCATTTCAGGGTGCACACAGTGAAGAGCTGGAGCACGAAAGGCCATTCACCTCTATGAAAAGGTTTCATAAAGATGTTCATTAATTCTCTGGGGAATGAAGTGATTAAAGCCAGCCTACAAAAGTTACAGCTGCAGGACACTGCAGAAATGCCCATGCTCGAGAGCAGCTGGGTGGATGTTATTGCAATCAGGACATTGTTTTAAGTTACTTGGAAGTGGGCTGGTCCCATCTGGACAGGAAAAAGCAAAGTGGGGATCTAACTCCTGTCATTCACCACCTACAGGGGGGTGGTGAGAAGGTGAAGCCCGACTCTACTTGGAGGCACATAGCAACAGGCACAAGTTGCAGCAAGGGGAGTTCTGGTTAGGGGAAGAGAAAAGTGTTCACCATGGGGATGGTGAGGCCCTGGAGCTGGTGCCTGGGGAGGCGGCGGGGTCTCTCCTCTGGGAAGCACTCATGGCAACCTGCTCCAGCTTTGCAGGTCAGCCCAGCTACAAGCAGGGGCTGGATGGGCCACCCTGGACCAATTCCCTTCTGCCCAAAGCTGCTTTGTGACTGTGACAGTGTCAGCCACATCCATGAGATATTTCCGAGGTTAACCTGAGGGTTTACTGCTGCACCGCATCACTGAGGGTTGCTTCGGCACTTGTGCCAATGGGTCAGTGTTGGGGTTAACCCCGGGACTCCATCCAACAGCTCCCTAAGCCAGCCTCAGCCCTGCAGGATCTCAGCCTCCACCACCTCCAGGGCAGACCTGGATTTATTCACCAGGGAAATCAGGGGAGTTTCAGGTGAGAAGCTGTGGTCCACCTCACAGGTAGGTTTGCCAGCCTGTGTCTGGCATGAACCTTGCGCTGCGGTAGAGGTTCATCTCCTCCTTGCCAGGGATGGGGAGATGGCAGCAGAGGATCTCTGTGGCTCAGGGACGTTGCAGCTTTGTTTCTGTTACACAGATGAATATGAGAGACTGCAAGGCAGGTGCTGGACCCAGCTGGTATAAAAATATACTCATCCATCCATCTCCACATAATAAACACATTAAAAAGGAATGAGGTGTGTCTCCAAATGTCTCCAAGGCTTTACATGGGCCAAGCTGCACTCTCAGTTTTTTCCCTTTTTACAACAAATGGAAGCAAAGCAGCGGGCTGCTTTCAGGGGAGAGAAAGGAGTGGGAGGCAGAATATCACATCCTATTTCCTCTTTTAAACACTTGGCAAGGGAGCGAACTTTCCATTCCCATCTGGCACAAGCAGACTAAACACAGGTTCCTTTCTGATAGCCATCTGCACTCTTCTGCTACCTTTTCCCATCAGTCTTCTGCAGGCAGAACGCAAACCCACACGCTATTTAGAGATATTCGAATTTAGGGAGTGTAACCAAATGATCCCTTCTAGTTACCTTCTTTCCAAGTCTCTGAGCAGCAAGCGCCAAGCCAAACAATAACCCCGGTTAATCGACAGGCTCAGGACATGAAAGCAACTCCATTTCCTATTTGTGAATGCACAGATGTTGTTTATCTTGGATCTCCCCTTGTTAGACCCCTGGGACTAAATCACAGGCCTTTAGGTGGAGCATGTGTGATTGCTTTTCTATTGAAGCTGCCCGCAGCAGGGCTTGGCCAGCCCCACTGCTGTGCCCTCCTCCTTCCCGTCTCCCTAATGATGGTCCAAGGGCTTCCTGCAAGACATGGGGTGAACCGTGGCACCCAGGAGCATCATCTCCAGAAACACTTGCTGCTGCAGTGCTGGGTTATCTCCCCAAGGACCAGGCACACCCTTGGATGGTGAGGCGGATAGCTCTCAAGACATAGGCACTAGTGAGGCTGGGTCAACCCAGGCACTGATAAGAGAGAAGAGCTTTCTTTCAGGCATGGACATGGGTGCTTGCCTCCTCTGCAGCTCCATGTTCATCCAGCCAGTCCCACCTTGCAAGCCCAGCATGATTTTGGCCAGGTCAGGGAAAACCTGCGAGGTGCTGGTTTGGGTGCAGTATCTGGTACTGCTACGAGAACAAACATGCCTGGTGAGGCTCCTGTCTCATCCCTTACTTCCAAGCACCACAGCTGAGCCACAGGTTTTGGCCATGTCCATCATACCCCAGTGAATCTGTTGGATCTCTCTGTCAGCATGCTCAGCCCCCACGTGTCCTGAAGGTGAGACCCTGTGGTCCATGCCAGGTGAGTAGGATGATTCCTCCTCCATACAAACCAAGATGAAGGTCCACTTGATGCTGGCTCCAACCACCTTGCTCAGCTCTGGCAGGGGTGGCTGCTAGCTCTCCTGCCTTTCATTAAAAAGGGAGAAGGCCATCCTCGTCCTTCCCTATGCCTATCAAAATGCTATGGAACCTGTCTAGCAGGGCCTGACCAGCAAACCCTCCCTCAAGGGTGGCTGTTCATCACGAGGGGTGTTGGTGATGCTCATGTGTGGGGTTCACAGAGCATTTTGAGAGGCTGCTTGTGGGATGAGTGCCACTGCTCGTAGCATCGGCTGTGACTGCGACTGCAACCTGCTTCCTCAGCTGTCGAGTGCTCTTTTTCTCTGGGAGGTGAAGGGAAGCTATGGTGATAGTTTTCGGTACTGCAGAAACACCCTGAGTGCAAGACAAAGCTGATGGTGGCTGAGGCTGTGTTTGGAAAGACACCTTCCCACCCCCACACCCTCTGTGCTGTCTGCCTTCTAAATGGGAGTCCCCTCCAGGAAACTGGCACAAAGGCTTTCTCTGTCACTGCAGATCACTGAGCAGCTCTGCCTACAGCCTGACTTGGCTCTGCTGCACACAGGATGAATGAATAGGTGTGTGCATCCACCCAGGGCCGCATCCCGCAGAAGCAGCGGCACAGAGATGCTGCAGGGCCGCGTGTTCCCGGCAGAGAGCGTGTCCTGCACACTCCGGTGAGTGCAGCTGGCCTGGCACACGAGGAGGGGGAAGAAGGAGGAGAAAGAGGCTGTGGAGCAAGACCTGGGCAGCAGCCGCTTTCTCCACTCACCAGGGCTGCAGATGCAGCTTTAGTGTGCCTGAGCGCAGTCCAGAACGACTCAAAGACTGGGCAGCATCAGCATGTGCTGGTGCAGCTCTGGAGGCATTTCTTTTCCCCTAACATGCTTTTACAGGAGTTTCAGTGCCCAGATCTCAGTGGCAGGTAGAGGGGCTGCCCCCCCAGCTACGGGCATAGGGTGTTCTGGTACCCTCAGCAGCTGGGAGCGGAACCCACAGATGGGCAAAGAGGGTGGGTTTTCCCCTGGTGCAATTGAAGTAGGGTTGGTAGAGGTAGGTAACAGCATGACTGAGCTGGCTGATGGCAATTATTCTGCAGTAGTGACTTAAGATAAAGCCTGTCCCTTCCCCTGCAGGCTGAACACATGATGGAACTGGCAGAGGACAGCAGCCATTGGGCTGCTTCCTGATGTGGGAAGTGCCCAGAGCCGTGTAAAACCAACTGCTGGGCTGGAAGAAAGTGAGGACTGTGTCCCACAAACACGTCTGTAACTGAGCAGGATGTGATGAGCTGGGGCCAGGGTCCTTTTGCTGCTACTTTGGGAATAGGAGGAGTAGTCGTGAGGGAGGGGAGGGAGGAACCATCCTGCTACATCATTATTCTGGGCCGTGGGTCATGAAGCAGGGAGTGAGATGCCTCACCAGGAGCAGGAACTCTCTTCCCTGTTTGGGACAGGTTGCGGGTTGGAAAAGGAGGGAAGAGCTGAGCTACTTTAGGTATTCATTCCTCGAGTCCCCAAAGAAGCAATTAATGCATCAATCCCTGTCTTAGCAAGCTCTCGGGGCAGAAGGAAAAAGGATAACTAGCCTCTGCTCTTAAGTAGGAAGCTGAGGATTTTATGGGATTACTTCTTGCTCCTTGACAGATGTAGGTCTTTTTAGATCAGAGTTAAGGTGGGTGCTGAGCATCATGGTTTGATTTAATAGGCACCAGTAAGAACTTTTCATCAGGACTGGGATGGGACAAGCTTATGACCATATGAGACCACGCTGGCTCTTGCACGCACCTGCACCTTCCCCTTGATGGGAAACTCCTGGGGGGCTGCCCTGCACCAACCCATTCAGCCTCTCCCATGCCTTGTGGTGGGGATGCAATGGTTTACTTGCACTCCCAGCAGGCAGAGCTAGAGCACTGGCTCAGTTATACTGGGACAGATGTGCCTGACATTGATAACATTAGTCCTCTTTCCATGTAAAAACAGCATTACTGGTGTAAAAGCTGCTTTGTGCTATTATAGCAGCAGCCACAGTGGAGAGCCGCATTGCATTACACCAGCAAAGCCAAACAGGTACAACAACAGAGATGAGGTCCTACAGAAGCAATAAATTCCTCTGTGAGCTCCTGTGTTTTGGTGCCTTCTTGATGCTTGGATTTACACATTGCCACTCTCCCTCTTAGGCAGGGAACTGCATTTCTCAGGCCCCCGCTGTCTCCCTGGTGCTAGCAAGTGAGCTGCCAGACAGTGGGGAGGGCTGGTCTTGCCTCCAGGGTCAGCTCTTCTCAGGGAACCACTCATCTGACCAACAGATTAAGAAAGGGAAATAAATACCAGCAGGACACAATGTTAAAAAACAAAACAAACCCATTAATAAATAAAACCATAGTGAAATGAAAAGGGGAAGTGCAGTGATTCAGTAAAGGATCCCATTTGTTAAATGAAAGTATCTTCCATACACTGATTCCAGCCAAAATGCATTTCACTTCCCCTGATGGAACATAAATACTAAGCCAGACACTCTTTATTCTTAGTGTGCCTTTTTGTATTGGCATGATCTGGAGCCATGGCGAGATGTCACACCTTCCTCTGCCTTCCTTGCAGGCTCTGGGTCCTCAGTGCACCTCCAGAGCACACCAATGAAGATGCCTTCTCCTCCTCTGAACATGGGGCTCTGCTCCTCATGCACACAGTTTTGGGTTCTGCAGAGGGATGGAGATGACACCTCCTTCTGCAGGCACCTGAAGGAGGTGCTAGTGGGACATCTAAACCATGCGAGTCCCCATCAAACCCCCATGGTCAGAGTTTTGAGCCCAATTCTCTGCTGCTCAGTGGACCTTATTGCAAAATGGTTCTGAAACTAGCAGCACAGAAAGCAAGGGTATGGACTGATTTATACCCCCTTCCTCAGCCCCGCTCCCTATCCTCTGTGATTTCTGTGCTGTGTCTGCATAGAAAGGCAGGGAAGAGCTTTGCAGGCATCGCCTTCCCCTTGTCCCCATCATGGAGCCCAGCCTCAAGTGGCAGATGTGCCCAGGAGGTCCGTAGGTTATGTGGGGGCATGTCCAGGGCCTTGAAATACTGAGTAAAATACTGGATGGGGTGGACATGGGGCTCAGGAGCTCTGCTGTCTTTAACAATGGAGAAGAAACGTAGGGAAAACCACCCTATTTTGGGTTTTTGAGCTGGAGATTTGGCTGTGTCCTCCATCCTTCCCTCCCCTCCATCGCCACCTCCTCGACTCTCCCCTGGTTATCGACAGCACTGTCACTGTGCCAGTAAAGACCCCAATTCTGTAAAGCCCTTAAGCACAAACTTAATTATCAGGACAAGCTTAAGGGCTTTGCTGGATGGAAACTTGCTGAGCCACCCCAGGCCAGCCTAGGAGGGCTGCAGGCTCGGCCCCAACATCCCTTTTCCTTCCTTGGAAGGTGACCTTGCAAAAGCAGATTCAATTCCCAGCCCCTAGCCCATCCAGGTCCGTAAGATCAAAGCCCTCCGCTCTGCCAGCTGTATCCATCCTTCTCTCTTCTTGACATGGGGCACAAATCCCATTTTCCCTCTCTGCTCCCCAGCCCACCTCACAACCATGTGTGTGGGGCAGGATGGCCGTGCATTGAGTCAGTTTTGATGCTCAAACACCATCTGGAAGTCACAGAGAAATGCAATGCTGTGCGGAAAGTGGCTGGAAAGAATGACACCGTGAGAGCCTATTTTTTTTCCCTAGGAAATAAATAGACCATGGGCCACAAATATGGAGAGGAGAGGGTTCATGCCAGGCCAGGTGCAGGTAGGGCCATGCAGGGACAGTCTGGAGTTTGTCTGGGCAGAAGACGATGCCTCTTAAGGAAGGTTTTGCTGGGCAGAGGCATATGGGACAGTCTCTGGTGATGCTACCTAGGTGTCAGGCTGCGGGTGGCAGTGGTTTCAACCTGTTTGGAGCATCCCTGGGCATGCAACCTATTTATAAGGGGGGCAGAAAAGCAAACTACTGCATATGCAGGTAGCAGGGATCAGGGAGAAGCTGAGCACCCCTGCCCTGTCGGCTGACATGGGGTCTTTAATGCCCTGGGTGTCAGCAAGCTGGAGCTCGATGCCTGGCTCCGATATGGCTGTGGCAGTGGCCTGGATTCAACTATTTCAAAGGGCACCGGCCGGTCAAGCCAAGCCCCAGATTTAAATTTGCTAAAATAGCTTTTTGCGAAACATGAGGATGGAGAGAAATGTTTCCATGGTTTTGTTTTTAAATTCCGAGTGGGAAGAGTTTATTTTTTCACTAGGAAACTTTCCCTGTAGGATTCGCGATGCTGGCGGGGAGACAAGAGCCAGCGAGCTCCTCTCCCGAATGGAGGGGACCTCAGGGGTGACCCTGTGCCTGTCACGTCGCCTCACGCAGCCTCACTTACCCCCTTGGCAAAAGGGAGGTGGCAAGGTGCACGGCTGTGGCGGGTTGGGATGCCAGTGCTGCTGCAGGGATGCTCAGCCCCATGGCTATCATGGTTAGCCCCTGTGCTACGTCTGGGCAAGTAGTATGGTAATAGCTGCATGGTTGGAGGTGAATGCAATGAAAACCCTTACACTGCAAGCAGATTAGGGGAAAACCTGGGGAAATGACCCCCCAGTAGTTTTATTTCTCCTTGGCTCTGGTTATGCGCAAGTGCCTTGTGGGGGGATAGCGATGGTCTGTTCCACACCAGCATGCTGCTCCTCCTAGATTGCTGCCAATTCGTAATGTACAAGTGAAAAAGGCTGTTATTTGTCCCCTTATTTGTCCCCTTATTTGTCCCCTCTTGGTTTATGCTGTCCTAAAAGGAGGACTATTATAGAGATTTATAAAATAAAAGCAAAATATTACAGAGATTTATAAAAATAACTGAAGAAAAAAAAACGAACAACACATAATGGCTCATCTGGTTTCAATCATTTCAGTGCCCTGGAAATGAGTTTACCCCAGGTGAGAGTTCAAGTGCTAAGGTTTCTGCCTGCAGGTTACCATTTAGTCCCAAGTGTTCAATGCAAAAACATGCAGCAGCGAAACAGGGGGCTGGTGAGCACTCAAGACAAGGAAAGAAGTGGAAATGAGGGCAGGCTGGGCTACATTTACTAGAACTGGCTGACAATAAAAGGATAAAAAATGGCAATTTGAAGTGCTTGCATCTTGCTTCTGTCCCTGGAGCAGAGGAAGACCACAGTGGTTTGTTCTCATTTGCAATTAAACACTTTGATCTGATCCCATTTTATTCTCTCCTCCCATGTCCTGCTTTATGGCTGTGGTGCTACGGGTGGCAGGAAACTTCTCTTGCTTTGCATCCCGAGAGGAGTGAGAAATTGGCCTTTAGCATCTGGGATTTAATGAAAACTGATTGCTTGGACATGTGGATTTCTAAGGTAGTGGCTCAGCAGCTCAAGGGTTAATGGGGCTCCCCCACTTTCAGCCCAGACATTGCTATAAAGGCTTACCTATAATGGAAAGCTGGTTATTACTAAGGTAGGAACTGCAGATGGGGGTACAAAACCCCTCCTGCTCCACCTCTGTAGCCCCAGCTTTTCATGCCTGCCTGGGGCAAGCAAAGAAGGAGGCACAGCTACTGCAGGACACCTCCTCTTCATGGAAAACATCTTCCCAGGCTTATAAAGCACCCCGTTTCGCTGGGATACCTGGATATCTCCACAAAGACTTTCCCCAAGGGAAGGGCCAAAGACGCAGCATTCCTGGTACACACCTCACCCAAGAAACATCACAGTTCGGAGAGGGGACGAGGCCACCCCTGCTCCAGCAAAGTACCCGAGCTGATGGAAATCACGGGAGGTGTGCCTTTGCTTTCAAAAGGACTATTAACACACTTATGGTTAATCACACACATAAATCTCACTGTGGCTTAAAGCCAAAGCGAGCAATAAAAGCTCACCGATCCCCAGGCCTCCCGATGGGAATTGGCTGGGGCTGGGGCTGATGTTCTCACCAAGTCGCTGGGAAGTAGCCTGCACCCTCAGCACATACATGAGCAGGGATTTCGGTTGGTTTCCCCCCTCCAAAAGCCTGTTACTGGGTAGAACCTCGAAACTACCTGCCGAGATGGCAAGGCAAGGGTGCAGAGGACATGGGTGAAGGGTTGATCTGAGCTGCTTTTTCTCAGTGGTGGCTGTGGGAGGGTGAGCCCCGGTCCTGTCCCTTTTAGGGTTCAGGTGTATCAAGAATCAGATGTTTAAAGGGATGTGCTTTCCAAGGAGGAGGAAACCTTGAGCCTCAAGCACTGCCAAGTGTAGAAGAGAATTTAGGGAGAACTCTGTGTGCAAGAAGAACCTGGGGGCACGTGGATTTTTTGTTGGCTTTTATTTTGTATGGGCAAGACCAGGAAATCCATAGCAAGTATGTGTCTGTCTGAGGGAGATAGGCCTGTTTCTGATGAAGTCTTTGTGTTCTCTTAGGGCAGAAGTTAGCAAAGCCAGTAAGCATGCGCGTGTGTGTCCTGGGGTACAAAGCAGCAGCCAGGCCAGATAAACACAGGGGAGCCATTTCCCCAGCACTTTGGAGACTTGGTTGTCTTCTTACCCCTCTCCCCAGCTCCAAACCTCATTATCAGGATGCTCAACGGACCAGGGCATGCACAGAGCCCACCCGGCTGCCTCCCTCCCATTAAGCTCATGGAAGGTTACCGGTGGCCCTTCGCAGCGAGCTTGCCCGCACCCACCTGCATTTCCACACATCTACAGGGGCTAGGTCAGCTCTTTGTGATTCGTTTTAATCTGGCACAAAGCAGCAGCTTGATGTAAAACACCCACAAGCGCTCCCGTTATATAATATGAATCTGAGAAGATTAAATTATCCGGTCTGAGGAAACACATGCACGTATGTATGTACACAGCTATACACAGGCTGGGGCTTGGCTGAGCGGAGCTGAGGGCAAAGCTTCCCTTCAGGAACATTGAACTTGCACTTGTAAGCACTTGAAGGGACAAATGATGTGTGTATACCCGTGTGCATAGACACGTGTCTGAAGTGCTGCAGCAGCTCTATGCCCTGCCTTCACTGTGAGACACTGGCACAGGGTGGCCAGAGAAGCTGCGGCTGCTCCACCCCTGGCAGTGTTCAGGGCCAGGTTGGACACAGGGGCTTGGAGCAATCTGGTCTAGTGGAAGGGGGTTTGGAACTGGATGAGTTTTAAGGTTCCTTCCAACTCAAACCAGACTGGGATTCTATGATTTGAAGATGATGCAAAAAGCATTTGTAGCTGTGTGCTTTGTTATCTGCTTCCCCGGCAAAGTCTGAGCAGCACTGTGGAGCCACAGGTGGAGCAAAACCAGACACTGCCTTAAACTTTATCTGCCAGCACAGGGCAAGATGCTGCTCACTGGGAGGGGCAAACAGAGGGTTGAGCAGTCCCCAGAACCACCCAGCATCTCTCAGCAGCCGTGGGGAACCTCGTTCATCCTGTGGCCAAAGGCCCTGCCCTGCACAGCACAAGCTCTGTCAGTGACGGATGTGCACAGCCTGGGCTTCAGCTGGGTTTGGGGGTGCCCAGACCTTTTGCCCAAGGGCATATTTTACCTTCCAGCAGTTTAATGTCGGGAAGGGAAGGCAGGAGCTCGTGCTTCCTGGGCAAGCAAATGGGTTCATCTCCTTTTCCTGCACCTTCCAGTCATTGATTCACATCGTTTTGCGAAATACAGCTCTGCCTCGTGAAGCTTCTCGCTCTGCTTATACTCGAGCTCGAGGGGCTGGACAGGGAGTGTCCGGAGAGGAGCAGGGCTGCTGCTTCCCTGTGCCGGGAGCCTGTGCCGGAGCCAGCCGGCTTTGCCCCCTGCCATCGCTTGCAGACAAAACCAGGCACGGGCGATGCTCGGGGCGATACTGGGGGCATCCCCCCCGGCACCCCACTGTGGTACCCTCCTGTCGGCACCGAGGGAGGCCGAGCCGAGCCGAGCCGAGCCGAGCCGAGCGCGCCACCGCCTCCCGCTCGCGAGGCACGTGCCCTTCACCCCAACCCCCCTGTAGGCGGCGGGGCGCGCCGAAGCCATTCATGAAAATGTTGACGTCAGCCGGGGGGCGGAGACTGAAGCCAGGCCCCGCCCCCCGGAGCCATTTAAGGCTGCGCGGCAGCGGTCGTAGGGCTCAGACGGGCGGCAGCGGCAGCAGCAGCGGCGCGGTGGGGTGGTAGCGGGAACCGCTTCGCAGCGATCGTCCCGCAGCGTCCCGAGGGCTCGGGGCAGCCTCCGCCGGGACTTCATGTCTGTGCTGTGTCCCCTGCCCTGGTGAGTGCAACTCTTGGTTAACCGGTACCAAGCGGTTCCCGCACAGGGGTGCTGTGGGGGGGGGGAGGTCGCGGATCACCGCTGCTGTGGTGTGGGGAGGGCTGGAAGCGGAGCCCCTTTTTCCCGGGATGAGGCCCTGGAAAGTGTTTTCCTGGGAGAGGGGAAAAAGAGGTGTCAGCGGCGGGATGAGCCGCGATCTGTGGGAATTCGCTTCACTTTCTCGAGCTGGGAATGCCATTTAGGCTGGAAAAGCAGCGCTGGAATTGGCGCCGTGCGAGCCGCTGGTGTGGGAAGTCCCGGAGGTTGTAAAATAAGTCAGCGGGAGCTAAAACACAGCAGCTTGGAAAGAAAGGGGAGAAAAAGACCAACCCCCGCAGCGCTCGCACTTTATTGAGTGTTTTTTTACTTACCCCCCCTTAGGGGGCAGAGCTGGAGGAAGTGGAGAAGTGAAGCCCTGCTCTGGAAGCCTCCGGAGGGGTTCTCGGGGGTTTGTTCTTGGGGAGCAAGCCAGGGAGATGCTCCCAGGGGCGGGGGGTAGCGCTGTTTTGCGAGGTGCTGAGATTTTGCACCCCCTTTTAAAGGGGGCAGCAAAGAGGAGTCCAGAAAGAGACTGCCGACAGCCTCTGCTGCTTGCTTTTCCATCACGATGCCACTTAAATCTTGCTTGGTCCTCCTGGAGCCCTTCAGAGCATTTGAATGATGTCTTTTGTTTCTAGCCCTGATTATCTGAGATCAGCTGAAATGACTGAAGTGATGATGAACACCCCAGCTATGGATGAGATTGGGCTAAGCCCCCGCAAGGATGGCCTGTCATATCAGGTAAGTGCTTTGCCAGCTTCTTAGGCAGTTATCCCCTATGGAATTGCTTGGGCTGGACTGCAGACTTGGTCTAATGTACCTTTCCATAGCCTGACCTAATCGCAGGTCTTGCTGTAGTGAGGACTAGTCAACAGACTGGAATGCTTGCTTGGCAGGAGATGGTTGTCTAAAATATCACTTGGTATCAGACCAGATTGGCAAAGGACTTGGTTGTTTCCGAAGGAATTGAGCCCCCACATATTCAGTGTTTATGGGGGCTTGGTGGGAGACAGGGGAAGTGTTAAGGAAGGGTTTGCACCTCTCACTGGGCTGAGAGGACTCTTGAGGTATCTGCAGCATGGCATACAGATGACCTGCCTAGAGCAGGGGAGAGTTCTTTATATGGCGCTTAGAATGTTTGGATCTGTTTCTTGGTTATCCAGACTCACGGTCCTATTTGAGACAGTAACACTCTTCTGTAAGACATGGTGAAGCCCAGAGACAGCCTAAACAAGCCTTGAAATGTCACTGGAGATAGCAGTGCCTGAAGGCATGAGCTGCATTCATTCTGAAAGTTCTGAACAATGTCATTAGCTATTAACCTCTAGATCAATGAGTGGGGTTAAGATGTGGTCTTGGAAACTAGCTTGAGCCTTAATCCTTTAGTCTCTGTATCCTTTTCATTTCTTAGCTTGTAGTTAATCAAAAGGCAAGTTGTGCATCTTAGCCTACTAGATCCATGTTTTCCTGTTCTTTCAGGAGACTTGTTGATGGGATTTAACACAGGCAATGTGTGCGTGCAGTTGACTCGCATCTGGTCTGTGTGTTGGGTGACTCTTAACTGGCAGATCCCGATGCAGGGCTCTCTTCATTTGCAGATGTTACACAACCTGCACAGAGGCAGTTGCTCTAAGTGTGCATTCAAATGAGGCATGCTGTTGTAGCTCATTTGTAAATATTCAAGTATACAAGGCAGCAACAATGCACTGAAGCATGAAATCAACTGAACTTAGGGGCCTCCGGCCAAAGCTATGAGGAGGAAGAGGGGCTGCGTTGCTTTTTTTGGTCAGAATTCTGGATCTGGATAGTGCAAGTTGTTTGGTTTATACCTGTGCTGTGCCTCAGTGCTTGAGTTAGTGGAAAGCATATGGCCTTTCTTTCCTGTACAGCAATGAGAGTGTTTGTTAAACCTGAAGCAACCAAACTAGCCTGTATGGGATGCTCAATTGTCTTTTATGGTCACCTTATGAAGAAGCTTAACTCAGTCAGGTCAATGCTTCTATTTACCTATACAAATTTTCCAGTGAGAAACAGGATGTAGGTGCCCTGCTTGTTCTAATGATTGCTTCAGCGAGGTTTTTTTCCCTGATGCTAATGACCTTGATAAGTCTGCTTGGAATAATCGGGGAACAGGCCTGTTCAGTTTTAAGTAGATCATCTGAACATGAAGGTATGTGAGTCATAAATGCTGGCAACTCATACCTATGCAGGACTTTTGCATCCTGGATCTCTTCTCTATATAGTGGTCGAGTCATAGATGACTTCTTTCAAATGCCTGCAATAGCTGGGGACTGCCTGTTGGTGCTTCACCTTGATGTAAGCCAAACTGCTGGCAGGAATGGGTGAGGTGTTGAAGTGGATGATCCTGATGGAGTACTAGCAGCATGTGGGCTGTGTACAAGGTCTGCCTCTAAATCAGATTAGTGTAAAGAGGATTGGGGAGCCGGCTCCTGCCTTCCTTCTCTGGCTAAGGATATCACAGTGTAAATCAAGGTAAGTTGAAAGCATCCTTAAAAGGCTGGAAACTCAAGTTAAAACAGCAAGGACAAATCTGATGTAAATAGCATCACGAGCTCTTTGTTCTATCTCAGACTTTGGCACTTTGTGCTTCATCTTCCTCATGGAGAGAGTTTGGTACATTGAAAACTCTATGCTAGTCTGAGGGCTGTAGTGCAATAACTTAAAACCAGATAGGGCTAACGGAGCATTACTGCTCCTACACTGGGGCTTGTTGTTCTGAGCTGCAGCATCTTCCCCTGCTCATCTGCAGCTGGGCACTTGTGATGTGAGTGTAGCAGCCTTTGGCTGACTATGAGAGGCAAAAAAGTGGAGCCAGAACTGGGAGAGGCAAGCTTCCAGTTTTGAAGGTTTCTCAGGTTCAAGCAGTAGAATTGGGATTTACTTTGCTGCAGAGATGACCTCAAACCAAGGTTCAGAATACCCCTCTTCAGGCCGTGCAGAGCATGGACTGCCTGGGAGGTGGTCCATAAGACGCTAGCTGTGAGCTTGGGGGCTGCTTCTGCTGCCATGTGCAGACATGAAACTGTCTGGAGCAGAGGAAACGGGCAGCAGCTTTGTGGGAACTGTAAAGCACATTAGTATCTGCTACAGACAGACTTGTCCTACCAGCAGTGTGGTTCCAAAGTGGTTTTGCCTTTACTTGGAAGCAAACTGAGGAAACTAACCCATACCCTGAGTATAAACTTCAGCAATCTGATTCCTCTGTCTTGTGGAGTTTACTGAACTTCAGGGCTCCTGTCTGTCTCACTGATTATGGAGGGAACTTGGCTTGTCAGCTTCTGCCTTCTCTACCCCCTTGCCTTTGCTCATGGTCTGGAGTGTCTGCCTTGAGATCAGCTGAAGCTGTGCACCTTGCCCCGGTGAAGCTTCCTGGCCTTTGTTGGGCTGCCCATCACTGCTTTTTAAGCACTGATGTGGAAAAAACTCAGACTGCAGAAGTCGTATGTGTGTAGGCTTAGTAATTTGTATGTTTCCACTTGCAAAATGCGCTTCCTCAGCATAGAAATGCCTTTTTCCAGTTAATATGCAAAATGCTTGTAAGCTAATGTGCTACTTTGAAAATCTTTCTATGTAAAGCAGCTTTTATTACTGTATTTGTGCTGTAAAGCTGCTCTCTGAGCCCCCTGAAGGTGGTTTAGCCTCAGCAGAAGTGAATGGTGAAATCGGGGCATTAATCTTGGAACAAGGTGGCATAGACAAAACAGAAGATGCAGCTTTAGAGATGATGTCATGCTGGGTCTTGTGCCTGCAGTGAAGAGCTATTTCTGGATCCTTAATAGATGTCCCATAATTCCCATGGGACTTACTAAACAAAAAACTCCTTGAAATGCAACTGATGGCTCAAGATGCCCCTGCTACAAACAGATGTGCCTATGGAGGGCTTCACGGGCTTCCTGCCTGGCAGTCTCCACTGAGCTGGGTCCTTTTCACTGCCAGTCAGAGCTAATCTACTGTTTCCTATTTCCTAGCCCTTCGGTATACCTGTTCTCTGAAAAGCCTCCTCGGCACTAAGTCAGCTTGTCCTCTGCTGCTGTAGCACAGCAGCACAAATGATGCTACAGAAACCAAGGCTGGATTAATCATTTCGTGGAGCTGTTGTCAAGAGATTGCCTTGCTTCTTGGAAGTGGAATGGGGTCTGAGCACAACTGAAATCACTTTAATGCCCCAAGTGTTTTATTTTGAGCTAATGCTGTGTCCTGAGTTGAGTCTGCTACTTTGCTGCAGACTGGCTTGCTGGTCCTGTGGGACCTTAGGTTCCCTTTTAGGACATGGGCCTGTGGAGGCTCAACTTGCCTCATGCCATCAGCTGGGGTTTGGTTGTCATGGGGAGCTTGAGCTCTTTAGGTCATGATCACATCATTAGGTTAATCACATCTACAGTTAGCTGTGAATCATGCCAGACTGAATCTAGGTAAATAGGCTTAATACTCTATCCAGTGTCTATGGTGAAAGCTCAGGTTGTCTCTGTTGGTGGGGAAGTAGTAATTTGTATGCAACACCTTCACCAGCACCTGTGAAGCACTGACTTTCCCAAGGAGCTGTGGTGCTTGATGCTGAGAGGTTCAAGCTGTATCTGCTACATCCTCCCAACCTAAACTGTGGGACTGACATGTTACTGCTCCAGGGGCTGATGGCAAAGGGTGGAAATTGCACTTCCTCTAATAGCCTTGCTTGCTTGTAGGTGTTTCATGTCTGTGCAGCCTTGATGTGTGCAGGGGAAGTCCTGTCATAGAGCTGGCGCTCGCTACTATGGAAGCTCTTGAGACTGGGCTGCAAAAAGATGGGGTTAGCAAGCGAGTTGAGGATAACTTGCTCACACAGCGCATCCGTTGCATGTTACTAGACAAGATCAGTAGATGTGTATTCTGAGTCAATGTGTATTCCAGGGTCTGGGATGTTAAATGAGGGCAGAAGCAGGATATGGGATAAACAGAGCCAAAACTCGTCATGTTCGCAGCCATGCTATGCAAAAAAGTGTTCCACTGAAATGCAGACTGAAGACAACAGCTCATTACATCTCGGTGCGTGTGTTTTCCTCCCTGCTTGATACCTTGCTCCTCTGATGGAAAATTGCTGTGATGTATGAAGTTTCCCTGCCACTGTGTTCCAAGATAGGACAATCTGTGACTGGGGAGTTGTCATATTTCATAAACCTGAGTCACGGGCTGCTGTGTGCATACTAGATGGAGCTCTGTTTCGAGTCATGACTGCTGTGTGAGTAAATATAGGCATTAGCACTGTTAGAGCTGGAAAATTCCTCCAAAGGAGGGCACTGAGAGATGATTTAAGTATTTCCTGAAGTGAGCTTGCCATGCTTCTCAATGGCAGTGAAGTTTCATTTTGAGAGCTGAAATGATGACCTGGGATTTGGGATATTGGCTTGATACTGCTGGCGAGGCACAAAACTTAGCTTCTTTTTTTACTGGGAGGGTGAGTGATATGTGTACATCGGTGCATATTCTGTACCTGAAGTGGTATGCCTCTCAATATAGCCTTTTCAGTCTTGGATAGTATTACCATAGTGAAGCAAAGCTTTTTTTCCCCCTAAGACAGTAACTTAATTTGGAAAGATCTCATTGCTTTAGTCTCCCTGTAATAGAATTGAAATAGTTTTCATCCCCATGGGAGGGGAGACAAGCATTTTAACTATGGGTGTTGGTATGGAGGACACATGTGGAAGTTGTTTTGAGTTTACAAGTGTCAGTTGGATTATCGTAGTGCTGAGCTAATCCTCTTAACTGTCTGACAGTGTCCTGCTTTTGGTGTTTCTCCATCCCTGTGAATGCTGAGAAGAGGGTATGAGCCTCCCCAGGGCAATGAAAACTTTCCATTCTTGTTGCCAAGGCTTCATTCAAGGATAGAGCTGGATCCTCTGAAACAGAGGCGAACATGATCTAAAATCATTTCAAGCATCTGTTTCGAGTTCTGCTTTTCCCTGTCCTTTCTAGCTGCGAGGCAGGAGTTTGGTTGATTTGTAGGTGATCTGAATCAGTCCATGAGGAGAGTGGTTCCCAAGACACCATCTGGAGAGGCCTGTGTTTGTGTTGAGTAGTGCAAGAAGGAACATGTATGTCCTCTTTGGGCTCAAAAGGTGTTGAAAAGGGGGCTGGGAATTGGGGCTCAGCTACAGAAGGGGAGCTCTGCAGAAGCAGTTGCAGCTTCTCATGCTGCATCATGCAAGGAGGCGTGTAAGAGGTCTTTGAATTGCTGCTAAGTTTGGTTTTCGGTAGCCTCCACAACCAGCTGGGGGCTGTCACTTGTCTTCCCCATCAAGTGGCCGGATCAGCTAGAGATAGGCATCCACTTCATTTGTGTGCAAGGTGTCTCCCTCTGATGAACAAGGAGAAGCTAACCCCTTGCTGCTAGGCCCTTTGGGTGGTGGGGAGATGCAAAGTCTTCCTCCCACATGCGTGAGCTGGGTATTGTGAACAGAAAGGCTCATAGGCAGGCTTTGCTATCCTGGCTGCTGTGCAGGAGGGTGCAGAGCTCACAGGTCAGAGCTGAGCTGCAGCATTCCCAGTGAGGACCTTGCCGCAAGCTTGAAAGTTGTTGTTTTTCCTTCCCATTGTGTAAATCTGGAGTGGGACCAGATTGGGCATACGGGGCCAGCAAATGCAGCGTGCCACCGCCGGTGCAGAGCAGCAGAAAACCGGCGCTTGCTTGTTTTAATAGCCTGGCAGTGCAGCTTATTTTGGGGTGAGTGGGGAGGCCGGTTTGGATTAACTTTTCCTTGCAGCTTCCCCAGATGTACAGCTCAGTCTTAATCTGAAAGCCTGTTTTCTTTGGTCCCGATGCTTGGCCTGCCACGACACCCTGCTTGTCACATGTGAGGAAATCTGCCTTTGTTGTAGTTTTTCCATTGACCGTCCACACCCCTTGAAAGCGCCGTTGCAACATCTCCCTTCGTGCTGCCTCGACGATTAAAAAGCATGACTTAGTGGAAAAAATCCTGACCTTCTTGGGTTCGGCCTGTCCTGCAGCTGTTCGAGATAAGATTGTGCTGGGGTTTTTTAGTATTAAAAGAGCTGCACACCACGTTTTGTGGGCATTTGTTTGTAAGGAAGTGACTGCTACTTAGTTTCTGGAAAAAAAACCTGGCAGGCTATTTTCAAAGAAATTGCTCCAATTTGACCTAATGTGCTTAAAATGATAGCAGCCAAAGGTTAGCTTAATTATTATACTCCTATTTTTCTTGCACAGGAGGCTATTTTCATGACATTATCAGCTTATGTAACCTCCTGAACCACACTTCTTTTTTTCCATTGCAACCTTCTAAACCGTGTAATGTCAAGGGTATTTTTTTTTCCTATCCCGAGTTTAGATAATGAGTTGATGCTTAAAAGCCACTGACTGAACTTCCAGTAATGCACCACATATCTGAAACTGTCTTTGTTTGGCCGAGCAGAAGCCACAGAGCTCCCAGAAACAGTTGTGCTGGGGGTGACTAATAGCAAGTAGCTTATCCTGCAATGCTCATGTTTATGTGGCCACTCTCAAAGACCTCCCTTGCTCTTGTGCACCTGAAAAGCATATGGAAGGTGGGTGGTACAGTGGGAGCTGGGCTCCTGCACCACCCTGCCCAGGACCAGATGGATGTGCGTGAACAGCCCTAGTTGTGCATTTCCTTCAGTTAACCTTGTCTGGCTGCGTTAAGTAGTAACCCAATGGCTTTCTCATGTTGGTAACCTGGTTGTCCCAAAGCTTTGGATGCAAGGAAGAAGCTGGACAGTAGAACACTGAGTATATTGGCAAGGATATAATGGTGGTGTTAGCTGCTAGGCTGAAGAGCAAGTTGGTGCGATATTCCACTTTGGGGTTTGGGCCAGGGGTTTGGGCCAGGGCTTACCAAGGTGGTGGGTTACCTGCACGGTTGGTATGAGGAGAATGATACTTCATGGTTAATGCTTAGGGTTCCTTGATGGGGAGGTTTTGTAACTGGAGCCACAAAGATCAAAGCACATCAGATCTTGCTCTCAAACTGAGGTACTTGTGAGCGGCATGCCTGAGGCTGGTAGTGCTGTTCCCTGCAAAGATGCTCTTACAGCTCACTTGAATTCAAGTACAGTGCCTGACTCCTCACCCCATCTGCAACCTTGAGGGGAAAACACATTTTGTCATTATCTTGGGGGTGTTTAAAGACACCTGTAAAGCAAAATGGGCACTCTGATAAAATTATTTAAAATAAAGAGATGGTAATTGTTTAATACTCTGGTTACCAACCACAGGGGTTCTGATGTGGCAATTGGTTCTTGTCGCCTAGGAGCTCTCTTCTGGATGAGCTGGGGTTTGAAGCTGTTCCCCTAGTAGGGCATCCTTAAAAGTACCAGCAACCTCTTCAGTTCACATTGTGATCTGAGTCATGCAAAGCTCCTGCTAACACTGCAGTTGGCAGTTTTTCCTGTTCCCATGTCTTTGCCTCAGTTTAGAATCAAAGTGTGCATACTATTGGCACTGCCACCAAGTATGGGCTCTGGTGCTGCTGTAGTGTATGAGCTTGTGCACCCATGTGGAATGGAATGGGTAAGGTACTGCTCTGTGCATCTCGGGGTGCTGGAGAAAACTGGTCCTCATTCCTTGCATGAACAATATAGTGCATAATTGCTGACTGTGCTGCAGGTACCTCCTGCTGAAGAAATATGGTTCAGTCTCCAACCCATCCATAAAATGAGTGTCTTTCTGCTGAGTTTGCTTAAGTGTGGTAGCTGTAGCATGCAGAACACTACTAAAATTGTGTCTTAAAATGCAGCTGAACTTCTTTCAATCTGGAGCTGTGGCTCTGGAGAGGTACCAGAGGCAGGCCCTTGCTGCAAGGGTCTGGACTGCCCTAGCACTGGGTTGCCATGTGCCTCCTCTCCCCTCTAGCAGCAGAACCTGGAGCACAAGCCTGTTCTGCGCAGCTTGACCAGCAGCAGGAAATGAGATCTCAGATTGTCTGATCGAGATAGCTCTGTGTGCAAACTCAGGAGCATTAATGCAGAAGCAGTGGGTGAGGGTGAGGTGTGTTTGGATAAATATCCAAAAGGGCAGGTGCCTGTTTGCCGAGCACTATCCAAGCAAGCATGTGCTTTGGAAGCCTCTTGGGTAGCGCTCGTTTCCAGTACTCTGAGATTAGAGAAGCTTATTTCCAAGTTCAAGAGTCTTTCCATCATCCAGTGGTTTACTTTGTGCCCAGACAAGTCTGCCCTGGGGAGCCGGGTGTCTTGAGCTGGATTTTGGCTAAGACTGCTTGAAGGCAGCCCCTCTCACAGGCTGTTTCTTGGCTCTTTCAGATCTTCCCCGATCCCTCTGACTTTGACCGCTACTGTAAGCTGAAGGACCGCCTGCCCTCGATCGTGGTGGAGCCGACGGAGGGCGATGTGGAGAGCGGTGAGCTGAGATGGCCACCCGAAGAGTTCCTCGTGCAGGAGGAGGAGGAGGAAGAGGAGGAAGAAGAGAACTGTGAAGACGCAAAGAAGGACAACAAGGAGCAATAAATGGCATCAGAGGAAAGGCGAGGGACTGCACCCTTCGGAAGGAAGAGCCACGCTTCTTTTGAAAGTCTTTTTAAAGGAAAAGACAAGTTCAACTTTGCACCTGCGAGATCTTAGTTATTTTGTAATTCTCTGTATTGAGAACTGAAGCCCTCGGTGTCACCAGACCTCCTGAGGAAGGAAGGAAGTAACGCAGAGAAATGTTTGCTGTTCTCGAGATCATTGTCTGTATTTTTCCGAGGTGGAGGCAGCAGTGAAATTCCAAGCACATGGCAGAGGGTGACCACATGAGGGACCGTGGGGGGGGGGGGCTCAGGGAGGGGGGGGCTCAGGGAGGGGGAGGAAAGGCAGAGGTGGCAGCGCTCGGTCCGGAGCTGCCTCCAGCTACAAGCGTGAGAACAGAGCTGTAATCCCTCAGATTTGCCTTTCTTACAGCTTCCATTTGTGTGTCTTGGGGTGGAAGGGTGTCCGTAGAGAGGAATGGCTGAAGGCTCTGCTGATGAGGAGCCTGTAGCTCTCCCCAGTTTGGCACCTCCTAGGGTAACGTGAACGTCCGTAGGAATAATTGGGTTTCTTGCTCTTGCTGTTGAGCCTGTTTTCCAGCCACTTTTCCCAAAGCTGTTTTCTTCCCCTCTGCCTTTAGACTCTTCATTGCTGAACAGCTGTATTTGCAGGGTAATATTAGGCTGCTGCTTGTCATCTCTACTGCGAGGCCCTAGTTTATCTTGCCGGTGGTTAGCGTGAGGTAATGCGCATCGGGTGGAAAGATGCTTTTGTCTGCAGCGAGAGCTCACATAGGTTTGAACACCTCAGATTTTCCTCTCCTATTTGCTGAGGCCGCTTTGATCTCATCTTTACAGCTCCCAAAGCCAGAGAGTGGAGGTTAAGCCTCCTTTCCTTGGTGTCCATGAGGCTGTAGGGTTTCATGTCTCCGGCTTGCTGGCCAATGGCCTTGAGAGAGCTGGCGTGAGGGATCTCTTCCAGCTTTGCATTGCAGGACAAGCTGGTAGGGGTGTGCATAGTAGGGAGCACTGCCAGACCTGAGGTAATCCGAAGACAAAACACTTGGATCTAGTGTGGATCACCAGTGGGAAAGGGGGGTTTGCAGAAGGGGTCTGTTGGGAGAGGATAAGCCTGGGTGTCCTGAGGCAAGATGTGGCTTTGCTTCATAGCAAGGGGAAAACATTCATGAGCTGCAGAGTGGCTTGCAGAGTCTGTGGTTGTGTCCTCTTCACCATATCCTGCTTCAAGGAAAAGTCATCTGTCTCTGTTTGGGGAGGAGGCCAGTCTGCTGCCAGACAGGGTAACCTGCTGCTTGGCTGGAAAGATATCTTGCAGCTTTGGGGACCAGCTTGGAAGCCAATTGGTCTTGGGATAGGATGAGAACAGGTACCACCTAAACCAAATCTATGGTCATGGAAGAGAAAAAGAAATGTCAAGGCCTTAACCAAACTTTCATAATAATCCCAGTGCCACCCCCCCCCCCCCTTTGCTTATAACTGGTTCCATTTTTAAAATCTATTTGAACATGTGTGTATTTGTATTTTTAATACCTCATGAGTAGTAAAACGCTGGTGGGGTTGGGAACTGCTTTTAACATATTGGCAGGATTGTTTTAGTCTTGTCTTGCTTGTGTTTAAACATAATGGCAATAATTTATCAGCTCTGCATAACTGTTTCGGACAGATAGGAGTTTGGAGAGGAGTTAGCACAAAGCAGGAGAAATTCAGTGTTCCTACACTGCGGCTGGTCTCCAGTCCAGCAACGCAGACCCGGTTATACATGCTCCCTGCCTGTCTTGGTGGACAGTTGATCACCAGATGGTCATGATGTGGTGATACCATTTTCTCTAGTGATGGATTCAGCTGTTGTACCTGTAACACTTGTTCTAGTCTTGCTGTCTTACTGGAATGAGCTTGTACACCTGCATACCAGCCAGTCATCTTACTTCTAAGTGTTACTCTCTATTGGTCTCTACTGTCTGTACCACCAAGTCAAAGCTGTATATCAAAGATATTACCGTATGGGCAGCAGCGAGATGGCAATCCTTGGACTTTAGACCTGCTGTCTGCCCTAAAGACTTGCATATTTCTGTCTGCATCCTTTTTTTTTGGAAGTATTGTGTATATTTCTATTTGTTGTTGAACGTATCTAAAGAACAAAGCACTCCAGTAAATCTCCTGTTGTATGATATACATTCTATATTTCTGTAATTCTTTTTGAGCCTCAGGGAGAAGCTAGCATTTTTTTCAAACTACATTTTTGTCACTGTGACAGTTGTAAATAAAGTTTGAAAATGCTTTCCAAATATTCCGGCTCTGTTCTTACTGCCAAAGCGGGTTTGGGATGGTCGACCTTCCAGCTAGTAGCCAGTCCTTGTGTTTGAGGTCTGGGTGTACTCACTTGCAAGGCTAATGCAGATCAGTTGAGTCTGTTCTGTGAACTTGGAGATACTTGTTTCATGGATGTGGCTGACCTCAGAGCATGCCCCATGGGATTACAAGCCTAAATCAATTTAGGGTGAGGTGCAGCATTCTTGCCTCTGTCTTCCTACAGTTGCTTACTTACTGCTGGGTGAAAGGCTGCAGGAAAGTGGTACTCCATCCTGGATCTGGAAAATCTGTATTTAGATCTATAACTATATACCTGTAATCTATGTCTACCACTTTCAGAGCAGGAACCTCTGGAGAGCAGAGGTTATTAGTTCCTGCTGTTAGTACTAAAGCAGTACCTGTGCATGTTCCCTGCTTGTGCTGAGCAACAAGCATGAAGAGAAGCTTTGCTATGCTGAGTGCTGTAAGGGTCTCAGCTGAGCTACCTGGGGTTGTTTGCTTTGGCTGGTTTGGGTCTACAGGTCAACTCTGCTTGAGTGGTTGGCTGGATCTTGCCGCTCACTGGTAACTGTGTGCTCTGTCTCATAGTGCTGCCAGAGGAAGACCTGGAGGAAATGGCATTTTGGAGTACGATTTTGAACTCCTTTGGTACCAAGGCAGTGTGTTGGATGTGGAAATCTGACCCTGTCAGGATTCAGTAACTCACATTGTGCACTTAATGGGATTAAATTTTCCACTGAAACCAGGCAATGAGAAGCAGATTCCCTGGAATGCCCCTGTCTTTCAGATACGTGAAGTTCCTGTGATTTAGCAAGTAACAGGCTCTAATCTTACATATGCAAACAAGCTGGATTGAGGTTAGGGCATTATGTTTACATGAGACTGGTTTAAATGCACTAACTAATGACCCTCAGATTTAATGCTTGATTTGAGATAATGCTTAACACCAGCCTCACAGTTCAAAGATTGATTGTATAATGCTTAACTCTCATGGATGTTCTAGACCATATCATAAATGCAATATTAAAGCTTGCCTCTCCTCCGAGCTTTAGCTAAGATGCCTTGATTCTTCCCCTCCTTAGGTGTGTATTTACTTATAGAAGCTGTTGCACCATTTCCCAGATGAAGCACCAGTCTGAAATGAATGAAGATGTTTAGTCCTGCCCTAGAAAGTTTCTGATTAAAATACAGCACTGGTTATGGAAACTGCAAATGAATTGAACTTGTCTGCAATGTGCTTCACGGGAACAGGTTTTTCAGGCTCATGCCAGAAGGAAGCCACTTGCTGTTTCCTGATGCATCATGCTGTTTTGGGGTTGGAGCAGAAAGGATGGCTTTGAGTAGGCTCACTGTGCCTGAGGGTCTTTGTTGGATGAGCCTGGAGCAGTGCTGGCAGGAGAGTGACGGGGAAAGGGGCTCTTTCCTGGTCCCCTGCTCTAGCTGTTATGGCCAATGGACCGGCATCAGCAGATGAAAATGGGCTTGCTGCTGAATGGGTGTCCCTGAGTCATCCCAAGAACTTGCTGAGTGGCATAAGGACCTTTCTTTGTACATGGAACAATGATTCTTTTCCTGGCCCTTACTTAAACTTGAGGTGTTTGTCCTCCTCGAAGCTTTGCCCTCTATTTGCAACTGATGACACAGCAAGCTCTGCACTGCTGCCCTGCTTAGTTCAGCCTGTGTTCAGTCTCTCGAATACTTCATTTATTGTTATTGGTGTGTATCCACTTGTGGCTGGCTTTGTCGATGCCTAGCCACTTGAAGCATGCTGCAGATGAGCTGTTGGCATCTGGCTTTGCATATGTTTGGGCAGAGCTAGGCAGAAAGAGCCTTTGTCCATGAGCACAAAGATAATTCACCATCAGTGCTGTACTACATGGGGAGCAGCCACCCCCTGGGTACATGTCATCTTAGTGTGGGTCTGAGTCCTGCTATGGTGAAACCACACTCCTCCTCATTGCAAGCAACAAAAGAACCAACACTGCCTTTCAGGTGAGCTGTCTCCTTCCCAATTTAGCACCTGTAGGAAGCTCCCAGGAGCTGAGGACATGGAGTTTCATCCCTGTGATGTTGATCTGCTTTGAGATGCCCTTAAGCACAATCAAAATCAGAACACAATCCCCCAAACGCTAGCCTAGTCACCTGTAACAAACCAAGGGAGTGAGGAGCAATGGCCTGTAATGCATTTGCTCTGAGCTCTCAAAGAGCCATCGTGGGCCCAAATATGTCTGTGTACATGAGCAATTGTTATCCCTAAAGCCTTGCTTGAGAAGAAAAGCTCGGGATGTTTCATGGTTCAAATGATGCCTTTTTGTGTACGTTTGGACAGAAAAGGAGCGGTTTTAGGAGAGCAAATACCTGGACCTGAGAGCAGCACTGCAGCATTTAGTTATGCACATGTCCAAATTCCCCCCCCCCCCCCGTCAGTGGCATCCATGTAAATGCATTTGTGCTTCCAGGACCACATTGCAAATTCATTTCTACCCATCTTGCTACAAGGTCATCGCTGCTGTGCTTCAGGGTCACCTGCTGAGAAGCTGGGATAGAGGGTGGGTCAGGCCGGTACCTGCACAGGAGGGCTGCATACAAAAGCATGGGGTCTCCCTTGAACTGCAGTTCTGCCCAGCTGCTCCCAGCTGCCATCAATGCCGATAGAACAGCAGCTTTGGCTTTTCAGCCACTCTGGTTAAAAAGGTGTCTCCTTCCTACAGCTACAGCTACCATTCACCTTTGAAAGGCAGTGCAAGCCCGGCTGGAGAGCAGCTCTGCTGGAGTAAGCTCCAACTGGCCTTAACAAAACTGAAAGCTTGTGAGCATTGCTGCTAGGAGGGGGAGGGAAGAGTTTTCAGGCCCAACACCTAGAAAGGAACTGAGTGCAGATGAAACCTGCTTCAACCAGGGGATGCCCAGGACCGTGTGTGCAGGCGGCTATGAGCAGAGCTGGAGAACAGGAGAGCTATTGCCAAATGAGGAAGATGAGGAAGAGCCTATGGGCAGAAGGGGGAAGAGGCTGGGATGGGGTTGTAAGGTGCAACAGTGGGGGGCTGCCCTGCTGAAGGTCCATGGTTTCATGCCCAAAGGATGCACCCAGTCACCTCCACAGCTCCAAATGTTCACTTGGTGGAAGCTCACCCAGAGGAAGGGGTGAGTAGGGCTCTGCTCTGTCATGCTGTGCCAATGGTCACAGCAGGAGCTGAAATCCTGGGGTAGGTGCTTGTCATACCTTGGTGCAGTTTGGGTGCCAGAACTGGAGACAGACCAGGTGGGGAAGGACTACAGAGCCTGAAAGTGTCTTCAAGTACAATGAGCTAGTGGAACACCATCAACAGAGATGTCTTGGGTAGGGCTGGAGCACATATAAATCCCCCGATGAGGCTCTGGTGCCACCCAGATGTGGGTCATCACTACCTAGGGATGGTGGGAAGCCCTTGAGTAGGCTCAAGGCAAAAGAAGTAAGTTTTCATTGCTTTTTCCAATTAGACTTTATCCTGTTGATGAAGAGTTTTTCCCCAACCCACATTATCAGCTCTAGAAGAGTTATTCTGTGCTTTTTCCACATCAAAACAAAAAAGCCCAGCCTTGTACTTGGGGTCAGAGACCTGTACTTCACCCACCAAAGACAGCAAAGTTAGGTCAAGGAGAGGGGAAAGACAGCAGTGGCTGGTGGGCCAAGTGAGCAGAGCCCAGAGAGGTGAACCCCTGCCCATCACAACAGGCAGCGTTCACAACTAAGGCATCACAGAGTCAAACATTCTATTTTGAGAGCCTTGAGGGGTGGGAAGACTGAGCGGGGTGGGAAGCCACAAAGGAAACATGCATTTGAGCACTTGTTCACTGCCAGAGCCGTAACCACACAGGGTTACCGTAGCAGCGACCATCAGCTTCATCTGATAAAAATAAGCAAGGAAGTCAAGTGTACGAGAGGGAGAGGATGTCAGAAGCCAAGCATGAAAATGTCACAGCAGCTTGGCTTTTCTTTTCAGTGCTTCCTTCTTTATTCTGCCCTCAGCCAGCTCCGGAGCCCAGGTATTTCCTGCTTTGTGACTCCCAGAGCGCCTCCTGCCAATAAGTACCTCTCTCCCAAACTTTTCTGCCTTCATGGGCACACGCTGGCGTGCATGATGCCCTGCCATACCTGCTGGGAGCCAACAGCTCTACTGCGAGCTGCAGAGACGGAGCTGCAACGAGGCAGCTCCCCTGGGGTTGCATCGGCTGATGCCTTTGGTTACGGCCTGCGATGGTGGGGATCAATGCAAGGGAAAACATGGGAATAAAATCTCAGCACGGTCACTGCCATGTCATAGCCAATAGCCCGCTCCCACTGTGCTCCATGAGGAGACAGCCCAGGACTGCAGCTTTCTCCAGCTGTGCTGGGGGAGGGAAGAAGGGTGGTGATATTAGAGGGGTTTAAACTCTTCCCCACAGGTTCTCTGCATTCAGAAGCATGAGCCAGGCGGGCTGCAATCAGCTCCACAAATATTTGTCGAGCACAAGCCTTCCTGAGCAGGGTCTGACGACTCTTTTCCACTGTGGTTGCTGCCAGCACCGTGGCTGTCAAGGCTGCTCTGGATGCTGCTTGTGGGGGCAATGACCAGCCCCTGCTTCAGAGAGAGCTGTGGTGGGATTTCCCCAGGGTAAAACAGTGCCTGTTTGGTGGCTGGTGTGGCAACACCTCTGGGTCCTGCAGGGGGGAGGTGAGCTGGATGGAGTTGGGTGGCTTGCTTTACCCTCCACAGCCTTCTGACACTGAATGGGTGGGTTTCACCTGGTAATGATCCAGCTAATGGGATTGGGGATACCCTTGCAAAAGGGGGATGCAGAGGGGGCATTAGAGCAGGGTCTCATGCATGAACTTGCTCTGAGGAGGGGAGTGAGGGACTGAGGGCTCATCAGTCCCCATGAGGCTCAGCTGATCCATACTGTGGTTATTATCCCCTGCACTGAAGGACAAAGGAACTCTGTAGTGCACAGTCTCAAGAGTTGCCTATCCATGGGATGCAGAGCTGAGCTGAAATGGGATTTGCTGAAATCCACAGTGCTCAGGTGCCAGTTCCTGGCTGGATTTGCTGTGGGTGCCTGTGTGCAGCATATGGGAGATCCTGCAAGTGTTCATCTATGGCAAGCAGGAGCCATGCTGTGTGCCACTGTGCACCCTGCCCCTGCTCCCAGGTGGAAATCTGTGCTGTTCTGGCCTATTCCAGAGCCTTTCTGAGCTGCTTGCTGCAGCGTGCTTCACAGACCCTATCTTGCCCATCTGCTCCTGTCCACGCAGCATCCTTCCTAGTTTTTCCCAGTGGGAACCCTAGACACATGGGCAGTTAAATCTGTGTAACTAAAATGGGATTGGCCACAGTTTGCATGAAGTATAATATGTAACTTCAGTGGATATTCAGTGCTTTATAGGGGCTTGCCAGCAGTGACTTCCTGTACCTTTCTCTTCCAATAAGCCTAAGACATTTGTCTCCAGGGGAAGTTCCTGGTGTGATGAAGCAGCAGTCAGTTTAGAGGAAACCTGATCAGAAGGAACCTCCAGAGCCACTGCTGTCAGGAAAGAGTTGATTTGGCTGAGTTTCACCCAGGGAGGCAGCAAAAAGCTCCCAGCTGCAGACCCTGTGATGCCACCTCTCTGGCACTGGGCTAGTCATGCTAACCCTTATTGAGGCCTTTCAGTTCTTAAAACAGGCTTATAAGAAAGATGGGGAGAGACGTTTTAGAAGGGTCTGTTGTGATAGGATGAGGGGTGATGGTTTTGGACTAAAAGTGGGAGATTCAGGCTGGATGTGAGGAAGAAATGTTTTACAATGAGGGTGGTAAAACACTGGCACAGGTTGCCCAGAGAGG
Source organism: Pezoporus wallicus (assembly GCF_028554395.1). Taxonomy (NCBI): domain Eukaryota; kingdom Metazoa; phylum Chordata; class Aves; order Psittaciformes; family Psittacidae; genus Pezoporus; species Pezoporus wallicus. Next base: position 1,214,690 of record NW_026636333.1, on the reverse strand, counting down.
CAGTGGATGAACCATCCCTGGAGACATCCAAGGCCAGGCTGGATGTGGTTCTGGGCAACCTGATTTGGTTGAAGATGTCTCTGTTCATTGCAGGGGGGTTGGACTAGATGTGCTTTGAAGGTCCCTTCCAACCCAAACTATTCTGTGATTTGATGATTCTATGCAGAACTGCTTCCATTGTAATTAAAACTTGGGTGTCTACTCTGAGCTAATTGTTAGGTCTCCTCCTGTACTCCACAGAAGAAGGTAAACACCTCCAGATACTGATTCATTTTAGCAGCCTATCTGGAAAGAATTACTTCTTGGAGATCCTCTGGCCCTCACTAGATAACCTTGTAGTTTGCATGCCCGACTCTCAGGCAGCTGAAGCTAGATGAGCTGAACCTCACCCCTAGTTTCTTCTGTGCTTTTGCCTTTTAGGTTTGTCCCTTCGTATGTCAACGGCTCTGTTTCTATAGCATAAAAAGGTCTGTACATCTATGACCAGCCATTCTGCATCCACCCCTTGGACTGAATTCACTGTAAACTTCTTGTTCCTCAATCACCACAAAAAGACCTCCAAATCTGTGCGTTGGTGACATGAAGGGACACAACAGGGTGAAAAAATACCCAATGCGGAATGGGAAGAGTGAAGAAAACAAGGTAAGAATGTGCAGCGAAGACAATGGAGGTGGAAAGAGAGGTTGCAGGGGCAAAGCACATGCAGCTTGTGCCACCTGCATGCTGCTTGTGCTGGCTTAACTTGAGGGAGGAGGGAAGGGAGGAAGGCAGAACTTCACAGGCAGGTCCAGTTCAGGGCCACATTCAATCCCACTCGCAGCTGCCCAGCCCATGGACATCCCATTGACTTCGATCATGCTGAAGGTCACGCATGTACTGGAGATGCTGACACAGGCAAGAGCTCTCCTGAAGTGTGGTCACGTAGCACAGACCTCTCTTCAGCCTGGAAAATGTGATTTAAATAACATTGTGTCTCTGTTGGTGGAAATCAGTTTTAAGTGTAAGAACAACAGTTCGTGAGCTCATTTTCTGACCTGTCTGAACCCAAAATTAGCTACAGAGGTTCACAAGCCCTTGAACTTCATGAGGCTCATCCCACCTGAGCAAAGGAAAGCAGTTAGACCAAGAAGTCTGACTTAAATCCACTGCCTGTCTTTTGTCTCCAGCTGTAGAGCCTGATGCTGTTTGTTCCCTCGCTCCCGTGTGTGTGCTTTCCCTCCCAGTGAAACCTCTGGCTGTAGGTGGGTCTTTCAGAGTAGCACTATCTTGCTGCATGCACCAGATTTTCACTGCAACACGTGGTAGACAAAGACAATCCAATAACCAGGAATCACCTGAATTATTCAGCAAAAGTTGTCCTTTCCTCTCTAATTTTTCATATGTAGAGTTAAGCATTTCTCTTGAGTATTTTTCTGTTCTCACACACGCCAGTCCAAGTACTACCAGTGGTGGGTCACCCATGCAGGTTGGCTGGACTAGGGTCTTCCCAGGGATTTCAAAGGGACACTGATCTTTTAACCTCCTCCACTGGGGTCTTACAACCAGTCTGTCCCACCAGGGAAGAAAACCTGGGGACCACCAGCGTGCTAGAGGAAACAGCAGCTTCCCCTGTCTCCTCAAGAGACGCAGGCTCTCTAACACCCTTTGAAATGCTTCTTAGGCTGAATGCCCATGAGCGGTGGTGAGTAGCAGATTGCCATTCGCCCTTTATCTGGCTGCAGATGCAGCAGTGTGTAGTGATGTACAGGTAGTAAAACGCTTTGTGAGCAGAGCAGATGAAAGCCACTGTGAAAACACAGTAGGAGAAGCATTGTTAGTGAGGCAAGGCCCTTAGTGACATGATTTAGTGGTGGACTTGGCAGTCCTGGGGTAATGGTTGGACTTGATGATCTTACAGACCTCCTTTTCCAACCTCACTGATTCTGTGATCCTATGGTATTTTCACTTTGCATCTGTCGATCCTTCCTAGCTGTAACTAGAAAGAGAAATGAGAAAATGATACCTCTGAAGTTTTATTTCTTGTCTTGCCTGCTATTTACCATGCTATATAAAGACCCGGTCTGGAGCTCCTTCAGTGTTCAAGTGCTTTAAACAAAGATGTGCAGAAGAGCTTGCAGGCTTAGGACCTATTTTCCTCACTTGTCTGTCTTAATTCTCCAGACAAAAGCAAGCCTTGGGAAATGAGTGCCAAAGCATTGCCTGTGACCAGAACGCAGTGAAGGACAGGTTAACGACAGGAGCTGATAACAAGCTGACTTTGCTAATTACTGTTTTTAAAGTCCAAAGTCATTGGAAAAAATGAGTAAAGTTACATTTTGCACATGGAGGACAAGAAGAAAGCACGCCGGAATGTCTGAGTCACTGCTCTGAGCACTCCTCATTATACACAGATAGAGATTTCATTCGCGGCGTTAAATAGTACAGATGTGCATGGACGCTTGGAGAAGCCCGATGGCTGTCATTATGCATGTTGTTTACCAGAAGATTTGGGCTGGGTGAGATGACCCAGTGGGCTGCAGTCAGAGAGCTTTATTTATGTATTTATTATTACTATTATTTGCAGGTGATTTTATTTGTTGTACTAAAATTGGAGCAAAGTCTGAAACAAGCAAACTGAAATAGTACGTGATGATTTTCTTCCAGCCCTGATGCACGCACAGCACATGCCAGAGTGTGGCTCACCCACGTTTCATGCATGTGCACTTCACATGCTTCACCCGATGTGCCTTCTACCCTGTGTCTAGACAGTGCCTGGCTCGAAACCCTGTCACAGGCTTGGTCCCTTGGGAGGTACTCTAACACAGATCACAGTGCTGCTCTGTGTGTGTGTGTGCCACCCCACTGCTGGCAGCCTAAGTGAAACATAGACACTAACTGCTCATCCAAGCTTCCCAGACTTGCACAAGTCAGGGCATGGCTGGACCCCAGTGATGCTGAGCCCTCAGTGAGGGGAAGCAAACCCAGGGAGGTCTGTCCAGTGCTCTGGTGTGTCTGAGTGGTGTGCTAGAGGCATGGCCACCTCTGCAAGAGGATGCTGCTCTGGTAGGTCCTGGACTGTATCTGGATAGGTGCCTCAAGTGCCCAAAGGAGCCTCAGAAGGTGGCAGGTACCTATGCACAGGTTCCCATGTATGTCCATGTGGGCTTCCTGGGCAGTTCCAGGGCAAAAAGCGTGTATGTTTTTGCTATGAGCCAAGTTTCCCACAGGGCACATGGACCAGAAGCTAGAGACCCAGCGCCAGTCTGCACTGAGAGGTGTAAAGATGCCCTTTTGCCGAGTGACCTCCTGGGATGCTGGTCCCGAGGCTGTGGGCAGAGTTCAATACCAAAGGCAGTGCCAGCCCCCTAATTGGGCACACTGATAGTGCTTTTCCTGGATTACCTTTGCACCCATGTGACTAAGCTTTCCCAACAAAGCATGCGAGCAATTAAGGAGCTGAAGCCTCATTAAACAAACAAGCCCACAAAAGGGCTTGTGACAGGTAGTGCTGGTGTCTCCAGCACAATTACCCGATAAACATAAGGCTTTGGAAAAATCCAGCTTGGAAAGGTAGGAGCTCAGTTGCATAATTCCTTTAATAAGCTGTTTTGTCATAGACCGTATCATAAACAGGACTGGGGGCAGGAGGACGGGAAGGAGGAGGAGGATGATGAGGAGGATGGAAGACTCCTCTTACCCTCCGCAGGCTGAAGAGGTAGGTTGTTTGCTGGGTGGTGACTAATATTGTTATCTATCTTTTCCTCTTTGAAGTGGTGATGTTTCATCTGTGGTTTGGCCTCTTTATCCTTTTGTTCAAAACATGCCCGTTTGCTTTCCCTTTGCATCCCAGGCCCCCAGGAAACAGTGGTGGAGACCGATGCCTCCTCAGCTCCTGGACAGAGGGCAACTGATGACCAGAGCTGCCAATTGTTGCAGGAAGAGGAAGAGACAGGCAATCAATCACTTGTGTGGTGCCCAAGCCCCATCAAGTGTTTTAGGTGAGCTGGTGTCCCAGGGTGCCGGGTTTATCCCTCTGGTTCTGGCTTTGCACTGCATCAGGGTTTTTGTTTTAGAGCACTCATATTTTCCATCCTATGGTGGGGATGGTGCCTGCTTATTAGTGCGACTGTCACCCCAAGAGGGAGAGATGCTCTCAGGCATCAGTAGTACCAACCAGATACCAGGCATCAGTAAGGCACAAGCTGGAGGTGCTCTGGCTGAGCTAGTGCTTTCCAACAAAGTTCTAGGGGAGGAGGGGGTGGGATGAGGGCATTGCTTGATGGTGACTGCACGTGCACGGACATGCCTGTACGTGTAGGAGCATCTCAGCCTCTTGTGTTTGCACACACTTGTGTGGATGTTCAGCTAGCTCCTTGTGAGACAAGGTTTTGCCCATAGTACACAGTGCTGGGAGGGTGTGCGGGCATGTGTGGGGTCGTTGGGTCCTCCTCCTGCTCCCCAGGGTGTACCAGAGCTAGGCAGGCCTGGATTTTCTTAGGGGAAAAAAAATCTTAACGGCTTAAATGACATAAAAAATGACCTGAAACATAGAGATGAGCATGAAAGAAAGTAATAGGAGCTTTCTGGTAATGGCCCCCTGGAGCCTGGGTTGTTTTACGGTGACAGGTCAGTGCCATGAGGTGGGCAAAAAGGGAAGGAAGGAGGCCCCTCTTCCAGCTCCTGCCTCTTTTTTTCCTGTTGGGAAGGTGTTGCTTTTATATTTTCCATCTGAACACTTTTTCCCCAAGCTCTAAGTGGGGGTCAGGGAGGGGGTTGGACTGTGAGCCTGGATGCAAAGGTGCAAACTCAGCCTCAGCAATGCAGACAACACCGAAGGAACCGCAGCTCCTCCTGCTTCAGGAGGGATAATTAATCCCCGGAGGTGGCTGCTGGCTGCTGTTTTGGGGAACCAGTTCACAAGTGAGGGACTAGAGCATTAAGGAGCAGCTATTAGAGGCAGCTGGGAGAGCAGAAAGGGAGGAAGGCTTGAATTTAAATGAGATTTGAAGCTTAGGGCTGGAGCTGTGAGAGGGGAACGGAGGGGGGATCTAATCTTTAGCTAATAAGCACTGTCCTACCTCTGCCTTATGCCAGATGCCCAGCACCCCACAGTAACAGTCTCCTTACCAGATGCAGAAGGGAAAAAAAACAAAGAATAAAAAGAGAACAGGGAAATTCTTGAGATTCTTTCCAATGGAAAAAATGCCTCCACTTATCACTCAGTGTCAACAGCAGCAGACACCTGTGTTTAAACACCCAGCCACAGTGGCAAGCCAAAAGGTAACAGAGAGCCTTCGCTTGCACGTCCCTGTGTGCATGCAAGTGGGACAACGGACTCAGGCACTTCTCCATCAGCCTGGAGGCTCTGCGGCCAGCATCTCAAAGCCACGTGAAGGCAAGCTCAGAGGTGGCAAAGCTGCCAGCATCCTGAGGTCAGGAAATGCCTGCAGCCTGGCTCTACGCGTCGGGCGTTATCATGCGTTCCTCGGTCAGACTGTCACCTACTTACCCTTCCCTTCTCCCTGTCCTCCCTCAAACTCTTGCTTCATCCTGTGCAGTGGTAGATGCTGGTGCTCGCTCTTTTCACAGCCTGTGCGAGGGGCTCAGAAAGGGGGATGAAGAACAACGTGGGGTGTAAGCATTGGGAAACTTATCACGCACTTCCCACCGTTTGGGGATGCAAGGAATCATGGGGATGCATGGAATCTACACTCTGGGGGGAAGCTATGCACTGTTAGCGGCAGGCTTATTTGCTCTTGTTGGTGCTAATGTGTGGCCCCTCATACCTACACACCTGAGCCACGTGCTGCCCATCTTCACCTCCCAAGAATGCCAGCCATCTCACATACTTGCTGCATGGGGATTCCTTGGTCAACCCAACAAAGCTCCTGCTCTTCCCACTACCCCATCCATCAGTCTCACTGCTAACCTGCGCCCATGAAGGTGAGGGCCTTAATAGACTTTCCCCCATTCCTTTCCCACTTCGTTCAAGTTCTTGTCCGTGAAAAATACAGAAGTTTTGGGGAAGGGGACCTCCAAGCGTTACAGCAGCCTTGTGTTTCCCAGGTCCTATGCAATGCTAAGGTGTTGGTAGGAAGGCATTACCATGTGACAGTCCAGTCAGGGGAACACCTACTTCCCATCCCTCAGTCCTCACCCGTTTCCTGTGTGAGCTTGAGCAAGCTGCTTATCTTCTACATTAATTTCTTAATTAATGCTTAATTTCAGCTTGATTCCTATATGTGAAGAATGGAAATGGGTAAAGCAAAATCTCTGTGCACAAGCAAAGCAAAACAGACAATTCATTTATCACTTCCCATAGTCAGACATGTTCAGCCATCTCCTGGACAGCAGGGCTCCATCATGTCTAATGGTTACTTGGGAAGACAAAGAGCGTCACTCCAAATGTCCCCCCCTCTTCCCTCTTCTTCTCCCAGCTTTATATGTTGAGAATGACACTATATGGTCTGGAATATCCCTTTGGTCAGTTGGGGTCAGCTGTATGCCTGTGTCCCCTCCCAAATCCTCATGCACCCCCTCTGCTCATGTGGGGTGGGGTGAGGAGCAGAAAAGGCCTTGACTCTGTGCAAGCACTGCTCAGCAGTAACTAAAGCATCCCTGTGTTATCAGCACTGTTTTCAGCACAAATCCAAAACACAGCCTCCTACCAGCTACTATGAAGAAAATGAACTCTATCCCAGACAAAACCAGCACACTTGATTAAGGTCTGTGCATCCCACAGCATCTGAGTCAGCAGGATGGAAACGTTGGCTCATGCCTGCCTCCAAAACCTGGTTCATCCTGAATGGTGCTTTTTACCTGTTACAGCAATGCAGACGCTCCAGAGGGGAACGTATACATGTGGTGGGTTGAAACATCCTCTAGAAGGAGATGTCCTTTCCTAGCACGTTTTACTGTTTAAAGTGGGACTCCTGTGGTCCAGCCCCACCACGCAGACAGAGGAGTCTCTGTTGTTTCTGTTTGCTAATAGAGTTGCTAACAGCATTGCTGTACCATTTGGACAAGTGATTTTTTTTCTCACGTTAGCCAATGTTTTTCCCTGTGATCAACCCACTAAGCAGCGTCCGCTAAGCGCTGCATAATTCAGCATCATTTGGTGCCTGTAATGCTACAATTACTCTTCAAGGCTCATTTGCTTCAAGGTCTTCAGGCTGTAAAGTTATGGGAGTGTGGTTAGTGGATTTTCAGGAATGTCTGCTCTCTGGCAGGGGCTGGAGAAGGAAGGAACCGAAAAGAAATGCATGCAAATTCAATGACATAGCAGGAACTTTAGAGGCATTTCAACACAGTGATACCCACAGGCAAAGAAATCATAATTGTTCAGGGGAAATAAGGCTTTGCCAATCCTATGATTTTATCAGGAGTCTCATAATTTCCAGAGTGTCCTTAAAAGCCCAGCTGCTGGAGTCATCCCATTGTCAGGGAGCCTCAGCTTCCTTTTAAATGAGAAGGAACATTTTCAGCCCTTTTCCCCTCCCTTTTTTTCCCCAGAGAAAACCTTGAGAAAGTAAAATATAGACTCATTGAATCACGGAATATGCTGAAGGTTCAGGAATGGAAAGGAAAGAGGACCCAGGTCATATTAAAAAAGAAGCAGAAACCAACACAAAAATGCATGATCAAATCCCCGCTCACTCAGGGGTTTGGTTTTTGAAAGAACTCAGTGCCAAACCCAAGCCCATTGCCCTTTTTATCTGGACATCTGATTTGCAGACACTTGTGCTTGGCTGTTCTAATATTGTGTGCTTGCCTTGCAAAGGCTCCGGCAGCCTTTGGTGACTCTGGGATGGGGCAGGAGGAGATGCTGAGGCTCAACCCTTACTCTTTTTATGTCTTTTCTCCCTGTTTGCACCTGTGACTTGCAGTTCTGCAGCTCCTGGGGGCATTTTCAGCCCTTAAAGTGCACGTGTCCTGGCACAAATGCTTCCTGCTTTGTTACTGGTGTAGGTGTCTGGCACATGGGATGAGGGTGCATGGGATGGCTGATGGAGGACATCAGCTTCACCAGTGCCGGTGAATTTGGTGAGACTTGAGAAGAGCTGACCTCCATGGGGAGGCTTGAAGGTGCTTTTGGAAGGTTGGCCATGCCTTGCCCTCTGTCACGGCTGTGTAGTTAAAACCATGATAGGCACAGGCAAAGGCTGAGGGATTGTAACTCCCTGGTGTTGTGTGAACGAGGTCAGGTGAGGGGATTGAAAGCCACTTGCAAAGGCATGGTTATGCTTGCAGGGTACCTGGGCCCTTCATTATGTGAGTAATCTTCCTGAGCGGGCTTGTGCAGATACAAGCAATGAGTAAGTGCTGCAGGGTCATGTCTGCAAGAGGAGCGTAGGCTTGAGGGCCAGCCAAAGCCTGCACATGGATGTGGAGGAGAGGCAAGGGAAGGAGAAAGGCAGGTGAGAGCAGGGCGAAAGGAGTCTGCCTTGACCAGAGGACATTGCTTGCCTTTCCTAGGAGGGCCCTTATAAAGATCAGGGGTGGGATGCCTGAACTGAAAGTGAAGAGACTGCCTTTCCTTAAGCAATGCACTTCTTCATTCAGAAACAGCACTGGGCTTTTTTGTTAGAGGCAGTGAGCCTTTACAGCACCTTGCAGCAGTACTGTACGTGCCCTCATTCCTCAGCGAGGTCACCCGAGCAAGTCTGCAAGTAAATATAGCCGGGGATGGGAAAACATCACGTTTGTTGAAGTTTCACCCGGTACTGGATCAGCACACAACGTTTTCAGCAGTTATTTTGAGCATGTTCGGGCTGAACTGGGCTTCCTGACTCCTGGAGGCAAAAAACAAGCCTTGTCACAGGGTTTGTTCTGCTTCCAGCAGGCTCGTGGCAGCGCAAGCACAATGTTGCTTTCCTCCAGCCTTCCGAAATAGCCCTTTGGCTAACCAAGAAGCCTCCCAATGCATGGAAGCTGGTGACTCCTGAGGAGCTGTCAGGTGTCACAGAGGAGGTACATGTGTGGGGCTCTCTCCCCAGCCTTACTGTTTGTCCAAAATACAAATCCCAGACTTCCAGCGTGGATTTCCCTCTTTTGGGAAACATGACGAGTGTCAGTTCTGCAGGCCACTGATGGAGCTGGAGCTGTTGTGATGCGAGGAGCTGTTCTACATGCAAACAAGGTACTGCAGTCTGAGCCCTTTCCTGCTCTACCTCTGAGCCAGCAGCTCTGCAAACACCCAGTGCTGTGAGGGGAGGACTCCTGCGCCCTTCATGCAGCACTGAGCTGTGATCCCCTTTGCTCTTCATACTTCAGCGGAGTCTGTCTCGCTGCCTGCATGGCTCTGCCAAAGGTTTGGGTTCATAATGGTGCCAAAACGTCTTGCTGAAAGGGAAGAGGGCAAATATTTCTGTTTCTGAAAGGATGCACGTTACTGCTGACAAGGAGTGAACTCTTTCTTTCCATAGACAAAGCCCCAGCCGTCTGTTCTGGCTCTAAACTTCAGCCTAAGGAAAACAGCAACACATCAGGAAAGCAGAGTTTCCTGCAGAAATCCCAGTGTTTGTCTGTCCAGTAACTGAGTGCTAATTCCAGGAATAAACCAGCTGCTATCCTTGCACACAGGCCGTTGTCTTGGAATGTAAAGAGGAAATGAAATAGGGAAAGGCAGGCTTTGCAACAACAACAACAAAATTAAATTAAACATCGTGTATAAAAGCATGCCGAAGGTAGAGAGAAACAGGGGTTCTCACTCCATGAAGTGTTACGTGATTGCTCTATAGGTCAGCAAATACTGCAGGTGAAACTATGGATCCTCTGAAGTTGATTGTCAAAGTTTGGAGGCTGGACCTTTCTCACAGCCCGAGCTGTACATGTGTAAATGCTTAGGCTGCTTTCATGCTGTTCGTGGCAGAGACGGAGTCCCTGGCCGTGGAAGAGCAGAGCCTGAGGTGCAACCAGCACTAAGTCAAGGTGTTCCTGCAAAAACAAAGTCAGAGAGACTTCAAAGTGTAGGAAAAAATGATCATCAAGACAGTTTCAGTTACTGATTGTGCTAAAACAGAGAGACCTGCTTACGTGGGAACTTGCACAACCCCCATTACTTTGTCATCTTGATGCTTCATCATCTTTATTGAGTTCTTTCTTGCGCAGCCCTAGGAGATGCAGCTCTCTCCTGGCACAGGTGAAGAATATAATGAGAGCGATTTACTGACATCCCTTAGCCTGGCTGGTCTTGCCTATAAAAGCCCTTTGTCTTCAGCTGGGGCTTAGAACTGCTGTGAGACCTCCTTCTGGTTCATCTCTCTTCTATCCCTGTTTCTTCCTCCCATCAAGAGCAAAATGGCTTCCTCTGTTTAGTAGTGATGATGAGCAACCCTGGAGAGCAACATCTTGAGGTAACCCCAAATGGCTTTCAGTCATGCTGGGCTGCTTCTTGCTGCAGGAGCCTGTGTGCACAAGAGTTGCTTCTTAGCTTCTCTTTGCTATGTCTGCTTTACCCTCCCTTCCTGTACTCCACAACTTTCTTCTGTGAGGCTCCTCTTTTATTCTCTCTCCTCTGCTCTGCTGTTCATCCCCACTGATGTGCATGATGCCCATGGTGGAAGGTGTCCATTGTCTCCACCTGGGGCACCTTTGGGCCCTGCTGGTATGCCCTCATTTTGCAGGAGGCTCCTCTCCTTGCCCATGCAGAAGGCACCAGGCCTCTTTGTGGCATGACACTGACCTGTGTGCATCAGAAAGCAGAATGGCTCTGGAGAAGGGGTTGCTTTGGACCAGCTGAGAAGCTGCCATCCTCAAAAGGCTTAAAAGCTCCTGTTGTTGGATCTACAAGGGCTTTAGAATGCATTTGCATCTTCTAGATTGCTAGAGAAAAACAATCTTCCTCTGTCTTTTTTGCCTTTCCTGCAGTTGGAAGATGCCTGGGGAGGGAGAAGCTGTGTTCCTAGCTGTGCGTGATCCTCCTGTGGTAGGAGATCACTGACTTCACAGTGTCTTTCGCTTTACCTCCCTGCAAAGTGCCACCACTGGTGGGGAGCAGGGCTGGGGCAGCCCGCTGGGATGCTTTGCTCTCTCGTCCTCTCTCCTGGCAGCCTCCTGACTGTATGGGAACAATGGGATGACGTGACCAGAGCCCTGTAAATACTAGTTCCCCTTTGAGGCTGTCGCACTGAACGGGAAGTGCAGACAGCCCCAGAATAGAAATTCAGTCCTTGCCCTGCTCCTCAGCAGAGGTTGCTCCCAAATAATGCCTCCTGCCAGACCCTTCCTTGCATGGCTGAGCCACTCTGCCCCTCATGTTGTTCTCCAGGCCCATAGGAAGGTCATCTCCTACCTGGGGCAGGCAGGGAGGTGGTTTCTGGGGCATGCCTTGCCCTGGCAGAGCTGGGGCTGGCAAATGATGTTTCCTACAAGGATTCAGACACATTGGGAGGGTGGCAGGAGCCTTGGGAAGCTGAACCAGGAGGTGACACTGGTTTTGAGGGCAGGTCACAGAGGGGAGGCTGTGCTATGCCTGCTTACGTTACCTCTGCTCTGAGGTGGGCTGCTTGTTGCCAGAACTACAAGTGTCACATTGACCTGCCAGCAACCTACCCTCTCAAAACTCATTTTCCCTTTTGCACTGAACAGCAGGGTGCTAGCACATGAACTTACCATTGCTGATGGGCTGCTGATCCTTCTGCAACATGTTTACTGGGACATCTCTTGAAATCAATAGACCATTAGGAAGTACCCTGTAAGGAGTGAGGTGTTGATCCAAGTGAGGATGCACCCCGGGTGGAAGGTTTGGATGCGTCAGCTGAGTTGCTGCTAAAGCAAAGCATTCATGCCTGCTCCCTTTAAACCACTCTGAGTACTCGGAGTAATCCCCTTGCTCCCTTTGCTTGTCCTTCATATTTAGTGTATTTGCAGTTCCTGTGAGTGTGCACGCTGCATTTCAATGAGGCTTCAGTCATCATGACCTGCTGCTCCTTATCCTGCAGGCCAGCACTAATGTGACAGTGCTGGATTTTGGATGTCAGAAGATTAACTGGTGCTGAGCATGTGCTGGTCAGTGTTGCAGAGACAGCACTGAGCAGGTCAGTGATGCTGGGCGGGTGCAGAAGCGTGGTGGTGCAGCATGGCATTGCATGTGGTCTTGAGGACAGCCACAGCCTTTGCAGGGAAATCCTTTTGTCCCCCAAGCTTTGACTGGCTTCTTGTAAAATGAGGGTAATGGGTCTCTGTTAGGCTGAGCTGTTTGGGGTAGGTACCATCACCTTGTCTTTGTGCAGTAACAAAGCCCCTTACACTGGGAGTGAAGTGTTACCTGCAGCACTGGCCTCTGGTACAAAGGCACGAGCCACGCTGTAGCCAGAACCAAATCTTTGGTGTTGAATTCAGTAGAAAATGCTTGGGCTGGGAAAGGGCTCACAAGAGACAGTTACAGGAACAGTGAGTGTCCCAGTGTCTGCAGATGAGTTCCTCCTCTGGGTGAAGAGGGATGTGATGATGCTTTCCTGGGGGCATAGGTTGGCTTTCTAGCTCAGTGACTCATCAAACCACGAAGTGTCTTTGAAGACCGATGCATAGCTGGGCTCCAGGCATGCAGATGGACTTTGGAGTTGTAGGTATACCCTCCTCTACCAGCCTGGCTACCTGATGGCATAGCAGATCTTGCCTCTACCCGCCTTGAGTCTCTCCATCAGTGTCTGTATTGCTCTAGGGTTTGCCAGGTTAAAAGAGTTCAGAGGGCTGGGGGCAGGCAAACTCTTCCTTTTGTGCCGCTGATATGTTTTAGCAGTTTTGTCTGGTATTTCCTAGAGTTAGCTCTGAGCAGCTAAATGGAAGCAAAAATGCGTAAGCCTACATGGAGGAAGAGTATTTGCTTTGGTAAGCCCCAGCCTGGCTTTTTGGATGGCTCCAGGCAGCTCTTTAAAGACCTGTTTCTAGGGGCTTTAAAAATGAGGACATCCTGAGCTCAGCTGCAGAGGACATAGCTTTGCTTCACTTCCCCAACTGTCTTCTGTCTCTTTTCCATTGCTGTTCTCTAACTTCAGCCTTGCCACCTCCTGACTGCTCTCCAAGAAGTGCAGTAGATAACATGCTGCTTTCTTCTGCAAATTGTGCTGGTACCTACTGATGAAAACACTCGTTCTACTGTACTGCTGGGAGGGGAAGGATTTTCTGCCTTGGCACTCAGGATCTGCCAGGCTTCCTTTGCATATGTAGGTAGCCAGGAGGGTCACCAAGCTTGTAAAGTTTCAAAATGGGAGCAAGGCTTCCTGATGTTTCCAATAACCATCTCTAATCATTATTTTAATCAAAGGAGAAGGGATTGAGCTTGTTACTTGTGTGAGACCTGAAGGTGTATCTAGCTTTCAGCAAGCAGTTTGTAGGAGAGTGGCCCCCTGGCAGTTAGGCTGGGGTAAAGGAGCACATCGCTGCATCCTCTCATGGCTGTGTCTGGAGTTTGCCAGTTACAACACAACTTACTCTCAGCTGTAATTGTATTCTCAATTGCCCATATTTCAGTGCGTGTTTCCAGCTTCCACCATGTGGGAGGTTAAGTGTGAAATGCTGAGTGTCTTCTCCCCTGCACCCTCAAGGTGATGAGCAAGGAGCAGATCAGCTGAGGAGGAACAAAGGAACACTTGGAGACAAGGAGATGTGTTTTCACATTGTTTCTCAGCTGAGATTGGAGGAGAAAGGGCAGAGCCCGAGCTTCTGTGTAACATGGTGATCTGCCAAGAGCAGTGGCAGCTGGGAACTGCATGGCTCAGGAGTCTGGGTAATGGGCTATGCAAGTCCTTCACCTCTGGGCTCAGTGTTCATCCAGGCACTGGCCAGCAGTGAGGAAATAATGTTGCTGTGCAAATAAAAGGACTTGCTGCTTCTCTAATAAGCCCTGTTCCTGCTGTGGCTCCTAGCAAGTGCTTAGGGAGCCAAGAACTTGTTCTGGCAAGACTGTTGTTGCTCTGTTGAAAATTACCAGGACAAATGGCCCCAATTAAACCAGCTGAAACTGGTGTGCCCTTGTGACCTGGGCACACAGATGTCTTCTCCTCTGTTTGCTGCCAGATGAGGAAATGTGTGTGCTCAAGAGAACTGATGGGCTGGATATCAAAAAGCACTAACCGGGTGAGCTGGCGAGGCAAGTAGTGAATGGAGGAGTGTTCACATGGGCAGATCAAACCTTGTCAGTTGTAGCTGGGAGTCTGGAGAATACTCCAAGATTCCAACCAAGTCCCTGATGGTCCTTTTGTGGGAAAAAAGATTACTTTCATCATCAAATGTTGATGGAAACCACTTCACACTCTTGTTACTGGTACCTTATCAAAATGTTGTGTGGGATCCTGGAGAAATCTGCTCCCAAGATGAACAATTTCCTAGCTGAAGGACCAGCTGGCTTGACGTTCAGAAAGAGGGTGGTATAAAGACCATTTGCTATTCAGGAGAGCACCAGGGAGTGCTGAGAAGGTGGCATATGCCTTTGGTGACTTTGTAGGCATCAATGGTGACAAGGCATAAACCTCCCTGAGCAAGGCTGCAGTTCGCTGAAGGTATGACAGTGCCAAAAGATTGGTCAAAGTATGACTGCCTCAGTGGCTGTGGGTGAGGATTGCAATAATGGGCTTGACTGCAGGAGAAGTGTGAGACAGACTCGTGCCTGAACACTGATTTGTGTCAAGAGACATTGGAAAACAAATGTTCAAATAACCACTGATGGAAAAACCTACAGAAGGATGCTCTGTAGCCCTCACATGGGAGAG